>NC_135051.1:23803399-24419493 GCF_051014685.1 Ptiloglossa arizonensis
ATCTGGCATGTACCTCAGTGCTGGTAGTTATCTTCACTTTAATTGTAGTTCATCTTCAATTGTATTTAGATTTTAGTTTAAATAAATTTAATGTTTTTCCAGGACCTGTTGTTAGTGCTTTAACAAATAAATATGGATGTAGAGCAGTTTGTATGGCAGGCAGTTTTTTAGGTGCAGCGGCATTTGTACTTTCAACATTTTCAACTAGTGTAAATATGCTAATGATGACTTACGGTGTTATGGGAGGTGCGTGTAACATATTAGATTGCTATGTAATTTATCTCTTTACGTTATAGACGTTTTTGTTTAATTATATCACTTGTTTCAGGAATTGGATTTGGTCTAATATATTTACCAGCAGTAGTTTGTGTAGGTTATTATTTTGAAACCAAAAGATCTTTAGCTACAGGCATTGCTGTATGTGGTTCAGGATTTGGCACATTTGCATTTGCACCTCTTGCTACAATGTTACTAGAATCATATAGTTGGAAGGGGGCAAATTTAATTCTTGCTGGCCTTATTTTAAATTGTGCTGTAAGTATTATGTTGTCTATGAATATATACATTAAAGTGCAACACTTAGTTACATTTTCATAATTATTCTAAAAAATAAATTTTACATTTGTTAATAACGATGAATTTTAGGTATTTGGAGCATTAATGAGGCCATTAGAATACCCAAAACCATCTTCTGTTAAACCATTATTACAAAGAATGGCAGAAGAGAAAAGATTTCAAATGGAGCGCGGTAGTATTGGAGGATCTTATTTCATGGTTCAACTTCCTGATGGATCCATGGAGAAAAGAATGAAAATGCCCATTAACATTGATCCTGGTGTTCACTCCAGTTTCAATTTAGACCAATTAGTGCCTGGTAAGAAAATCATTAGTGCAATCAATTTAATCACATCCATTGAAAAGACATTTAGTAAGGTGTTCTAAGATTCACATCATTCAATACTCATAATATTAAAGGAACTCCTTTAACACCAGTTCCAACGGTGCCAACCCTCCCCACTATATCGGAAGTGAAAGTACAAGAGCACTCATCCAGTGGAGCAACTAGTAATAGTGGCAGTATGGATTTAAAGAATATTTCCACCAAGTCAAAGAGTAAAAGGAATATAGACGATACCAAAGATGCATCAGAAAAGTCTGAAAATGAATTCAAGCCAATTATGCCTAGAAATGCTTCGCAGCCTGCTTTCACAACTCATGTGCAAGGTTTACCTAAGAATGGATCTGTACCTTTCTTCGATAGAATTCGCAAAACTAGTACTGGCGAGAGATATAAGCCAAGTCTTAGTGCGATTAAGAATTCTAGAACAACGTTGAGTTCTAATGGCGATATTAGAAAAAGTTTGCACTTAAGACTTTCTGCAAGCAGCGTTATGGGCTCTCGGAATAATAATGCAGAAGTGGACGTACGTATTGTTGTAATTCAATCGAATATATGTTTAATGAATTTGATATACCTTACAATATAAATTATATACTTTTACAGGACAGTGAGAGTATTACTTTTACCACTAGTAAATCTAGTATTCCAAAGGAAAAGCCACAGATTATTCGGCCTTTGTCGAGAAAGGACATTTTTTATAGTGGCAGTGTAGTTAATTTGCCAGAATATCAGAGTCAAAAGTCGCTCGCAAATTATCGACAAAGTGTTATTTCTTTACCAAAATCTGTTCGTGGAGATATTAAAGATACTGACGTCGAAAAGGCACCGGAACGTAAGCAGTTTTTCAAAGAAAGAAATGTATTTCTGTTTATGAATTTTCATTAATGCTAAAAAATATTTCAGAACCGCTCTGTCCTTGCTTGGTGTTACCTGACTCGTTTAAAGAGGCTTTGGCAACGATGATGGATGTATCTTTATTGAAAAATCCAGTATTCCTTTTAATTGGTATCAGTAACGTATTTGGAATGGCTGGATTGTATGTTCCCTTCGTATATTTAGTAGATGCTGCAGTTCAAGATGTAAGTTAAATATTATAATTTTTCTTTTTCTATCAAGAACTATTTTTTGTGTGATAATAATTTAAATGTATATAATTTTTAGAAAATTGATAGAAATTATGCATCATACTTATTGTCTATAATTGGCATTACAAACACTGTGGGTCGTGTAGTCTGTGGATATATTGCTGATTTTCCACAAGTAGACTCTTTGTTGTTGAACAACATTTGTTTAATTATATCAACAGTTGCTGTAGCAGCAACTCCATTTTGCCATTCTTTTGTTGCTTATATCATCATGAGTATTTTCTTCGGCATAGCTATATGTGAGTATCTAAAGTGATAGCATTGTTTTATTGTTTGCCTTATGTTTTATTATGACTATATATGTATATATTTTTTTTTTTATTTTCTTTTAACATTTCAGCTGGATATATCTCCTTGACATCAATTATCCTGGTAGACCTTTTGGGTTTGGACAAATTAACGAATGCATTTGGCCTTCTAATTTTATTCAGAGGAGCTGCTGCTATCGTTGGTTCACCATTGGCAGGTGCCGTTTACGATGCAACGAAAAGTTACAGCATCCCATTCTTCATGGCAGGATTTTTCTTCTTTGTTAGCACTGTTACCAGTTTCATGGCTCCAGCGATGAAACGATGCACAACGCCGCAGGTATGCATTAGATGTTTGAAGTGTGTGACATAAATATTATTTACCTTTTCTGGATGTAACAAGAGAGATCAAATTTGTTACAGACTCAACCTGTGATATTAGATACATTGACTCCAATCGATGAAGATATCGAAGAAGAGAATGAGGACGATATCCCTGAAATCGTAGAAACTGCGCCATCTCCGCAAGAACCACCCGAGAAAGAAATTAAGCAAATAGAGTCTGTTTTATAAGTCTGGTCCGCTTAAGGAGAGAGAATCGCCTTCACCTCCGAGCCACACTGTGATAGGGCTGCTGCTTTGAGAAGGTCTGAAAAAGGTACTTCTTCGTTATACATTTTAACGGATAAAGCACAAATTAATGAGTAAAACCTGATGGTATTTTTAACGCATTTAGAACTTTTGCGATAGTATCTAATTTTTGTTATAAAACTAATAAATGAATTACACACATATATATATATATATATATATATACATTTATATATATATACATATATATATATATGTACATTTATATACATACATATATACACACACATGCGATATAAAAATGCCATCAGGGGGAAAACTTCATTTGCCTATGTCAATAGTAGATGATAGATAGAAGAATTTATTAACTTAATCAGTATAAATTGATCAGTATAAAAAAATGTTGAAAATGTGAAAAAAAATGCTTTTGCACTTGCATATCAAGTAAAATTGAAAGAATATTACTTTTCATCATAGATATACATGATGATAAATATTATGATTTAGAATAAGGATGGTCAATCTTAACTTCAATGACTGGCTCTCTTTGTCTCCCCTCTCCCATTAGTACTATTAAGAACACTTACTCGCTTCTATTTTTGAGCTAATATTTACGTGTTGAAAACAACGAAAGACATTTAATGTTCTATGTCAAGTTTCGCAAGTAATTTATGTTAGCATCATATGCGACGCTGTAGAGTTCTAAGCGCGGCCAATGTCTTTCACGATCGACCATCCTTAATCGAGAATTATCCCACCTATATACTTGTCACTTAAATCTATTTTTGGTCGCAATCCAAAGATACAATTCCAATTGATTACATTCAGAGAGATATTTTTCTTGCATACACGACAAATGTATATATTATATAGGCGAAAGAAAAAAGAATGGTATGTGGATTAGATTACGTACACAAAATACATTCGCTGTTGCGGAAAGAATTGTAAATAATATATAGACAATTGTAAAATAGTGTATAACGAATTTTGAAATTAGGCATGTAGAGAATGATTTCTTTTTAGGGACCTTGTTACTGTGAGGTTATCCTGTATTAATATATTGATTAATGAACAATTAACACACTGCTAGGTAGAGACTAATTAATATATTAACGATTCAACTAGAACGTTTATTTCACTGAATGTATAAAAAAAAAAGAACGTCACGTTTGACACAGCTAGTTTGTGTAAATTAATCCCTTAGCTAACAGAATTGACTGTCGGGAAAGTATAAAACGATTGAAAGCACATTAATTAACACAAACTAATTTTCGACTAATGTACGCTGTACTACGCGAGCGCCAGCGTACGTGAAAGAGGTCGTCGTATCACTTATATCGTATAGGTAACTAATTAATTACCGATTATCGCGAGTAGAGAAAACGTTATTCGATTATAATACAGTAATTTTTATTTACAAAACGCATACACGCCTATGATCCTTGTAAATGTATAAATTTATATGTCTGTATATAAATTTATACATTTATATATATTATATACATAATGAAAAGAGAAGAGTTAATTGTAAATCTTGTTAAACGGCATATGAAAAAATGTTGTACTTGTGTGTACATTGTATATACGATGGTTACTGGTAACGGTTACAGTGATCAATTATCGATATGCAATCTTACAACTCGAAAGAAAAAAGAATAAAGAACCGTTGCTGTCGATAAAAATACCAACAGTGCTATTATCATCGCTACTACCGCTATCACTATTACCACTACTATTATTATTACACTATATTACTTAGTACAACTATTACGACACTTATTTTTATTCTTATGAACGTTGGGCAGGAGACCGAGTTTCTTGTGGTTTGAATCAAATATAAAATGTATACATGCTACTCAGTCGGAAGTGTGGACGTGTGCACGCGTGTCGCGACGAGTCCTGCAGTTACACTATATAGAGTATATAAAATATTATCGACGCGCGTGTTCATGTGGCATTTCGCATACGCATGTTTTTTCATATGTATGTATGTTGGAACAGGCGGGACTTTAGCAGGAGAAATACACGAAACGTGTGTTTGTCACATGTGTGCATAATAGAGGCATGCATGCGTATGAGCGTTTTAACACACGTGCGCACGGACTCTTAATCCTGTGCATATGTTAAATGAAAAAAAAAAGTGAGGTATATATATGCTATGGTACAAAGAAGGACAAATGTATTAAGTGACGTTTATTGAAATTGAAGAGGAATTATGAATTTTTATTACTGAAACTTTGCGTTGACTTGTTTATTTATTTACGTATGTAACTCCCCACGTTCCCACTACGAGGCGCACGTATTTCACAGAGTATCCAATCACGTGCGCCCTCTACGCTTTTTCGATCGTTTTGTTCACAGGCGTTTTCTATATATTGGCAATTTTTTCGCCGCATGTAAATCACGAGTGCGCAGTAAACGATTAGCAATAAAATATTGTAATACGTCAACCAGTTTCGATTATTGCCACGTTGGCTAATTACCGATAATTACTACTCACAATCATTCATCGCACACCGTTCGTGACCATATTTTAAACTTTAATACATATCCCACACGTTTGATCCATGTCCTACATATGAGAGTTGTTGATTGCATTTAGAGTATTATTATAACCTTGAAAATTATGCGGATAAAAACTCAAATGACGCGTTACTATCGATACGCAACCAAATCAGTATTTTCGCTTAATATTTAGTGCGATTAAAAATCCATCGATACGATTGATAAATATTCGTCATTATTTACAGAGTGATTCTTATCAACTGATCAATACGATTATCTTCAAAATTTGAAAACCTATTCAAGAATTGTCGTGTAAAATATTTTGTTCAGGGGGACATTATTTCGTTCCTGCGTTGAAAGCAGAGTTCCTCAGATCAGTTGAATATCTTACGGTTTATCGCATTAATCGTTCGCATCGATCGCTTAATAAGTATCACCCTATACAACGCGAAACGTTAAAAAGGTATCAAGGATAGTCACGGTACAAGAGTGAAAGGCCAAGCGCGCCAAAAAATCTGAAACGTAGTGTCGCGAACACAGAAAGACCATAGGAATAACCTTTTCTCGTTTTTTCTCTCTTTTTTTTTTAAGAAATCGTTGTTTTCTTCGGTTTCGGGGCGGACACGTGTTCGCGGTCGTTTACCACGGATCCGAGGGATCGTTCCATTTCCCACCTTCCTCGGTTCCGGACGAACGGGACCGAGACTCCGTCGCGCGATAGGTGTATATTCTTGGCACGACCTACCTTAAAGTAAACTTACACTTTCGTTCAAACGCCACCGTGCAACAGGAGGGGCGAAGCACAGGAAACCGAACGGACGGAGGTTCGGAGGAACGCCACCTTCATTCTATCGCGCGAGAATTGCAAGTGGCTCGTCTCGTACATTTACCGCGACTCCCTCGTGTTTTTCTAGCAGTGGTGCCGCCGCGTGTTCTTCGTCCCTCTCCCGCCCCTTCAGCGTCTTCTCCATCTCGGCTTCTTTCTTTTTCCCGCGCCCGAAACTTTCGTTCCATCCTTATGGCACTCGCCCCCTCGGTCGGTTGGTTCATTTCTTCTTCAGGCGAAGCGGACGACACCAAGCTGCGAGCGTGAACCGAAGTTCGTCGACGATTATGACACACACGTGAGTGTAGTTCGGTAGAGGCTTACTGACGGCGCGAGAGGTTTACGGTGTTACAGATATACTGTTTTTCTGTGACAAGTCGATATATTCTCGGTGTGATCGTAACGGAGATCGTGCGGGAGAAATGTATTCTCGATTGTGGGATGACCAATCATCGGTAAAAAGAACACCGTTTGGAAGAGCAAATAGATCCCTGCAAACGAAACTTATCGCGCGGGGTTATTGTTGACGGGTAATTAGAATTCACCATGAAACTTATCGCGCCAGTTAACTCGCTTCGAACGTTGACTCGGAGGAAACACGCCATGCCGCCGCTAGAAGGACTGGACGTATTCTTAGATGGAATCGAAGTGAACGATACGAAAAGAGAGTTATTTAGTGCGCATTTCTACGTGTAGCGCGAGTTCGCGCTTCTAGATGCGAGGTTACGTATCGTGCACGTGTATACAAGCGTGGACGCGCCACGCCGCCCTTTAACGCGGGAATAGCAGAGTTGAAACTTGCATGTGGCCGAGCGGTTTACTTGAACCAGTTTGATCATCCGACTCGTGGACCGTTGAATTTTCGTTCAATCCGAAGACAGATCCGAATGAATCGAGGTGACTTAATTTTATTTATTGCGCTAAGATAATCCGCTTAAATTCGTGTGCAAAAAATGAACACCTGCAGTGTCGCGAAAGTGTCATCCATCGTTTCTCGATTCGAACTCGTTTACATAATTTTCCACACCTCGGATGTTCGCTTTAAATCGAACGAATTCTTTTGTGCGCGTAAAGCAGCAGAATCTCGAAATAATTAAGCGTGAAATTATACAAGGTATTTGAATAATTGAATTTTCATATCAGGGCCTACGCTTGCCCCGTACACACACACATACACACACAGTGCTTGACAGTTTTCGCCAAGTGCAGATTGAAGTGGCGCAATTAACTACGTCCGAACGGATAAATTCTTAACATTGCTATTGCTGAAAATGGAAGGGACAAGGACGCCTGTAACTCTCTCAGTATGTTAATGAGCCGTTATCAGTCACCACCTGTGTATTTGGCTTATATTGTCGTTAATCCTTTTAATGCCACCGTTACGTCATCAAAGTCCACTATCACCGTGTCTCGTGACCGGACCGGGACCGTCGAAAACGGGTTGTCGAGCGGTTCGGTGGTCGCGCAATCTCCCGCTGAAACGGGTTATCGGACAGTCGCCTCCAGAGTTCTTATCGACGATCGACGGAACTTGCGCCGCGCGTGTCGACGCCGCTCGTTAGCATTTTTTGCGCGCGACGATTCGATTCCATTGCGAGGGGAGAGAGTGCGTGTATCGGTTTCCCATTCTCGATCGGACGCAGTGAATCGCGTCTCGTTTCGCATCGGTGACCCTGGATGGCGACTCTCGACACGATCCACCGGCTTTCCAAGCGGTGCACTGGACGTAAACATCTCATTCCACCCACTAACGGACGCACACACCGTGCGCATCTGTCTTGCGCATCAGGAGCCCACAACGGACCGCCTTTTTCACGAACACCTTCGCTGCGTCTGTGATCGTGGACCGACGCGTTTTTTTTCGTTCAGTGCACAATCGGCGTTTGCCTGTTCTCGGATTCGCGAACATCGATACAATCGTCGCGAGGGAATATCGTTACACGAGTCACGTTGAACGATCCCGTGTGCATAAAATCTCTCTCCCGAATCGATCGATGCGAGGCGAAGATCGCGCGCAAAAACGAACAACGAGGAAAGGTCGCGGATCGGCGCTTCCGAGCACCTTCGGATTCCACACGCTCGCGGCTTTCTACGCCCGTTACGTCACACCTCGTTACGAGAGGTCCTCCTCCGGTGGTTGCGAGTCGTAGCGTGTGTCCAACGGGACGATTCTCTCCGTTCGAGGCGGACCAATCTGGCATTCGGCCGTTATCGGTGACCGATGGAAGCCGTGCACGACCGACGGGACACGCTGATCGCGCCGCTGACTCTCGAGTACATCGCGCGGCCCGTCTTAGTACACGCGTGCCACGCGGCCACGAACACGCGCGCGTTCCGCTCTGGCCTTGTATATACGCGCCCTCTTCCTGGAATTTCGGCAGTCTGCGACAGTGGCTTCACGAGAAAAGGTAAAATCTCAATCGAAGTTAACCGTTTACCGTTGTCCCATCGGGTGGCGTTTCTCGTAGCACGCGCGCGCGCGCACACGATCGTCTTCTCGCCCCTGTCGTACGCGTGTGCATCGAGTACGGATAGACGCATACGCGCGTCTCCTCGCATGTTTTGTATTCCACGAACGGTCGCGCGCACTTCCCGCCTTCACGTTCGCGCACGCGCGTCGCGCCGCTTCCCTTTACACGTGGTCGGGCGCACACGTGCGCGATTTTCCTACATTCCCGGTGACCACGCGGACAAAAGCAGAACACACAGATTCATAACGCTTCTCGTCGCGATGTATCGCGTACGTTTGCATGTCAGATTAGGCGAATCTATGGCCTTGACATAGAAATGAGGGATGTGAGTATCGAAAACTTATTTTTTCAGGAGAGAGAATAACAGGTGGAAATTTCTTAACGCATCCGAGGCATCTCGAAATACGGTGATCGTGACATCTCAAAAAAAAAAAAAAAAAAACAACGACGGTCGTTACGTCGTTCGGATCGAGATATAGTTTTAGTATCGCGTTACTCGACGCTACAGCCATCGTATGAAAAGTCCATTCGCTGATCTCGATAGTTTCTAAATTGCGTCAGATCAGAGTGTACAGTTTTTTTTTTTTTTTATATATATATATACTTCCCGATCCACGAGGAAGGAAAATATTTCAATCGCGACAAACGTCGAACAAATTTCTTTCCCGAGGAAATACGCGTTCCGCAATCTTTTAATCGCATTTTTATCGCGAACGAAATTTTTGTCTCGCCCAGGTATGCACGTATCACCGAATGAATTTCGATGAAACTCTTTCACGGTACTCGGTGATTCGGTAATCGGTAGATTCGATTAGATTTTCAATCAAATCGGTTTATATCGATAATGACGATTGATTCTCGTAATTGTCACGGATTCTTTAGCGACACGTTCGTTATTCGACCACATTGAAAAATAATAATTCAAACCTCGAATAGAATTCAATTCCACGCAATATATAACAATCCTACGTTTCTTTTCACGATCGGGGAAAAATTAAGTGAAACTCTCGTTCGATGCACGTTCGTTTCTCGTTTTTGTTAATTTTTTTTCACCGCGTTCGTCAGTGGTATTTACGTTCCGTGTTGGCGAAAAAGTGGTTTCAGCGTTTCGTTTTTCTTTTCTTTCTTTCTTTTTTTTTCCAATTACGTTTCGTTCCATGTCATTGCCTCTGTTCTCCGACGACGTGTCGAGGAAATAACCGTTTCCGAAATTTCCATACGGAGAGGCTCGACCGGCGTGTGGAACTCGACGGCCGATTAGAATATTAATTTCGAATCCGTAACGAGTCTTCCACCGACCTTGTCGTTTTCTATTTCTGGCCGTTACGGAAACTTTCCGCGTTCATCTGTCCACCGATGTCTTCCTCGCGGTTTATCGACCCGTGTCTCGCGTATATTCGGCGACGTCACCGAGGTCGTTGGATTTTCCATGGAAATTCGCACGTGTTCGTTCGTCACTCGTTGCATTTTTCTTCGCGCTGCTCGCACGAAAAACGCGAACAATAATCGCCGTGCGCGTCCTTGCCCGGTACAATTAGAGCAAGTCGTTCAGACATCGAGTCGATCGAATCGATCAGAATGGTATCGCGGAAACGGGACGTGAACAATTATACAGAGTGAGTCACGGAATTAGGACGTGCCTCCTGTTTCGTTTAACAAGGAAAAAAATTGAAAGTCGAACGAATTACGAGGACATCCTTAACCGTGGAGAACTATTGGTTTGTTCGGAAAGTCGTTTCGTTTTTTTTTTCGAAACACGATCTTTTTTTAGAGTTTACGAACGTTTGTACACTCTGAAAAAATCGTGTTTCATTTTTACCAAAGAATCATTCTTGACTGTAGAAAACTATTGGTTTGTTCGGAAAGTCGTTTCGTTTTTTTTTGAAACACGATAAATGTTCATACACTCTAAAAAGAATCGTTTTTTTTGGAACACGATTTATTTTTATACACTCTAAAAAAATCACGTTTTTTGGAACACGATAAATGTTACAACACTCTAAAAAGAATCGTTTTTTTTGGAACACGATTTATTTTTATACACTCTAAAAAAATCACGTTTTTTGGAACACGATAAATGTTAATACACTCTAAAAAAATCGTGTTTCAAAAAAACGAAAATGACTTTCCGAACAAACCAATAGTTTTCTATAGTTAAGGATACCCTCAATATTTGTTCGAACCATGGTGCAAAAAGTAATATTCGTCAATTTGGTACTTGTTATTTTATAACATTACCAACGAGGGTAACGATATTTAAAGGTTTACAAGTATTTTTTTTTTTTTGGGGGGGGGGGGGTATATATATCGACAAGTAAAAATAATAATGGAAAGTCACAGTGGTCGCAGAGAATTTTTAATAGTATCGTACACGCGGGAGGTAATTTTAGTCACTCTAAATGTGCAATTGCTCTAATTATTATCTTAATTCCAGCACTATCGTCTCCAAATTACTCACGATGACCTGAAACCAAAGGTCGAAAACGTTTTAAATACATTGCTCGTCGCTATGACTCGCAATTATTATTTTTGCAATCGTTTCGTATGCGAAATTACCAACAAGAGATACGTCCACCGAGAGAACGCGGTAAAATGATTCGAAAAATGTTTCTTGCGTTAGAAAATTCCAAACATATTGCAAAACTTGGTATACTTCTCTTAATCTGGAAAAATTCATTAAGAAAAATATACAAAAGTAAAATTGTACCTCGTTGCAGCTAGAATACAAAATTATAATTCCAAGATAAATATTAGTGTACTAATACCTTCAACGAGAAGAAATTATCTATACAAATTCACGAAAGCGTGACTGCACTCTGCATCTGTAAAAAAAGAAACCGAAATTCCAAGAAATTATTGCACGAATAATTTCGATGAGAATTCGCCCCAAAAACAAAAAAAAAAAAGAAACGAAATTCCAAGAAATTATTGTACGAATAATTTCGACGAGAATTCGCCCCAAAAAGAAAAAAAAAACAAAAAACGAAAGCGTAACTGCACCCTGCAATTTAAAAAAAAAATCAAGGTTCCAAGATAGAGATTGTTCTACTAATACCTTCGTTGAAAAAAATTCGTCTAAAAAAAAGAAAGATATACGAAAGCGTAATTCCACTTTGCGTGGTTGCGGCTCTAAAAAGAGAAAAAAAAGGAAAAAAAAAAAGAAGAAAAAGAACCGAGGTTCCGAGACAGAGATTGTTGTACCGCTCGACCGTTTGCACTCTGCGTCGTGCAGCTGTAAAAAAAACCGAGGTTCCGAGACAGAGATTGTTGTACCGCTCGATCGTTTCCCCCACCATGTTTATCTGTCCCCGACGAAACACGAGGTAGGGACACGTCCGAATTTACGAGCCTCCGCGCCGCGGTTAGCCTCGGGAGTCATTACGGAACGGCTCGCTGATTCTTCGACCACTCCTCCTTTTCTGAGAGCGAAAAACATTCGATAAAGCGGTCGTTACGAGCCGACACGGACAAACAGAGTTTGCGCCGTTCTTTCACTTTCCCCTGACCTGGGTGAAACTCACTGCCGCTGCGAACAAAAGAGCCAGGGGGGGTAAAGAGGGGGTGGAGGTCGTCGAGTGGCCCGCAACAGGGACGGCCCGGGGGTTTATTGGCCTGTTTACGGTTATTTCTGAAACTCTGCTCGGTCGAACGATTCGCCGTCTCGGGACCGTGAATGTTGGTAAATAAATGCACGGCGAATCGGCAGATAAGTTCTCTCGAACTTTGGCCTCCCCCCTCCCTAGGCACGTGGATCGAGAAGTCTCTTCCCTCGCCTCGTGTGCGGGAGCCGCTCTCTTGCCGCGGGACGATCGTGTATTTATACTGTATCTCGCGCGTCCCATTCACGTCCGCGGACACCGAGTGAATGGTAACGTCGCCGAGACGCGAAGAAGTCCGCCCTAATAAATTCCACGAGAGCGACGAGGCGCGCGCAGGAATTCAATAAGGGTCTCACCGTTCGTCTCGCGGTTCCGTCGAGCAGTCCCTATGTGGTGGATCGCACGAGAAACACGGCGAATATCGTAAATATTTTCGAGATCGTTGTTCGAGTAACGCGGGGGGGGGGGGGGGGGGGCATCGCGTCGATTAATCGCGCTGGTCGAAACACGCGGCAGAGATCGAAATTATCGATGCACCGATTCATCGCGAATTGTTCCGAGTTCGCGCGCGTACAATTATTGTATTTGAAATTACATTACGAGTTCCGGGGATTTTCACGCGGCTGGTATACTTTACGTAACGTAAGGATAAATGTAATAATATTCCCACGTGGGATAAATACGAATCGATTGCGTAACATTAAATTGTGTATCGGAAAGTTGGACAAAACGAGGTATATACATGGAAATATCGGCTAATTAAATTCAGAAACTGCAACTTTCTCCTCGCGGTTGTATTATTCATGAAAAACGTATTAATGCGCCATATATTTCGGCTGCTCCGGAGTATCGAGGGATACGTTCCTCTGTATCGTTTGGGTATTTTATTTTTGGCCTCTTCGCGCAGGTCTCTCGCTATACGTGTTTCCTTTTTGTATTTCTAGTACGGGGACGTACGGCGAGACGCGTGGACCGTGGAAAGCGGTAGTTTTGCTTGTGGTGGGGGGGAGCGACCTTGATCGGCCAACATATCTGGCGCGGACCTTCCGCCGTGCGTATCGCGTTGAGAAGGATATATCAGAGCCTGGTCAATGGCGGTTCGTTCGACTCCACAAACGCGATTCTTTCGTCGAGTCGTTCTACCCTTATCTCGAGGATCTCTCGATTCCTATTATCGAGGTCTATTTCCATTTCGAGGCTCCGGTGCGTGGAAAATTTCCCGGAATCGATTCCCGTTTCGAGGTCTATTCGATTGGCCTACTTCACTCTATTCACGGTAGATTTTGAAACACTGACCGGAAACAGAAATAAGAAAGATGTAGATAGTACCCGAATGATAGATTACGTTGAATCGAAGCCAATAAATTTTAAAGTAGGTTCACCAAAGAATAATACTTCTCTGTTTGGTTTATGATATCCAATGCATTAATTGACAAATAAATGTACAATAATTTCCTTTAGCCTTTTTTTCAAAGTAATTATTGTTTTTTCGTTACAATGCTCGAAAATATAGAACAAATTCTTAAGTTACTATTTTGTTTAATTCACGAAGGGGTCCATTTAAGATCAAACCTTTCGATATTAATTCTAAACTCTTCACGAACCTGGTAGTCGTTTTCAAGTTTCTCATATTTTTATACAATTGTTGGTCGACAAATCTCGGTAATCCGTGTTTCTTTTCTAGAGACGTACATTGTAAATTATTCGACGTATTAGTACGGTTTCCCGCCACGTTGATACATTGCACCTCTGTGTATTCAGAAGTGAGCGTACACCTATTGTAAATCACTCGTGGCTCTGGTGAACGTTCACAGGGCTCATTAATTTAGAAAATACCGAGAAAATCGACGAATTTCGAGAAATTGTTGCGCCTGTGTCTACATACCGTGGGTGTCGTAAATTACACTCAACGTCTTGTTATCGCTCATCTGTGTTTTCGGTAGTCGGTGAATTGCTCGAGATTTTCAGCACGATTGCTTTTTTTTTTTTTTTTTGTCGTAGGCGGACCGATAATTATTATATTCAGATCCATGCGATAGATCCATGATCTTATGACTTAATTTAATTTTACTAAGTCGTTTAATATTATTATCGGCTACAGTTCCGTTACGATAACACGTTCCTTTACAATCCAATTAAACTTGAACTAAGCAAAACACTTGAATTACCGATCATATTATAGAAAAACTCATAACATCAAACGGCAATTACCCACGTAACAAAATGGCGCGTTGATTACTCTTTATCTTCGAGTTCTCGAGTTCTTCGAAACAAAATGGCGGAAGATCGGTTCCGTAAAGAAACATTACTTAAGAAAATCGTCCATCGATCGTTTAAAATTAAGTAGTGTTTCGAGATGTTATCTGTCATTAAGTGGTTCAATAATTTCCCCGCACTAACGGGGAACCCCCGAATTACTCGAGATTTCGATATCGTTCGAAAGCCTCGTTAATTCGAAAGCTCGAACTCGCTTACAGCGGATCGGTGGATGAACATGATAAATAAATTTAAACCGATAGAGATTTTACTATGATCTCTTTTTCTGTTTCAAATACGTGAAATTCAAGTATTCGAGGAGTCGGTAAATATTGTTCAGGTACGTTAGAAATTGTTCGATAGGGATATCGATTTTTGCTGAAAAAATCAATTTTTTTTTAATTGGTATGGATCCAAGGTTGGAAAATAAAGTTAGAAAATGGATTTTTTAAAGAATTTTGTGTTGAAAAATTTATTTTCAATAGCTTAGAAAAAAGAATTGGTTCACAGTACAATTTACCCGGAAAAAAAAGTTTATTTACAACATTTCAAAAGAAAATTGATTCATGGTACAATTAACCGGTAAAAAAATTTATTTTCAATGTCATAAAGAAAAAAAATTGATTTATGGTACAATTAACCAGTAAAAAAATTTATTTGCAATGTCATAAAGAAAAAAAATTGATTTATGGTACTATTGACCGGTAAAAAAAAATTTATTTTCGACGTCTTAAAAAAAAAAAAATTCGATTCATGGTACAATTTACGACGTCTTAAAAAAAAGAAAAAAATTCAGTTCACGGTACAATTTACCTTTTACAAAAAAGATTTATTTTCAATATCTTGGTTGAGTCAAAGTGAGAAGTAAAAAATTTATTCACGGTACAATTGACCGGTAAAAAAAAATTCATTTCCAAAAAAAAAAAAAAATTAATTCTAGATCAACATCCCCATTAACTTGGTCGCGATTCTGGTATCGATCGGAGCCCCGAAATCGGCAAACACCACCATCGTGCTTCTCCGCGCGGACGTGACATATCGTAAATCCATCAAGATTTCGTAGCCGACCCCGGTATTCGAAAACAGATAGCGATCCCGCTAATTACATTATCGTCGGACTCGTCCGCTCGTCGCGATACTAGATCTCCACTCGTCAAACACGAGAGATCGGTAACGTTCGATAATTACGGTTTACGATAAACGGACCAACTGCGAGCCAGAAAGAATGTACACGAGCCGATATCGTAGCTATTGCGTCTGGAAGGGAACTTGTACGAAGAATTTGCTTATCGCGGCACGAATCGATCCCGAAAGACGTTCGAAAAGTTTCCTCTGCACGAGTATTTCGTTAGTTTCGAGTGTTCGCTGGTACGGATGCTCAACTGCGATTAACAACCGATAATTCGGCGATCACTCGTGACGCTCGATACACGTACAATGGCTCTGAAAAGTATTTCTACGTTACAAGGAAATTCTTAACTGTAAAAATGAATGTTAATAAAAAGTGTGCGCGTGGAACACTATAGTATATACAAAGAAATATATTTTTCTCTGTAGAAAATTGCTTCGAAAAGGTGAAATCAAGTCTCGAATTGTTTAATGTTTTTTTTTTAATTTAACGCAACTTTTCTCGGGACTTTTTTGCAACAGAACGATAGACCATCGAACGCTGAACATTTTTCGTCGAAAAAGTTTTGCTCTATCTCGCACCGTTGAGAAGTTGTACTCGAAAAATCGAAAACCAAGTGCCAATGTAAAGGCTGGTTTACAACGAATCTTATTTCCTTCGTAACTTCGTAAGCGTGCGAGATAGAAGAAAAATTTTCCTACAAGAAATGTTCAGTTTTCAGCGGTCTGTCGTTCAACGGTGCAAAAAGTGATCGAAGAAAATTTTATGAAAAAAATTACGAAAGTTTGAATTTTCAAATTTTGATTTTATCCTCTCGGGAAGATTTTTCATTAAAAAATTGTCTTACGGGATCCGGTATGCTTTACACACGCACAAAGTTTCGTCGAAATCGAAATTCTAACTTGTGGGTTAAGAAAATTTTCTTTTGTACGTATGGCGTACGAATACTTTTTCGATTCACTGTACGTACACGCGTACATTGCGTTGGGCGAGTATTTACGAAATAGCTGCAGAGATAAAGCCGTTTTCGCGCGGTCGATGGCAGCTCACCGTGACGACGATCATCGTTCCCGCCAAGAACGTGCAAATATTGGGGCGACTGGTTCGTTCGATTTATCGATTTTCGGATACCGATTTCGCGACGTCACCACGGGGTTCGCGGCGATCTCTATGTAGTTCGTTTCAATATTTATTTGCGACGATATAATTTTCCACTCGATTGTTGTTTCAAGTGTCGAAAGAGCCGAGATAAAGGCGAAAGGAGTTTGTTTTTGCAGCTCATGGCCGTCAACGGAATCGTCCGTAGCCACGGAACGTGTATTCCACGCGCGAATACACGTATAGTAATTGAAAAATATATTATAACAGTTTCGATGCACGGGTACGCGTACGCCGTGTGGAAAAATTAAGAATTTTATTATTGATTCTCAACGATGCGCATCGGTGAATTATTAAAGCTCAAAATTAAAAAAAAAAATTATCAACGGTCGATATTTTATAAAAATGTTTTTTTTTTTAATACTTGCACATCGACAGTTGTGTTCAATTTTATCCCTGCAATTTCTATCTTTCAGTTTGGAATTGTAATGGTGTTTCGAATTTTTCAATGCACCGATGTTAAAGATTTTTAAATTTTAATTTTAAAAACAATTTTGAAACCTTGTTATTATTATTTTCAACGTCTCCGTTGGGCAAAGTGAGAGGACAAGGGCAAAGTTGGGCAAATTTTTATGCATCACGGTAATTGGATAATTGTTTTCTTTTTTTTATGCGATCTAAATTATCAGGTCGTTCGGAAAGTCGTTTCGTTTTTTTTTTTATGGTGAAAATGAAACACAATTTTTTTCAGAGCGTGTCAAACATTTTATTAAATTATATATTCTCCGTTTTGGAAAACGAGATCACTTTAATAAATTTTACCTTCAACGTGGTTAATCGTTCGGACGATTCGCGAATGACAAAATGGATTTCGACTTTTTCGTCGTGCGGCCCAATAAACGATGTATTCTTGACATCCTTCTTGCCGCTGCGTGGCTCTTTCACGTCGGGCTCGGTATCAATTAAGCAAACGTTGCATGAAAATTCAATTGAAAACCTGACAATTTTCCAATTAAACTCAATACACCGGCTAAATCGAATTGAACGAGTCGTCCCGTAACGAGGGCTTCTTTCCCGACATCAAAACGAATGGTTTGTTTCCGCGGCGTTTCCAGGAAGTCGCGATGAATACCGTCGCAGCTACTGTCGTCTTCTTGGACCGAGCTAAACGCACTTCCTCCTCTCATTGGGGACAGTCTGGTATTTTTGCTCGAAATTCGAGCGTTCTTCATTACGTTTTTCACGACTTAAAGTTATTACATTTATTTTTATGTAAAAAGAATTACGAAAGAGAAACATAATTAAAAATATTCTAATATACATGTACATATATATATAAAAAATATAAAAGTACGACACATTTATTTTTATGTAAAAAGAATCACGAAAGAGAAATATAATTAGAAATATTTTAATATACGTGTATATATATAACAGATATAAAAGTACTGGAAAAATTAATCAAATGAAAGCTTGTTTATATACTTTATTTTTTTTTTTATATACATTTGTATTGATTTTTTTTTTACAAAATATTTGGAGCGAAGAACTTTTTTTAGTCGATTAATACACTGAGTATGTATTTCTGAATGGTTTAGTCGTGAAACATTTTATCTACTGTTTAATTATTGTCGGTTTATAATTACTACTTCATTGACGGTTTCGTAGATTCAGAAACCTCCCTGTTGCCGTATTTGAAACGGATTGCTCTCTCCCCGGCACCAATAAGCCCGAGATCAACTTATCCGACACATAGTTCGTTTAGCAAACAGCTAAAATTACCATTTAGCTGCGCCCGTGTACGCGTAATAGCCATTTATCTGTAGAGTGATGTTTCAATAATCGTTTTATGGTACCATTAATGTCTTTGGTCATCTCGTGTGGCTTTTATCTGGGTTAAGCAATAAGACAAAGAAACGAGAGTAACCAACATAAGTGCCCCTGTGTGCACGCACTCATCGATTGGAAAAGTTTTGAGTGGAAGATAGACACTTCCTGAGAAACATTTCTAAGAAACACCAATGGTAAACAGTAACGTATCGAGAATTATATTTAGACAATTATTAGGGTGAATATCGAGAATACTTATTTCAATCGAGTGCGCGACAAATACAACGAAATAAGTAATAATAACATTGGATAAAAGTGTAACGATATTTCTTATTCTTTTATAAAAAGTAGGCTCTTTCAGATTAGAATATTATTTCCAACGAATCGAGGGGCGGTAGATTTTTCACCAGAAATAATCTCTCTCAAGTACTTTTCCCACTGGAGTGTTCCTTCCTCCACGCCCTGCAGAGTTTGCACAGTCAACAAAAATTCTTATGATAAAGTAAAGTAAAATCGCGAAGGAACCGTTATTCCACACATACCGTTGCTCTTCGTACAACGGATCTTATAAATTGCTCCGCTCAGCCTCGCTATCGAGAAAAAAATCTGATCGGTATCCACCTAGCGGCGAATACTCCAACCGATTCGCAACTTCCATCCGAAATCATCGAATCTTAACGATACTCGACACACGAATACGTTCGTGCAACTCCGAGGAAGAAAATAAAGCGAGGAATGCGTCCGTGTTACTGCATCGATGATAATTGCTCGTAGAACAGGGATTTAATGCCGCCTGTGTAGATCGTCGTTTCGCGTGCATCGCTATTCTCCTCGTTTCGTTATCGTTTTCGTTATCTCCGGTGGAAAGAGGGAAAGAGAGAGCCGAACCGGTTTGGTATCGAGCCAGAAATGAATTCTCGAACAAACGGGCCACTGCATTGTGTCCAGCGCAACAAGATAATGCCTATCTTGTCGTTTTCCGAAGATAATTGCTCCTTCTGGTTTCTAGAGCATCGATTATCTTCGATGAGCACGTTTCGATTCCCCCTTACGAATTTCCTCCCCATGGGCGCTCTTTTTATATACGCTATTATTAAGCGACGAGTTATTCTCGGACGAGTCATGGAACTGGGGATTATTTCGAGATGTACTCGTCGGTATCGTTGCGATATACCGTTTCACGTCTCGATCATACCCGACGGTTTCCTTACACTTCGAGAATTAAACAGAAAAACACCTTTCGATTTCACGAACGAATTATTTATTGCCACTGTTTGCGATTACAAGTTCGATTTCGTTGTCTTCGATCCGCGTACGATTCGGTGACGTCGAACGAAGGTTAGATTTAGTAACATCGTCGTATCGTCGAGATCTTCGAATTTTTAATTTCGATTTATTTACGCAACGTTCTCGTTACGTGAATGCGAGAACAAAGGCTTGCAAAATGAATGACGAAGAACGTAATAAAGTAAGAAAGTGAGCGAGACTTGAAGCGCGAAACATTGTTATTACACCCTAACCTCAAACGTCAGTTTCTCGTGTATTTCTGGGTTCGATTTGTAAATTCAATTTTATTCTTCGGTATTCGAAGAATAGATTCGTTAATATACAATACGTTTATTATTCGATGCAGAGGGTTGTATCTCTTAATAACAAACGAAAACGAATTACAAGCGTACCAGAAACACGTGAAATCGAGTCCCGGGGATCGTTCCAGATTCAGAAACACAGATAAGTGACAACTGTGTCGCAAGATCACCGAATCATTGATTGCTCGATCGTTGTGGATTTTACTTGTGTTTTCTATATTGTATTTACCTGATGTCGAAACTGGGATCGTGACAATAGTTTTCGTCGGACGATGAAACTTTCCATGGCGTTTATCTGACCGTGAACAAATAAATTCTATTGCGACAAGATTCGAATTGTTCGTAGCTGACAATTACGGGAGAAATTTTTCTTCACGCGTTACCTTAATACGGTTCAATTATTTTTACGAAAACGATCATTCTGTTTCGTGTCGTTGTCGCTGTCTATCGACTCGCTACCAACTTAATTTCGTTGTTACACGCTGACAAACTTAAATTTCGTACGAAACCACTGGGACCGATTAAGTTTTCTTCGTTGCTGAATCAATGACCAGAATCGTATTTATAATAATTATAAATACAAATACAAAATTAAATTTCTTAATAACTTTAAATACACGTTAAAATTACATTATTCAATTACTTTAAATACACTCAAAAAATCGAATAAGGAAATCTTACAGAATTTTCCATAGAACAGTTTATGTACCTGGTGTTTTCTTTAACTCGAGCAACTAGAACAATATTATCACTCGCCCGCGCATTTGCTCGAGTGCAGCAGTTAAAAGGTTAAGTCTGTTCGTCGATAATTCGATGTGCATTCATAAATATAGGGATATTACATCCGAGTGAATTTACCGACTGTAAAAATCTTGTAAATTATTGTCGGATGTTTGCACTACCGATTTAGTTCCGACCAGGAGAATCAGTTTATGCGCAACAATATTATTATTATTGTAACGTTTTTTTTTATTACGTGCAGTGCAAGACGGTGGGTTGTAATTATGCGAAAGTGAGGAGCGACCGCAGGATGCTTTTAAACTTAACCTCAATATGTATATCTTTCCATTTATAAAGAGGTGCAAGTGCATCGGTGTATCTTACGTACAAAAAAAAAAAAGAGAAAAAAAAACGTGAACGTAGAAAAGTAGACCTCATTAAACCGGGCAACATTTTCCACCGCCAATTTTCTCTCCATTTCCTTAAGAAGGAACTACGTGCTCGGTTTCTTGTATCACCCTGCGTCTTCGTAACAACGTCGTTCTAGTGAATCTTTTCTCGCGCCAGCAGGTAATTGACCTCCGGGACGTACACCTTCCCCGGTTATCAATTAGTACGTCGATTATCATCGTTCAGGTTAGGTCGTGTTAGCTCCTGGATCTTTCCATCGATCTCGTGAATTTTTATCAATTAGGATGTCGATTATCACCGTACGGGTGTACGCCTGCCAGATGTCTGGAGAACAAACACGAGCGAGTAATAAAAATAGAAATAAATTTTGTCGAATAGGTCACCGTGTATAGATCGCATCGATCGTGCACGACAAAAGCGTGTATCTACGGTGATGCATAGTTCGTTGCCTCAAGTGAGACATCCCGCGGAAAACAGATGAGTAACCGTCCAATGGTTGGAAAGAAATATACGAACTGCTAATTGGGTAACAGAGTTTATAAGATATACAATAACGCACACTTTCAAAGGAGCTTGCACAAAGTTTCGAGGGACAGTGAGAACAAATCAGCTGATATCAAAGTGCTTTGGTACTCTGTCTCGAGAAAGTATGTTAACGCACACAGTGGTGCCTCGTTTAAAGATCGAAAATCGAGGTTTGTTGTCTCTAGTCGCTTTGAAGTTCCGACAGTGAGAACAAATCAGCTGATATCAAAGTGCTTTGGTACTCTGTCTCGAGAAAGTATGTTAATGCGCACAGTGGTGCCTCGTTTAAAGATCGAAAATCGAGGTTTGTTGTCACTAGTCGCTTTGAAGTTCAATCGTTGAAAAAGAAACGTAAACTTCCTGATCTCGAATCCACAATAGAAATATTATCTTTAAACAAGGCACTCGCTGAGATGACTCGAACAAGATTGGTAGTAGTTATCGATCTTGGATGATTTTAAATCATTGTTACTATTTGTACGTACCAAGTGAAAGACATTACGATCACAACTGTAATATTTCATCTTAGAGTCGTGCCGCAGTTCGTGAAGTACAAAGACTGATTGGGTTAAGTTTATTATAAGATTAAGGTTTAGTAAATCTCAAGAAGGACACGAAAGGATGACGCAGGGTTCGTGGAGCACGGATGGCATGGTTTACCCGTGAATGAATGACGCAGTGTTTGCGACCCAGGAACGTCACACGTAGATTAAGCGGGTACGGTGCAACCTTTCAAAGGTCAGTGTTCACTGATTCACCGGAGGGCATAAGAGCCCTTCGCAGTGTGTTCTCGCAAGTATTCAGTTTCGAGTTCTCGTCACACAACTGTCGTTTGCGTTGCTTCGTTAAGCAGTTTATCGAGGTAGTGTACCCCAACCATTGATGATACCTTCGAATACAGTGTCGAGTAGTGAAATTCGGATCTCGTGAAGCTAAATGTTAGCATCGTACCCTATCTGCATACCTAACAACTCTCAGTGAACAACTTCGGTCCAAAGTTAGGTCTGTTAGAGGTCATACCTTCGATCAAAGTGTCATACTTAGTGAAAGTGGGATCTGGTGAAGCTAGACACTACATTGTACCTTATTTATATATCTAACAATGTTCATTCAGGGAAAGAATTCGACTCAGAGTTAGGTCTGCCTAGGTATATCTATATATCTAACAACGTTCGTTCAGTGAAAGAATTGGGTTCAGAGTTAGGTCTGTCAGGTGTCATATCTTCGACCAAAGTGTCATACTTAGTGAAACTGGGACCTGGTGAAGCTAGATACTACATAATACGCTATTTGTATACCTAACAACTCTCAGTGAACAACTTCGGTTCAAAGTTAGGTCTGGGTTAGGTGTCACACCTTCGACCAAAGTGTCATAGTGAAAGTGGGACCTGGTGAAGCTAGACATTACATTGCCCTCTATTTATACACCTAACAACGTTCGTTCAGTGAAAGAATTGGGTTCGGAGTTAGGCCCATTAGGTGTCACATCTTCGACCAAAGTATCATAGTTAGCAAAATTGGGAGCTGGTGAAGCGAGATGCTATCATCTGCCCTATCTATAACGTAACAAGTTCCAGTGAACGAATCCGAGTTCCGAGTTAGGTCTGTGTTAGGTGTCATAGTTAAATGGGAACCGGTGAAGCGAGGTGCTCCCATTGCGCTCGATTTACTACATACGTTCGGTGAATGAATTTCGCTCCTCGTCGTTGGCTCTTGAACGAAATGGAATTGGACCTCGGTGACTGCTCGATATCCCGCGGCTCGGATGATTTAAAAGTCCGGGCCGGTTCAGGGAAGCGGAAAAAAAGACTCACTAAAAATAAGCGCCCGTGGTCCACTATCAGCCCAAGTTTACACAATCCTGTTTGCACAATCCACCGCGGTGCTGTTGAACAATACAGGTTCAGCGGCAACCGTAACGCGTGCGTGGCCGCTTACACGTGGAGGTGTCGCGGGAATTATTGTACGCTGTTTAACGAGTGTCGAAATCCCGCGCTGGGCCACATTGTGCCCAATTATGCGCCTCCATTCGTACACACGTATTTAGCCGTCTGCCGCGACCTTGCACTGAACGATCGTGAAAAGGGATAAGGAGGAACGGGAACATGAAAGGGACGTTGACCCGCGATGGTTTTCTCCGATGAATTCTAATCGCGATCGTTCGCAAGAAACATCGCATAACTGCAATACGTTCGTTAGGCTACGCTCACTTTCCAAAAATTTCTGTTCACTTATTATTCTTTTCTTCTTTTCGATTTCAATTTAATTTTTTTCAATGTAACAATTTATGTGTGTTTGTGTATGTATATATATGTACGTATGTATATATGTATATATGTATGTATGTATTAGGTTGTTTGAAAAGTCATTTCATTTTTTTTTGGTGAAAATGAAACACGATTTTTTTAGAGTGTGCAAACATTTTATCAAATTATATATTCCCTAACAACCTAATATATATATATATGTATATATGTATATATATTTGTTTTATGCAACAAGATGTTATTATTATTTAGTCAGAGTGTCGAAGATTCGTAATCGGTAGAATTCGATCGATAAAAGCCAATCTCGTGTTATAATTGCAGTATTTTGAAAGATTAAACAAGCAAGAATGTAAACATATTCGTTGGAAATTAATCGTAATCGATCGTGCACGATCTCTCGTCGTAATTAAGAATCGTATCGATTGTTAAAAAAATTTGATTAGTCTGTAACCTGACACGTAGCCGAGTACACAACACGTCGAGGAGGCGCGAACATCTTTCAAGGGTACGGACGTGCCCCGATAGTGTCTCGTTTGAAGATCGAAATTCGTTATCGTCTCGGTTTTATGTTAACGTGGAACGTTCGGGTACGCGATCGTTTCCGATCTCGAGCTCTTTTTCGGTAAAAAAAAAAATTTTATCTTTAAGCGAGGTAGTGACTCCGTTCGGTAAACTTTTCGACATTCCTTGGCTCGAATCATCGTATTCACTTTCGCGATGTGTCCTGTTAGAAGAGGATCTGTGACCGGAATTTTATCTTTAAACGAGGTATCGGCATACTCAACGACTTCAGTTTTTTTCTCACCGCGTTGAACGAAGCCGCGATTTAAAATTAATCTTATAGACGAGTTAACGACTCGAACGACCGACCACTCGGACAACTCTTGTTTTTGATCGAAGAATGTTTCCTTTCTATGACGTTCTATAGGCGAGAACGCGACCGGTCCACCACTATGAATTTTTCATCGATCGCCCTCCCGCGAGTGATAATTCGAAACCGGATTTCATTTTCAAACGAGATCTCTCGGTTTCGACAACGTTCCTTCGATTCGCCTAGCGATAATTTCGGCGAAAATATTATTCGTTCGAAGCGTTTAAATTTCTTCGATTTCTCCTCTCTCTCTCTCTCTCTCCTACTCTACCCCACACCCCCTCTCCCCCCCTCCGGTTGATGCCACCTGATATCAACGTCAGAGATTTGCCGATGTCAAAATGGTATGCGACCGCGCGCGGTAAACAAAATGCAATTTCCGTGTGTTTTTTGCCGAGATACCATTTCTGGCTTCGTATGCAAATGAAATTGTTTCGTTGACATAGGTCGTATCTTATCATCGATTTACAAAATATACTCGCTTGGTGAAGACGGTTGGTGGAATAACGGGACTTTCGTTCGTCAATTGTCTGGAACCGGGGCAAGGAGACAGTCGGGGCGGTGTTTCATTAGCGAAGAGGCTGCATGTACGACCAGTTTTCGGCCGATCGCTTAGGCGCATAGGGACGTTGCACATTTCTGTCGCGTTCGTGTTCCCCGTTTCGAGCTCGTCGCTCGATCCTTGGTAAATTATTTTCATCCACTTGGGTCTGCGAGTTCACGCCACGGTACGTAGAATATATTTACGCAAGGTACTCGACGAGTTTCTTTTCTCTTACCCCGTTAAAAGGAAGAAACGTTAAAAGGTCGAGGTTCTCTTGAAACCGGGGTGAACGCTTCGGTCGGAGTTTCCACGCGCGTATCGATACGAAAGGTCACCACACGCTTGCGCGTGTCGAGGGATTACGTTTCTTCGTACTATATTGTTGGTAAATATCAAAATACGTCTCTCGAAAGAATCTTTGTTTATTTAAATAGATAGTAACTGTACTTATAATATGCGTATTTTAAGTCTGAGAAACATCGTGGAGAACGAAGTACAGTCACTATTTATTTTAAGAAATATATGAAATTATTAAAATAAATATACGAACACACACACATATATATTGTCTACTATATCGAATTTGCCGATTGTTCGATGTAATTATACCTGATGACTATATTAAACATACTGTATTAATCATAGTGGATATTTGTATCAACTACATACATTAATCAGATTTATTGACTGTGGTAACTACATGTATTAATCGTACTTTTTAACTATATCAACTAATTATATATTTTTCAACTATATACTTCTTCTATCAATTATATCAACGTATTTTTTAACTGTCAATTGTACTTAACTGTACTGGCTATACTTTTTAACTATAGCAACAGTATTTCTTAAGTATAGAAACTATACTGGGTAATTATAACGATTACTTTTTAACTATATAAACTAACTATATCCTTTTTACATATATACTTCTTCTATTAATTATATCAATGTATTTCTTAACTGTCAATTGTACTTAACTGTACTGGCTATACTTCTTAACTATATCAACAGTATTTCTTAAGTATATAAAATATACTGGGTAACTATAACGACTGTATTACTCAATGATATCAACTATGGTTTGGTGGTTCGCGTTTCGATTTTCATTCGAGGTTATGTTTCATAACAATAGCATTATCAACCAGACCTCACCTCTTACACACTTGTGAACTTCTCGCGAGATTTCTGGCATATTCGTCGAAAGAAAACAATAGATACTATACCATCTCTATCGACTGATTATGTCAATTGACAAGACCGCGGACACAAATGTTCCACCGACAAATTGTATCAAGTTTCACGATAGAAACAGTGCCTTTCAAATCTCACCATTTTTCTAATTTCGAGGCAAACCCTCCCAATAATTATTCAAGAACAATAATTACACAACTGGTTTCGGTTCACGTCGAACTTTGCAAATTTTTCGACTTACCTTTGCCAGCTTTCTTCGATCGTTACAGGTTTAATAATTTAAAAATTCCTTAGAGAAATTCCAACGAGCAACATTTCGTATACCAACCCGCAACACGACTTTCCTTATTCATTTTTCGTCGCGCGCGTTACATTCTACACAAAATTCTCCGTGTTGTTTTTCCTCTTGTTAAATTTCCATACTGTCGTAGATTTTTGTTTACCAAGGGTGAGGGAGAGGGGGCTGAAATTCCAGACGAAAATTTTTTAAATCGACCGAGCTCGTCGGGTTTCACCAGGTCCCCGTTTCACGCTCGAGGATCGAAACGCGTGGTCATCGTTTTTCAAGAATGCGTTTTCAACGATCTACAGTGTGTTCGAATATTTTTTCATCGATCGTTGCCTCGTAGACGTTCGTTTTCGCGACCGTGGTTCGAGATCGGTCGAAACAGCGAGGAAATTAGGTCCTTGGTGGAGTTCAACTCACGATTGTTCGTGTAAAGAGCATTGAGAAAGGTCAAGGTCGACGAAACTTGCCTAACAATTGGCACGTGACCGAATTGTATCAACTCGTACCATGAACGGGTGCAGTTGTCGTTCTTTGCCTCCGTAATAGTCCCTTCGTGCGACCAATCGACGGTGAGAAATTTTCTCAAGGTCAATTCCGACCTCCATAGTCTCTCGAGTGCACCGCGACATCAGAAGATGAAGTTCGTTCCACACATTCGCTCTGAAACGATTTCCGATATGTACTATTCCTTTTCAAGAAGATTGCATTCGCTCCAAAATGGATCAAAATAGTTCTGCTCCGAAATAATTTCCGATATGTACTGTTCCTTTTCAAGAAGATTGCATTCGCTCCAAAATGGATCAAGCTAGTTCTGCTCCGAAACAATTTCCAATATGTACTGTTCCTTTTCAAGAAGATTGCATTTGCTCCAAAATGGATCAAGCTAGTTCTGCTCTGAAACAATTTCCAATATGTACTGTTCCTTTAAAAAAAGATTGCATTCGCTCCAAAATGGATCAAAATAGTTCTGCTCCGAAATAATTTTCGATATGTACTGTTCCTTTAAAAAAAGATTGCATTTGCTCCAAAATGGATCACAGTAGTTCTGCTCCGAAACGATTTCCGATATGTACTGTTCCTTTTCAAGAAGATTGCATTCGCTCCAAAATGGATCAAAATAGATCCTCTCCAAGAGTAATTTTTACAAACGTGTTGTTTACGTGTACATTGGAATCTTTCCGATCGTACTAGGTGTCACGTATATAGTATAAGCTGAAGAAACACATTGCGCAAGTTTACCAATGTTTTTATATCTCGTTTCGTGATAGAACCTGGTCACTACTGATATTGCATATTTATCTGGATTACCGATAGGTTGTTTCTTGATACGAAATCATGGCCGTGATAAAGTGGATGAAAGTTTTCATTGATACGTGAGACCTCTCCAGTTGATATACAAAGGGATATAAAATCATTACGAGAGAAAGGAGTATTTATCTAAAGAATGTACAGTATGTTTACAAAAGTCACGACAATAATATACTGTTTACTGCTGCTCCAAACGTGTAAAAATATTTTGCGATAGATACAGAAACAAGTGTGCTTAAATATATACATTTTAGCAATTAGACTTTGATGAAAAGAACTTACGTCAGTGTTCTGTGTTAGGGTTCACTGTCTCCTCATATTTTGACAGAAACATTTTGTAGGGCACTGACAATGTATTGACATCTACGTCATTTTTTTTTTTTATCAGTTAATCGTGAGCTTACAATTTGTCTAGTGGACATTTGATAGATTCCAGCTTACGTAGTAGATGAAAAACAATTCTCAAGTGGAATATTGTTTCAGGATAGGTATCTGACTTTTATCACGTTGACAAGTCGTTAAAATTCCACCTCAGGATAGTCGACGTGTTTTTACTAGTCGGCAAATCATTAGAACGCCATGCTGGGAGAGTTGTCCGACTTTTATTACGCTGACAAATCAGTAGAATGACATCTCGGGTAGACTGACTTTTATTACGTTGACAAATCAGTAGGATATCACTTCGTATAATCGTCTGGCTTCTATCACGTTGACAAATTAGTAAAATATTTTCTGTTTAGTATTTTCTCTGTACAGTTTGGCCTGCACGATGAGTTGGTTGTAAGGTAAACAACAATCAGAGTATCAGATGCTATATTTTCAACACTTGGAGTCTGTCAGACCTCACCAGGCTACTCTAGAGTCAGCAGAGGGTAGTTGTTGCACTATTAAAACAATCGAGACAGCTTGCAAATGCAATTCTTATCACATTGACAAATCAGTGAATCTTTTCTCTGCACAGATTGACCTGCACAATGAGTCAGTTGCAAAGTGAACGCAAATCGAGTTATCAGATGCTATATTTTCGGCATCTGGGGTCTGTCAGACCTCACCAGGCTACTTTGGAGTCGGCAGAGGGTGGTCGTTGGAATATTGAAACGCTCAAGACAGCTTGGAAGAGCGATTCGTACGTTTATTTCTTCGAATCCAATTGGTCCGAGATTCTGGACTACTCGATGACGTTTATCAGAACGTTTTCTCTCTGATATCGCGGCGCTGTTGACTTGCTAAGCGTTTACGAGGGTCTACGCGGAAGTTCGTATAATATCTCTGATGCATTCGGACACGGTACAGTTCCAAGCTGAGATTCGTCCCGTTAGGATTTAATCTGTTTTCGCTGCGGCTGATCGGAGGGAAACATTGTTCGCGGTGCTGGTGACCGCGTTGGAGCAACTCGTCATCCGCGCGAGTCTACTCAACATTCGTGGTGTCAGTCTACTCAACAATTGGGTCGCGTGAGTCTATTCAACAATTGGGTCGTGTGAGTTTATTCAACAATTGGGTCGCGTATGTCTATTTAACAATTGGGACGTGTGAGTCTACTCACCAATTAGGCCGTGTAAGTCTATTCAACAATTGGGCCGTGTGAGTCTACTCACCAATTGGGTCGTGTGAGTTTATTCAATAAATGGGCCGTGTGAGTCTACTCACCAATTGGGTCGTGTGAGTTTATTCAATAATTGGGCTGTGTGAGTCTACTCAACAATTGGGTCGTGTGAGTTTATTCAATAATTGGGCCGTGTGAGTTTATTCAATAATTGGGTCGCATATGTCTATTTAACAATTAGGCCGTGTAAGTCTATTCAACTATTGGGCCACGTGAGTCTACTCAATAGGTGTGGTGTTTCGATTTCGAAAATCATCAAAAACACCAGGTTTTCTTGAAGTCAATTTTTAACCTATTTCTTTGGAAAACACTTCTAAAATAGCCTCTAGATGGCATGACTATAAAATAAGTAGTCTCTGTGACTTTAAAATAACCTCTATAGCACAACTATAAAATAAGTAGTCTATGTAACTTTAAAATAGGCTCTATAGCACAACTATAAAGTAAGCTCTACAGTACAACTTTACAGTAACCCCTGTAACATAGCTTCAAACTAGCCTCTATGACATGACTATAAAATAAGCTCTACGATACAACTTCAAAGTAGCCTTTATAGCATAACTTTAGTGCAACCACCGCGACATAATTGGCCTGGAGGACATTCTAGTTCAAATATTTCTGCACTGTGCATACTCCATAGAGGTATTTCGTACACAGGGCTATAAAAACCAATGAGGATTAATTTTTACGCGAATCTATATTGAACACACGGACGCATCGAATGAACGAAAATCGACTCTTCGATAACGCGATTCCTTCTCGTTTATTTTCACGCGCTTGCACGTACGCGTTTTTACACCCCGTATACTATACTCGAACCAGCACCGAGTGAAACCGAATCCTAATACGCGAACCGCGCTCGTTCCTTTCTCGTTTCAAAACGCGTGCAGATGTATAATTTACAAGTATGATAATACACTTATTTACGCTGTGACCAGCCTCCCAGCTTGCATGACGTGTCTAACGGATTGACCACTGTTGCGAACATAATTAAATCGCGCGCCTCCTGGACTGTGTTCTCTCTTCGTCGTCTCTTCGCAACACGTTGGCTGCACAGACGGATTTCGTAGTACCTTTTCTCGAGAGCCCGGACTCTAGGTATTTCTACACTTTTTTACAATAATTTCGTTCGCGTTCGATTCGAGCGATACCAGTATTCGAGTACGCGTTTCCACGGGGTTTACACGTGCGAAAGCTTCGATTTCATTCATTCGTAACGAGGATTGTTCCTCGATCGTTTTTACACGTTCGTCGTTCGATCGACGCATTGATCGATAAGTGACCGGATCTGTTGGAATTATTATTAGACGTTACCACATGGCGCGCGAAAATCCTGCGCTTCGGCGAACTTTGCAAGGATAACGCGACTGCAGCATATGCGAGCACGATGTTGCAAAATCAATCATTCCGTGACGCGTTGATAACTTTCGCGAAAGCACGAGTTGAAATATTATACCGCGCTTCGAAACCGGCCGAAACGATTTACACGAACAATGAAATCCGTCGATCATCGACGTTTCTGTTATTTATTTTTATCCGGTATTTTTTATTTTTTTTTTATTTTTTTTTTTTTTATTTACACTTCGTACTCGTCCGTAAGTTTTTGTTTAAACAACACGTTCGTTTCAACGGATAACGAGGAGGGGAATTTTACAATTTGTCGATCGCGATAAATTATAATTGCGATTGTATTGTATTTTATAATTGTAATTATAAATTGTGGGGAGGAGGGAGGGGGTAAGGTGGTGTTTCTACGAAGGATTGTACGAGAAGTTTCTTCATTTTTGCGCAAACGAATGAAAAGATTTTTCTCTTTCAAAAATAACAGATTTCTTCCCTCAATTTGTTTATATCCTTTGATATTTTTGCCACGTACGTTTATTAGTGTGATTTTAACTACGGGGAATTAATGTATCGCGAGAACGGGTCAAAAAGGACCCGGGGAAAGGTACCAGGACAAATCGTTCGGATGTTTTCTCAAGTTTACTTCTTCCTCGGGTCAATAGAGACCCGGAGGTTACTCGACTTTCACCACGAACGCAGTCAAACTTTATCGACGTAACTTTAACCAAAGAAAATTAATATATCGCGAGTATCGGGTCAATAGAGACCCGAATGTTACTCAACTTTCACCACGAACGCAGTCAAACTTTATCGACGTAACTTTAACCAAAGAAAATTAATATATCGCGAGTTCGGGTCAATAAAGACCCAAGGAAGTTACCAGGACAAATCGTTTGGGTATTCTCCCAGGTCTATCCCCCTTCCTCGGGTCAAGAAAGACCCGAGCGTTGCTCAACATCCGTCACGAACACGGTCACCCTCGTTAACGCAACTTCAACCAAAGAAAATTAATGTATCTCGAGGATGGGTCAAGAAAGACCCGAGCGTGTCTCTCAACTTCCATCGCAAATGGAGTCACCTTCGTTAACGTAACTTCAACTCGAGAAAATTAATGTATCGCGAGTATGGGTCAAGAAAGACCCGAGCGTGTCTCTCAACTTCCATCGCAAACGCAGTCACCTTCGTTAACGCAACTTTAACTACAGAAAATTAATGTATCGCGTGTACGGGTCAGGAAAGACCCGAAACCGGCACCCCACGTTCCACCTCGTCCCCGTCCTCACCGGCTCGCAATACGATTGTTAACCGTGTCGGTACGATTTCCGTTTCAGTCAACCGTGGACGACGATGGCGTCGCTGGGTAACAAAACGGACGAGCAAGTCGCCAAGCAGCCGCAACAGAATGGCCGCGGTTGCAAGAGCGAGGAGTTGCAACTCGATGACATACAGGACAACAATAACGAGGTAAGGTGTACGAGCGTGAGATCGGTACGCGGCGGGGCTCCCCCGCCCCCCTCCCCCAACCGCTGGTGCCACTGGATGCAAATGAAACGGGGCGGGATCGGTTTGTCGACGTCCCAACGATCGACGATGTTTTACTCGCGACGCGGAGTCTGTGTAATGTGCACGTAGCCATTATCGTCGCCATTATTTCGCGACGGTACGCGCCAACGATAATCGCCGTCACGCGGTGGCTCGCGGGTTTTTTCGTGTTTCGACTTAATCGGTAACCGTGGAACCGCGGTTTCACTCGTGACTTCGCGCAACGGGGGGTCACGGGATCACACTACCCCCCACCACTCTCCGCTGCCGCTCCGTCGGTTTCACGGCTCGTTAACGTGCACGAAGATCGGTGAACGCGAAATCGACGAGTAATGAAAAACGTGGACGGAAAATCGACAGGTGACACACCGTTTCGCACGTGCTACGAACACTTCGAACGATCAGGTACGATTTCATTTTTCATCGCCGTTTAGAAACAACCCCACGAACTTCATGGGGTGTACGTGGTTACCTGGAAAGGGAAATTATGGAAATCGTTGAAGTGTTTGAAGCGTTTTATTTTTTGTTTTTTATATGTAGGTTTTGGATTTATTTATAAAGGTGAAATAATTCATACTGATTTTATAAAGAAATTTGTAAGGACATAATTATACAAGGTTATAATTTTCTTATATTTTACACCGGTGGCAAATTTATTTTAGACAAAATAATTGATACTGATTGTACAAAGAAATTTGTAAGGACATAATTACACAAGGTTATAATTTTCTTATATTTTACACCGGTGGTAAATTTAGTTTAGGCAAAATAATTGATAGTAATTTTACAAAGAAATTTGTAAGGACATAATTACACAAGGTTATAATTTTCTTATATTTTACACCGATGGTAAATTTATTTTAAACAAAATAATTGATACTGATTTTACAAAGAAATTTGTAAGGATATAATTACACAAGGTTATACTTTTCTTATATTTTACACAAATCTTATATTGTGACTTTGAAAATTATTTATTTTCTCGTTGTTTGAAACATTCGAACGATTAAATATTCTTTTCTTTTCGTATTTAATATCGAACGTAAGCCAAGGATACACGTAAAAGCGTAGTAAAATAATATCAGTGGTTCACATTGTACAATCAAAGTTTGTTAAAACGGGTAAGTCTCCTATAACTTTCGAACGCGGAGGTATGCACACACCGGTTACAGGGAATTTAACGAGTTTATTTTACGTGTTCAATCGCGGAGTATTGTAACCGTACGGTACGCGTTACTTTGAACGATGTAAATTAGTAATCGAGGAATAGAAGATTGTATCTCTTTGGAATCTCGAGAGCAACTGTCCAACAGCTTGTTACTTGTCAACGAGACAACTACCAGCTGGCCCGTCTCCATTTATCGACATACCTAGTGACACGTTAATAGAACGTGATAAAACATTGTCACGTGTACGACAGTATAGTGTTTTATACCGGGCGTTTGTTACATCTCGATGGGGTGGAATATCGAAAAAAAATTTCGAAAGTATGAAAAATATATTGTGAACAAATGTATTCAGTACGATGGGGCACATTATACAGTATAACAATTCTTTTCATCCCTTCTGTACAAAATAACAATTGTAAAGATATTTTTTTATATCATCGGTTGTTTATGAGGTATTTCATAGTGTCCAGATAAAGTGGACATCTTGTATATGGATTATACGGTATAAATAATTTTTCCACCCCCTCCTCTATAGCAAATAACATTCATAAGAATTTTTTTTTATTTCATTGGATGCTTGTGAAATATTTCATAGCCTCGAGATAAAGTAGACACCTTGTATATATACTGTACCGTATAAATAATTTTTCCATTCATAGATGGTGGAAAAATTTTAGATACACCCTGTATGTACAGAATACTTGCACCCTCACTAAGGATGAAATAGGTCGTATAAACGTACAACTGGTAACTATACTTTCTCGAGAGATAAATGTTTGTGGTCAACGACGGAGTATCGTAAAAAATGTTCAAAATATGGTGAAAGAAATTGGTGTAAATGATTTCCTTCTGCAACAATATACACGCTTCTCGTATCGATGTCTGGGAGTATTACGAATTTTGTCACACACGGTGATAATCCGGTTTTTTTTAGTATTATCGGACTATAAATAGTAGCATTATCGTAAACTAAACTTTTCAGATGTTTACAATATTTACTTTCAACGGAAAAAGAATGTCGAAATTGCTTCGACGACAGTTTACGAAGAAAATATTTTTCAAAATTATCTAAATTTCGAATTCCTACGTAAAGTTTTTCAAATCGTGAAAATTTGTTTGCAAAACATTCCAAGGTGATCAAAAAGTGTTTCTGCCACAAAAAATACCTTTTTTCATCCTCAGTGTAAAATACAGTAACATAAACTTCCCCACCTGTTTCCAAATTACCCTATATTTAAAATATTCCAACGATACTTTTTTTCAAAATTATCTTCATTTCGAATTTCTGCGCAAGATTTTTCAAATCGTGAAAATTTATTCGTGGAAAACTTCCAAGGTATAAAAAAGTATTCGTACCACAAAAAGCACCATTTTCCATTTTCAATGTAAAATACAATCTTGATTTCCAATTCTTACGCAAGATTGTTCAACTCGTGAAAATTAATTTGACAAAAACTTCCAAGTTGAAGAAAAAGTATTCGTACCACAAAAAGTACCATTTTCCATTTTCGGTGTAAAATACAATCTTGATTTCCAATTCTTACCCAAGATTGTTCAACTCGTGAAAATTTATTTGACGAAAACTTCCAAGTTGAAGAAAAAGTATTCGTTCCACAAAAAGTACCATTTTCCATTTTCGGTGTAAAATACAATCTTGATTTCCAATTCCTACGCAAGATTTTTCAACTCGTGAAAATTTATTTGACGAAAACTTCCAAGTTGAAGAAAAAGTATTCGTACCACAAAAAGTACCATTTTCCATTTTCGGTGTAAAATACAATCTTGATTTCCAATTCCTACGCAAGATTTTTCAACTCGTGAAAATTAATTTGACGAAAACTTCCAAGTTGAAGAAAAAGTATTCGTACCACAAAAAGTACCATTTTCCATTTTCGGTGTAAAATACAATCTCGATTTCCAATTCCTACGCAAGATTTTTCAACTCGTGAAAATTAATTTGACGAAAACTTCCAAGTTGAAGAAAAAGTGTTCCTTCCACAAAAAGTACCATTTTCCATTTTCGGTGTAAAATACAATTTTGATTTCCAATTCCTACGCAAGATTTTTCAACTCGTGAAAATTAATTTGACGAAAACTTCCAAGTTGAAGAAAAAGTATTCGTACCACAAAAAGTACCATTTTCCATTTTGGGTGTAAAATACAATCTTGATTTCCAATTCCTACGCAAGATTTTTCAACTCGTGAAAATTAATTTGACGAAAACTTCCAAGTTGAAGAAAAAGTATTCGTTCCACAAAAAGTACCATTTTCCATTTTCGGTGTAAAATACAATCTTGATTTCCAATTCTTACCCAAGATTGTTCAACTCGTGAAAATTTATTTGACGAAAACTTCCAAGGTATAAAAAAGTATTCGTACCACAAAAAGTACCATTTTCCATTCTCGGGGTAAAATACAATCCTCGAAATGATCTCGATTTCGAGTTCGCGCGCAAGTTACGAACGAAACGAAACGAGAACGCATTTCAATATTCGTTATTCGTTCTTCGATCGAGAGGCGAGAAATTTCGTCGAATTTGCGAAATCCAGGCTCGTCGAACTCGATGCTCCTCGGACAGATTACCGACGTCGACGCTGATATTGTTGCACGGTACGACTAAAAATACGCGCAGTAGTAATTCATACGCGGCGGTTTTGTCCGGGGGGACGGTATCAGCGTCACATGGCACCGCGGGCTTGATAACTTGCCGGAGTTTTGGGTCACGCGCGCACCACCGAAACGCGAAAGTTGCTCACTTTTTGCGCGGCCTTGATCTCAAGCACCTCGTGAATTTCCACGGAGGCCGATGTTGAAACGTTCGTTCGCTCGATGGAGCTCACCGACGCGACGCACCGAAATCGTTCGCGCCGCGCGAAAAGCGGTGCCCCTCCCCCCACCCCTCTTTTTTTCGCGAAGCTTCGGGGCCCCGTGACGTACTCTGAAAGTCCAACGGGGTACGTATATCTCGTTGGGTCGATATGTCTACGGAGAATTTATTATTATTTATTTATTTATTTATTTATTTGTTTATTTATTTGTTTATGTAGCGTATGGATGAAGAAAATAGACTAAGGTAGCTGTGGGGAGTGTGTAAAGTAATTTTGAAGAACTTCTGTCGATGTATTTATGGAGAAGTTTTATTTATTTGTTTGTTTATTTATTTATTTATTTATGTAGCGTGTGGATAAAGAAAAAATACTAAAGTAGCTGTAGGGAGTGTGTAATGTAATTTTGAAGACCTTCTGTCGATGTATTTACGGAGAAGTTTTATTTATTTGTTTATTTATTGTTTGTGTAGTATTTAGTTGTTTATGCAGTGTGTAGATGAAAAAAAAATACTAAGGTAGCTAGATGTAAGGAGAGTATGTGTGTAATTTAATTTTGAAAACCAATACTAGATTAATCAACTATGATATTATAATATATTTACAGATTAATCAACTAATATAATACAATATTTATAGATTACATAGAATTTACATTTCATAAACAGAATATTATTCCCTATCGGTCTAAGACCATCTACCCTTACTCTATACAGAGTAAGTTAAATATACTTCCATCAATTTCTAGCTGAATTAATATTAATATTTCCCTAATTTTTCAATCTCTCGTGCAAATCGAAGCATCATTAATAAATCGAGAAAAATATTCACCGTTCTCAAAAGTTACAAAACTTTCGTTAAAAAAGGTCTAAGAGAGGTGCTCGTCGACTCAAGGGTCAATGGATCTATTTACAGAGCGTCGTATAGCGTTAAATAATTATGACACTCGTCGAAGTCGATCCGCGAACGAGTCTCGTTCTTGTCGATTAATATGCTAAACCGAGAGAAGTTCCCAGCGAACTCGGTTCCTTCTTACGCGCGAGCTTTCCCGTGTGAATTTCTTGGAAACTTGTTGACAGAGCATCGAAGTCGAGATGGTGGTGCCGCCGGATGGAGGATGGGGTTGGGTGATCGTTGCTGCCTCCTTCATGTGCAATCTCTTCGTGGATGGTATCATCTTCAGCTTCGGGGTGTTCCTGAACGACATCTCGGAGGCATTCGCGGTGTCCAAGGCGAGAGTAGCGCTGGTCGGCTCGTTACAGTCTGGATTTTATCTTATGGCGGGTCAGTGACAAGAAGACGCGTGTCTCGCGACGAATAATTGGATGTGCTTATCGGTACAACGAGTCCTCGACTTAACCTCGGTTTACATTATCCGTTCAGACACGGATCTATGCTCGAAACGTAAAATATATCTACCGCAAGCGTAATCACGGAGCGATTATGTGAACGAATACTTCAGTGGATGAATCAAAATACCAAGACGAGTAAAAAATGTCCTATGAACGTACGTCCTATGTACTTTAGTTCTCGAGTTATGCACGATTGAATTTATGTACTGTGCGAACTTGAGAAATTGACTTCTGGAAGAAATTGATACTATTGGGTTGTTCGGAAAGTCATTTCGTTTTTTTTTTTTTTCGTGAAAATGAAACACGATTTTTTTGGAGTGTATAAACATTTTATTCAATTACATATTCTCCATTTTGGAAAACGAAATAACTTACCGAACAACCCAATACATTCCCCTCAAGAGGGTATTTTAATAATTCAAAACACAAAACTCGATTTTTTTCTTTTTGGACACTGAACATTTTCTTCGGTGACAACTCGAAAATCAAGGTATATAAAACATACGTCCGTAAGACATTTTATTAATTTCAACGTGGGCATTCGCCCTCTGAAGTATGGGCATGCATTTCTGAATCACCCTGTATATAAATATTTACACGTTTGCAAAGGTACAGTGTTCGAACAAGTAACATGAATCGTTTCGGAGCTTCCCGCGCGATCGTGCGAGCACGATGTACTGCGAGGCGAAAGAAAGATCGGTTACGTGTTAAGAAACACAGTGGCGCCATCTGTGAATCAATTATGAACCATCTCGGGTAATTTTTGCCCAGTTGCTGGCCTTTCGACTGGCAATTTCCTGATAGAATTTTAATTCTCAAAAATATTGGGTTGTTCGGAAAGTCATTTCGTTTTTTTTTAATGAAAATGAAAAACGATTTATTTAGAGTGTATAAACATTTTATTAAATTATATATTCTCCATTCTGGAAAACGAAATCACTTTCCAAACAACCTAAATAAATATAGTATATAAATTATTTACATAACATATTAATATTGCTCGATCGACTCGTTGTTGGTACCGTCACTTGCCTCAATTTATTTGTCCGTGTACGAGATCGTCAGAGGACCGTTCACCATTTTTAGTTACCATTTTCTCCATCGCCTTGCACGCAGGTCCATTCGTCTCGGCGCTGGCCAACAGGTATGGATTCAGGCTGGTCGCGATCCTAGGAAGCGTCATAAGTTGCGGTGCTTTTGTCCTGTCGTACTTCAGCACTTCCATCGAGTTCCTTTACATCTCTTACGGTGTCCTCGGTAAGTTCTTTGCCCGATACATGTCTTCCGGCCCGTGTCGCTGCCGCCTCAGTAGAAAAGTTTCCCTCTATCCTCGCACCCCATTCACGCGCGCGGTGAGATCGGTTCGGGGGTAATAAAAATTGGGGGTACCTTAAAATTTCTTCTTTTCTACGACGGAACAATTCGATCGGGACGAAAGTGTCTAACTAACGAAGAGAACCTATTTCTGATAAATCCGATTGAATCTCGAGAAGAGAAGTTTGCTTCTATTGGTGCATCATTTAATTTATCGTTTCTTATTTTCATTTAGGATTGTTCGATTCGATTTGGAGATATCCTCTAGCGTGAAAGATTCGAAAAGAAAGAAAAAAAATATAAAGAATAATTGTTTCGAACGTCCACAGTTGAATACCCCTCCCTTCCCCCCAAGAAATACTCCACTACCCAAGTCTGATCGTTTACCCTCATTTTACGTGAGTCTTTGTGTCTTGAATTGTTAGGAGGCATCGGGGCAGGCTTGATTTACGTGCCGGCTGTGATAACTACCGGATTTTATTTTGAAAGATGGAGAGCCCTGGCCACGGGGATCGCGGTCTGCGGCTCCGGGATCGGTGCCTTCTTGCTCGCACCCATCTCTGACGTGCTCGTCAAGCAGTTCGGATGGAGAGGCGCGTTGCTCTTCCAAGCAGGTAATCGAAAACGTTGAACCGTGACCTCGAGTGTAGTTGATCGAAACTTTCGCCGCCCATGAGGGTCGGGGAAAGTCGAATGGTTTCGGTTGGGCGAGGGGTTTTCCGAAAGATGTTCATTTTAAGGCAGTCGGGGTCATTGATACGGTGAAACCTCAATAAATGGCATTACAACGTAAATATAACGTAATAAGAATCATAGGAGCGATTCTCGGTGAAACGTTGAAAAAAAAGTCTACCAACCCCGGATACATGGAAAATAACGCACCTGATATCTTGTAACCGGGTAGTACTGTACCACAACATTGCCACTTCAACTATGACGCCGATTGGGTGAAAGGTTATGCCTTCCACTTGTCAACACAATTAACGAGGTTCTTGTGCAATCGTCGGTGTTGCATTTATTGAGGTTCGATACGTATCTGTTGCAATGTTAAGTACATTTACCTGAAATAATATTGTTTCGAAGTCAGAGTAACGATATTCAAGTTCCAACGAAACAAGTGAACTGACAAGACTAATTTCGGAAAACCACATTACGACCCAGTAATACCTTGTGAGCGACGAACCCCGTTTGACTTTATTCGGAACTTTGCGACCACCCTGTGGATGAAACGATAAACGAGCCTTTGGATCAGACAGTCGTCGTCTATTTTACAGGGATGCTGTTGAATTGCGCTATTTTCGGTGCGATGTTCCGACCACTGAAACCAACGAGGATTAAGGTGAAGTCCACGCCCGAGAACGCGGGTTTAGAGGTGAAGAGCAGCTTGATGGCCAGAGGAGTGTCCACGGCTTCGTTGCATTGCGTCCAGCCTGGCAGGAGTGGTTTCTTTGGCACCAATAACAACACGGAGTATCCCACGGCTGCCGAGCTGCTGGGCAGCAATCCCAACATAGTAAAGTAATAAATTGAATCTCCTTTACTATTGAGTATTTTCCAAGTTCCTGAAACATTTGGCAACCCTAAATTAGTAGTTACATGTACAGCTCGGCCAAGCGAAAGCGAGATTCCAGATCCAGCGAGGATTCTTTTCCCCCTCCACTTCTCATTCCACATCACGGGCATACCACGGACCAATCCTGCGGTTACTCCCCACCCCTTGGCTCTCGTTACGACACTGAATCCTCTGATTCGTCGAAGTACAATTCGTTCGTATCTCTTGGCTAGAAAATAAGATAACCCCGCTTATAAGTAACGAAGTAATTTCCATCATTATTTTTGTTACTTTTCTTAGCTTCTTGGGTTACTGCGGAATTGCGTGTCGTAAATTTAACGAAAACCCCGCTTACAAGTAACAATACCATCATCCTCACCCTCATTTTTACTACCTTTTTTTATCTTCGGTTACTGTGAAACGTGTGTGATAAATTTAACGAGATCCCCGCTTACGAGTAACGAAGTCATCCTCACCTTTGTTTTTACTACCTTCCTCATCTTCGGTTACTGTAAAATGCGTGGTGTAAGTTTAACGGGAATAATTTAGTCCTCGCTTACGAGTAACGAAGTAATCCCCACCCTCGTTTCTCCAACTTTTTTTATCTCCCTACTGTAAGATGTGTAACGTAAGTTTAACGGGAATATTTTAATCTCCGTTTACAAGCAACGAAGTGATCCCTCATCACGGTATTTGTACTTCCCTTATTTTTTTAGGTAACTGTACATCGTGTGTCACAAGTTTATCGAGTGTAGTTTAATCGAGTCTAACAACAACATAAGGATCGGTAGAAACTGCATACGTATAACTTTCCGTTCTGCGCTCTAGCGAGGAACAATTTCGTGTTCCGACGTTTCGCATAATTGAGAGGGAAACGTCTAGAGCGTTGCTCGCTGGAAGATAACGCTTTTCTGCATCGTGGATTTAAACGGAGTAGTTTTAACCGAACTTTCAACGAGGACCGTGAAAGGGGGTCGTAGGTCGGGTCGTAAAGATAGAACCGTTAAAGTGCGAAGCAGGATGAAGTCGTTCGAGCGGCGCTCTGATCTTGGAAACTTCTTGTTCCAGTGCCTCGAAATCACTGCACTCGCTGCACAAGGTCCACGTGGAGCTGCAAACGTTGGAGAGGAAGCTGAGCAGTTCGGAGAAGAGACTATCCGTCCCTATATATCCTGAACTGGAGGTCACCATGGATGAGAAGATTGCCGAGGAGGAGAACAATCTTCTTGGTGGTGATGTGGAGAGATTGAATGGCAAAGTACCCACGGTGAGTTTGATGAATTGGTTCATCATTGATCCACTTACAGAGGAACGTTGGATGGTATCAATTTTATGTATGCATAGATAAGGTGTCTTCGAACGAAGATTGAGTCGAGGCAAAATAGATTGGCTGCTCAAGGTCACTCCCCCCACCGTAAATCACACCATACGTGACAACCACTTTTTTCGAGTTCATTTACTCAGTATAAGTGAAAATTAGTGCGAATCAATTTTTTTTTTCATTATCGAAAGATCTATTAGTCTTTAAAGATGTTTTTCGATTTTTTTTTGTTTTTAATTTCAGTTATGCAATAGGTAATACTGTTTCGATTTTTATAAAATGGATTTATTTCGTTTTTTGTTGTTGACAGATTCGCAGGCACACGATCAGCGGCAGACGTCTTCGCGCGGACTCGGATTGCAGCCAGAAATCCCTGAAGGTGGGCAACAAGCGGAATCCGTTCACCAAGGATCCGCAGCGACCGTTCTACAGGGACGATATTTTTTACGGTGGCTCTTTGAACAGACTGCCTCATTACAAGTCCCAGGTGAGCAACTATTTTCATCGAATCTTTAAAGAGAGAATTTTGTTCAGATAGAAGGAATACTTTTAAGCTCGTCTGAAAAATATGATTCCTCTGAAGACCTAACCTAGAAAAATTTCTCTGCGAAAACTCGGTCGATAAGCGCCAATTTTGCCGGGAAATTCTGTCACGTTTTTTTTTTTATTCAAAACAATTTTAAAACGGTGGATGATATTTTTTTCTAAGACACTACATATACTTTTCCATTACCGTTGGGCGCCATTGTCAATGATTCTTCAGAAGAAGAGTCCGTCACCTTTGATTCGAACAAAAAGCAAGAGACACTTTTGATTCTGTAAATGCACTTTTGTCGATGCTGATAAAGTATTAACAACTCGGACATTCCATCTACTCTGGTACTCTCGATCAGAGCAGGCAGGTTAAGGTCGATATGCATTTCCCGCCAAAACCTTAGATCAGTTTTGTATGCAAGGTAGAGATAAAAAGAAACGATAGAAGTCCCTAGTGGAGCCAAGAATTGCACTTGTAAAATGAAAATGGTCGAGTTATTGGACACGTTTCCTGCAGCAATCGTCTGTGGGCTATCACATGTCGGTCACCCGTTTGCCGACGGCTACCGACGTGGCTGAAGAGGAAAGCGGAAGTTGTTACCTCTGCCCTGAAAGTGTGCGTCGCATCCTCACCACCATGCTTGATCTCAGCCTCTTGAAGAGCCCCTCTTTCCTGATCTTGGCCATCTCCGGTGGACTCACGATGATGGGCTTCTATACACCCTTCATGTATGTCCCAGGTACCGTATCAAGATTCATTAAATCGTGCGTATTTGGTCCGCAATAAGCCGGCACAGCGATGGAATTAACTCCACGCGATCTACACGGTGTTTGAAAAGTATCGTAGCCGATAAGGTAAGTTCTGGAGGACGTTCACTTCGAAATGCCCTATACTACCGTGTAATAGAGTCTTCGAAGACTCGAAAAATGGTCTTCTGATACCGGGACGAATCGTAACGTTCGATACGATTGATAGTTTTCCAATCTACAGGGTGTTCCAAAGGTATGTTTGAAAAAAGACACCATAACACCTGGAGGTGTTACGTACGAGGTGCGGGAAGTCTGAGGCTAGAGAAACCGGTAATGGCGTCGTGATTCACTTTCTAGAATCTATAGGGTGTACCATACGTACAGTATCTGAACAAAAATGAATACAAGAGTCACCGTAACTTTCGAAATGACCTGTACCTACGACGAGTAAAATCTCGAAACCCGGTAGCAGCTGTACGATTGATTTTTTTTAAATTTACCAGGTGTCCCGATAAAAGCGTCATGAATCGAAAAATAAATTTCAGAGACCCTATCCCTGAGACGTTCCGCACTAACCCCGGAATGGAAGGCTGGAAAACCTCGGAATGAAGTAAATTAACACGGTGCGTTGAACTGTTTCAGATCGAGCCAAGTTGGCGGGTATGGAGCCATCCACGGCGATGTTCCTGGTCTCTGTGATCGGTATCGGCAACACCATTGGTCGCGTGGTCTGTGGTATGGCGAGCAGTTTACCCGGGGTTGACGCTCTGGTGGTGAACAACATATTCATCAGCGCTGGTGGACTCCTGACCGTGTTCTCCGGGTTGTCGCTCTCCCAGAGTTACCAGTTCTTCTACGCAGCCAGCTTCGGTCTGAGTATATGTGAGTGGAATCAACACATCGATCAACCTTGCAGATCCTGAACCTGACCATGAAAAAGGTTCCCTAACACTTTGATCGTTTCGCAGCTGTCTTCGCCTCCCTGAGATCGATCCTCGTGGTAGACCTGCTCGGCTTGGAGAAACTGACCAACGCTTTCGGATTGCTTCTTCTGTTTCAAGGCGTGGCAGCCGCCATAGGCGCGCCACTTGCAGGTGATTAAAAGCTATCGATCACGTTACTCGCAGCGATCCACCCGGCTCGTCTGCACCGGTCTCGATGACCATTGTCGATACCATTCTCGATTTAAACGCGAAGCCAATCACGGCCAGTTAATCGACGCGATTAATTCTCTCAGGATTCGTCCCGTTGGCGATTACGCAATCGTTTCGGATCACATTGTTTAGTATAAACGTTCCCGCGTTACCTTGAGACTCGGTCGTAAGATAATAGGTTCGCGACAATTGACGTCGATCCGGCAGCGGTTGGATTTTAAGCATATTTGTTTAACTCTGTAGGCGAGTCCCTGACGCATAACATTATGATTTCCTCGAGCGTTTGATTTATAGCGAACGATACGATCTAGATGAAACCGCTGCCTAGCCAAACTATTAGAGACACGTAAACACGCTCCACGGTTATCTAATCCGCGGTACGGGAGGAATTTCACGAGACTGCACCAAGTGAGGGTTGATTAATCGGTCTATAAATATTCATCCTAAATCGTTTCATTATCTCACGCACGGATAGAGCCGATTCCTCACGATACCGTCGAACATGTTGTTTAGGTGTGTTCATGGACGCCACCGGTAGCTACGATGCCTCGTTCTATCTGTCAGGGAGTTTGATATTCCTCTCTGCTCTGATCTGTTATCCACTGAAGAGGATCAACGTGTGGGAGACGAGGAAGAGCAGCGAGCACGTCGGCGACGATCCATCGAAATCCTGATCGTGGATGGAACCGTCGAGACGCCTCCGTAGACTGAAGTCTATACTCCCGTTCGCTATCAGGCGATGTGTTTTGTACATACTAATGCGTAATAATTTATAGCGAGACGGCTCGGATCGGTGATATCGATCCGCAATACGATCCACGAGCCAGCGAAGAGACTCTAGAAACCGGAGGGTCTCGGTAACCTAATGAGTCCACCCGTGTGTTCGAGCCAGTGCAATAGCCGGATTCGACGTCGCGACGCCGAGGACGGCCGGTTAACTTCAAAACGAACGGACACGCGTCGCGCGTCACGGACCGAAAGCCCTTCCAAAGAGGAACGCGCGCGGAGAGAAAGTTCTGGCGTTAGCTCGGTGAACAGCACCTTAAGCCACGTTTCCATGTGTACGGCACACGGTGATATCTAGGTGTTTGGGTTAGGTTTCCAACGATCGGTGAGGAATCAATTATCGCTCGAGCTCTCCTCGACGCCTCTACCTACTGTTCCGAGCTGGAAAGATGACCAACGATGTTGAAAATGGTAACAGGTGTCTCTCGTCGCACCACCAAGTGACACCAAGTGCACTTGGTCTTGCGATCGAGCACAGATCCATACTAAACCCGTATTCTTGAAACCTGTCATCTTTCCAGGTGCGAACAGTAGATGTTAGGAGGTATTCGTCTCCGAGACGCAGATGGAAACGTGGCTTTACGCGAACGCGGATTCCCGAGCCGAGTTCTCCGTTTCTGCAGAATGTTAATCGCCACGAAACCAGTTCCGAAACACGTGACTTCTTTTATATTCCGACGGGCGCGTCGCGCGCTCTCCTACGCCGTTTGCAAACGGAAATCTGCGACGATAACACTGTCTGGACGTGTACGTAACCGAAGTGCCTTCCGTTGGATGTTCTTCTCAACGATTGGTCGAGGCGGTGAGACTTTTTTAAATCTTCTACAGAGATACGTACAGGGCACTCCGAAAACGTGTTAACACTTGAACGGTTAATTTTTTCGAAGACACAAAACGGACATGACTGGCCGTTTCGTCTTCAATGGGTCTCCACTTGTCCGCCATTATTGTGAACTCGCTCTTGGTATATTCTTCAGGTGGTCTCCAGTTACGTTTCTCTCGGTATTGTTGCAATAGGGTTGCAATGTTTTGTTTCCATTGGGTAAATATTTTTTTACCCAACTACTACAGTCAGAGATCCAGCCTGCGAGATTTGGAAAACGTGCTGACCTGTACACGCGCACAAATACTTCGTGATCATTTTTTTTTAAACGTCCTGTACGTGCATTTATCGAGTGTTAAAAGTTTCGAACTAAAAAATTTTATTCGTACGTTCCCTTGTTACAGAGAAATTTTTAAAGAGTATTGAAAACGTTGTCGAAGAGGAGGTTTTATTTGCAATGCAACGAATAGATTATATATATATTTAAAATCTATTTAACGATAAGAGTATACATATATATGTATATATATATATAATGAGCAACGAGACTCTAATTTTCTTATAACGGTCTACGTATATCCACGTCCCTTGCTTTCGTTGAAGTGTGTACAGATAATATTTGACGTGGCTCTCGCGGATGAAAATAAAATTCAAGGTCGAATTGTTTTTATTTTCGTGTACTCTGCAAGGAGATGGACAGTTTCAAAAGAACCGAGTATTTATCAACGATTTGTCTCTCCGTAAAAGTGTCGTCGACGTCCTGACCAATCATATTGCACGGAGTAACGAAGTCCTGGCCCCCCACTTCGTCTCCCGCTATCGTATGCACCAATGCCATCAGTGGGCGGAGTCTTGATCGGCTCCGCCGTCTGCAGTGCACAGTGCTCGTACAAGGCGTACCGCATAATAAATATAACACAGTAACAGGAGACACAGTGGGGAAGATTTTACTTCTGAGAGCAATTTTCAATTGTCAAATTTTTACCTTTTGGTGAGTAGAGTAGGTAGAAGATACAAAAAAAAATTTTTGACATTGAGTTTCCATTTTAATTCCAACGTAGTCTTCGTCGACACTCGTTTGTCCGTGCGAGTCGTGACATTTTTTTTATCCTGCCACCGTTTGTATATTTCAACGCGTTAGTTATCATTTCGATGTGACAGCGCGAGGTATCTCAGAAGCCCAACGCGACGAAATGGGAAAAGCTGTGAAAACTCAACCGATGGAGCACCTTCTGAATACCTCACGGAGTATGTTTCTATTACGAATAAGTTCACGATCATGCGACCCGTACGTTAAAGGCGTATGTACTTGCACAAATAAGTACACGTAATCTCAATAGGCCGTGCATTCGTACAAGGTGCAGTGCTATTTACAGCGTTAATTAACAATCGATACCCGGACGCCAATGGTCCGGATGATATATCCTCCCCTTTAGTCCTGCCCCCTTAGGCGTAAGAAGTTGCTCAAAAATGAAATCCGTTCCTACTGTTCCTAATTAATTATCTACCCTAGTATTTTAGAACCGAGTGCAATCCGTCTCGAAGCGCGATCGTCGCTAGTCGTGCGCCATCTTGAATCGTCGAACCGGTTCACGTCGACGTCTCGATTGTTCGAAGTGATCTTTTTCGAAGTTCTCGGATATTGTTCCGCGCGACAAACCGAATCGAAAACGTGGAGTAACATTTTCTCGTCCGAGCCACCGTTACCGAGATACGTGACCTCGAAGGTTGCGGAGTGGGGACGCGTGCGCCGCGCTGATTCGTCGCCCCGGACGACGAACTTCGAACACGATTTTCTCGATGAACGAAGCCTCCTACGAGAAAAACGTATCCCACCATTTCGATTCGTTATCGAACGAGGAATAATTCTATTCGTACCGTGAGTCACGATGTGCCTTGCGTAAAATGTATCATAGTACGAGGCATTCGCCCGCTTCTCGAAGCGATGCCCGAACGTTGCAATATACCCTGTACACAATAAAAATAGACACATACGAACGTTTTTATACTTCATTCGGTGGCAAAACATCTACACGGTACCAAAATTGAACACGTATCAGTTTGATGTCGTTCGTGTCGCATTCGAACTTCTTGAACACTCGACATCCATGAGAATAGACGTTCGACAAGGTGCACCTGCTATCCGCTCTCTTTTGTACTTATAACGAGCGATTTCTAAATACAATTACACCGGTAGATATGCAAATGAAATGCGGCAAAATACGAAGACTAAAAAGTGTATCGAGAGAAACTGATTTTGCAACGGTTAGCCTCATCGTGGTCGCTTTTTGCGTTTCTTTTGTCCTGCCACTCCCATCTCGCGTCTCGGAGGCGCAACGTAATTCTAGAGGCTCGCGATGTTATAAATTATTTATCGGCGCGCCGTTCGCCGCGTATACGCGATTAATGAAACGCTCGTCGTCGTCTAATTGGCTACGCCTTCTTATCTTTCATTGCCAATAACAACTAGCTGCGCGATTGCTTTAGAATTTATTAGGCCAGCCGGCGGCTTCATTAACCGTCCCGTGTTGCATTTTGTTACGCGTGTGTGTCTCTGCATCGTGCGCGTCGAAATTATGGTTCTCGAGCCGACCGGTACAGCGGCACTGTTCTTATGATAGGTTGTAGTCGGTTGAAAGAACAAAAATCGACTCGAGAGACCTCTGTTCCGATCGGCTATAACTACAGTCTGCGCCGAATCAAGTGGTCGCTCAAGGTCACCGTTCTGGATTACGCGTGACGTCACTTATGGTTTCGTTACAGATCTCTACTTTCTATAATCACCACATAACCTATCCACCCTATTATTTTCGTTGTTAGAAATTTTTATTAACCCAACTACTTTTATTAACCCAACAAATCTTTTGCAAGTTAGAAAATTAAAAAATCTTCTTTATTATATACGAATCATATCGAGAGAGGACTTAAACATTTATAATCGTTATTTTCGCTCACGTTCATTGACCTGGAAGATTAAGAAAAATCTTTCTTTCATTAATCTGGAAAATTGAGAAATCTTTCCCAGGTTGAAAAACTAAGAAATTTTTGTTTCATTGTATATAAATAATATCGAGAAGCACTCGAACGTAACAGGATCTACATATTCACGTTTAATAACCCTCGAATGTTACATTCTTCGTTTGCTATACGATAAGAGCTCCTGAAAAGCGAACGCAAGTATTTTAAATTAACGAACAATCGGTATCAGTTTCAAAGAACGTGATTTACCAGATCGTTTTCGCTCGTTCTCTTCCTGTTATCGCGCCTCTGGACTTTTCCCCGCCCAAGGTGAACCTCTATCGAGGAATTTGTATGAAAGTTCCCCGCAGTGGCGCAGTATGCTCCGGTCGAAAAACGCGGCCCGGCGTGTAAGTTCAAAGAAAAAGGTCGACGGAAAGAGGGGCGGGTGTTTAACGAACGGCAATAATTTATGCCCGGGCATGGCCGCGCGAGGAAAAAAAAAAACCGCCGCGAGAAGACACGTCGACTTCCGTGGAGGGCCGGGTGCAATGAACAAAGTCATAAATACCGCAGGGCTGCAATCCCATTTTACGGCCCGAACTTCGCCTGGGTCCGGCTAAATTGCTCTTTCCAACCATTGTCGTACCGTAGGAGACAATCGAAAAAAATGTGACACCTCGTTAAAGAGCACGTGCGAGCTTTTAAGAAATAGGTCGTCGTTACGAAATTTTTTCGAAAGTGTACGATCGATACACGTTTCCACGGGTTCCTGGGATCGAAAGTGTACACATTGAAGAAGACTCGCGAAAATTTTGAACGAAAAGTATGAAAAAATGGCGACATGATCGCCCCTCTACGATAAAGCGTCGTAGTTCCTCGCAGTTCCCCATTGTATTATTAATAACTCGTTTATTATTCGAGTAAATTCGATGAAAAAATTCATACGGTGTCTTCATAAATACGCCCATCGATGGGAAAAATTTCGATTCGATACACAGGGTAGTTTCGGAGAAAAAAAATCCTAAATATTTCAACCCCCGGGTACGAGGACATTGCCATTCGTAATAGCGGTAAATCTTTCGGAATTTCTCCGTGAACGAAGTGATTTCATTTCTTTTTTGTTTTCGTGACGTTGTTCCAAATCGTAGAGATATTTCTTTCGCGCGAGAAAGTTAATTGTCCACTTCGAGCGTGCATTCTTTACGCTCTACGCGGATGCACTGGCTCTCCTTGCAGACGCGTCGGATAAAATTGATCGTAGAGTCCTTTTCTTCCCCGAATCTACTGGTGAAAAGCAATGCTCCGAAGCACGTGAGCATTTTTCGCGAATACTTTCAGTCCATTGAGCTTCGCCTCTGCTTGGGCTGACCCTCTTTTTCGAGTGCTCCTTCAGCGGTTGAAAATCAGTTTTTACTGCGGATACGGTACGAGATTTGACGCTCGATAATTCTTAAAATGTGTACGCCATGTTGTTTATTGTTTTGATTCCTCGTTTGGAAGATCTCGATCGAGATGTACAATGCACGATAGTATCTTTTCGCTGAACACACATTAATAATATATTAAATTGTTCGGAAAGTCATTTGGTTTTTTTGGTGAAAATGAAACACGATTTTTTTAGAGTGTGTAAACATTTGATTAAATTATTTATTCTTCATTTTGTTTTTTTTTTTTTTTGGTGAAAACACAATTTTTTTAGAGTGTATAAAATTTTATTAAATTATATATTCTCCATTTTGGAAAACGAAATGACTTTTCGAACAAGCTAATACAATTTTTAATCTGCAAAAAAAAATTGTACTTTTTGAAAGTTTTATTTTCTAGGATGTTTCAATCATGAATCACAAGGTACGACGCTTTCTTTTGGCTCAAGATACGTCAACTGTAAAATATTTTAATAATTAATGCGATTGTCACTCTTCCAGCACGAATAAGATAACATTCTTTCGCAAGATTAATTAATCTAAGAGTGTTCACTAAATTAATTACCAATTCGAGTTAGAAGGGCGGAAATATTTTAATCATAATTATCATAATTACAGTCAGAACGGCTGACCTAAAATAGCATATTCAGTGCTTAGCAATCCTTTTATTAGACACGGTATTCCCCATTCTCCGTGAATTAATGAGAATCTTTCATAATTCTGGATCAAATAATGATTCGTTCTTCGATTTAATTAGCCGTCAGTTTAAGAATACGCATCAATTTCCGTCAATGAGCCGTAAGAATAAATACACTTTGTTAGAAAAATATCCGAGGAGATTATCAGAAATCTTTGTAACATAAATGTCATTTGTAACATAAATTTTAACATCTTTAGTAACATCCAAGTTACCGTGAAATGCCCACAGAAATTATTTCCACCATCTTACGCTACATCAGTAACAACCAGCTGTTACGATTAATTATTTTCGATTCTCTCGGTGGTGTCCGTATGGATCCTAACCTTAAAAAGTTTTGGGAAGACGTGTCTGTTACGAACAATGGAGCAGGGCCATAAATAATAGACGATAACACTCGGTTTGGCGTACGCGATCGTTATCGTCTGTCCAACGAAAGAATTTATTCTGAAATATGCCCATCATGTACTCGATCCGCGATACGTCCAACCCCATAAATAATTACGAAAAAATTCCGATGTTTATCAATGGGTGGTCGATCGAAATCTCAAAGTATTTATCGCCTCGCGTTTATTACTGCAATTAATTCGTCTCCGTAATTTAATAATAATCGATGAACGATCAAAGACAAAATATTGGGTGGTTCGTAAAGTCGTTTCGTATTTTTTTTTTTGATAAAAATCGTTCGATACGATTTTTTCAGAGCGTATAAACATTGTATTAAATTACACATTCTCCATTTTGAAAAACGAAATCACTTTACTAATAATTTATTTCGAAAGATTCTGCACACACCAGATACCCTTTACCCCATAAATAATCACCAACGACACTCGATTACTACGATCCTGTCACCTCGACGTTGAAAATTTATTCCAAAACAACCCCATCACCCTCACCCTCGTTCAGTCCGCAATATGCTCGACCCCATCGCAAACAGTCACCCTGGACCTTAATCCTTAACCCCATCGAGTGCGTTCACCGAGAGATATTGATACCCTCTACCCCAATGGGAGAAAAACAATAACACCCTCTCCAGTACTTATAAACCAATTATCTCCATCGAAGTTTGTCCCGTGCAAAACAGTGTTTCGAAACCCTCCTACTCTTTACCAAACGTTCGTCGAGTTCGAAACGGTCCCCTCTGTTCGGCCCCCTTCTCGTAGAATAACCTCAACGAGAACCCAACGGAGGAGCAACGAAGGGACTCGTGGCGTGCGTAAAAAAAATCGGGAGAAAAAGCATCAACGCCGGTGTCTATCGGTAGGGAAGGGAGGGGAGGGGGCGGTGGGTGACGCAAGGGCGAGAGAGAGGAGTAAAGGCAGAAACCGTGAGGCACAAGCCGGCTTTCGCGGCGGTGTCTCGAAGGCACCGGGGTCTCCGCTTCCGACTGCAGATACATTGCGACATGGAACCGGGGGTTAGTGTAGGGGGTTTCGTGGTAGCGTGAGAGGGGCGAAGGGACCAGGCGACCGGCGGGTGGCGGGTCGCTCGAGGCTCGGAAAAGGGGGATGGTGAAATGCGCCGCGACACGCTGCGGCGATGCCGAACGGAGACAGAGAGCGAGGGTCTCTGCGCTCCGCATCCGCAGCATCCTCTCTCCGTCTGGCTCGGTCGCGTTCCCGCGTTCCCTCTCCGTTGCTTCCTTTCACCGTTTTCCTCCGTCTCGTTTCCACGCCGGTATCCCTCCCCCCGCCCTACTCGCTCTCTCGCTCGCTCGTTTCGTCGCTCGGGGTACTCCGGTCCCCCCTCCCACCTTTTCCACGGTTTCACCCTTTTCCCACGCCGCTCTCTCGCCGCGCGCCTGCCTCCCCCCACCCTTGGCCCTTCCGTTTCTCTCGCTTTCTCCGGTTTCACCTCGACGCGGTCCAGTCGAGCGTCGGCCCGTGCACCGAGCAGTTCGCCCCGTGGCCCGTGCGCACGACAGGTGCGTGTGTCGGGAGTACCTAACCCCCTCTGTTTCGGCCTCCAGTTCAATTACGGCGCGCGACGTGCGACGATATCTAACCGCACCACGGCTTACCGCCGCAGGATCGCGCACGTCGAGGAGGATCCAGAGAGAGAGAGAGAGAGAGAGAAAGAGAAACCGTGCGGTGGATCCAGAGGGGGATCACGGACTCCGCGGGGGACGGAGGGGACCCAGCCAGCCACCAGCCAGCCGGTACCGGATCTCCGCGGCGGCGGTCGTGCGCGATCGAGGGGGGGAGAATCCTATCTCCACGTGGTGTTGTGTGGCGACGCGTCGAGAAAGGTAGAAGGGAGGACGCAACGCTCGCCGCCCCGTGGAAGGGTGGAAAGGGCTCCGTGGGCGAATTCTTATTGGACGACCGGTTCCCGACACGGAACCACGGCTCACGTTCGACACGGTGGCAGGTAGCGTGGCGCACGAACAACGTTTCTTACCACGAGTGATTTTCATAAAAAAAAAATTCGACGGAGGTAGTTCGTCGAGCGAGGGGAGGGGAGCAGAGAATTCGGATATGTTTATACCCGGTTAGGGTTTACGGTTCGTCGACGATTTCTCCGCAGAGGGGTCACTTTCCCACCGCGCGACTCTCGCAAGGTTAACTTTTTCTATCGTCGAATTTATTGGGTCGTTCGGAGAGTCATTTCGTTTTACAAAATGGAGAATACGTAATTTGATTGAATGTTTGTACGCTCTGGAAAAATCGTGTTTCATTTTCACCGACAAAAATTGAAACGACTTTCCGAACGACCCAATGTTTCTTTTTCTTCTCGGATACTTTTTCGCGACTATTGTCCGGGCTTTTACTGTTTGAATTTTAGCGGGAACGAATGTAGAAAGTAATTGTTTCGAAATGTTGGTTGACTTACTCGATCATTGGAATGGACTTTTTTTTTTTAAATGTATCTCGTGACTTGTAAATGTTCTTTTATAACTGTTTCGAAATATCGGTTGATTTTTTCAAGCATTGGAATATTTTTTTTTTTTTTGCTTTTTAAATACGTTTCGTAAATCGTCCTGATTTTTGTTACAATATTACGCTCGTTGTGTTTAAGTAAAGAAGGGTAGAGAAGTTAGACTGAATTAGCATAAATTATTAGTCTAGACACCTTTCGATCTTCAAATTTCAAGTCCCTTTTGGTGCACACTGAAAATAGATTATTCTAACCTAAAATTCAAAAATTTCCTTTCGATTCGATTTGATCAATTCGATGGTTATTATCCCACGACAACTATGCGTGTAACATAAGTTCTTTTTGCATAACATTATTATCTTCTATACACAGTAAAACCTCCCTTATCCGAACTTATAAAGACATATAATTTGTTTGGATAATGGAACAATCACTCGGATATTAAACTTTATTTATTCGGATAGAAATGAAGAGGATTGACAATTTGTTTAAATATTTACCGATATTAATCTCATATAGGACCCTCTTTTGCATTTCATTCCATTAATTAATATTGGCTCGAAATAAATTTTTCGTTCTCACATTTATATCGATGACGAAATAAAATCGAGAACGTTTTAATTGAGAATAAACTGCTCGTTGTATTGTAAATGTATTTGTAAATATCGATGGAGTATGAACTTGCTTTCTATCGTTTCTTTCTTAATATAATGAAAGTTTGACGGTAAACATCTTTTGCCAACGAATGAAAAAATTCTACGAGCTTTCGAACGACTCAAGGGTCGGAACACATTGGCGTACCTTCGTCCGTCTTTGATCAACCGGATGGAAATTTGTATATGGCAACATGGAGGAGGTCTTGAAATGTTCTTGAATTAATGCACGCAAATGTCAAGCTTTGTGAACAACTGCCTTATAGGAATTATTTTACGACCTAAATCGCAAAACGAACTAAATCAATGGGACTATATTAAACTCCACTCGATCCAAACTGGCATTCAAATGCACATTTAATAAAGTGATATATCCTACATTTGTTCGAGGATGAAGTCTCGTGTAAAAATATTTTATTTCACGTATTCGATTTATTTTTACTCTTGAAATCATTGTTTCTCGAGGGTAACACGAACTGCAAGACGCATTGTCATTACGAGAAAGGTACACTGTCGTTCAAAAGTCTCTGAGATAAATTTCGCTGGAACGTTACACCATTTAATATTTTGAAAAACAGAAATGGATTAAAAATAAAAATTTTCCATTCATAGGACGTATTACTCGATATGTTTTTCAACTGCGATTAATTTTGGAACTTTTTTACTTAATTTTGTATTCTTCCATTTCGATCGATTATTTTTTTCATAACCTCAACTAACCGAAAGAACTAAGTATCAAGATCAATATTTCGTCGTGTTTACAACTCTGCGAAAATTTCCAGTGTTACAATAAATTATTAAAACAAACATATTCTTGTTCTTTAAGGTTATGTTGTATTATGATTATTTTTTTCATAACCTCAATGAACCGAAAGAGCTAAGTATCAAGATCAATATTTCGTCGTGTTTACGAATCTGCGAAAATTTCGAGTGTTACAATAAGTTGTTGAAACAATCGTATTTTTGTTCTTTAAGGTTATGTTGTATTGTAAGTCGAAGAATTAGGTCGGAATTAAAAATTGACATCAAATGGTAAACCGTGTTCGAAACGAACGGTGTTCCAAAGTTTTTGAACGTCAGTGTACGTCGTGTCTTGACATAAGCGAAGTGATGCACTCTGTTCTGGAGAAGTCGCAACCATCTTGTTAAGTAGCTCCTTTGGACTCCATCGCAACAATGTTTTTCGAAAATAAAAACAAAAGTAGTAGGAGATACGAAAAAGGAAACATTTCCAGCATGCTTATTCAAGGGTTGGATTCCAGCATGGAAACGGTTGACCGGAGTACAATAAATGAAAACGTATAAACGTTACAATTCGATGCTTTGTTCGAGTCTTTTGGAATGAATATTCATGGATAGAGGGAATCTGCAAAAAATTCAGAAGAGATACAATTGAAAAGAAGAGAAGAAAAAAAAGCAAAAAAAAAAGAGAGACGTAGGTTAAAAGAAAAGAAAACTTGGGAGTTTTGGAATTTCAAATAGTTTCCTTGTCATTTTGTCTGCGATTCCCTGACACGTTCCTTCCGTTTCAATTATCTATACTTTTCTTCCGTGAAATGGAGGAACATTATTTCACAATGGCAACGAAAGAGGGTGCTCCGAACCGAGGAAGAGGTTATGTTGTTGCGCGCGAAGCTCTCGAGGAATTTAATGTTACAGTTTATTGCGGGAAACGTTGAAAAATTCCGGAAAGAGCGAAGGAAATGGAATCTCCTTGTTTCGTAGATTTTTTAATTATTAAACATTCATCAACGTGGAGAGTACGCACGAAGGTTGGAAAATTATGGAATTTATACTATTCCACGTTTGCATTCGTGCAACCTTACGAACTTCCTTCGTGGTCCCAAAATCTTTACAATACATTGCTTGGAATAATTATTGAATTGTTCGTACATATAAAAAAAAAGTAGTATTTTATTCAAATATTCACGGAAAAATGAAAACTTAACGGTATCCAATACACAATTATTGAATCAATTACCCAGGACCTATTCTAACCTCTAATTTATGAGTTTGTTTTCTCTTTACTTTAATTACAATATACTTTTATTCCACAAATTCGAATGTTTAGTATCGTTAGTATATTGTTATCGAATAAAGTTTCTTACAAATATTATCTAGGACAAATAAGTATCAAAAAATTATATACACCATAAAGTACCCCCCTCCACGGTGTAAAATATTTTCAACAATACATTTTCGATATCTTCGGTTCGAAATTTTCGTGAACTGTGATAAAATCCGTACTAAGATAAAGTACCCCAATAATGTCACTTAACAAATCGAGAACTTCAAATTTATATTCTTCTTACTTTTTTTCAAACCTAACCTATTCGATATTTAGTACACACATGAATATTTAGTACACTTATCTTCCTCTCTACCAAGATACAAAAATACTGTATATTTCTTTTTTAAAAACAATCCTTTAATTATTCCGAAGCAATGTATTTTCAGTCTTCCAGAGATCCCCTCCCCTTAAAAAAATGTTACAAGACACCTATTCGTGGCGAAGGAGGCCTAGCGAGGAAGACACTTCGCAGGACACTCCCACATCCGGAGACACGTTGCAAAACGGGCACGTGAGTTAACGGGGAGTCCCCCTAGTGTTCCAGTTGAACGTGGTCCTCGCCAGGCGTGCGTGGAAATTGAAAATCGTCCTCGCGTGCCACGAATCCCGAATCGCGGCCACTATTCAAATCGCTATGGTCTATTCAGGCGCTCCTTCCACAAATGGTTTCTGTGATTTCATATTTTTTTCTTTGTTTTTTTTTTTTTCTTTCTTTTTTTCCTCTTTTGGCAAACCGTCGAATCGAGGTCTCGAAATCCGTAAGCAGCTTACGGGGTTAGGCTCGAAGGGACGTTAGCGGGTAATGCCACTTTTACGAGCTTTCCATCGCGGAGATGAGAACGCACGAATTCCACGTTTCCAGGGGGACTCCCCGAAATACAGAAGTCCCGCGGAGCTTAGAGTGTGGTGAATTTATCGCGCTTCGCGGATACGAATGTCCTCGCTCGGTTTTCCGCTCGGTCGGTGGAATTTCGATGGAGAAGAGAGTCGTTTGTTCTCGATCTGGTGACAGTGGAGCGTGCGACACAACGACAGACCGAGCCAGGACTATCGGGACTTGAGAGACTCGGTTGGAGAGGGGAGAGATCGGTGATGATCGAAAGGATCGTAAGGCGCGTAGAACTTTCGCGATTCGTTAGACTCGAGATAAGGTTTCACTTGTGGAACTTTCGAGACTTGTAAGACTTGTAAGACTTGTAAGACTTGTTAGACTTGTACGACTTGTAGGACTTGGACAACTTACAGGACGTGTGGAAGTTTCAAAAGTAAGTGAAGTCTCTTTAGCTTTGGACAACTTGTAAAATTTGGAGAACTTGGGGGACTTTCGAGACTTGTACGACTTGTGTGACTTGTATGACTTGTGTGATTTGTACGACTTGGACGACTTGGTCAACTAGCAAGACGTGTGAAAGTTTCAAAAGTAAGTGAAGTCTTTCTAGCTATGGACAACTAGTAAAATTTGAAAGACTTGTAGGACTCTCCAGACTTTCAAGACTTGTAAAACTTGTAAGACGTGTAAATGTTTCAAGTGCAATAAGTTCTTTTAATACTTGTACAGACTTTAATACTCGCAAGATGTGTAAAATTTAGTGTTTGCAAGGCTTTTAATACTTGGAAAACTTTCAAGACTTGCAAGACTTGTAAAATACTTGCAAGTCTCGTAAGACTTGCAAGATTTGAATCACTTGCAATAACCATAGAGACTTTCAAGACTCGATCGTATAAAATTAAAGACTTTCAAGACTCGTAAGACTTTCAAAGCTCGTCGAACTTGCCTGACTTTCAATGTTTGCAAGACTATCTCGACTTTACGTTCCACTCAACGATTCGAACGCGTCTCGCTATCGATGGTATCGTAAATATCGAAGCAAACAGGTACCATGAGACTATAGGTACGCACGAATGGGAAATTAATCGAGCGATCGCGTCCAAATTAAATCAAATCTCGCGGGTGGGTTCGTTCTCCCCACAAAAGAATTCAATTACAAGCACTTCTATGGCGAAACACGAACAATGACCACGTACTCTTCGGTCCTGGCCGCTCTCCACGGAGTATTAATCATATTAAAATTCTCACGATCGGTGACCGGCTTCTCAACGCTACGTAAAGTCTCAACGTTTATTCTTTTCGTTTCCAACGGTGGCTTAATTTAATTTCGCGAAAGAGCTCGAGGTTCGTCGTCTTTTTTCTCTTGCGCGACGTCGTATACACGGTGTCTCGTAACAGACAGCGCAGAACGAACCGAGACCGATTATCTCGAAAAGAAAAAAAAAAAAAAGAAAAAATGTACCAAGAAAACGAAGAGTACCTTTACGTCGCGCGAGCTCCTGTTTTGTCGAGAAAATTAATTTTTGCAAAATGTCGGAGCACTTGTTACAAAGACTTCTTCGCTTCGGGAGAACTGTGTGCTTATACAGGGTGACTCGTTTCAAGTTATCTTCTAAACTGCAGCTCGTTTCAAAGCATACCTTGAATAAAATTTCTCCCATTTCAGAGAGGACATTTTACAGTCACAAATTTTCTATAAATGCACGTGTTGTCGAAATTTCAAGGTGACCTTGGTTTTTTTTTTCTCAACAAAACTGTATATTTTTATTTTAGTAAACGTGCAGTCCACTCCAATACGTGTTTATTGATTTAGAACACTTTGGTATTTGAAGATCGTTCAAGGTCATTTATATACAAAAAAAATTCTATTTTGAGGTTCTACGTTAAAGTCGTTTATATAAACTATACAACGGTAACAATTTTACGTCGAGGTTATTTATATAAAATATACAACAAAAGTTCCACCTCGAGTTGTCGTATAAAATACACAACGACGAAAATTCTCCCCTGAGGTTGTTTATACAAAGTACACAACGACAAAAATTCTACCCTGAGGTTGTTTATACAAAGTACACAACGACAAAAATTCTACACTGCTGTTCTACGTCAAGGTCGTTGCAAAATATAAATAAAAAAAGAAAATTCTACGCTGAGTTCGTTCACATAAAATATACAACGAGAGAAATATTCTACGTTGCTTAACTACTTTCCACATCGGTGAGTTTTCATTTCAAATTGGGACCCAGAACTCGCGATCTTATTAACGCGATAAAATTTTTATTCCACTTATCCAGGAATCGTTCGAACGTATTTTACAACCCGACGAATAAACTTTATTCTACGTTTTCCGTTCGCTTTACCAACGAGGAATAATCGTCTCTCGGTTTGCGTCATACCTTCCTCCTCCCCCTCCCCCTCCACTCCACTAACCCCCCCCCCCATACTCTTCTGCATTATAGTTTCGAATGGAAAACGTTCGTTTCATTATATCGTAAATTGCGCGTTAAAACTCGACGCGTGTCCACCTCGATGGTTTCTCATTGCTCGGTGTAATAATTTATCACCGACCGTAAAATTTTCATAGTCGTGGAACACGGAGGCATTATACGGTGTTATTTACGCGGCGACGAAACGTCACTGAATCGAGAAAAAGGGTAGTCGGAGTTTGTCGTTGGATCGGGTTTGGTGCTAATCACCAGCTAGGTTCTTCGATCTCAGAAGCTGCTCGAAGAGTCACGAAGTGAAGGAAGAGGAAGACGAAGAAGGGGAGGAAGAAAAAAATAAAAAAAAAAAAAGAAAGAGAAGGAGGAAAAAAATAGATGAAAAGATATCGTACAAAGGAGAGCCGTCGAGACAAAGGACGTCGGCGTCGTTCGTCACTTGAAATCCACCGTTCACACCACAATGATCCGACGAGTCCATTGTGCAGTTCGCGGGCTCGCGTCTCGCGAAGTAGAATGCGCCATTAATGCTCAGCCAAGCGTGCCCCAGGAGTGCGGAGGTAATGGGTTAAACTCTTCCAAGTCTATAGGGGAACCCTGTACCCGTACGCACGCAACAACAAGCCAATTAACATGGTTCTCTCGATTCGAAGAGTGTCGTTAATTCCAAAGGGGTCTAGGGATCAGAAACGTCGCGCTGGGTGGTATGGTATCGAAAGAATGTTCGAATTGGGTTCATAAAAAGTGACTAACCCGAGACTTCGAAGATTCTCTAGGGAGTCCAGGTGGCTAGGATTCCGCCATTGTTGGAGGAACGTCTTAGGAGGGTCCTCTTTTCTCGTGTTGCTCAGCGCAAGTCTTTCACCCGGAACTCCTCGATTGTGCCCGGGTTTATCCACTTTGGGGTTTGTCTTCGTTCCGGGAACGATGGAAACACTGTTCTTTGGATCGTTTGTGACTATTTTATATCGTTTGGATCGAGGACGAAGATCGTGGGGGATTTGGGTTATGGGGATTCAGGAACGAGGATCGCAGATAGCAGGGCAGAGGACTTGCAGAAAGTGGTCTAGCGATTGCGGAACTGCTAGGATCTTGAATCTTGTGGTCTGTTATTAATCCAGGTCTATGAGCCTGGTAAAGCCTTGCTGGTCTAGATCTACAAACCTAGTAGCCTTTTGTTAACCTAATCTGTACACCTAGTAGAGTCCTTGTAGTCTACTGTAGGTCTACAGATTTAGTAGTGTCTTTTTAGTCTAGGTCTAGAACGTAGTAGTGTCTTCTTAGTATTGGTGTAGAACTCTTGTAGTCTCTTCTTAGTCCAAGTCTATAAACCTAATAGCTTCTTCCTGAATCTTCTCAAGGGCGTCTTCCCTCTAAGGATGATGGAAATCCTCATTGTTCTGCTGATCGGGTCATCCGTAAAAATTTAATACGAAGATGATTGAACGTTGACAGAGTCTCTAGGATTACCTCTCCGGTCCATCTCTAGAGCAGATGGAAACTCTTCCTATTTTTCTGATTCGAGCATTCGCCAGTTTTCCACCTTCTCCAGAACGAAGACTTTCAAAAGAGACGTGGCACAGTTGAGGAGATTCAGGAAGAGATGAGAATTGGGCTGAAAGGCACGAAGCTAGCTGGTCCATCAATGGCAGAATAGCTGTGACCTCGACTCCCAAGACGGCTACTTTGGTGGGTTGGCGACCAGAGTCTGAGCTTACCGTGTCACTGTTTATGGAGTCAGTTTGGACACTTTTTTTCTACCGCCTCGTATAGTCGATGGAGCCGAGATCACGACAAACGATCTCGCGTGGCACTCACGAAACAGAGATCAACGTCGATAAAGTCGCGGAATCGACTCGAGGGTACTGCTTGGAAGAGCCACTCGAATCGAGCACCGGTCACATATACAGGGTGTGTGAGAAAAGGCTGTGTGAGAACTTAAAAGGCTCGTGGTATTCGTCGGAATAAATAGTAAAAATTTAACCTCTCCGACACGACCACTGTATGCACCTCTCATCCACGAATACAACTCCAACAACCAAGGACGATGCAAGCAGTCCTACGTGTACCTATTTTTCACTATATTTTATCGATGTAGCTAACTTCAAAATAACAAAATAGTGTCCTATTCGAGAGGTTAATTATCGCAGAATATGCCTAGTTGGAAACCCAATAAAATCCAATCCCTGTGAAGCTTATAGAGAATTAGAGTTAGGTTTGGGTTAGAGTTATCTTCTCATGGGCACATCTACTAACTCTGAAGATTCGTTCATTTGTTGTTTAATTACAGTATTAATTTATGGGTGTCTGTTAGAAAATTTATGGAAATAAACAAGAGAAAATCTTTCCCTCCGAAATGGATTAAATTTTATCACTTTTATCATAGTTTGAAATTTGTGGCTACGCCACTGCGGACGCATAAAGTAAACGCAGTAGAGGTTTGATAGACGTAGAACCAAGGATAAGGAGAGACTTGATAGTTGCGGAGTTATTCTCAATTATAGTCTTCCATTCGTCTATTAGCCAGAGTACAACCGTATTCGATACTCACCAGCTAATGCGTTATCCATCATTCTAAAGTAAGCACCATGATAAACATAACGCGCGCCATTAGTATGCTTACCCGGCACCACTATTAACCTCTCAGTGGCGGTCTCCATACGTGTTATAGACTGCGGCAGCAGAGGATTTGGTTCGCTCCCTTAAGGCTTAGAGTTATGAACCGTCGACTTAGTTTCGCTAGAAATTCAAACTTCCAAAGTGTGCATTCAGTACGAACCATGCGGTAGTATTATAGTACTACAATACGTGGAAAAGGAAGATACCGATTGAATTCGTTAAATATTCATGTTAGAATTTACAATAATTTACAACGAACTGAAAAACCACTGACGCAAACGGTGAATAATTTTATTTGAAAATATGTGGCTGAACAAAAGGAACTGTCATTTTTTTTATTCGACAGATAGTGTTTATTAAGTGCAACGTGGTTGTGTTTCAATTTGCCGCGCAAAAATATAACCTAAAAATCTTTGGAGAAGACTTTAAAGAAAGGGTGAATATTTTTTCTTACTATTTGATATTAGTTAAATTTCTTCCAGAGAACGAGGAGACTTTCCACTCTGCGTTATAACATAAATTTGACTCTTGTTGTTAATTGTGACGCTTCGTTCATTTTTGTGATCGTAGAACCTAACCTTCAAGATGTTTCTATAGTTAACACAAGCAATTGACACGAATACCTTTCTCCTCGCACGAGTTTCTTTCAATTCGACGAGCGTTCGTAATTTGTCACGAACTTTTCGCTCACCCTGTATATCGCGAGCCGCAAAAACGGCACCGGGCAATTTAGCACGGTCGCTTATTGCTTCCGTTTCCGATAACCGTGTCGATACGGCGATTTCCTCAATGACCATGCGAGTTTTATTACCGCCTCGAAACGCGACTCACCCGCCCTGGTGGTGATTATCTCGCGTTATTTAAGAGGGACTCATTACACATCTGGACACGAAGAACCAAGGTTTAGTTTCGATAATTGGCACGATATCGTATCGTTCGTGAGAGATTTAACGGAAACACCCGTTAGCTGTTGCACACGAAACCGTGCGTGTCGTTTTCTCATGAGGTGTTCCAATGTATTCTAGGGAGAAAGAAAAATCAGACTTGGAAAAAATTTCTGTATTTAGGTCGGATATAATTGGGCTGGACAGAAGGTCTCGTCTTTGTTAATGGACGACGTTTACTTAACGAAAGATAATTGTACTTGATTTTTAAGTGTACAGATGTATTCATAACCTAATAATCAACATTTAATATCTTGCAGAAAAAATACGATTATTTCGATTTTTGTCGTTACTTTTCATTCCTTTAAAAGAAAAAGAATTTTTATCCAATCCAAATCTTGATATCACGTTTTCCTTGGACCATGATTGATCTTTCTTTCTCCCTAGAATACATCGTTCATTGAACCCCCGTTGAGAACACTCGATGAAAGTTTGGAACACCTGGAAAGGGAACTTGGGCGGTGCTAATAGGCCAGTGATCAATTAACAAACTTGATCGTTAGAGACTGGTGGTAATCTCCGTGCTCCTGGGAAGTTCCAGCAATGGAATCGAATTAACGAACTTCTCGTCCAATCTCGCGCGAGGATTTCAACTCATCCGGACCAATGACGAATGCACTTCGAGTCAAGTTCAAAGTGAACGGATCACGTGTTTCCCGCCATCTTGAGCACATGGTGCTCTTCGAGGTTAGGAGATCAGTTAGGTAACGACGAGACCCTGGACTTCCTTATCCGAACTGATGTAAGCTCAGTTATCTCGATTCTCGTTTCAACGAATAGGTACTCCCGTATCACTGATAAGAAACTGTTATCACCATTTGTTGTGCTGCGGTACTTCTGCCCACTTACCACCAGAGGGCAGTTCGAGCATTCTTTTCCCTCCAGTTCTTGAACTGTCACCGATTTTTATATATATTAGAAAAGTCATTTCGTTTTACAAAATGGAGAATATATCAAATTTAATAAAATGTTTATACACTCTAAAAAACATCGTGTTTCATTTTCACTAAAAAGAACGAAATGACTTTCCGAACAACCCAATACAATTATTAATACACAGGGTGTTACCAAATAACGATTGGAAACTTTTTCCCCGCTTATAGCACTCTACAAATCTTGTCTCTTTTCAAGTCAATCGTCGCGCAACTTGAACAACCGCTCCTCTAAAATTGCTCTATACTTTCGAACCCGATAATCCGGATCATCGGCCAACAAAAGTTATCCGGTCAACGCGTGAAAAATTTTTCCCAACACGGCGCGTGCTGAACGCTCGGGTCTACCGCTCCGTCTAAAAATAACCGTTAGAAGGAAACGCAAAGTGCCTTTTCCGACGTGCCCTGTCCGTGTGTATGTACGTGTGTTGTCTTGCACATAAGGTGATCTCGCGACGGAGGAACGCCGTTGGAAGGAAAGCCACTCTCCACAAAGGGAAGAAGAAGCCGGTTATTTCTGTGCTAATTAAGTGAAGACGTCCACGCACAGGGGACGCGAAGCAAGGAGTCCCGGTGGCACCGGTGCCTAATTGGCACGGAAACAGCACGGCCATCCTTAATTGGTTAATTTGCGAGGAGACTCGTCGTCCGATGCATCGCGGCGGGACCGAGTGTTGCAGGATGCAGTTGTCCGCGACAGTCTCAGGATAATCGTCCCGGTTGCCTCGTCAGTATCGGGGATCGGGAGTTACGATCGAACGAGCGAGGTCGCCTTAACGATAATCCGAACGACCTTCTTCCTCTTCTATGACAAGTTCCTGCAGTACGTGACCAAATTCGCGACCATGACCAGCGGGCAGAGGAACAAGTCCGTCGTCCATCCGGAGCAACGGTACGCGTACATGCCCTGTCCGCTCTACGACACCGGTGAGTAAATATTTTCAGCAGTTTGGAACAGTACACACGCGTCATTTGCAACACCGCACGCGTCACTTGCAACCCCGCGCGCCGCAAAACGCGACGTTCTCATCTCGTACGAGTCGCTGCCGCGTCGAACGCCGCTGTTGCACAGGTTGCTGCGTTCCAGGCGCACGGAATTTAATTGGCCGCTCAAGGCCACTCGCGTCAACCGTACCGCTGTGGTGGGGGGGAGCGCGCGCGGTGCCCTTGAGCGGCCAATCGATCCTGTACCGACGATTCGTAATCGTTCTCGCGTTGTGCGGTAAGCTCTGCGTCCGGGGCAGCGTTTCTTCAACGCTATTTCGTGATCAACGATTGAAATTTTATTTAAATGATCGCGATACGTCACTTTCAAGGAACGGAAATAAATTTGAAATCAAAGTCGTCTTAACTTCGATCGTGAGGAAATAGAACTTCGGTTTGCAATCGATTTTATCATTTTTGTAGGATACATTATTGTTTATTCCGCGCGGGACTAGCCTCGAGACTGAAACAATTTTCGAAAGGCTTGTGTATAGTTTAGAAAGTACAGTTTTTGTTTCGAATTGGGACTAATGATAATTTATAGCTCGTAGCGGTATAAAATCTCGTAATGGAAACGTATCGAGAGACTTTACAACGAATAATATTCGCAAAAAGAAGTACCACCATTCGGCGACGAATATTAAAAATCCTTCTCGTTGCACAATCACTCCTTAGAATCTTATCGATAGGCTAGAAAGCACAAAAGATACGAATTGGCGTTTTTCTAGGTTATGCATGCTACACATTCGCTCGCGAGAGGTTAGAAAACTTCGCGGTCTCTGAAACACGTATTGCGCGGGAAATTTGAATCGTCGTGGCGCACAAAGGAATAAAAAGAAATGTAGTTCCCTAAATGAATCACTGTACGATTCTTCTCGAACGTTTAAAGGGGAGATCGGCCTTTCGGACGGACTTTAAAAGTAGAGGTGACAACTTTCCTGTTAAAAGTTGCCAAGATAGAAAATGGCTTCCTCGTGAAAATACAACGCGTAATATAAAAGAGGGACTCGCGGTAGACTTTTCCCCCCCTTCCTCGACTCGTTTCTCCGGGTCTTCTTACGATTGCTGTTCCACTTACTTGTTATTTGCCCATCGGTATGCAAACAGTGGGGGCCGCGTATTCTATAAGATCTCGTCGCCGATCCGACGAAACTTGGCGGTCGTACTTCGTACTAAAGGAAATTAGGTTCCTATAGCGGTCGAAAGTTTCGGTCGAATCGGAACGGGCACTTTTGTCGGCGGCCTTACTTGCGGGATTTTCGAGTTACTTTGCATCTAAATATCCGCCAAGTTAATAAAGCCCGCCTAATAAATAAGTTTTCGACGCGAACTTTTCAGGGGAAACGACACCGCCTTTGTGCCCGCGTCGCCATGGAAGTGGTGGCGCTAGTGTTTGCTAATTGGATCCCTAGGGACTACAAGTTTTGTTTCTCGTTTTCATGCAAAAATCTCACGAACAATGAAAACAATGACACGGGAGAGGGGGAGGGGGAGGGACACGTCCTTCGTATTCCGACGTTGTGAAAACGAGCAATTTCTAATTAGGTGTGTCGGTTACCATTTTTCGATTTAATAAATTTTCCAACCAAGGGGGAATACCCGGTTAGGAGGTTGGCAAGCTGTGTGGCATTATTTACGACGGGACATAAATTAGACGATTATTCCATGGCTTACGATCACCATCAATATTTATTAAATCGCTACTTCCTTTTAAGGAGAACTTGCGCAACGGCCTTTAGATACTCACGGTTCATCTGAATAACAAAACCGCGAAGTTTCCTAATTACGCTCGCGAGAGAAATTCGCGAACCACTCGCATGCATTTTCGACTGTACGAGTTCCTTTTTTTTTTATCCTCTTCAGGGATGAATAATCGAATGGGTGTTAAAAAAAGGGGGGTATATTGTAAAGTGAATGAGATATTTTAACGCCTTTTGAAATTCTGTTAGTGATTGCACCAGCTTTTTAATTGTCACAGTGAACAATGAATAATTCATAATTGTTTTCGATTTCGTTTTTAATTTCATCATTTTAATTTCTCTTTACGCGACGTGCGCCCATTTGATTGTTTTTCATTTGAAATAAACCAAAATTCATACCTATATATATATATTGTTCACAATTTTCATGTATACTGTATATTAGAATGTATTCAAAATAATTTAAATTTGAAAAGCATGCACGTGCAACAGTATACTTGAAGAGGTTAGCCCTCGACTGGTGGGGATGACGGTTATGTTACTGACAAAATGGCGTCGATTTGAGCCCAATCAAATATCGCTTATTGTACCCGGGCTTATGCTAGATTAACTTGTTACGAAACGGTAAAGTGTAAAATCAATCTGAAACTGCCAACGCGCGATAAATTCCATTTCTTGGCACATTGGCCAAAGCTCAATAAGAAGTGGACGGTGGAGATCTATTGGGTGTACAGTATGGCTCATTTTCATTCCTGCCGGTTCAAGGGTTAACACATCCACCACCGTGTAATTCATTCACGAATGACACTAATTATTCCGTTTGTGCGCCGTCATCCAAATTACGTATGACGATGCACCATGTCCAGTTGCGTTTGACCCATTTCACATTTACATAAGTATCGTTCAGTTGTTTCTAACCAAAATTAAATAAACAGTCTACTGATTTTCCCGAAAGAAGAATGGTACAAAATCAGTTGCACTAATATTCGAAAGAAATATTATATATTAACAGAATGATACAAAATTAGTGTCATTAATATTTGGAAGACTTGCCCTCGGATGACGCTTAATGAGTATTGGACAAATTACGTAGAGAACCATTTTGGACTAAATTTTGATCAGGTTGTTCAGGAAGTGATTTCGTTTTCCAAAATGGAGAACATATAATTTAATAAAATGTTTACACACTTTAAAAAAATCGTGTTTCATTTTACATCAAAAAAAACGAAATGACTTTCCGAACAACCGAATATATTAAAAATTGTAGTTGCAATTACACGAATTGTCGTCTAAAATCATTCTTTCTAAACCAAAATCTGAAACAAGTAACGTACTTTGAAATAAACTCGTTTTTCTGACCAGAAGGTAATAAACAATCAGTGTGACGCGTATTTGAGTGACTCAATAGGTATTGAAAAAATTGTGTACAGATGGAGCCACTTAAATTTTAATCGAGAATTATAGTTCTTCACGGTCAGATCGGAGTATATTACAAGGAAACGTGGTTCCACGATTTTGATAAAATTAATTTGGTAACGGTAGCGTTGACCAGTGGATCTTCGCGCCAATTGGAGGTTAGTTCGACGAGCTTACGATTATGTTTACACGCGAGAGGGCGCCACCATCGCGGAGGGCAAAGTTCTCGCCGTCTCATGCACGTGTCCAATTACGCTCGGAGATTAATTATAGGCGACGAAACAATAACTCCCTGGTGCTCGTGATCCATCGCCGTAATTCCTGAGAGATTCGAAACGTTGGTCGCGAATATCCTGGCCGAAGTTTGGACGTAGTTTCCGGCGTAACTTGACCGCCCACGCCGCCGAACCGCGTGACGACCTTTGGGCTGAGATACGTGTACAAAACTTCGATATGATAAACGAGCCTGGACGTCGAACGCAAATTTATGGTGTCCGTGACGAGGCTACGAAAGAAACTGACCGAGATTCTCGTTTATCACCGAGTAACTCGGTTATGGTTTTCGGGAGCTTCGAGAGTACGGAAGATAAAACATACGAAAGATGTACCGTGTGAAAAATTAAATACCACTTAAGTATACTTCTCGAGACAAAATGATGTGCCACGAGACAAATTTTGTGTAAACATAAAGAATTAATTAAATGTACTTAAGTAGTGTCGTACCTTTGTCTCGTGACATAACCTCGATACATTTCGAATTAGAATATTTTTTTCATTAATTATAATTCGATCGAGTATAAAATTTGGATAGTTAAAATTTACCGATGATAATCAAAATTTTCCGGACAAATGTGATTTTAATATACTTAGAAAAGTGTTATGGGACCACCCGTTAGATCGAACGATTTTCACCAGGGCATGCATTTGCACGTAACATGGTTTCCGAGTGCTATTCCAGACAGATTTTAGACAATGTTTCGGCTCGAATTTGCATAATTGAGAATTCGGTTCCTCGATTTGCTCAACAATTGGGGTTGCGCGTTCAGCCAACACGTGGCAAACCGTGCAAACATGGAGTGTAACCTAACTTTCTGGGCTACTCTCGAGGTTAATAGGTGGGTTCGACCAGCGTGATTCGGACGATGAGTCCCATTCTCTTCAATTGGGGCAACTGTGGGCCTGCCGTGGACCAAAATCTAATATTAATACCTTGGTCGTCCCTACACAATTCAATTGTGACATCTACAAGGTGTCGAAAACAACACTGATACTTATCTGACGACAAATTTTGTGTTTGTCGAGGTTATGTAACCTCAGTTCGAGGTTATGTTTACGTTAAGTACAGCCACTTGTCACAATTACATTTCTTACCAAAATATTTATACATAAAGTAACAATACAATCGTAATTCTATTCTTTTTAGGTTAGGTCTATCATAATTCTCTTCCTTCGCCTAAATATTTCTACCCAAAATAATAAATACAACTAAAGTTCCATCTCTTTGAAATTACGTCTAGGTTAGTACAACCAAAGTCCCATAGTTTTTAGGTTAGGTCCAAAATAGATTCATTCGTCACAGTAGTGTTTCTCCGTCAAAATATTTAGACTCTTTTAGGTTAGGTTTGGATACTTCTACAGTAGATACAATCAAAGACACTTCTTTTAGGTTAGACTTAGATAAAACCATTTGTTTTGTTCCCCCTATCGATACATTTCTACAAAAAAAGATACAACTTCACTCCCACTTCTTCAAGCCTGGATTCGAGTTACCTAAAATCCATCAATCTTGTTTCTTTTCGTCAAAATATCCACGTGGAATTTATCTGTGTAAATAAAAAAACGATGGGTAGAAGATCTCGAGCGTTAAAATTTTAACGGTCGAAGTCGATGAATAATGATAAATTTTTGGGAAAAAAGACACCGCTAGTCGGGGGCTTCCCCTAGTTGGATCAAACGCTCTCTAGCGACGCAATTTATAATCGTTCGTCGCGAGAGTCCGTGTCGCTTCATGTTTCATTCACCGTCTGTTTTATTATGCGCCACGATGGTTAGTGGCGTTGGTTTCCACGTGTTCCCGGATTAATTGCAATTTCCAACGCCTCGCGACAGAAGCGTAACCAGCACCGTGACGAATGAAAGCGACCTGGCACCAGCTTCTGTAAATATCGGCTTTTTCGGCCGGTTACTTAACGAGACAAGGACAGATACGTCAATCCGCTTTATCAGTGGATTTCGCGAATGGGCGACACGCAAACAAAGAGGAGAGGGGTTGCACGATGGAGCCCAGCACCGCGAGATTAAACGTGTGCTGGGAAGAATTTGTCGGAGGATGTGATAAAAAAAAAAAATGAACCGCGAAACATTTTCCATTCTTATCTTTGCAACGTATGAACTCCGTTGCTATAATTTTACGTAGTAAAATTAATCTTAGAAATTAAAATTTTACGTACTAAAATTAACCTTAAAAATTAATCTTAAAAATTAAAATTTTACGTAGTAAAATTAATCTTAAAAATTAAAATTTTACGTACTAAAATTAATCTTAAAAATTAAAATTTTACGTACTAAAATTAATCTTAAAAATTAATCTTAAATTAAAATTTTACGTAGTAATATTAATCGAGACGGTACAAAACACACAATAAAAAATAATTTAAAAAGGACATAAGGAAATGTATAAACGAAACGACAAAAATTGCAAAATATTTTAAGTAGAGTCAATTATTGACAAATTTGAGAGAAGAAACATAATATCTATAGTATTAATGGTAAATTATTGGAAATTGTCAAAATTAATGCAAGAATTCCCACCAGTATCGTGAGATGAAAAACTCGTTGAAAATTGCATAAAATGTTCCACATCCCCCATACAAAGTTCAACGTCCTCGTAAACCATTCGCAATGATAAATTGTTAAAAATCGTCACAGTTGATACGAAAATTCCTACCGGTATCGCGAGATGAAAAATTCGTTGAAAAGTCCATAAAATGTTCCACATCCTCGACACAAAGGTCAACGTCCTCGTAAACCTACGTCGAAGTAATTTTTCCTGGCCGCGAATTCGTGTCAAAGTTTTCTCATTTTCTATTCATGCGTGTTTCGTCGTAGGATTCAACGAAGAATGGTTACCAACACTCGTGCAACGAAGAACACCGAGCCCCCTATAAATCCACATTTATGGATCGTGCATTTCCATGTATATAGATCGTCCCAGAACTCGAATGGAAAAAAATCTCTCGTTTTGCTTCAGTGGCAATGAATTCGTCCCAATATCTTCGAAGGAAAACGGTTTCCTTCGAAACGGTTGTTATTCGTCAAACAGAAGTACCGATTAATTGGCAATGAGTCTAAATTGCAACGATCGATGGATCAGCTTGGTAAGACTAATGAGAAATTGAAAAATTGAAGAGCCCCTTTCAATCGTTCAGAGCTAATTGCCCGGTTGTTCTCATTCCGACCACTGCGGATCATCGCGTTTGTTTAGCAAACGTGAACTCCGCAGTGCTTCAACCGCCCGATAAACATCAGGAATAAACAAACAAATCCTCTCGAGGCTGGAAGCGACGCGAGAACTATCTAATTAAGGAAACTATCTGTTCAGTCAAGAGGTGTTCCCGATATCGTTCTCCAAGCAGGGATAACTATTTGTCGCAGAGACTCCACTCAACTATAGTGCATGAAACTATTCAACTTTGGGTCGAGAGACTGTCGAAGTGTCCAATGTGGTTAACACCCTTGAACGTCATGGTGGTCACTGGTGACCGGTGCACCAAAATTACAATATTTCTCTGAAGCAAACTTTAATCGTAAACTTTCGAATAACATTACTACCTTACTAACGTAATTAGTAATACTGTAGAATAACGAGTCAACAACAAATTATTCAATATTTTTACTGGTTACTGTTTGGACAATTATTGTGGGTATTAGAATGGGAAATTGGTAGTGTTAGATGGTGTGAGCATGTAAAGTATTAGCAGAACTGTGACAGAAGAGGTAGAAGAGGTACGTGGTTACTTTTAAAGGGGTATCATGGATACCTTTAACGGGGAAAAATGAAAAATTTGATTTTCATAGTAGCAACTTTCCATTTAGTATCATGGAACTACTCTGACGGTGGAAATTTATCTGTTTCGATTTTTCTCGTAAACATTTGAGAGGAAAATTATTTTATTTGTATATTTAACCCATGGTTTTTTTTCAAAAGTGGCAAACGAAATTGAAAAAAAGTTACTTCACTCGTTACGTGAAGAAGATATTGACCGAATGAAATAAAATTGACAAAAGTATGTTGAGAATTGTTTGATAAAAAATTTCGGGTCATAGGATGGCAAAATATTTTAACAAAAAGTTTTCCAAGATTTGATAGAAATCTCCGAGAAGTCAATCGTTTGCTCGCGTGCAAAATGACTCGCGGAAAATTACCTTTCGAATCAGAAAATTAAATTTGTTCTTCCCGTATGACCGAGTTGGATACGCGTCAACGAGAACAGGTAAATTTGTTCAGCGCGCCTCGTCAAAATTGTTTATCTGACCGTTAATCGATGTACCAACGAATGACACCGCAAACACGATGATTCGTTTCTCGCCAGTTTCGATTATTTAGAATATATTATCGAGTGCTTTCGATTTATTTCGTTAACGTTAATATTCACAGTCTGCTGGAAGCATTATACTCGTTATTTTTAGTAAATTGTATACCTCGAATTTATTGAAATTGGCAACAACGTAATCATTATTTCAAACACGGTAACGCGATAACCTGGGAAATAAATAACGACAGTGTTTGTGGTGAACATTCAGGGGTGAAATCAATATAACGATCCTATTCATGGACTTTTAGAAACGTTACGAACAATTTTTTCAATACTAAAAGAACACCCATTATGTTTCCCATTGAACTGATAAACATTTGTAGATTCAAATGTTTCGTACATTTTTGACTCGTTTCTTAAGAATTTAAATATAAAATTGTCATTTCTATAAGGAAAAGAAAATTATATTATTTATACATGAAAATCTTTTTTACGATACAGCAGACAAAAAATAATGTAATACATGTATAATTGATCATTAACGTTCGATATGACAATAATGTCACGTGTTTGTTTATTTTATCGCACGACAGGGCTCGAGTATACAAGATTTCGTTTGATGATAATTCCTTCCGGTAAATAAAATAATTGTATCATTCTCTCTAGTTCTTGAGTATGTCGAGTAAACGATTCCAACTCTAGAAACGTAACTAGCTTGCGATCTAAATGCGTCAGGAAGTCAAGGTTGTTGCGACGGAGGGGGAGTTGATACGTACTAGGCCGCACACAGGGAGAAAAAGAAATTTTGCATGGGCGCATCAAGGTGTGCAATCGATTCCGGTGCAGTCGACCAGGCACGCGTCTAGCTGCACTCGTCGCAGATGTCTTTACGTTGGTCGACATCCGCGCCCACAGCGAATAGACAAACTTATTTACGAACGAAAATTTTGCTACTGAAACTACCTAAAAAGCTACCCCGTAATTTGCCCCTGATGGAAATATTTCTCTCGATGCATATCGTAGTATAGGAGTAGAACACACTTTATTTCCATACTCACAGTGATTAGACAAACTTATTCACGAATGAATATTTAACAACCGAAACTACCTAAAAAGCTACCTCGTAGTATCGATGCATAGTTTGTTTCTCGATGCATATCGTAGCATAGGAGTAGAATACACTTTATTTCCATACTCACAGTGATTAGACAAACTTATTCACGAATGAATATTTAACAACTGAAACTACCTAAAAAGTTACCTCGTAGTTTGTCCCTGATGGAAATATTTTTCTCGATGCATATCGTGGTGTAGGAGTAGAACACTTTATTTTCATATTCACAGTGATTAGACAAACTTATTCACGAATAAATATTTAACAACCGAAACTACCTAAAAAGCTACCTCGTAGTATCGATGCATAGTTTGTTTCTCGATGCATATCGTAGCATAGGAGTAGAACACACTTTATTTCCATACTCACAGTGATTAGACAAACTTATTTACGAATGAATATTTAGCAACCGAAACTACCTAAAAGCTACCCCGTAGTTTGCCCCTGGTGGAATTTTTTCCCCATGCATATGGTAGCATAAGAGTAGAACACACTTTATTTCCATACTCACAGTGATTAGATAAACTTATTCACGAATGAATATTTAACAACCGAAACTACCTAAAAAGCTACTTCGTAGTTTGTCCCTGATGGAAATATTTTTCTCGATGCATATCGTAGCATAGGCGTAGAACACACTTTATTTCCATACTCACAGTGACTAGACAAACTTATTCACGAATGAATATTTAACAACCGAAACTACCTAAAAAGCTAGCTCGTAAATATTTATCTCGATACGTACTGTAGTATTCGGAGTGGAACAAATTTGACTTTTGTATTTACAACAAATACACAAACTTATTTACGAACGTTTTACTAAAGAAATTTAGCAACAGAAACTACCGTAAAGCTACCTCGTAGCTTTTCTCCGACGCATACATTTTTCTTAATACATGTTCCACCGTCAAAGTAAAACAAATTTGATTTCCAATAACGTGGAACAAGTAACGCGAATAAATTTTTATTGCAAGTAATATTTGTACGTACGTGAAATGAATACATATTCATTTTATTTTCATTTTCACTCGTATAAGAATTTATACGAACACAATTTTATTCCTTGTGTACGTACGTGCTTGTGTTTATGGTCTACATGTACACTACTATTCAAAAGTTTGAAGAGCCCTTCGATTTTCAAAATAGACGAGCCCTTTTCGAACACTCCAAAAAATTTTACAGTATAATACAATTTTTTCCTACAAGGCTTTGTTTCTCAGAAAAACGACTTTATTCAATTATTGGTTAAGAAGAACGTTATTATACAAACAGTAGAACGGGAAATATTTTCAATAATTTTTAAATCGCTAACAATATCGAAAATAAACTGATACGATAAATTACTTAAAAAATATTTTCAACAATTTTTAAATGGATAACAATATCGAAAATAAATTGATACGATAAGTTACTTAAAAAATTAAGTTTTGCTTTTTATGTATTTTCATGAACCGAAATGAATTAACAAAAAAAGACATAAATAAAAACAAACTCCGTCTCGTTGTGGGAGTCGAGTATTCTAGGGAGAAAAATCGATTTTTGGTTCAGAGGAACGAGGCACTACGAGTAAGCAGAATGTGGACAGTGTCGAGTAATTTCTCCTTAGTTCGTGGCTTTACGAAGGCTGACTAAAATGTCTGACCAAGACTTGCAACTTCTCCTGGGACCGATCTTTCTCCCTACAACACGAAAAATATTAAAAGTCTATTTTCTCGGAAGCAACGTGTCCTGTTAAAAAATTGATCTCTACATTTTCAATTCATTTTCTCACGTAGAATAACTATACCAAGACTTGTACAACCCTTTACCAAACACTCTGTTTATTCTATAATATTTAATACGTAAAATAAAAAAACAAACACAACATAAATAAATCTTTGATAAAATATATAAAGTTAATTATAGCAGTGTTTCTCAACCCATGTACCGTAGTGCTTCGAGAATATTTTATACCTTTAGAATTTTATTACATTTCTGATACTTTTATTCAAATAAATAAATAACTTTTTTAAATATACTTAGCTCCACTATATTTTTCAATAAACAGAAACATACGTGAAAGTGTATTACGATCGTGACAATTTCTCTCATTTAACATTACTCATTTAACATCATAAACATTATTGCACGTCGCAGGAATCTTATTCGATTCGAAGTGTCATTCGTTCAAAATGGTTGAGAAACACTGAACCATAGTACAGCTAGAACCTGGAAAGATGACTTCTGTATTAAGGGGAACGTAACACCGTTCAGAAAACAAACACGAACAACATCGAGTAATGTTTGCTCAGACCTACAAAGACCGATTGAAACGTCAGAGGTAAACTTCTGAACCGCGAACAGTACATGCACGAAGGGACCACCCGGTATAATTGTGTCAACGAATTCCACGATCTACTCAACAATATATTTTGTCAACAGCTGGTTTCAAATGATATTTTAAGCACGAGATTGCAATTTTGCAGCCACTCCGTGCCGTAATCTGAAATTTTAACGATAGTGGAGTGTGTCTGTTTGAATTAATAACACTTGATGCAGAAGGTGATACACTTAAGATGGTTGGAACGAGATAACGGGCCAAGCCGAGCGTATTCAACTCATTGAAAGTATCTCTTGGAAATATCAACTCCGGGTATAATTTTATGCTTCCAGGTGGACATAAACAAGTGCCATTCGACCGTTGGTTTCCGTGCAACGATTATTTATCTCCGAAGTGTTGCTCGTTTTCTTTTTGCGGGTGTCTCGGAACGAAATGCATGAGAATGACACTCGATATCGTGTTGCGTTACATTGACGCACGGTTTCGCCCGTTTCGAATAAATAATCGTCGTGTCCGACCAGAGAAGTAAAAGAATTCGTCACGGTCTTGGCTACGGTACCGGTAAATGGACAACGCCGCTTATTATAATTAATCCTTTCGATCACAGGTGGCCAATGAGTCGGATAATCGACTCGATGAATGACGACAATAATTGAAAACGGTGAAAAGTTACTTTACGGGGCACCGTTTATGGTAATGGTTTCCAAATTGTTTTTCGCAAGCCGTTCCATTCAAACAAAAAATATCTGCGCGAAGGAATTTTTCGTACGTTTATTTTAATGGTACTTCAATATTTTTGGTATGCTTGTTTTAATGGAATTTTAATATTTTAATATTTTTGATATGTTTATTTTAATGGTGTTTTAATGTTTTAATATTTTTTATATGTTTATTTTAATGGTGCTTCAATATTTTTGGTATGCTTATTTTAATAGAATTTTAATATTTTAATATCTTTGATATGTTTATTTTAATGGTGTTTTAATGCTTTAATATTTTTTATATGTTTATTTTAATGGTGCCTCAATATTTTTGGTATGCTTATTTTAATGGAATTTTAATATTTTTAATATGTTTATTTTAATGGTGCTTTAATATTTTTATACTTTTTATATATTTATTTTAATGATGTTTTAATATTTCAATATTTGTTCACGTTTATTTCAATCGAATCAAAATTAAGTCACTTTCATTGATCTTGATAAATTGAATCTCTCACCAATTGAATGTAAAAAATCGTCAGAATAATAAATAAATATTTAAACGTGTCCGGAGAACGAGTAACACCAATATTAAAAGATTCCAATATTAAAAAGACACTTTATTAACTGCAAATATAAAATTGAACACTAAAGTGCAACAATCTTTCAAAAGAAAATCTGCAACACCTTTCGTCTAGACACCAATTCATTTAGAAAGGAAAAAATATCGTGGAAATTCTACCAACGTGTACAATTATCTCGAATTAAAATTTAAGAATTATTTCTTGCACAAGACGAGTGTATTTAAATTTGCACACTCGAGCAAAATATATTCAAACGGTTGTTAAACTCCTACGACAAACACATAGATGTAAAAAGAATCGATACGTTCCATTTTTTTTTTTTTGTTATATTAACAATCTTTTCTCCCTTTTCGTTCCATGGTGCCCCCTTGCGTCCTCGGTGCCCTGTAATTTGGATAACACTGATCCATGGCGGTTTCACGCTCCTAAATTCGGTGAACGATGAGAAATCGCGACGAATGCGATCCGTCACGATGAAACAGACATTCTCGTTTTTGTTTCGTGATCGTGGCGCAAGTGTTAGTCTCCAACGTGGCGCAACTATTATTTTCAACGTGGCGCATGATTCCGAGCGTCACTCGAGCGGGCCAATACGCATGATTAATATCGAGGTTAACGGCTCCGGCTGCCGGTCTCTTATCGCGTTTGCGTACAATGTATTACAGGAGTCGTGTATCACTGCCAAAAATATTATACTCTTGACCGAGAGTGCTAAAAACCCGCTCCAATTGAGGGACAAAGTCGCTGAAAACGCTCGAAAAAGTTTCAAGACGCTCGAAAGGGCACAACATCTCGTAAGTGTTTTGTCTTCGCGCACGACCTCGGTTCTGTATTTTTTTTCTTCTTTTTTTTTTTTTGTTTACGAGCATAATAACCAAGAATGCATCCGCGAAAGCGTAACTTGTCCCGTTATTGCGTTTATTTTCGCGACGATGCAAATTTCCGTTGGACGGGTCGAAGAACGTTTTGAATATTTAAATATCGATTCCGAGACGAGATACCTCGGAACGTGTTTAAAATTTTTTAAAATTTTTGCGAAGACAAGCGAACGAAAGGAAAATTGAAAATTGAAATTCTTTTTGGAATTAATTAGATAAAGTGAGCTAATTCCAAAAGAAACGATCTCTTCTCATTTTTTGTTCGTTCGTTGAAACAGTAATGTGTCCTTTAAAAATCGCGAACTTTAACTTTTTAAACTGCGCTAACAGTGAAAGAAATGCTCGAGTTAAAGAGAACACCGAGTGTATGAACTGTTCCTTTTGTGGCCAAGTGTGTAATAATTTTTACCTCTTTCGTTCAGTTTTACGAATATATATTTTTACAAGTATAATACCAACGGATGAATTATAAAATTCAATTAAACATAGAGGCTTTTCTATTTCATTACTGAATCACCACCTGATTCATCACTCAAATCGTTGGAAGGAAAGAAATTTTTACTTTAAAATAATCACGAGTAAACTAAACTGTAAAAGATCAAAAATGGAAATTTTTGTACTGAAATCTACTGTTTATCTTCTATGGATAATTCTACACTATTTTCTACTCCTTTATTTAATTTTTATATATATATTTTTTATTTTATACTGAAATCTACTGTTTATCTTTTATGGATAATTCTACACTATTTTCTACTCCTTTATTTAATTTTTATATATATATTTTTTTATTTTATACTGAAATCTACTGTTTATCTTCTATGGATAATTCTACACCATTTTCTACTCCTTTATTTAATTTTTATATATATATATATATTTTTTTATTTTATACTGAAATCTACTGTTTATCTTCTATGGATAATTTTACACCATTTTCTACTCCTTTATTTAATTTTTATATATATATTTTTTTATTTTTTACAGTTCAGTTTACTTGTAATTATTTTAAAGTAAAAATTCTTTTTTCTTCGTATGTTTATATATATATATTTGACAAGTATAATTATCAATAAATAAAGTGTGAAATTAATTAAACACAGAGACTTTTTCTTCGCGTAATTCGCCACAGAGTTGGTTAAAAGAGAAAAGATTGTTATCTGAAAAGAATCATGGTTGAACCGGACCGTAAACGAGGGAAAATGTGAAGTACCGAGATCTATGGTCGCGCCTTAAAGAATTTAGCCTGTGTCCCGATTCGTTTGGCAACCGTGCCGGTTATATTTCACCGTGTATCGTTTTTCCATTTCGCTCGGCGAGAACAGAAAGCAAACATAAATGAGAAACAATGCGACGAGGATAATTGGTTAACGCGTAAGTTATAACGCGCTTCTGGCAACGAAATATTTAACTGCGAATTTATTCTGGACGATAAATTCCGAGCGAATCGTAACCCGTGCCACCGGTTGTGCCGTGCTTCCACCAGTTTTACTACTACTTGTTGAACAGGGGACCGCGCTAAAACTAGCGTGGATCTCGAGTTTTCACTCTTTTTCCCGAAGTTTACGTTCGTTGGATTCTTGGCCGCTTCCTCGCTCGCCACGAGCCGGCTATTCCGATTCCCGAGCTCGAATTTTAAAGCATCGCGAAATTATACAAATAGTCGTCCAAACGGAACAAGTTCCCGCGGAATTTGAGAACATAACCCTACTTTTACGCGCGGCTTGAGACGAATGAATCAGCACGTGTACTCGGTAAATTATCATTATTGTACATCTTTATTGCTTGGATATATTTTCGTGCAAGGAACGACTCGCACAGGAGGCTGCTTTTAAACCTAACCTCGATAAATGATTTTACAATGTAGCAGAAATTTACGCGAATTTTTATGTGCATTTTTGCACCTTTGGATCATCTTCGAATAAATCGAACTTAATGGTGCACGAAACTGGCCGCTCAAGGCCACGGTGATGCTCCCCCGACCCCTTTCACCTCTTCGCCCCGCCCATTGATAGATTCAAGAGACAGAAAACGTAATTCTATGTGGCGCACGCTTTCTGTCTTTCGAAGTGAAAGTTAACAATTTTCTATCTAAATACAGATTAGGGATATTGAATAAACGGTAACGGTTGAACAAGGATTTATTTGTTAATAACGAATACACTATCCGTAATCCCGACTATTACTCGTTCTTTGAACAAATTTTATCCAGCGATCCATTAAAAATTATGCAATTCCATTTAAGAAGATCTACGTGCGTACAGAAAAACTAATCACAGCGGATTACGTCCTTGAAACTGTACAATACCTATCTAAATAATTTTTGATACCATGAATAATTTACCAGTAATTCGCACTTATAGATTAAAATCGAATACCCGGTTTACGTATCCATTGGCAACGTAGATGGAACGTAAAATAAAAAGAATTCAATATCTCCGGATATTTTCTTCCACTCGCGACCATTTTATTACCAGCCATTTGCAACACAGACATCGCCAAGGGACGAGAGATAAACCGCCGTGGTAGTTAAATTGAACTAATACGGCTGATCCCCGGGCGACCTTGAGCGGCCAATTAAACTTTCGCGCACGCGGCAGTTCTTCCAGCCGAGTTTTCTCGACAACGGAGCACCGTACGCGAAAAATTTATTCCACGTTTTCGTCTTATTTTCGCCGTAGGAATCCGCCCGTGTCCCCGTCCGGGATCAATCTCGACGTTTCGTGTCCATTTTCAGCGTCGAGCTCGAGCCACGAAAATCGTAACTCGACGACACGTGTTACTGTTCGCGTACAAACGAGTGTCGGTACTGAAAATAGAATGTAATTGCGCAGAGCCATTGCGAAGCAACGGGTGGTAAGTTCGCTCGAAGGCCGCCAGCCACGGAATGCAGACACACGCAGGTGCAATTGCGTTGCAATTTCTTTTTTTCCCCCTGCGAGAGTTTCCGCGTGACGACGCGCGGCGTGGCATACCCCTGATCCGTGGCACGCGGTGACGCGGATTCGATCGAAGCGAGTTTCGCAAGCGTGCTCGACGGTAATATCGATCCCACGGTCGTTCCTTACTCACCTGGTCGACATCGTAAAAACAAATCGAATTTTCCGTGTCGTTCACTCCGAGCCTCCTTTGAGCCCGCGCCGCTCGCGTCGAGCGGAGCGGACGTCGCCGGTGACGATTATCGATTATCAAACGTTTACACGACTTTTCGGCGCGGAGAGGGTTAAACGCTTCCGCGCGTGTTCTGCTACACGCCTCGGTGCACCGCGATGTACCTGGTGACCTGGAAGATGTTAAACTCTTTTCGAGAAAAAAAAATTTTTAACGAATTCTTAACGGTACAGGCGATCTCCGTTTAGCGAAGTAGCAATAGTGATTCATAACGTGTAAAAACGTTCGCGGAGAGACAATATTTTGCTTGGAGAATATTCAAATGGTGTTTCAATATTTTCGTATTTCGTGTACAGTCGAGTGTACAAGTATTCGTTAATAATTACTGAATGGTAAAAGGTACACTGCTTGTTAAGAAGCAACGTTGTCGTATCGGTTACAATGTGTGTTCGTTAAGAGCGCGTGGGGACTACCGTGAGCTCTTAACGTAGAGGACACATTTCGGAGCAGTTTCTCGTTCTCGGTTTCCCTGATTCGCTCTCGTTCGTCGGAATTGGCGAGGGGAAGGATCAACTCTCAACGTGCAGGTGAAACCGAGCTCTTAACGTAGAGGTATCGTTCGTAGATTTAAATCGAGTTGTAAGAATTCTTTCGTTTCCATAAAAAGTGCTCTCTGTGACGACGTTTACAGCATATTCGGACACGTTGGTGATGGTTTCCGACAGATCACATTGAATTTGGCAAACTGAAGACTGTTCTAAGCTCGAGACCTTCTGCCTCTTGGGTCACGGATAACTACCAGATGTTTTACGTCCTGCCTGTTTGTTTTTACATCCTGACAATGATGAAGTACGTCCCGATGGAGACGGCTGATAATTTTGGAAACGTAGCCTTGGGAGTTTCGCGATCGTCTTTTTGCCAGCGAGTGAATCCGTGCACCTATGGACGAACCAACTCTCCGCAGCTTGGAGATAGCGATCGACTATTCGAATCCGTGGGTGGAAACACTCGACGATATCTGGACTCGAATCGAGTTCCAATATATTGGAGTTTAAGTCTGAGGATTCCAAGAAATTCTACACCCATGGTCATTATGTAAATATTATTCAAATTTCATCCGTACATAAAACACATCTCGATCCTAAATGTGGACCATCTACGAAGTTATGAATTTTAAATCACCACGTGCAGACATTTCTTTGAATGGCTGTAACTTCGTCAAAACTCGTTCCTTTTTAACGTGGTTGCGCTTATTTTCAAGATAAATGATCATATTTTTCGACTCTGTGAACGATAAATTGCTAACTATATTTTCTATAGGCTACATTCTGTATCAAACATCGAGAAATTTGTGTGGTTTGACTGACCCTTCTTTAAGGGAGGATTTCGTCACTTGTACACCGATCGAAGTAAATTCTATGAAATGGATCACAAAATAGAAGGTTCAAGCTTTAATTTGCTTCACGTTACAGCAATTTTTGACGGATATTAACAAAGTTACGAGACTTTGAATTTTAACATTTCTCAGCAGTACTCGAATAGTTCTTACACGATGGCCATAGACCATCGTCCCTTTATATTAAATTTTAATATATTTTAATAATATTATTTTTCCATAATATTATTTAAAATTGATCGCAAAAAAACAATCGAAATGCTAGTTTACACATCAAAGTATATTTATACAAAAATATAAGCGTATTTTCCATACTAACCGGTTTAATTGCACGAAAATTTAAATCACCGTCTGAAAAATATTTCGAAACCTATGTAGTTTATGTATGAACATAAATTTACGCAATAATTATTATTTACATAATAATGTACGTGTATTTTTACATGGCTTTAAATTCCAGTTAAAATCTAACCTTCCTCGCGGACTCGTTTATTCGAGTCACCGGAGATAATAATAATAATTATCTTACGATAACATCGGCAATAAGATAAAAAGGAGATTGCAACGAGGTTGCATCGAGGGTTCGTTGACCCAGTTAAAACGGTCAGCGTTGTTACGTGACGAAATTAACGATAAATGGTCGAACCCACGTACTTGAACCCCGGGTTCAAGTTTAACTCTCCTGTTCTACTTTCCTTGTCGGAAACTCCGGGTGTTGGGCAGGGTTACCAGAAGTTGTTACGTGCCTCGTTAAAACGCACCTAGGCTGCTGTTATCGAGTCACTTAAGCGACAACATTACGGTGAAATTTTCGCGCGAAACATTCCCCAACAAAAAATGGCCGTACATGTACTGTTGGGACCGAAAGAGATGTCTCCCGAGGGGTATGGCGAGGCAAGGGGAAGGCTTCTCGACTGCGCACGTGAACCGTGTTTTCTTATCGCTAACGTCGGTTACGGTCGTAAAAAACTATTTAACGGTAACATTCAACGTTTTTCAGCGTAATGTTTTCCATAACGAAGTTACAAAACATTATCCCCAGTGTGTACGTACAGTTATCTTTCGACAATTGTAAATGAAATCGAACAAAATTATTTCACCCGTACCGGGTAGATATTTGCTGGGCAATGAATCAAAATTGAAGGTTATGCGATATTTTATAACAAAGTTTCTAAACTTTTTTATACATTACACTTTTTCTCTCGATGATTGATTAATATTCAACGCTGGTTTCTCCACTTTAGTATTATTTAGTTCAATTTGTTACTCAAAATGTTCACTTGTCTGAACCTTAGTTTGTTTCTTTCACAGTTTATCAAACCAATATGAATTACTTCTACAGGATAAATAATCCGATATATTCCACGATAAAAGTACCATGAAGATAACCTAAAAGGCAAATCTAACCTACAATATCCCCACACTTGTATTACATTAAAATAAAACAAGGTTTACTTGATAACAAAAAATCATTCTAACCGACATAACCTCTCTCGATCTCAAGGGTTCAATTTTGCCACGAACGTAAATTTACACGTACGTTCTCCATCGTTAAATAAAAAAAAAAAGAAAAACCAACAAACGTGTAACTTGTTCAGATTTTACTATAATTTCCTCTTTAAGTAATTATTCGGTTCTCCTCCGTTTCCATTTCTATTTACGATAATCGCGTTCGCTTGGAGGTTAGGTTAACATCGTTACACCGTTTTCTATCCTTCGTCCAATCGGTGGATTCATCTCTCGGTCACGTGACCCCGCGGCGTGCAATCCGCGAAACGGAAACGGTAAAGGTTCGTGGAGGAGGATCGTTCAGCTGGAAAACGCGGAACGGTGCCCATTAGAGAGATTAACGAAGTCGTTTCGTTTCGATAAGCCTGTAGATCAAGGCCCATCGATCGCCGTGACATTGCCAGATCGATGCGTTCCGGTGATTTCTGCACTGAACTCGCGGCTTGGCCGGGTCTTCCGTGGCGGCCGCCTTGAAGTATTCATAGTTTTGTCGTACCGCCAGGACGCCGTTAATACGTACGGTAAGTTCAGTCTCGAAACGAACGCCAAGAATAAACATACCGGTTGTATCGTGTAAATAATATCGGGCTCGTTTCGTCGCTAAAACGCTCGCAAGGGAATCGATCTTGACGAGAACGTTGCACAAACGTTGATTTTTAGTACCACCGTGTACTTCGTCGTTGCTACTTTCGATTATCGAGGAGTGGGGGGAGTATCTTAGAGAGCCATCAATTTTACATGCATTCGTTGTAATTTCAAATGTCACGAGAGAGTGAACGTTTCTTTGAAGTACGTGAGACAAATAAATACGGTGGACTTCAACTTGGAGGGGATGTTAGTTTCTAAAGTTGATTTTATTTTTTTTTTTTATTTCTTTTTACGCTGTAATTTTTAAAATCGGAATTTTAATAAATTGCGTCACGCCGCAATTTACAAAGAATTAGAATTAGTTTACGAAATTGGGATTTTTTTGCGTTGCAACTTTTTAAAATTAGAATTCTTTTACGTTGTAATTCGTCAAGTTATAGAGGTCGAATACTAATAGTAAGTAGTCGGAGATTCGACGCAGATCTTTATTGGTAATTGACCGCTCTATTGACTTTTAATCTTTCATTAGGAAAGGACACTGGGTAGTGGTTACAAATTTTTATGAAATTCTTTTTAAACTCCCAAAACAAAAAAATAACAATTAGATCCTACAAAAATTACGAGCAACGCCTGTTTGCCTTAAAAATTAACTTAAAAAGTTAATTATTAATTAACTAATTATTACTCTATTTACTCACTTACTTACTTTACTTACTTTACTCATTAATTAACTAATTATTAATTATATAAAAATTAATTTAAAAAGTTAGAAAACAATCGATCAAAGTTGACCCATCCTGTACATATTGATACCACGGAATGGAACTTGAGGTGTGCACTTGGAATTAATAATCTCTAGCGGTCTGTGGCTGGAATTGGTAATCTATAGTAAGTCGCAGGAATTACACTGGAATATCGTCTAGAATGTTTACATGGAAATTAAAGGATGAAAAGTAACACGATGTTGAAACATGTTCGATGCAGAGCCGCTGGGTACGAATAAGGGCGTTGCTCGTTAGAGGCTCGCAGTGGAATACGCCAGCAGTCGGACTAGTAGCGCGGACAGAAACATGTCAGCCGTGGAAGATGATACTCGTCGGTGAATGGGACTAATCAAACCGGCGGCTGGAATTTTTCCTGTCTCGGTTTTCAGTCGAGCATTTACCCATTCCGTTTAGCGTCCCGAATTTGCGTAAGAGGCTCTACAAAGCACGAGACGCTCGAGACGAGAGTGATCGATATAGGGTTCACTTGTCCCGGAAGGACTCGTAGCATGTAAGGCTAAATGTGTCAGGATAGAGTTAGGCACCGACGAATTGGACTCGATTTGACAAAGCGGTATTAGATACGCTCGCTGAGGAGATTACTAACTGTTGTCTATAGCGATTGCGCAGGTCGACTGATTAAACTGTTTGCATAATAGTGTACATTCGTAGTAGGGAGATTTTAAGTAGATGGTAGATTCGAGTGAGGTTAGGAAATTTTTTGGAGAATAATACGTGGAATAATTTAACAATTATAATAATTATTACTATGACAATAACTGGATACATTCGTAGTAGAGAGATTGTAAGTAGATGGTAGATTCGAGTGAGGTTAGGAAATTTTTTGGAGAATAATTGGTGAAATAATTTATCAATTATAAATAATTATTACTCTAACAATAGTTAGATAACTGTAAATAATGTGACTATTATACAACTCTCTACAAAGCTTCACGACTTTCAGCTGAACAATCTTGGCTCAATGTGTTTACTGTAAATTTTGATTACCAAAGGATTATTGTCCGTTAATAAAAAAAATAATAATAATAATTCTGTACTCAACAGGCTTTGAATCGTTGTGTAGATCTTTGAAGATTCTCCCGCCATGAGTGTCTTTAGGAATGAAACATAATTTCACGGAATTATACTCTGTAAACTGCGTTACACAGGTTAAGTGTCCATCAATCTTCATTCTGATCCAATTACAGGAAAAGCTGAATAATTGCGACCTCGATTATTGCACTAGAGCCTCGTTCGTTGCAAAATGTTGACAAATGGAATGGATGGTCACTTAGTTAAGATAAAGGGGGAAAGTGATTGGTATAGTGACCATAAATAGTAGAGATAGACCGTGTAAGTGTCTTCTCACAACCTCTTCAATTTTTCCTCCATTTTTGCTCCTCTTTTCTCATCAATCATTCTTACCCATTTACTGGTTACAATTATTATCTTCTAAAATCCAAAGAAAATAAAAATTCCTCGTACCTACTACTCAATCTTAACCTCTAAATCAAGAAATAGACTCGATTAACCACATACCCTACCAGCTCTTCAACTTGTTATCCTCAACTATAAATTTTTCTCGTACCCATTTGCTGATCACAAATACTATTCAATTTTAACCTCTCAACCAAGAAACAGACTCCATTAACCACATACCCTACCAGATCTTCAACTTGTCACCCTCGACCATAAATTTTCCTCCATTCTTCCCTCACCTTACCAATCGTTTCTAGTCATTCGCTTATCACAATTACCACCTATCAAAATTATAAAAAAAGAAAAGAATTACAAAGAACGCCTAATTTTCCATCCACGAAACAAGACTACCCACTCAAGAATGAAACATGACTGGAATCCTAATAGTTAACTAGCGGTACACCAGAGCAGGCTGCACCCAGGACGTGGATAGATCAAAGGCCATCCAGGTTCAGCATTCGGTCGTGTTTTATCGCGGGTGAAAGTCGTGCCAACTTGGCGACCAGCTCGTTGAATTCCACGTAGCGCAAAGGACCGTGTCGCAGAGAACGACGACCGATTTCTTTCCGCGTTTCTGTCGTCGTCGCGATGCTCGCTGACCCGTGAACGATGGATCCGGGCATCCGTGCGGACCTCGGCCATTGCCAAAAAATTCCACGGGCGTGATTTTTGGCGAGTTCGGCCGCGGCTGGACATCGAGGGTTTTTCATTTCGAATTCGCGGATGCTTCTGAATTACGGTGACGGTTTGTCGTCGTAAATCTCGTCAGTGCGACGCGACAGTGAACGCGGCGGCCATTTTTCACGGACGAACCTTTCGTGACCGTTCGTGACGTTTGCACGGTAATGGCGCTTGACGATGATCGTGGAACAAAATACGAGGCTTGGCGAATTTATCGGGAAGGTTGTTTGATGGAAAGTTGTTGAAAAACTCTCGTTAAAAATTCTCGAAAGTTGTTCAAATGATTCGAAGTTCGGTCGCAGCGAAGAAAAGTTTCCAACGAGTCGTCAAAAGGGGGATTTGTTTCTTTTTAATCTTCAAGCGCATACGATTGCAGAACTGTGATATGTATTTATTTTTCGTTTTTGCGGGATAAATTTTTTATTTATTTCCTAGGCAATGTCCACTTGTCACGTCGAGTAAAATATTTTTAACGGTAAGGGAGAGGGGAATTATTTTTGGAAATCTTTTATTCTTTAACTATGTAATTGAATAGTGTGTAGGTCTCCTGGGGTCTGAAAAGACCCAGTGATTTTTAGGACGATCTTTGGTGTAAAATATTTCTTTGCAATTATGGATTTATAGTTTTATAACTTTGCCCATGTGTTTAGCCACGTTTCAAGATAACTTGGTTAAATTTTTATGCTACTAGCGTTACAATTGTTTAAATAATTGAACATTGTATGACAACGCGTTGAAAAGTGTGCAAGTAGAGGAGTTCAACAAGAATGGTTAACGCAAACGTCCCATTTAAAAGTAGATTCTTTTCAACCACTTGGTTACAGCATATAAACGAGAATAAAAATAATTAGATAAAAAAAGGAGAATCTTTTTACGCTGCAATTTTTCAAAAAGGGATTCTTTTTACGTTGCAATTCTTAAAAAAAGAAATTTTTTTATGCTGCAATTTTCAGACTCGGAAAATTTTTAACCGTAATTTCTAAAATAGCAATCCTCCTAACATCCAAAAAAAAACGTATCCCCCTCGTCTCCCCCATCCCCGCGACACGGCCCACCGTGCAGTTCGCCGCGCAGCGCCATTAAACACCTCACCAGTCGGGTGAAGTCATCGCGTCAGCCGATCCTCTAATTATTTCTAGCAACGTCTCGAACGTCTCCGGCCGCGGACAACTCGCTCGATCTTTCCACCCTGGCAGTCGTCGAGCGAAAGAAATTCCAAAAATATTCGCGCAACAGGCTACTGTCCCCGCGCTCGGCGTCCAGCACCCCCAGGTGTTCACGGTCCTGGCATGCGTCGCGACGCCTCGTGCACGCCAGTGCCAATCGGTCGGTCGAAAAGTGCGCCGCGCGTTTCGATCTCTCCGATATCGCGACCGTGTGACAATTACCCCTCGATCTCCCTCAACCTCCCCCCCATCTCTGCACACCTCACTTTCTCCGTGATCGTTAAAAAAAAAAAAGAAACAAGTCGAACCTTCACCGACCAGTGTAAAATTCCGATCGAGAAGTTCGTTATTGGTGAAATAGCGATCGTGACGCTTCGTCCACGGTCGGCGGTGAGGCCGTCGGTCGCGTGGCGTAGCCAGTGAGCAACCCTCACTTTCGCCGCGTCGCTCGTCGAGGACGCGTCTGAGCGTCCTAACCTCCGCGCGATCGATCGATCTATCGTCGTTGAACGCGGATCGAGGGTCTGTCAGTTCGGTGAAAGAGACACCAGTGTTGAGAGGGGGGGTGCTGGAACGTTCGTACGAACGGTGGTACCTTGCCCCCTGACGTCCCCCCAATCGGGAAAGAGTGACCAGGAGGTTACCAGTTGGCCTTGAGGGGGTCACGACACACATCGAACCGTCTCCGCGTGAATATTTCAAATCGCGTTTATCGATCCGGGGCACGAGCGGGGTACACGTGTCCCGTGCGATCCGTGTGTCACTGTGATTCCACGCCGGTTCGACCGACAGTTCCGTGTCGCCTCGCAACCACGCAGCGGACTCACCAGGTATCCCATACCGATTCCAAGGATCGTGTCTCGTGTCTCTGTCCGGCCGCGACTGTGCCACGTTTTTTTGTACCGTGTCCGAGAATGTTCCCTTTGTCATTATTTATTTATTTTGTTTTTTTTTCTTTTTTTTCGTATCTTTGTGAATTGTGGGCGTGAACCGCGACACGGCGTAAAACGGGGGGGCTACGCGTTCTTGTGCACCCGATTCGTCCATCGTGGATCCTTACCCACTTTCTCCGGACCCCACGCCCCTAAACCCTGCCCCCCCCCCCCCAATGGCCCTGTGAGTATCTCTACCGTGGGTGGAAAGTTCCTCGACCACTTGGACGCTTGGGGTTGGAACCGGTGTTAATTGAAATACGGTGAGGTGAATACCCTGGGATTGTGAACACTTGGAGGGTGATTTGCGGTAATTGGAGGAGAGGGAATGAAGTTTGGAATTCTTTAGGATCGGAGGGTGAATGCGGTAGTTAGAGAAGGGGAGAATGAAATTTAGAATTTTTTGAAATTGGAGGGCAAAGATTATAGTTGGAGGGGAGGAGAGTCATTTTAAATTTTTTTGGAATGAGGAGTGAATATAGTAGTTGGAGGAGGGGAGAATAAAATTTAGATTTTTTTGAAATTGAAGGCCAAAGATTATAGTTGGAGGGGAGGAGAGTGAAATTTAAATTTTTTTGGGATTGAGGTATGAATCTGCTCGTAAGTCACGTTAAATTCAAAAATCTTTTCCTCCATAATTATGTAATTTCGATACTCTTGTTAATCATTTGTTCTAATCTAAATCAATTAAATATAAAAAAAAAACACACACACACAATTGCTCGATTCGACGTAAATCTCAAGCGTCCTCTCGCTCCAAACTGCTTGAAAAAAAAAAAATGGTGGTCGTGAACTTTCCACCGACAAATATACCTGTCCCCGACAACCTTCTCTCAACTGATAATTCGTGTAACAAAGGAAGCTAACAATGTCGATCGTGGTTTCTTTTCTCTCTGTACTTTTGAGTAGACGTAACCAACTCTAACACCCCAGACTAATTACTCGTTTCGTGAACGTCTTGATCAGACCGGTGTTCTTGTCCTCTTTGTTCAGCTGTTCGTTGCTTGCTGTTTGCTTTCCGTGTGAATAGACCCAAGGATTTTTTTGTGCATGAAATCGACGCAATGAAGGGAATGCAACGTCCCGGGCGGCTCTTCGATCGTAAAAGCGCGGTTTTTTTTTTCTTTTCTTTGTCGTCCCAGAATCAAGCTTGTAACTTCGCGAAGTCGGGGTCGCTTAACGACCGTGGCGAGATGTTGGTTTTGCGTCGCAAATCGTATCGGGACGATCGCTGACACGCGCGCTATGTCGTGGCGAGAGATAGGCGGTTGCCAGTCGACTGCAGACTAATCGAATTTCGAGGAAAAAGGACCGTGCTTCCGACGTTTGTTAATTCAGAGAGCGTGCGATCGTTGTTGCATTTGCATTAAGATACTCCTTGTGTTGAGATAGATGTGCCGAATCTAGAGAGGAACGAACTTTAATATCTGTGCTTAACTGTGCAGCCAAAATTGATGATTTTAATTACACATCGAGTAATTTCATTTACATTAAATAGAAGGGTGAATAAGTTGTCATTGAAGTGTCACACAGGGTGAATAAGTTGTCATTGAGGTATCACACAGGGTAAATAAGTTGTCACTGAAGTATCATACAGGATGAATAAGTTGTCATTGAGGTATCACACAGAGTGAATAAGTTGTCACTGAAGTATCATACAGACTGAATAAGTTGTCATTGAGGTGTCACACAGGGTGAATAAGTTGTCATTGAGATATCACATAGGGTGAATAAGTTGTCATTGAGGTATCACACAGAGTGAATAAGTTGTCACTGAAGTATCATACAGGATGAATAAGTTGTCATTGAGGTGTCACACAGGGTGAATGAGTTGTCATTGAGGTGTCACACAGGGTGAATAAATTGTCATTGAGGTATCACATAGGGTGAATAAGTTGTCATTGAGGTGTCACACAGGATGAATTAGTTGTCATTTAGGTATCACACAGGGTGAATAAGTTGTCATTGAAGTATCACACAGGGTGAATAAGTTGTCATTAGTGTTATTAAAATGCAGTTCAATAAGAAGCATTTCTCGTAGCTGTGAAAGAGACACTAGCTCCATAGATTCCATAAATGTTGCCTAGTCAATTAGAAACAAAATATTAAGGAATGTTATAAATCTCTGTATCATCTGGTCGGATTTGCCCTGATGAGAATTGTGATAAACGAAAAACTAGAGCATTTCTAAGCACCACAATAAACAATCAGCATTATTTAGACGAGGACAATTTCTACTAGACATAGAGATTGATGTTGCACTTGCACCGAGTCCTTGTGCAGTAGGACATTCTTCCAATTAGGGTAGAAATTGATGATAACTATCAGTTGTACGACTTACACGTCAGTTAGGTGTACAATCTGTCTCCATTTTTCAACGATGTCAGTATTGTATTCACAAGTAGCATTTTAAAGTACATTCCAGCAGTAAGAGATTAACTTATAGATGTACTATCATCCTCAGCGATGTCAAGTATCAAACACATTCCACAAATGTCATCGATTTGTATTTAGGTTCTAGTAAATTCAATTTTAATAAATTCGACTGTGTTTATAGAACTTCCTTGTTTATCTCCACTCATAGAACACACTGACACCTGTTGACCATTGTGTTTCAAGACACCCTGTATTTTTCTACTAGAAATAGTTTATAGCAGAGAATTCTGTATCGAAGAGGTTCGGGCAACTTCGATTCCAAAAATCATTATATCCTGATCGTCTGTGCGATGCAATTAGTCTCTCCCCGCTCAACCAGTTAGACGTTTCGTTTATCATCAGAATCGCAATAGGTCACGATAAAGATCTTCAAACTCTTCGTGACACGCGATCTATCATTCCCTATTCGCCACACGATGACGAGGTATAATTATAATCCCAGACCTTGAGGTCAAATTAAATCGAGCGATATCGTCTTTTGCGCTGGGTAGTCTAATGGCAAAACTTAGATCTCGCGTTCGATCCAGCACGACAAACTTCTCAAACTCTCTTTTTTCGAAAACCTGAATGGAGAACGACACGGAAAGATCAGATTAAGGAAGCGTCGTTCGTAGAGCCGCTGATACATGGACGAGTTAGGGTCAAAGGGCGGTCTCGATCGAGAGACTCGTCATCTGAAGGGTACCGATCAGTCAAAGTTCTCATTGAGGGGGTATTCCTATTCGGAGTCGTTCAATTGTGAACGTTTCCTTGAAAATTGTTGAGATGTTTAAGATATGCTTTGTAAAAATGCGTTGATAAATTCGATTATTTATCGAACGGGATACCCCTCTTTAAACAAGCCTGGAGACGTTGCATAAACAGACGTAATTGCGTTTCGTTCGAACGACGAGGAACTCGGGACAAAGTTTTGCAGCGCGCGAGATGAAAAGCAGTGGGGGGGGGGTGGAGCTCACGGTATGAGCAATCTCGACGGACGAGGAAAAACGGCAGGGAGGGGGATAAAACTTTTCCGCGGGGGCGATTGACTAGGACACGGGGAACCCCCGGTTAACCGTCTGTTGGACAGAAAACAACTCTGACACCGCACGGCAACGTACAAACAATTGAAAGTCTCCTAACGAAACCCCCCTTGGGGGGAAACACATAATCGAGCGCCTCTAACAAAACGAATAACGCAACTGTGCCGAGACTATCGAGTCTCCCCACTGTTTAAAACACTTATTAATACAGTTGTCCCTCCCCAGCAACGTACACATCCCTTTAAAAAGCGATCGAGCCTCCCTTTTTTTAAACACTTATTAATATCGCAATTGCCCCTCATCCGATGCCCCCAAACCCCTCCAAACAACGTCCACATCTTGCCCCTTCGAAAATTGATCTCGCCCCCCTTTTTTAAAACACTCATTAATATTGCAATCGCCTCTTGGCTGATGCCTGCAACCCCACCCCCCAAAAAAGTGTCCAGATTTTTCCTCCTGCCCCCCTCCCAACAAAAAAAAATACACTCGAGCCTGTGTTCCCCTCGAAGCACGCGACGATGTGTCTTTTCGATCGCAAGGTGCAACAGTGCGGGAATGCGTGCATGCTCGACAACAGCGCCATCTCGCGGGCTCGGTTTTAGGACCCCCCACTCTGACCCACACTGTCGCGCGGAAACGCTCCTGGTGAGATCGGTTGCCGATCGAAACGATAAACGGAGAGGGGAGAAAAACACATAGAGAGTCGCGGACTAAAAGGGACACACACACGTAGGGCAGCTTTTTCGTGATCGTCGAGCACCACCACCGCCGCCGCCGCTGCTGTTGCTGCTTGTTCCGTACGCAAATGCGAGAAACAAATAAATAAATAGAAAATTAAAAAAAAAAAAATAAAAAAATAAATAAACAAAATAAAAAAGGCGACGATCGTGCCGCAACACGATAAACCGTCGTCGGTGATCACCTAGGACACCGGGTACAGGTTCATCATTTGTCAGTCATGAATCTTATGTTCCGCAAGAACTTCGGTGGCGAGAAGGGCCTCGGTGGTGGTGGAGGAGGAGGAGGAGGCGGCGGATTGGAGGGTCGCACGGCCCTGGGCGGGGCGTACGCGTCAGGTACCTTGGGGTACACGGGAACACGGTTCGGCGTCGTGCGCGGCGCCGGCCAAGCGGCCGTGGGGGCACGCGGACCGATCAGACGGAGCAGGGAGTTCGGCTACTTTCCATCAATGGCTGATCATGAGCACCAGGGTTATGGTTACCGGACTCACCTATTCCTTACACCGCCGTCAGGCGGCGCGTTGGGCTCCCCACCCGAGGAACCTACCGAACGACTCGGACCACCACCAAGGAGGAACAGTGGACCTCACGTGATCAAATGGGGCGGCGGTGGGGGCAGCGGATCCGGTCAAGGCTCTGGTGCCGGGAACCAAGGGAGGAGGAAGACCCAGAGCACGCTGCAGAAAGACCCTTCCGAACCTCCGACACCGACTGCCTCCAGACAGGTAAGTATAACCTCTTGGAGGATCAGTCCTGGGTCGTGGAGAACTTAGACAGTGTGAGTTGGCAGGGTTCACTAAACCTTCTAGGACTGATCTTTCTCTCTTTTGTTTATTCCATTTGGATATCAGAAATTTCTCTTGTCGAAATAGGGGCAATTTGAAAGTGGTTGGGAAGATTAGTCCTGGGGCTAGATTCGAAAGCACCTTCAAGCGTTTAATATCTTATCCAAACAATCTGCCCTGATTTTGGACATCTGGATTACGCAATATATAATCAGCCAAGAAATTGCTTTTGAAGATACGAGAGAATGGCACGAAGTAGTTTCAGTTCGACTCAAAATTGTTCTTGATTTTCGCTGTTTGAGTGAATTGGTTGCTCGTTGGAACCAACGGAATTAATAAACAGACACGTGTCCCACGCGATGTCGACACAACCTCTGCAGACTCCAGAAACGTTCTCAGGGCGTGTTTGCCAGCCCCAAACGGATAGGATTAATCTCCAATCTCGACATCAAGCCGATCTAAGAGACGAACGATCTTGATGTACGCGGTCGCACGTGCGATCGTTCCATCGTACCTAACCGGAGATTTCGGTTCAGGTGTCGCCATTTAATGGAATGTGGGTTGAATTTAATCAGTCCGAAAGCTTAACCCAACTACCGAGGTTGCTTCAAAGCTTGGAAATCAACGTCTGGCCAGACGTAGCACGCACGGTTTACTTACACAGAAACAACGCGACGACACTCTCGACGTATCGACTTAACTCGTTCAGTTCGTTGAAGAGAAACCATTGTGTGCCAAGAATCCCGAATTCTTACGAGACAAACATACACGAATCCTCGTGAATCTTGTTTTTCTTATTAGGGGGGAATGTAGGCGTTTGGGCAGGTATTTACAGAATTACCATTCCGTATAATACATTTCAAGATTTAAATCTCTTCGCCTCTACACTTTAAGAGCTCTCTCGAGTCCCAGTTGTACCACCCTTTCAAATCTTCTCACACGTACTCGTGCCACGTGCTACCAACTCACCCAAATTCTCTTCCAGCAACCGATACTTTCTACCTGGATCCTCTTTGTTCCAAACACTCGTCATCCCTCTCAACCATAGTCCTGCGCAGATATTCCAGCACCCACGGTGTCGATGGACGTACGCGACGAATCGAGGACACAATATCCGACGATGCATCCGTGCTAACCGCAATTAAACTCCAGGAAACCACAGTTGGGAGCGAAAGCATCGTTCTTTTCCAAAGGTCGAACGAGCAAGACTCAGTGGCAGTGGTGTTGGTTGCAGTCCTGCAAATTATACGTTGTAACCCATCCCTCGAACAACCGCTATCGACGAGTGGTCGGCCAGTGGCCAGAGCTACCTGAAACACGGCCAGCCGGACACTCGTGACGATATTTCAGCGTGGAAGTGGACGCCTCGGGCCAGGATGCACGTACGCGCGGACACGTACCCGAGGTGGACGAGTGCCTTCGAACACGGGGATAGTTTCGCGGACGACCAGGCGGAATTATGGCGGAAACGAGTGGCCGTGCACGGAACGGGCCGCATAAAGTTACACCTACGTCCCAGTCCGAGACCAGGCACGCAAACTCGCTATCTTATTGCACGCCAAGGCGGATCTCGCGACGTGCCATAAATTTCTTGGGAGCCGGCCGGGCTATGCTCGATATCCGCCGCTCATTGTGCTCATTCCGGACCCCCGATTGATCCTGAATTCCTGGCTAGATCGCCCCGCCACCGATTCACTGACCGGTGAACTTTTTGGGAGTAGTCGGTGGGACAACTGTTCACGATCACGAAAGATGCATGAGGAAACTAACCTCGAAACGAGGAGAAATAAATATTACGTCTTGGCCAAGGAGTCTCTTGATGGTTTTTGAAATTATCAAAGCGACCACCTCTTTTTCTGACAAATCTGAAAAAAGCCTAAGTGCTGATCCTAACCTCGAAACAGTGGTGACCGATGAGAGTCGACAGATTAGACGTAGCATTTATTTATTTTGATTATCTTCATTGTTATAGAAAATATAGAAGTGTATATATATATATATATATATATATATATATATATATATATATATATATATATATATATATTAGTATAACATTAATGAGGCGAGTAGGTAGGTGCGTGAGAAGTGCAATCGAAGCGATGTTTCTAACCCAAAAATAATAATGACTAATGGAAGTCAACAGCCTGGAAATACATCCTTTTATTCAGGTAACACCTTCACCGCGCCAAGCTATACGTATATAACGCGAATACAACGAGCAAATAAGTGCACAAAAGTTGCAACCGAAGTGTCGTTCCTAACCTCAAAATAATAGCGGCTGATGGAAGTCGATAGCTTGAATATACACTATGTATTCCGGCAACATCTCCACCATGCCAATATACACAAGTATAACGCAACTAAAACGAGCGAATGAGTACGTAAAACTTGCAACCAAAGTGTCGTTCCTAACCTCAAAATAATACCGGCTGATGGAAGTCCATGGCTCGGATATGCATCAACTCGTTCAAGTAACGTCTTTACCGCGCCAAGATACACGAGTATAACACAAATAAAGAGAGTAGATAAGTGCGTGAGAGGCGCAGCTGAAGTGCTGCCTCTAACGTCAAAGTAATGAAAGTCAAACACCTTACATATGCATCTACTCATTTAGGTAACGTCTTTCTTCTCTCTACGAGCGTAAAGAGACGCGAATATTAGGCAAATAAAACGAACGGACGAGTGCGCGGAGAGGCGCGGCTAAAATACTGTTATTGAAACCTAACCTCAATTTAATGCTACCCGAGTGTGTCGTGTCACGACGAACCCGTTTATTGCGGCGTTATATCGAGACTTAAACCTGGTTATCGACGCGGATTAAATGGCAAACAAGAAAGCGGTGTAAACCGAGGCTCATTCCGCACCCGGGGAGACGCAAACACACTCGTCCGCATCGGTGCGGAACGTAATACGCGTACGAGTACGTTTCCCGTGGACGACGCGGCGCTGTTAAACTTTTACGGCGGCACTCGGGCGAATTTAAAAAAAAAAAAGAAAAATTGTCGAGCGTAGATCCACCTACGTGGAACGCAAAGTGACCCGCCATCTGTCTGTCGGACTTTTACAGCGTCTTCGGCAATATGGCGCACGGGTCGAATTGGTCGCGTTGTATCTCGTGCCCCGACTCGATCTCACCCCGCGAATGTAAATTTGTAAATATATCCGGGACATCCGGCGTCTCCCCTCCCCCTCCACTTCCCGTACCCGTACGTGGAACTCAACTCGGGTTGCAAAACTGGAGGCGAGAAAATGTCCCTCGAAATGATATGAAAAGAGGACAGGGAAATAGAATGGAAATTATTCCAGACGTCAGGTTGAAGTGGGAGGGACGTAGTGGTGGGGAGCACCCTGTGCACGACGAAACACTTAAGAACATTCGGCGAGACGTTCTTATTTCGGAGGTAGAAAAAAAGAATGGCCGAAGAAGTTGCTCGGTTACAGGGTGTCGTGACGAATTATGAGAATTGAAAACAACTCCTCGCTATCTTGTCGCAGGCACGAACAGTGGGTATCGATTCAATGGTGACGTGCTTGGAATAATTTTCAACGTGACTGACCTTCGATGACCTTGAACGATCTCGATGGAGATGCTTGTCTACTGTTAAAAAAAAAAAATGTCCTTTACCTTGAAACGTCAACGGTTTCACTTAGAGCCACGAAACGGACGATGGTCCATCACGGAACTGAATTAATTTCCGCACTCGGATATTTGTTCTCGTCTCTGAGAATGGAGGAGTTGTTCAGATGGTCCGGTTATTCCGATGGAAGACGTAATTCACTTTACCGAAGGATTTTTCTCGAAGATCCCTAGATGAAATGCCGACGAAAAGTCTAGATACTATTCCAGCAATAAAGAACGATTCTTGACTAAATCTCGTGAATTGTAGGAGATTCTTGACTAAATCTCGCGAAGTGCAGGGGATTCTTGACTAAATCCCGTGAGGTACACGTATCTTATAAATCCTAGATCTTGTCCTTGTTTTGATCCTAGAGCGTTCCTGGGGGTCTTTATTGACCCATAACGTTCTCATAATATTGCTTTCCCATAATTGAAGCTAGTATAATAAATGCAACGTACGCCTCAATCCCTTTACGTTATGATAAAGTTGGAAACACGAGTTCCGTGCACTCAAGTTGGGGTCACTCTTCGCCCAAGTAAGTGTGTAGCTACACGAAGGCCTCTTGAAGGTTAATTGTAAGTGTGATCCTGATCGTCGTCAATATCTCGACGTCATCTATCACCACTCCGCGGAACCACGCTCCCAATCGAACCATAAATCGTCGGTAGACTTCTATACAGCCCCGGAAAGGCTACTTCCAACGTTTCCCATGGGAGGGGATGAACATTTGCGCGACAGAAAAGTGGCGGTAAGTTAGAGTCGGAGACAAAGGGGACGCGTGTCATTGATGTTACGATATTGAACCTCCAGGATCCACGACACTGCCGAAAAGTCGTCGTAGAGACGACGACAACGTCGAAAATGTCGCGCCCTGTCGTGACGCTGCCCGGACCCAAAATGTCAGGTGCCGTTGCAGGCATTCGCGTGTCGCCATAAATCACGGCGTCGTCTCGAAATGCCTCGGTTGCACCGCGGGAAACAGGAAAGGAATCGCGTTAACCTACATCCTGGGACGTAGCTATCGGCTACGAAATTCACTTGTTACTCCGGGGTGCAATTCCGTGGACACGCGGGCTTTAAAAATGCAACGTACCCGGGCCAAGGTGCACGGTGCACACGCCGATTAATACGAGGCAAGAGGTTTACGATCGGCAGTAAACGAATATGGTTGTTGGGAAGCTACGTGATCTGGGTCGGAGTGCATCGCCAATTGGATAGACCAATGGTGCAGCTTCAATTGAGAAGGATCACTGGATTTGGATGATCGACCGGTGGATTTCAGAGAGGAAGAGGATTCTTGAGAATACAGCTGCTACTGGAAGTGAAACACAAGGAGATGGTGAAACTGACGTTAACCCTGTTGCTGGTGACATGGACTTATTAGTTCATTATTCAGATGGTGTTATTTTGGTTGAAGGGGAATGATAGAATACTGAATATTTTGCTTGATTTGGTAAAGTAAACAACGATCATTTCGAAAATGGAGCAAACCATTGTTTGTATGATCTTTCTGATGTAGATTGACCTGCTAAACACATTGGTGAAGTTTTTCGGTTTCCTTTTAGAGCACTCTGCACAGTCCCACTTGAAGAAATATCGATGACACTTTGAACACTGGAAACACAATCTGCCAATTGCACTACACTTATCACAAATTTCTCTCTCGAACATTTTGTCGTATCATCACAAGCAGTAGTTCTTGAACAATAACGTAGTGTCTCGTCCGAGTCTTGTACTCCAGAAAGAAAGACCAGAATTAAGGAGGAAATCATTTTTCCTTAGCCTTACAAGGATTGACCAACACTTTTGACACAATATTGGATCTTTCTTCTTTTCCACAATACATGGGGTGTCCCACTTAACGAGAACACCTTGGACATTTATGTTACTTTCAAAAATATTAAACAAGTTCTCCGTGATAATTGGTTCCACATCTTTAAAAAGCAACCAAAGTATTTCAAGTACATTGGTATACGGGACATCCTGCGTAAAATATTCTCTGATGAGCAACCGCTTTCGTGTTTTCGTCCTGGAGGTGAAAATCACTTCCTCGAATGCATTAAATTAGCATTGAATTTTTTTTTTTTTTAAACTGGCATACACAATTGGACGCGACAACTCGCATCGTCGGGTTAATTCATTTTAATGAACGCTAGTTTGCGAACTCGTCAGAATTAATTATCCCGACTTGTATGGTGCTCGCAGGTTTCCTTCAGCGGCAACCGGGCATCCGGCGCGTACACGCCCCTCGTGGTTTCCGGGAACAGTCCGCCACGCGGCGAACCAATCTCCCTGGCCACGTTGGACCGGGACTGTTTCATCATACCCCTCGCGTCTCTTGAACGCTTTTTACCAGCGGGAGTACCGGTACGTGTGACGTATTTTAAGCAAACTTGTGTTTAAACATTCATTCGTAGACTATAGATCGTTATTAAACCACTAAAAGAGTAAGGTGTTTCTTTGTGAATTTTTTGCTCGGGCTCCATTAATAGCAGCTCTTTCAAACCCGTTTCATCGAATTAAAATTAATACAAACTTACGTTCAAACTTTTATTTATAGACTATAGGTCTTTACTAAACCACTAAAAAGTAAAGCGTTTCTTTCTGAATTTTTTACTAACAATCTTGCAAACTTTGCATAATTATCTATACGTACTCCAAGAAAACACATATATATGTATATTTTTCATCGAGAGACGTTAATTTATCGAGGAAGACAATTTTTTTTTCATCGAACGAAAATAAAAATTTCTTTTTAAATTTTAATCGTTCTCGATACTGCTTCAGAACACACAAACTCTTCCGGTTTAGTATTGGCACTTGAAGAGAAGTAGCGGTGCAAAATATATGTAGAAATTTTTGTAACATTTTTGCAATATTTTCTAGGTGTTAAATCACACATTTCTCCTCCGCAGATGACCGATCGCACTGTTGGAAACGTTAAAAATTGTTATAACGATTTCGTCGACCTTAAAGGTCCTCGTGCACGAATAATCGTTACTTCGATGATTTAAATTTCCACTCGGGTGTATAATTGTATCGTAAAACTTTAATTACTTCGCCAAAGTGGGAACTTTACTCCTTCTAATGTCCTTTGCATCGTTAACTGTCGCTGGTTAATGTCTTTTATCGTCCACGCTTTGATACAGGTTTCGCAACAGGGTGCCATATTTATATTTCACAGCGCGTTCAGCGTCAGAGGCTTGCATGCAGCGTGTTGATCGATTAGTTTGTATGCTCATTCGCGACCACCCTCTCTAAATCGTTCGACGAATTTCGGTCGATTCTCAACGTGTATAGTCGAGGGTGGAATAATGCCCTCGACACGCTCATAACGATGGACATTGAGAAATGACTCCATTGTCGTTTCACCACGATGACATGTCCGTTGGAACAGAATTTTCTGAAACCACATTAGCCGAGAATACACTTGCTGAAACCAGAACGTTCGAGTTATTGGCCTTAGAGTCGTGGCTAACCGCGACCAGTAGCGACCTTGCTGGCCCGGCCTCAGACGCTTAAAAATAGACAAAAGCGTAGCCACAGAGGCGAAGAACAACAAACGCAGATCCAATGAATGACGTACTCCTACAACGGAAATAACGCATGTAAACGCACGTACCGTGACTAACAAGTAACCTTAAAGAAGAGTTTAATATATTTTTTTTCACTAATACCGTTCTATCAGATCAGTCCATACTTTGTACAAAATTATTAGATCGTCGTATACAGAATGATTAATAAATGCATGTTCATACTTCAGAGGAGTGTATCATGTATATTCATAATTCAAGAATTAAGGTATACAGAATGTACGTTCCTTGAATATTTTCTACTTATCTCGGTGTGTGGATTCACTTCCCGAAGTGTGGACATTTCTTAATCACACTGTACAAAACAATCTATTATTTTCTAAGAAAACTTGCAACCTTCGTAAATGAATTTTTGTCGGTCGAACCGACGCGAAAATAAATGACCCCAAAAAACAGCCTGGGAGTGTTAACTAGCAACCTACACGGGTAGCCAACTTTTCTGACGAAGGAGTATCGGATTATTGGACTGTCCTGATAAATGAACGAGTATAGTAGTCAGAACCAGAGCTCCAACGGGGGAACGAATTAATTTGTCTTTTTCCAATCACAGCTTTATTGCAACTCGTTCCAGCACGCCCCGATAGCGGACAAAAAGAGACCAGGAAGTCCTCTTTCGGTCCTAGAGGTCGAGGACCCGAAGCAATGTGTTCTGGCGCATTTCATGACGCCTCTGGAGCCTCTGGATCCTTTAATCGAAACTCCCGTTTCCCGTCCGTTGGTTCTGCAACGGGACACGGCAGCAGAATTGGTCGCCGAAATAGCACCCTCCGCCTCTCAGAGCATTCTGCTCACGAACATGGAGAAAAATGGTAATTCGACGTCGCCTGTGCGACCATTAGGATAAGAACCGAGTCTCCTTTACTTCGGTGATATCGTTCATGGTGTTAATATTGGCACGGTACAGTTGGTAGCGCTACAGCTTCTCGGATTGGTATTCAACAAGTGACGAAGAGGCATGTGACTCCGCAGTTCCGCTTTTGGCTCCCCTGTAGAGTTAATTGTATCCATTAATATCAAGACCATCCTTCGACTAATGTGTATTTCGGTTTGGCGATTACGTAGAGCAATTCAGAACCGAGACGTTAAACCGAATATGAAAATATCGCGTTTCGCGTTTCCCTATTATTTTTCGACGCACGTCTGTGAAGTTAATTGCATCCGTTAATATCAAGACCATCGCTCGATCGTTGCGTATTTCGGTTTGTTGATCGTGCAGAACGATCCAGACTCGAGGCGTTAAACTCGATATGAAAATACCGCGTTACGGGTTTTCCTTTTATTTTTCAACGGGTTCGTGCCAACAGAAACAGATTAGAATCGGCCACGCCTCTCTCGTAACACGATTCAACGCGTCTGCACGTTGAAAAACGCGGACAGGAATCTCGGTAGACGCGCGTGGTAAATAGGACGCTTCGTCTCCCGTAACGAGACGTTTTGCGCCATAGCGTTAACGCGTTGACAACGGCGTGGTGTAATTAAGTACGTGACTTCTCGTAATGAATTTCAGCCGACTTCCCATTCATCACGTACTACCTGATCAACAAGCAGAACACGGATCCCGTGGACTTCTACAACGAGGTGCAATGCGCCGCTCTCAGGAAATTCGATCCCCGCGATCTTCGGTACGCGGCCAGCCACACGTTGGACCTGTTCAACGAGGTGGCCACCATTGCGAGGCCACCGTTGGAGCCACCCGGTGTGAGACCACCGATTCCGTCCACCGGCTACATCGTCTCGATTTTTAAGGTGTTCGAGGGCGACGATGGCCTGAAGTTCGAGCAGAATTGGCTCTACTGGACCGGTACTCTATTCGACTTCTATACTCTTGACATTTATATCAAAAGTTGCACGATTACACTTCGATTACCGAAATCGGATTTCGTTTATTTTGCATTCTTTCCGAACGAAACTTCTACCACTGTATTTGCTAGGTTACCCGTTTAAAATGAAACCAAACGCGTTATAATTCGAATTATATTTACTTATTTGATAATTCGTTGAACATCGTTTGTATTGTATCGCAAATTCTATCGCGGTTAACCTCAAACACTCACAAATACGTTGGTCAAAGTTTTATTAAAAAAAGAAAGACGCGAATAAAAAAGTTTCGTGGTATTACACTGTTCAGCCGCAGAGCGTCGTGACGTGAAGAGGAATTCCTCTCGGTAGTGGATTTAAACACAGTGAACTTTCTCGATATCGTACGACACAGCGACCAATGGGGTTCCTTTTACGCGACGATCCGTTGTTTACACGCACTACGTCTTTCATTGGAATCAGAAACAGTCTATATGTACACTATTATATATTATTAAATTTGAATTATCGTAAACGTTACCATTATTTTTCATCCACTTACTCTGTCTAAAAATCTACTTGTACAAACCGTATGTGATTTGTTCCAGGTGCTCGTATGATGTACCGATATTTACCGAAATCGGTGGGCCTGAGACGGATCACGTTACACAAGTCCATGTCACAGGGCGACAAGATGTACCTACTGATCTGCGAGTGCTCGCAGCTGCAAGACAATCTCTCAGCGGCAGCGATACTGTTGCCCGCGTTGCGCGCCCGACTCTGTGGATACACCGGTCTCTACAGGCCGTCGGTATGCTTTTGATTCGTCAAGAAACGTCGACGACGTGCCAACGACGCCAGGGTGCAATTAGGCAGGGCCACCCTGTGAAATTCGCGACCGGAGAACGAATTTCACATGTCTCGGTAACGCGCCGACGGTTCGTTCGCTCGCGTAAACACGTGCGACGCGTGTGTAGCCAATGCGCGGTTGTCGACTAACCTATAATACACTAGTCAATAAGAGAGTGTAGCCTCGAGCATGCTAGGAGGATAAAGCTCGATGAAACGTTGTTGCACAGGGCGATCTCCGGCGAGACGAGACGAAATCTTCTCGAGGTTCGTTTCACGCAATCGTAAAAGCCAGCCCGCGATACCGTTAGCCCGCCAATCTGTACGATACGATCTTCTCGTTTCCTGTTTTATAAAGTCACTTATTTTCTTACCACACCGCCGCGCGTCGCTGCGGGGCGCCACGTGGTTCGCGTGTGACAACACGCCGCTTGCGACTTTATCGGCGCCGCATACGTCGGCGTTGTTATACGAATCTTGCAATCTCGCGAAACGAGAGCCCCCCTACGGCCACTTGGGAATCGGAGTCACTGTGTTCTTCGTCGATAAAACGAACTCGTAACGGTGGCGCCTTCGTATACGCTTTAGGGAAATCTCAACGAAAATCTTGTACGCTTTCGGGCTGCACACCCGTCTAGTTACGCCTCTGGCCAGTTTGTATTTTTCGACTTTACATATTTCATCCGAGCGTTCAGCAAACGTTATTGTAATACCGCGTCCGCTCGGTAACGAGGGACAAGGCGCGTCTGCATGTACATAGAACACACACACGACACACACCGCGCGACGACTTTTATTACTATCGACGACTTATCGATCGAAATCGCTGACTACATATCATATACTCGATAAACTGTGATATTCGAAGGATTGCCGTGTATATCACAAGAACGAAGCGAAACGTATTCGCGTACACTTCTCGATAATATTTCTTGAAAATGCTGCTCTTCGAAATCAATTTAGACGCGACCGGAACTCGACGGTAGAAACAACTTGCGTATGGTCGAGAAAGCTCTGTAATGTAATCTCCAAATCTTTTATCAATTACATTCACACGTTTGATAATTACATATCTTTGCCTGGATTATCGACGCTCGCGAGTTATCGATTGCGAGACGAAAATGTAACGGATGACATATGACTTTGAAACTTAAATGGCGACGAGAGGTTAGGTTTATTCCACGCAGAGAGGTGCGATTAAATCGGTTGTTCTTTTTTTTCAGAATTCGGTTATCGCACAACAATGACGAGAAAAAGACAAAGATAACAAGAAAACAAAAGTCAATCGACGCGATCGCTGTTTAAATTTTGAATTTATATTCTATTCGTCGCTAAGAATTTATATTCTATTCGTCGGATAGATCTCTCGATTTTTGGAGGAAGATAAAGGAAAAGACAAGTAGATCCATTGGAATACGCGGGGAAAGCTTAATCAAATCTTTCTTAGGTGCCCGTAGAAGTTTCTAGAGTGAGGACGAGTAGCGTGAATTGGCATTGTAGTACAAAAAATAAAGGAAAATGATAAATAAAAACGTATAGTCAATATACGCTTGTTGCATACAGACAATAGCTAGGACGATTGCGCAGGCGCGATCGGTAACGTAGATTTTTAAGGACTCAGACGGCGTATATGTACTTACGATACGTCCCTTCGTACTCGCTGAAACAAATTGTGGAACAAGATGCTCTTAAATATAAGGCGGCGACGAATAAAAAAAAAAAAATGAATCTCGCGATTTTACTGTGATCCCCACGTGTATCGCGGCGAAAAAAAAAAAACGATACATGTACTCGTGTGCGATTGACCGCGGCGGAGACTGCGTGACTGCGTGACTCGTTACGTGAGGTGTGATTGGTTCTGTCCATTGAGGAAAATACGCCGTTGAATAACAATTTTTTGCCTGCACAAGTTTGTTTACGAAATAACTTTTGCTCCACGTGGGAGTACGCCTGTTCAGGGTAACTTTGCGACTGGGTTATAGCGCCCCCTGAAAATTGTTTCGTCGAACGAGATGAGATTGTACGATACATTGATACTTCGCAATTACAATAGGTTTATTATATCATGTACAACGAATACGATGAAGTAATAATAAAATCACTTCTAATATCACATCACACGTTCTGCGCTTTGTTTCAGATTTTCAGTTCACTTAGACCGTTTAAGTAAAAAATGTTACGAGTTATGTACATACGTTTATCTATTTGAGAACTTGACTTAATGGTTACTGTGTAGTTTCGCGTCATTAAAAAAAAAACCAACATGCATCAACTTGCGCTTGTAATATTTCGCTTATGATCCAGCATTGATTTGAAACTAATTTTCTTAATAAAGAGGACAGTGGTAGTAATTGTAAATAAAGTCTTAAGTTCTTACTTGTGAGTCAGTTAATTTAGATACAATAGACTACTATAAAGAGGTCGGTGCCGCCATCTATGATGAGACCGACATTGTGGACGAGTAGCCGGCTTCGATGATAATCCATTATAAAATTAATAGCAAGATAAAACGATGCAGCTTCGTGTCACACGGATCGACACTTCGCCATCAAAATTATCGACTCAGACCGAAATAAAATTTCAGTTTGAGTTCAGAATTGAACTACAACGAGAATCTCAAAGGAATTTCCAAACTTTTGCTAGAATTTCTAGCCGATTTTGGAACTTTGGTATCAGTAGAGCACGATAATCGAGGACGTATTCCATTTTCGCGAATCTTGGAAACGACATTACTCAATTATTGACGAAGTGATTCACAGCGATGCAGGAAAGGGAGTGGAAAGTTGCAATTAAGAAACACGAGATATTCCGAATATGTTTGCTTTATTTAATACAACGTACATACAGTCGTATTTCTACTTTTCATCGTCATACGTTCAGTATCATGCATTCTTATGCGCCACAAAAATTTTTCCAACTTACGATATACAATTTATTCTTAAATGTTAAGCAACTAGTCTAAGTACATAACCGATCAGCTCGGCATTATTCGCGATGGACGATCTTTCCAGTAAGACAAGGTTTCCGACATGTTTCTTAACGTTAGAAAACATGGAAAGTAATGACAGTTCATTCGATACATTATCATCACATTTGTTTAATGTTTGTCATTTAAAGGATAACAGCTATTCTAACATCGCAGCCATTAGCTCGGTACTACCCACGACGAATAATTATTATTCGTCGGGAGTAACACCGATTACCAGGTCTCACCACGTGGAGGTTGCTGCGAGCGGAGACCCGGAGAGAGATAGATGGAATCAAAGTTCCATCGATCTCCCTCGACACGCGATACAAACAAAGTTACTAAACCAAGCAGATGGAAGGAATCAAAGTTCCTTCGATCTCCTCGTTTAGTTCTGCCAAGCAATTACATGATGGAAAAATGAGGCAAAATTGGGAGACGCGACACGAACCGTGCAGTTGGTCCTACTAGGTCTATCCCGTTTCCCCTCCGTGGTTCCGATTACAGAGAAAACGAACGACGCCTACCACTCCCCTAGAGGAGTGCCCCGTTTCTCCATCTTTACGACGAGAGGGTCTTATTTTGGAGGCTTTCGCAGGGACCGGCAAAAATGCCTGCACCTGTGCTCGCAACATGCCCCCTCTGGAAGCGGACACATCGGAAGAGACGGCGATAGACCGTTCGAACTACTTACACGGCCGGTCACTTGCTTGTACAAGAAGCAGTGGTGACCGGACTGAGGAACGAGGAAGCGAGCAAAATTAAGCTAAAGATTGGATAATTGCTTGGCAGATCACAGCCTTAAAACTAACTTATTCTAACTGCAGAGATAGAAGGAATCAATGTTCCTTCGATCTCCTCGTTTAATTCTGCCGAGCAATTACATTTTGGAAAATGAGGCAAAATTGGGGAATGCGCGACGCGAACCGTAGAGTTGTTCCTACTAGGTCGGTCTCGTTTCCCCTCAGTGGGCCAGATTCTCAAGGAAATGCGCGACGCCTTCCACTCCTCTAGAGGAGTGCCCCGTTTCTCCCAACTCCGCAGCCAGGAGCCACGCAGAGCGTGGACCTGACTCACGGAGGATGACGAAGAGAGGGTCTTATGGAACAAGGGCTTCCGCAGGGACCGGTGCGAACACCTGCCCCTGTGTTCGCAGCATGTTCTCTCTCAAAGCGGACGCACCAGAAGAGACGACGATCGAGCGTTCGGTCCACCTCCACGGCCGGTCACTTGCTTATGCAACAAGCAGAGGTGGCCGGACTGAGATACGAGCAAGCGAGCAAAAAGAAGCTAAAGATTGGATAATTGCTCGGCAGATCACAGATATTCGTACATGGTGGCCTTAAAACTAACTTAGTCTATACTTAGAATTAACAGTCCCGTGGAGGATGCAATACATCAGTCCCCTTCGTTCTTCGTTCTTCGATAATTCTAAGAGAATGTATCTAAGAGAAACCAAAGAGAAACATAAAGTCGAGGCGTAATAGAAAATAGAAATGAAGTTGGTTAGTGGAAAAAAATAAACATGGAAAAACAAGTAGAAATTAAAATCAGAGAACAAATGAAATGAATTAGACAAAGAAACAATTAAAAAAAAAAAAGAAAGGATTGAGAGAGTGGTCGCCAGTACTGACCACCGCCTACCGGCGGCCAGTACCGGTTACCAGGGTGGGGGGTCCCCCTTCCATGAACCTAAAACGAAGAGATCCGTCCACCTCGGAGGCTCCAGGAACAATGAAATTTTAAACAACCGGGGGCTCCTTATATACCCTCCCCAAGGTGACTTACCGTTTCTTCCATTGTCTTTGTTCGATCTAACCGAATATTTCAACGAATTGATGGCTTTTTAGCCATTATTTATACTAGAACGTTGTTAATAATTGTTTAATCTACGGTCTTACGATGATTGTTAATAAATATGATAAATAAACATCAAGATATTGCGAAATCTACGAAGGCGAACGGTTTCGGTGAATGTTTGTTCGTTTCCACGATTGTTATTAACATTTACGCATGTTCCCAATATTGATCGAACAATGTGCATCTTATTTGTGCATTAAAAATGATTAAGTAACTTATAGAAATTGATTTTGATCGAGATTCGAAGTAAAAATGTGTTCCGTAAAGTTTCAAAACATAGAGAGTAATAATTGTCTATTTGTTACATTAATTTAACATTTGTTTAATTCTTATAGTGTACACAATACGCGTAGAAGTTGTATTTTTTACCTAAAAGTGCCGAAATTAAATTAATCGCTTTTCTAAATAGAAAAATCATCGTGATGAACGTTTGTGTATCGATAATCGATATGTGTAGCCTTGACAATGTCGGTTGGACCTCAATGAAAAATTGCTTCGTGGACAAAGAATATTTCAACGAAATGATATTTTAAGCCATTATTTATACTAGAACGTTGTTAATAATTGTTTAATCTACGGTCTTACGATGATTGTTAATAAATATGATAAATAAACATCAAGATATTGCGAAATCTGCGAAGGCGAACGGTTTCGGTGAATGTTTGTTCGTTTCCACGATTGTTATTAACATTTACGCATGTTCCCAATATTGATCGAACAATGTGCATCTTATTTGTGCATTAAAAATGATTAAGTAACTTATAGAAATTGATTTTGATCGAGATTCGAAGTAAAAATGTGTTCCGTAAAGTTTCAAAACATAGAGAGTAATAATTGTCTATTTGTTACATTAATTCGACATTTGTTCAATTCTTATAATTTACACGATACGCGTAGAAGTTGTATTTTTTACCTAAAAGCGCTGAAATTCAATTAATCGTTTTTCTAAATAGAAAAATCATCGTGATGAACGTTTGTGTATCGATAATCGATATGTGTAGCCTTGACAATGTCGGTTGGACCTCAATGAAAAATTGCTTCGTGAACAAAGAATATTTCAACGAAATGATATTTTAAGCCATTATTTATACTAGAACGTTGTTAATAATTGTTTAATCTACGGTCTTACGATGATTGTTAATAAATATGATAAATAAACATCAAGATATTGCGAAATCTGCGAAGGCGAACGGTTTCGGTGAATGTTTGTTCGTTTCCACGATTGTTATTAACATTTACGCATGTTCCCAATATTGATCGAACAATGTGCATCTTATTTGTGCATTAAAAATGATTAAGTAACTTATAGAAATTGATTTTGATCGAGATTCGAAGTAAAAATGTGTTCCGTAAAGTTTCAAAACATAGAGAGTAATAATTGTCTATTTGTTACATTAATTTAACATTTGTTTAATTCTTATAGTGTACACAATACGCGTAGAAGTTGTATTTTTTACCTAAAAGCGCTGAAATTCAATTAATCGTTTTTCTAAATAGAAAAATCATCGTGATGAACGTTTGTGTATCGATAATCGATATGTGTAGCCTTGACAATGTCGGTTGGACCTCAATGAAAAATTCCTTCGTGAACAAAGAATATTTCAACGAAATGATATTTTAAGCCATTATTTATACTAGAACGTTGTTAATAATTGTTTAATCTACGGTCTTACGATGATTGTTAATAAATATGATAAATAAACATCAAGATATTGCGAAATCTACGAAGGCGAACGGTTTCGGTGAATGTTTGTTCGTTTCCACGATTGTTATTAACATTTACGCATGTTCCCAATATTGATCGAACAATGTGCATCTTATTTGTGCATTAAAAATGATTAAGTAACTTATAGAAATTGATTTTGATCGAGATTCGAAGTAAAAATGTGTTCCGTAAAGTTTCAAAACATAGAGAGTAATAATTGTCTATTTGTTACATTAATTTAACATTTGTTTAATTCTTATAGTGTACACAATACGCGTAGAAGTTGTATTTTTTACCTAAAAGTGCCGAAATTCAATTAATCGCTTTTCTAAATAGAAAAATCATCGTGATGAACGTTTGTGTATCGATAATCGATATGTGTAGCCTTGACAATGTCGGTTGGACCTCAATGAAAAATTGCTTCGTGGACAAAGAATATTTCAACGAAATGATATTTTAAGCCATTATTTATACTAGAACGTTGTTAATAATTGTTTAATCTACGGTCTTACGATGATTGTTAATAAATATGATAAATAAACATCAAGATATTGCGAAATCTACGAAGGCGAACGGTTTCGGTGAATGTTTGTTCGTTTCCACGATTGTTATTAACATTTACGCATGTTCCCAATATTGATCGAACAATGTGCATCTTATTTGTGCATTAAAAATGATTAAGTAACTTATAGAAATTGATTTTGATCGAGATTCGAAGTAAAAATGTGTTCCGTAAAGTTTCAAAACATAGAGAGTAATAATTGTCTATTTGTTACATTAATTCGACATTTGTTCAATTCTTATAATTTACACGATACGCGTAGAAGTTGTATTTTTTACCTAAAAGCGCTGAAATTCAATTAATCGGTTTCTAAATAGAAAAATCATCGTGATGAACGTTTGTGTATCGATAATCGATATGTGTAGCCTTGACAATGTCGGTTGGACCTCAATGAAAAATTGCTTCGTGAACAAAGAATATTTCAACGAAATGATATTTTAAGCCATTATTTATACTAGAACGTTGTTAATAATTGTTTAATCTACGGTCTTACGATGATTGTTAATAAATATGATAAATAAACATCAAGATATTGCGAAATCTACGAAGGCGAACGGTTTCGGTGAATGTTTGTTCGTTTCCACGATTGTTATTAACATTTACGCATGTTCCCAATATTGATCGAACAATGTGCATCTTATTTGTGCATTAAAAATGATTAAGTAACTTATAGAAATTGATTTTGATCGAGATTCGAAGTAAAAATGTGTTCCGTAAAGTTTCAAAACATAGAGAGTAATAATTGTCTATTTGTTACATTAATTCGACATTTGTTCAATTCTTATAATTTACACGATACGCGTAGAAGTTGTATTTTTTACCTAAAAGCGCTGAAATTCAATTAATCGGTTTCTAAATAGAAAAATCATCGTGATGAACGTTTGTGTATCGATAATCGATATGTGTAGCCTTGACAATGTCGGTTGGACCTCAATGAAAAATTCCTTCGTGAACAAAGAATATTTCAACGAAATGATATTTTAAGCCATTATTTATACTAGAACGTTGTTAATAATTGTTTAATCTACGGTCTTACGATGATTGTTAATAAATATGATAAATAAACATCAAGATATTGCGAAATCTACGAAGGCGAACGGTTTCGGTGAATGTTTGTTCGTTTCCACGATTGTTATTAACATTTACGCATGTTCCCAATATTGATCGAACAATGTGCATCTTATTTGTGCATTAAAAATGATTAAGTAACTTATAGAAATTGATTTTGATCGAGATTCGAAGTAAAAACGTGTTCCGTAAAGTTTCAAAACATAGAGAGTAATAATTGTCTATTTGTTACATTAATTTAACATTTGTTTAATTCTTATAATTTACACAATACGCGTAGTGGTTGCATTTTTTACTCAAAATCGCCGAAATTCAATTAATAGCTTTTCTAAATAGAAAAATCTTCGCGATGATCGATATGTGTAGCCTTGAAAATTTCGGTTGGACCTCAACGAAAAATTCCTTCGTGAACAAAGAATATTTCAACGAAATGATACTTTAAGCCATTATTTATACTAGGACATCGTTAACAATGGCTTAATCTACGGTCCTACGACGGTTGTTAATAAATATGATAAATAAACATCAAGATATTGCGAAATCTGCGAAGGCGAACGGTTTCGGTAAATGTTTGTCCATTTCCGCGATTGTTCTTAGCATTTTTGCATATTTTGAATATTAATGTTACAGTATGCATCCTATCTATGCATTATAAATGATTAAGTAACTTATAGAAATTGATTTTGATCGAGATTTGAAGAAGAAATGTGTTTCGTAAAGTTTGAAAGCATGGAGAGTAATAATTGTCTATTTGGTACATTAATTTAACATTTGTTTAATTCTTATAATTTACACGATACGCGTAGGAGTTGTATTTTTTTCCTAAAAGCGCCGAAATTCAATTAATCGCTTTTCTATATAGAAAAAACATCGAGATGAACATTTATGAATTGGTCATCGATATCTGTAGCCTTGACAATGTCGGTTGGACCTCAATGGCAACAATTCCTTCATGAACAAAGAATATTTCAACGAAATGATATTTTAAGTCATTATTTATACTAGGACATTGTTAATAATAGTTTAATCCAGGATCCTACAACGGTTGTTAATAAATATGATAAATGAACATCAAGATATTGCGAAATCTGCGAAAGTGAACCATTTCGGTGAATGTTTGTTCATTTCCGCGATTGTTACTAACATTTATGCATGTTCCGAATATTAACGTTACAATGTGTATGCTATCTATACATTATAAATAATTAATTTGCCTATAGAAATTCATTTTGATCGAAATTCGAATTGAAAGCTGATTTTTAACATATTTCTAAACATTTTTAAATATAAATAGTAATAATTGTTTACTAGACACGTTAATTTCACATATATTTTATTCTGATAAAGGGCACAATACGTGTATAATCTCCAACTTCTACATAACATTTTTTTTAGTTAAAATTGTGTTTCCTTTATACAAGGATAGACAAATTTGAAATTCCACGATAGATTCGTCTGCAGGTGCTCACGAAGATAAATTTTATGTTTAGCAAAGTAATTAATTATATTTTGACTCCATTATCCAACACGTGCCACGGCTACGTGTACTATCCATATCACAAGAATTAAACAATTATTCAATCGATGTATCCAATAAACAATGAAGTTCAATAAATAATGTATACTTATTCTTTAAGAAAACAAAACCTTCTAACATGAGTTGTACTTAAAACATGTATTGCAATGTTAATATCGAAATGTAATTTTCCCTTAATAATGAGGAATAAATTTTACTTTAATAGTTAAACTTAGAAAGCTTGTCACTATGTTAGGGTCAAAAATGATAAATTTCTATTAAATAATGAGAAAAATGATTTAAACATAATAAATTAATTTTTGTCACATAATTGCGTGCAGAAGTACAAAGCATGAAAATAATTTAATTTATTCAAAATTTAAATAATCCGAAAAGCACAGGTGGCACCATCTACGGCAAAACGCCCAAGTTTGTCGAGGAATAATTCCTGTCGCGAAACGCTAGATGGCGGTACATATGATGTACAATTTAATTTGTTCAAAATTTTAATAACCCGAAAAGCACAGGTGGCACCATCTACGGCAAAATGCCCAAGTTTGTCGAGGAATAGTTTCTTCGCAAAGCGCTAGATGGCTGCATTTGCACTGTTAGACCGCGTATTCAAATGTAGCTAACAAAATATAAACCTTTCACAAAAGTACGCATAAATATCGCATTTAGAGGTATACACAGGATGCGTGTTATATGTGTAAGAATCGAAATAAAATTTGTACATACAATTTTATGTAAAATATTTTACGTATAAATTTTATTCGATCCTTACATTGTAATACACGTTCTGAGTAGAGTTCCAATACATAACACTTTACACTTAAATTATAGTTTATACTTACATTCTAACTGACATCCTATATACACCTCTAAATAGAATATTTACCTTCATTTTTTATGAACAAATTATATTTTATCAGCTACATTCTAATGCTTTATTAGTTGTACCTAGAAAGCTTGGTACAATCAGAGGCGCAAAAATTATAAATTTTTCTTAAATAATCAGGAAAAATGATGATTGCCCAGGTATGATATAAGCATAATAAATTAATTTTTGACTCGTAATTGCGTGCAGAAGTACAAAGCATAAAAATAATTTAATTTGTTCAAAATTTAAATAATCGGAAAAAGTCCAGGTGGCACCATCTACGGCAAAACGCCCAAGTTTGTCGAGGAATAGTTCCTTCGCAAAGCACTAGATGGTGGCTCAAGTACTATTAGACCTTGTATTTGAATGTAGCCGGCGAAATATAAAATTTTCATAAAAAGTATGCATAAATATCGCGTTTGGAGGCATACATAGGATGCGTGCCATTATATAAGAATAGAAATAAAATTTATACAAACAATGTTATGTAAAATACTTTATGTATAAATTTTACGTAAGTATTTACGTTCTGAATAGATATTTTGTCAACTATGTTCTAATACGTGTCTAACAGCACCTTCGTCACCATCTAGCGTTTCGCGAACGAACTATTTCTCGACAAACTTGGGCGTTTTGCCGTAGATGGTGCCACCTGTGCTTTTCGGATTATTAAAATTTTGAATAAATTTAATTGTACAACGCATGTACCGCCATCTAGCACTTCACGAAGGAATTATTTCTCGACAAACTTGGGCATTTTGCCGTAGATGGTGCCACCTGTGCTTTTTGGATTATTTAAATTTCAAACAAATTAAATAATTTTTGCATTTGTGCTTCTGCACAGAGTTAAGAATCCAAAATTAACATATTATGCTTAAATCAGATCTGTACAACCATTTTTTTTCCTGGTTATTTAAGAGAAATTTATAATTTTTGATTCCAACATTGTAACAAGCTTTCTAAGTTCTATTTTCTTGTTACGTTTTTAGTTGGTAGGTAAGTAATTACATTTATCAATTTCGGTGAGTCACTTGAATATAGTGTTCAGAATCACCGTCCTTAAACGGAGAGGCCGCTCCAAAACCATTATTATATTACGAAGTCGGTAATTCAGATCGTATAACACTAACTCCTATATGGTAAGCCGTCTATACTATATATGATTTATTTTATTCTGTTCCCATGCAGTTTGGTCCATTACTTAACCTTTTAATATTGTGTATTGGTTCTCTTATTCTACGATAAAGTGGTATCTTGTGAACGATTCGAAATAATTAAGGAAAATGTTACATGTGATTGGATTAGGCCTTGGTGATGAAACAGACGTCACTGTAAAGGGTCTTGAAATTATTCGAAAATGTCATCGTGTCTATTTGGAATCGTACACATCGATTTTACACGTTAAGTTAGAAGAATTGGTAAGTATTAAAACGTAAGATGTATAAAGAACATGATTTTTTGCGAATCGATACTCGACTTTCGTGTCAGATTTTTCCATGTGACGATAGGAAACCAACGATAGCATATTTTACCGAATTAGGAACGATTCTATGGACGTACGATTATCGAAGCTGACAGAGAACTAGTCGAGAATAATGCAGATGCAATACTACCGAAACATGAAAAAGAAGAGGTTGCTTTTCTAGTGATCGGCGATCCATTTGGAGCTACAACACACTCGGATTTGATTTTACGTGCCCGAGAAAAGGATATAAAAGTGAGGAAGAAAATTGCTTAAACAATTTTGAAATGATGAAAGATTATTAAGAATTACTGACCAAAATTTATATTGTTTTGTTTAGGTGAAAGTTATTCACAATGCCTCTATTTTAACTGCAATTGGTTGTTGCGGTCTTCAGCTGTATCATTTTGGGGAAACTGTTTCTATTCCATATTGGAACAAAGATTGGCGACCTAGCAGTTTTTATGAAAAGATTGCATCTAATAGACAAAGGAATTTGCACACACTTTGTTTGTTAGACATCAAAGTAAAGGAACCTACTCTAGAAAGTATAACTAAAAAGAAAAAGGAATATATGCCACCACGATTTATGACAGTTTCTGAGGCAGCTAATCAATTGATAGATGTACTGAATGAAAAAGCTAAAGAAACCATAGAGGAATTGGGTAAGATATAAAAGAAACATTCTTTAATAGACACAGAAAGTAGAAAATGAAATTTTATCTTTTCGCAGCTTTTGATGAGTCCAGCATTATAGTAGGCTTGGCTCGAGTTGGGTGGGAAGATCAACGAATAGTTGCCTGTTCCCTTAGAGAAATGGCTTCTATCGATCTTGGCCCACCTCTGCATTGTATGGTTATCCCTGCAATGAAATTACATCCTCTCGAATCAGAGTTCCTTGTTCAATATGTGCTAAATGAAAATACATGATATGAAATATTATCAAAATGAAGACCATTAAAATAAAACTATACTGCCACAAGGTACATTCTTCGTTTGTCTCCCTCTCTCTAAACATTTCTTCTTTTCCCAGAATGAAAATTTGGTTGCCTTGATCGCAAGATCGCACGAGGTGTTTATCGTTTATCTCTTATTTCCATTTGATAAACATTTTTTGCAAATTATACGAACTGCGAGGAAAAACTGACCCCTTGAGAACTTAAGGTTAGGTTTCAAGTTCAACATTTTATTTGTATATGTAGAAAAATTCTTTGATGCGCAACGTGCGCATAAATACGCGTAATATTCGTAAAAAGAAAGTTTTGTGATTGATTTCTATGTTCCGAAAATTCAATATTTTAGATAAGAACGAAAGTCGTATGTATACGATACGATCGCCCGTAAAACGTACACAAACAGAAAGAAACGGTAACGTTGTCGACGGCGGTAGGAACGATCGATTCGACGAGGTTTCGTGCGTTCGCTTCACGCCAAGGTTACACCATTGTCGAATGTCATCGATTCGCGAATGTTAACGCTCTAGAAATAAAATCGTGGTGAATTGATAATACACTTAAAAGTGTACTGCGAGAGTGACAACATCGCCAACGGAGAAGGAGAAGGTACTATACGTATCAATGCTAATATAAAACATTGGATCGATTTCGCGTACGAACATAAGCGTGTAGTCTCAAGTTTACAGTTTGTACCGCCGCACGCTTCGGTGCATCAACCGCGGCAACGTGCTTTCTTTTCCACGGTTCCGATACACGTTTAACGCGACAAGTAGGGTCAAAAAAAAAAGCGACCATGGCACTGCCGGAAACGGGTTTTGTGATCGCTCCCCAAATACCTCGGGGCTTAGCACCGGCTGTCGAAGGACTCGCAAGGGAGATTCTGCGTCACCGGCCGCAAGATATTTACACATTCGCGGCGCGCCATTTCGAACAATTGATAAAATTGCGAGAAAAAGAACGGATCGCGGGCACCGTTTCCAATCGCGTGTCGTACAACAGACGAGATCGTGTTTTCGATTGGAACTGCGGTAACGTCGATCCCGATTTCAAGTACGTCGATCTGATCGAGGAAACGAGGGGACCGAGAAGGACCCAAACGAAACTGTCCAAACGGAGAAAGGAGACGACGAACAGGAGCGGCTGGTCGATAAACGAGACCGTGAAGGTGATTAAGCGCCATGACACTGAGAACGACGCCAGAAGGGGGAGACACGGGAATCCCCGTACACCCGAGAAAACGATCGCCGCGGAAACTCGTAACCGTCCCGAACAATGTTCGCCCCGATCCTCGATGAGGATCGTCGGTTGTCGATTTCTTCGTTCCTCGTCTGCCGGCGATGCGCTCGCAAGAACCGTGAGCCGACAACGTAAAGGAAAACGAGAGAAATTCTGCAGCTGCGCGACCAATCCCTCGGAGAGCGAGCCCGAGCACAACGGCGACCAATCGAACCCGTTGAAACGTCAGAAAAGCGGCGATCACATCCAGAGGGCGCACTCTACCGGGATTCCCAGCGAAGGTCGATACAACACCGATCCGAGACGGAGTCAATCCCTCGTAAACGTTAGATCGAGAAACGAGGAGAGCGCACTACGTCGAGTAATTGGAAACGGGGAAAATTTCAGCGTCCCTCGAAATCGTCTCGAGAGACGCGAATCTTCGACAGGTAACCAACGAAAGGAGAAGAGAAAACTCGACGAGAAGCTTGGCAGCGCTGCGGTACGAAACGCTGAGGTTGTTCTCGCGAAGTTGAATTTAAGGGAGAAGGAGGACGACAGAGGGCAGTTCGATTTTGCGCAGACGGATCTCTTCGATGACACGCTCGAACGAAAGATCGAGGACGCGTTATCGACCGATCGCGGGGACACCGTGGTGCTTCCGTCGGTGGTCGCCAGACAGAGCTCGAACCGATACTCCAGGAGCAGTTCGAGGAACGAGGCGTTGGAGTCCATCGAGCGGAGCGATCCGAACAATTTGATTCTCCCGCCAATTTCCAGCGACGCTACCAAACCGATCAAAAGGGAAAACGATTTAACACTGCCCTCTTTGGAGAAGACCGAAGTGGTGCAGACGAGTCAACGACCTTCCAGCGACCTTCTGGAGTCCGATAACGAGAAACCTTCGGAGCAGAACGTGTCCAAGGGTCTCGAAGTTACGATCGAGGATCGTGATTCGGTGAACGCGCCGATCGAGAAGGAATCCAAGTACGAAAATGACAACGATGTTGCTGTGGTCCTGGTGCACCAATGGCAGGAGCCAGGTCCCGTTTCATCGCAGCCTGCGAGCCTCGAGGAGGACACAAGCGACAGAGAGATCCTGGAGGAGCTGGATATCGCTCAGTTCTCGGAACCACGATGCCTGGAGGTCGAGGAGGTGTTCAAGGATAGCCTGAACGTCACACCAGACTCGATCGAGTTGCCCCAAAGGCCAGACTCCCTGGAGCAGCTGGAAGACGAGCAGACGATCGACGAGAGAGACAAGGAGCAGAGTTTCTCCGGCTCGAACGAACTGAAGAAGAAATTGATCGAGATAGAGACCATGGAGAGGAGTATCGAGAACACGTTGGTGTCCTCCGGGACGAGTATAGCGCGTCCCAAGGACGACGATGACGGTTCCACGGTGTCGTCACCGGTGAAGCTCTCGTCGCACTCGGGATCGGAGGAGTCGAGTTTCGTGCTCGGAAACGGGACGATTCTTCAGGACGAGAACGATCAGAGTCCCGGAGAACAGAGTCCGGTTGCCGAGGAACCGAAGAACGAGAAGGGAAAAGTTGAAATCGATTCGAGGGGAACCGAGGTGACATCCAGTTCGAGAAAAGGCTCTGGAGAGCACAGTCTCGTTGCTGAGACGCGAGACGGTGATCAGGGAGACATGGAAACCGATTCTAAGGGGGTTGAGGTGGACAAGATTTCGAAAGGAGACTCCGAGGGGCAAGATTCGATCGTCGAAGAGTCGAAAAGCGACAAAGATGGTGTAGAAACTGATTCAAAGGAGACTGAGAGTACCCCAACTACTAAGGAGGGTTCTGGAAAGGATAGTTATGTTCTTGGGGCAAGAGATAGTGACAAGGAAGGTGTAGAAACTGATTCAAAGGAGGCTGAGAGTACCCCAACTTCTAAGGAGGACTCTCAAAAGGATAGTTATGTTCTTGAGGCAAGAGATAGTAACAAGGAAGGTCTGGAAACTGATTCAAAGGAGACTGAGAGTACCCCAACTACTAAGGAGGGTTCTGGAAAGGATAGTTATGTTCTTGGGGCAAGAGATAGTGACAAAGAAGGTGTCGAAACTGATTTTAAAGAGGCTGAGAGTACCCCAACTACTAAAGAGGGTTCTGGAAAGGATAGTTACGTTCTTGGGGCACAAGATAGTGATAAGGAAGGTGATGAAGTTGATTCAAAGGAGGCTGAGAGAACCCCAACTCCAAAGGAGGACTCTGGAAAGGATACTCACGTTCTTGAAACACGAGATAGTGATAAGGAAAGTCTAGAATCTAATTCGAAGGAAGCTGAGGCAACCCCAACTTCGAGGGAAGGCTCTGAGAAGCAAAGTCCAGTCGTCGAGGAGCCGAAAAGCGAAAAAGAAGACGTTGAAACCCATTCGAAGGAGGCTGATGTGACACCAACTACGAGGGAAGGCTCTGAGAAGCAAAGTCCAGTTATCGAAGAGCTGAAAAGCGAAAAAGAAACCGATTCGAAGGATGTTGAGGTAACACCAACTACGAAAGAAGCCAGCGAGAAGCAGGATTCGATCAAAGAGGCAACAAGTAACGTGGAAGATGTTGAAAACAATTCGACCAAAGACATGTCGACTAAAGACAAATCAAACGGTTCATCTTCCTCCGTGGAAGAAGATAATACCGATCGATCGAACCAAAGAACATCGTTCGACGATTATTCAAAAGTCATCGACGCCTCGTGCTATATTCTCACCGAAGGTTCCCCCTGCGAGATCCCAGAGTCCGTGACCACGGTGATCATCCCTGACAATACTCATCTAAACGACGTGGCCTTCCATCCAGGTCGCGAAACGTTCCAGAGTGTAGCTCTCGCGAGGAACGCGACCCAAGATCAAGAAGATCATTTCGGGGAGTATGTGTGTACTTCAGAAGCATTCGAATACTCGTTGGACGACGTTGATTTTCTACGCAGGATCGAAGCTCGAGCCGATCAAACCGTACGTCACGATCTGGGGAACATCAAGGAGGAGGAGGAGATCGAGAAAGAACCATCGGACAAAGATGGCGGCCGGTTCGCGGACACCAGTCGCGCGGATCCTTCGGTAGGTGTATCGGGAACTAGTGGAAGCAACAAGGACACGGAATCGAGGGCAGAGGCGTTCGTTTCGAGCAGTCTGGACGGAAGCAACATGGCCGACGGTACATCCCCGCGAATCGTGGGCTCCACCGACGAAGGGAGCAACACGAGAACCGAGGACGCGTTCACGGACAACGTTCTCGGTCAGCAGGACACCACCATCAACGGTTCATCGATCAGGGAGATCGATGCAGCTGGCCCCTACGTGCCCGAGCTGAACCTGGACTCACTCAGGGACATCACCATGTCCTCCGTGGACGATAGGAGCGACTCCAGGAACCACGAGAACCAGTCAGAGAAGGACGTCACCAACGAGGGCGGGAAGACTTTGTCCTCGTTCGATGGGAGCGATTCGAGGAACATTGGGAACCAATCGGAGAAGGATGACATCACTCGGGATGGCACAAAGACTCGGTCTGGTACACCGTCGTCGGGGAAGACGACAACCTTCGACGAGGAGTCGAGAAACAAGCTTCTTCGGGACGAAGAAGAGCTCTCTGTGGATCGAGAAGCGGAGATCGAGATGGAGAGACTCTCAGGGATCGAGGACAAGAGCGTGGACGAGATCGTTGATGACAAGTCTGGGGATAAATCTTCAATGATTTTGGAGGAGGAAATTGCGAAGGAGTTGATTCAGATCTTGAGTCTCGAGATTGGTAATGGTAGCTTCGATGAAAAAAAGGGTGTAGATCAAGGAACAGAGGGTACAGAGATTACAGAGGAGGTTGATATAGGTGAAGCATCTATGGGGACGTCTGAATTCGTCGATGAGTCCACGAATCGTCCCTCGATGGAGGTGAGTTCTTCTACAGAAAGGGCAAACGATGATGTTCAGGGAGAGAAGAGGGATGACTCGACGAAAGAAAGAAAAATGGATGTCGAGAACGATAAAGACGAACTTGCGTCTGCTTCTCTGTCCGTGTCTCTCGAAACTGCCGACGTGGCAGCACCTGAGATGGCCGATGGTTCTCCAAAAAGTCAAGAACGTTCTGAAAAGTCAGAAACCAAGAAGAGTGATCGATCGGGCGACGAAGAACCACCGATCGAATCGAATTCACGACATGCATTGGACGCGGCTGCTAGAAGGATTCAATACTGTGAGTATCGTTCGAAATAATTTCGAAAGGAAAAATTAAACGTATGTATTTTACATATATACGGAAAGCAATATATGTTATAATAACAGAAAGTAATTTTTATAATTTACGGAACTGACGAAACACGACATCTTTTTTTCCCAAGGGGTGAGAAAGTGTGTGGTTGGTCAGCGACGACTGACAAACACCGATGAACAATGCGATTCCTCGAGCCCTGCGGAAGACCTAAATGTAACATCGCCCGCGACTCAAGAGACGGTCGAAGTGAGTACTTCAAAATTATTACGGCAATTCTACCGATAATTATTGTAGTTTTATTTGTAGAGTTTCGTATTGTACTGCAGAATTTTTTTCTTTCGAAAACGTTACGCTGTTTTTCTTTCCCGTCTCGAAAATTGTAGAGAAAGATTCGGTTTAGGTGTTTGTCAATAATTATTTCTCAAATTTTTCCTCGTTCCTCAGCACCAGAGCGAGAAAGTGATCGAAGAGCCATCTGAGAAATCCGAAGGGATAAAGAGCGAGAAAAGCTCGACACCCAGAAAAGAAGATATAGAGGAGCAACAAAGCTTTAGGCAAACCGGAGAATTTCACGATTCTATACCGTTACCAGTCTTCGAAATACCCAAAAGCAAAATGTCGGCCAAGGGGACACACGCGCTAAAAAATATGCGCGAAACAAATCCGTGGTTCACTCTCGATCCAAGCGCACCATGTTTCGGCTCCGAAACTCCCCAAGCGGGTGTCTTCTTCGCGTTCGATTTATCGAACAGCTTTCGCTCGGTCGATAATCCATCGGACGGGTCTAAATATTATTTAAATTTTCCACCCTGTATCGTTCGCATGGAGCGTGCCTTCAACGAGACAAACGCGCCCAGTGACGCGACTGTGGTTCCCCTCGCGGAAACAGACGACACCAATATCGACGATCTTCGCGAACCGTTAGCCCTCGACGAACCACCAAAATCTCTTCTCATCGAAGAAATTTCGACCGATGAAAACCAACCCACGTCAGATTCGTGTTCGAACAAAAATAGGCAAGGTAATCGCAACGATCGATCGATCGATCGAACGCACACGGACAACGACCCTAACCTTCGCGACAATTTGCCTCCCGACTCTCCGACAATCGCGAGTAACGAGAATGTCAACGAAGAAACGAATAAGAAAGTGGAAACCGAAGAGCAAAACGCGACGATGAACGAAATCGAAGAAAACGACGCTAAGAAATAAAAGGGAAGTATAGTACGTTGTTTTAGGGCAAAACGAACCTTTCCATTCGAGTAGGAACGAAAACATAGGTTATCCCACCGATGAACGATTATTATATGTATCGAGCGTTTGCTCCGTTGATCGAAAGGTGCAACGCGTGGGTGGGAATAACCGATCGGTCGACGGAGTTAAACGAATCGACACGATCGTTCCTTGGAATCTAGATACGAAATTAGACACGTTATTTCTGCACATTCTTGCACACTTGTTTCGAAAACGTAGCCACGAAAATGTCAAGGAACAGCTCGCCAAGGTAGGATAACGCCTACCGAAAGAAAACGCGGAAGAAGCTACGACGCGCGGTTGCATCGCGGAAGACGAACGATTGGAGCCAGTTGGAGAGCTTAAAAGGAAACGCATGCGCGGACGCGAGGGGGTTACGTATTTTCGACGAGTTACGCGATTGTCGTACAGTATCGTACGCGCGTGCTCGTGGGACATTCGCAGTTGTTCCTACGGAATAGTACCTTCCGTTCTCGCCACGTATTGGGTGCATATTTTCCTTTCGAATCTGTTTTCCAGAGAACCGTTTTCTCTCCCATTTTTCCGTCCAATTTCTATGGTCTCCGTTCGAGCATAGAATACTTCGAACAGCGCTCGAAACATGTGGAAAGTTCTCGACGACGAAACTGCATCCAGAGTTTTCTCACAAGGTGTCCTTGTCTCTTGACATACAGAGAAGTACATCCGAAAAAGATCGAAGTCATAATCGAGCGGTAAGAATGAGAAGGTGTTTCGGTCTCGTGGAATGAAACAGAATCGTGAATAAACATCTCGGGAACGTCAAGTTTCGTGTCGGTACTCCCGTCATGGTACAAGATCCCGACGAGAACATGACGAAAGCGAGCTTGGCTGCGACGAAGATTCAGGCCAATTTCCGGGGTTATCGTGTACGAAAGCGAATGAAGGAGCTGAAAAAGGACGCGGAAACGTCTACGAATGGTGGTTCGGCCGGGGAGAGGGGGATCTCGACTGCGAAGAAAGGCAACCAAACAAAGGAATCGTTGGAGGAAAGGTCGGCGACGAAAATTCAGGCAGGAGTTCGCGGATTCTTGGTACGAAAGCGGCAACAATTGGCTCGTGAAGCTGCAACCAGAATCCAAGCGGGTTTTCGGGGCTTCAGGACCAGGAAACTGTTGAAAGAAAGCGAACAATGACGCGTATGCCGCTGGCATGTGTGCTCTCTTTCGATTCTCCTTCCACATCGTTTCTACGTTTCTAACCAAGTGTCTCTAAATTAGCCGATTCAAACGACACGAACGGCCGGAGCTCGAGAGAGAGAAGAATCGAACGTGTGTCGCCTGTAAACGGGTGCCACGAGTGTTTCGGCGTCCATGAACGGTGGTGGTGCTGTGTCATCGTAAACGAGTGTGTCCGGAATAATTGCCAAAATTAAATGTTCTATTTTCGCGCGAGCGAAGATCACAAGAATTTCGCAAATAAAGGAAATTTTTCACGAACACGTCGAGACGGTCACTCGACGGCTGATTCCTTTTACGTACGTTATACGGTTTTCGACCGTGTCGGGGGAACGATTATATATTTTTTTTTTGTTTTCTTTTTTCCCTACCGACCATTTGCGTCGTTCTCGCTGTCGCCAGCATCGTCGCGCTTCTAACGACAGCGATCTCTTCGCGACGAATGGATCCAGAATTATCGGGGAACAATCGAAATAGCATCGGTGGCTACCGACGATGTTGGCAACGACATTGACACTGCTATTGCGAGCGCGAAAATGTTTGTCGAGCAAACCAGTTAATTTCTAACCGTCTGAGAGTGAAGTCCCCCCGACGAGAGCTCGGAACGCGCTGTTTCGTTTTCGCTTTTTCGCACGAATAAGTGACATCGTACAGGACCGTCCGCCTCGAGATATTTATTGTCTTCGATGCGAGCCTTGGAGGTATGCAAAAGAAAGAAACACCGAGTGCATACGCGCGTTCGTATACTTGGTCGTTTCTGCGAATAAAATCGTTCGTACGCGAAGTATTATCACGAAAAATTCGTTCTCGGGGTGTACCTATCGATTATGCGCGCATTTTATCCTCGTATTAAAGGAAAAGGGAGGGGAGACTATATACCGCGAATAAAAAGGAGACGAAAAATACATTAGAAGAAAGTGAAAAACACAACTTGTTCGACAAAGAAACAATAGGGGAGTACGAAGAACGGGAGAAGAAATAACAACAGTGGGACGGTGGGAGGGACACGGGGCGTGAAATTAAACGAAACGATGGAATTTCTTAGCAACCAGGAGTCGAATTTTTTGTTTCGTTTTTATTTACGAAATACAGGGTATGCGTTCGATACACAGTACGATTACTTTCTTCTTCTTCTTCTTCTTTTTTTTTTTCCTTTTCTTTCGTCGGAAGCGTGTCCAACGTAGAAAAAGTTGTTCGGGGTAAAACATACATTATGTACGCCGGTTCGCGACTTTGAAAACGGTGAAACATGTGTGAACGATAAGAACGAATGCACCCGGGTTATGTCCTACATTCTTTTTCTTTCGTTGAGAATTTTATTGTGTTTAAAAAGATATTAACAATCCTTCGATCGAGATCAAAGGTATTTCGATTTTGTAATTGATCAAAACGCAAATAAATGTACTATTCGGATAATGTGTGAAATTCGACGATTGGTAAAAAGTGTTTTTCGAGTATTTGTTCCGCCTTTGACCGCCCGCTCACTTTTCTCTGTCTTTTTCTCTGTACCGCCCTTCGTCATCCCTTCCTTCCCCGCTCCTATCGCCATCGTCTCGCTGGTTGCACGGGATAGGACGAGTGCAGGCAGTTACACTCGCTCTCCGGTTTCGTTCCGATTCCCTTTCGCGTTTCGTTTCTCGTCCGACGTTGATCCGGACTTTCGATCCGCATCTCTCTCGCAATTTTTCTCGTCGTTGCCGCAACTGGTTTTCTCGTCTACGATCGGAATTGTTGCGCGTGTACTCGACAAACCCCCGGTGAAAATAAAACGTTTCAAGCCACGGATGTGATGCTCGCGGTCTTGCCTAATTTAACAAATGATTCGAGTGTCTCGTTTCGGCGATCGGGTGGTATCCGTCCGGTGTTCGTGTCGATCGTTGTTCGTACCATTACGATTTGTTCGGCGGCGGTGACGCTCGGTGGGAGTTCAACAACGCGTGGATGACCGATTGGACGGGGGGCAAACAGATATTCTTGAATCCCGACTCTTGCATGCAGTTGAGGTCCGTTGTGCTGCAGCCGGAGCATCTGTTGCAGTTGCAGTACATACCCTCGCCGCAGATGCCCCACATCTCACCGGGCCCTCCGCATATCTCGCCGGGACGCTGCAAAGGCAGACACAACACGCATTTTTTTTTCTCTCTCTCTTTCTCTCTCTCTCTCGTGACGCGAAATTTTCATCGCGCAACAACCAATCGTCGCGAAGCTCAACACGACTAACCTTCGCGCACACACGACCGCAGACAGGCGATATTGCGATACCAGCGGGACACGTGTTGCATAGGTCCCCGCAGCTCTCGCAGCTCTGTCGGAATCCTAGCTTCAGTCTGGTCGACGGGTACCCAAAACACTTGTCAAACCTAATCAAGCGAGATACACATTGTTATTGCGTGACCCGAGCGGTTACTTGGAGTTCTCTACAGATTCTCGATCCCTCCGTGTATACGAAACACCTAAATGCGTGCACGCGAGAATGTCGGTTTAATGTTCGGTTTAGTTAAGTTCTTACAGAAGGACAACGACTAGTAGCACGGCTATGCAAACGGTTCGGAGGGCCGGCATTTCGCTTGGTGGTTCTGAAACAGAATTCAAACGTGATCAGACGATCCAATTTTTTAACGGTAGATCGCCGTGCATCGTCGCGAACGCGAAACGAAATAAATTCTCGCCACCCCCCCCCCCCTCTCTCTCTCTCGTGATAATTCGCGTTAGCGGAACGTGCGCGTGGACTCGTACTAGCGCGTGTGAATCCCCGTGTTCTCTCCGGGGGTTACGGGACCCCCTGAAATCTGGACCTCGGACGAAATTTGACCCCCCCTCGGTTCCTCGCTCGACGATACTCCTCTCTGCTTTGTTCCTATCGGCCGGTGAATCCCCATTTCTCGCGTAAATTAACACCGAAATGCAACGCCAACGTCAATCGAAGGACGTATATCGTGGTATCTCTATTTTTTGTACAAGTCCGAAAAAAGCCGAAACAAAGAGATCGTTCGATACTCTCGACGATCCCCCCGTCTCTTCGTTCATTCTTCGGACTTACTCCTTACGGTACGAAGCGCATAGCGTGTATACGAGACGAAATGCTAAACGCGAGACGAACGCACAAATTCCTCGAGCACGGTCACGCTCGCGTGACGTCGTATTTCGCGGTTTCGCGAGCTCCCCAGACAATTCTGAGGGCAAAGATTGCTGCCAAGTAATTTATCGATAGCTAGAAGCGAAGAGACAATTTCCCTCTTGCTCTTCGACCTTTCGTCGCTTCGTCGCCTTTGCCGGCTAGCTGTTTTACCGTATCAGTCGGCGACGTTTTCGCGTAATCGGTGATTCTTAACCGTGCCGGCCGACCGGCTTGCGGGTTTATCGAAATTTTTGATTTCTTTTCATTGGCCTGTAAAAATATGTACACGTTACTGCTCCATTAATTACCCGTAATTAAGCACCATATCGGATCTTCGTCTCTAAACTGTGTCGCGAGATTAAAAAGGTTAAGAACCACTGGTGTCGGGCATATTTCACGCGTTACGCTATATAATTGCGTGTTACTTTTATACACACGTATATGTGTGCGTGTATGTATATATATATATATATATGTTTTTGCACGTATGTGTATATTAACGTTTGACGTATTTTATATTGTATACGAGTAAGCGCGCGTACAGGGGTTGGGTGGGGGTACGCGCGCGCGTGGGCACCCCCGCGCCTGCACGTGTACAATTAATGTACAACTTCTGTATTCGTTCCCTTCGTTGCAACTCGAGATCGCGTTAACGAAATTGACCCGTTCGTTCGACGACGAATGCCTGAACCGACGTCGTGAATTCCGCGAACTTCGTCGATTCCGACGGCTCCCGTTTCGGACGAAAATTCGAAACTGGTTTTTTCCGAAATTGCGTTACGGTGATTATCGGCATTGGCGCGGGCGCACGCGCATTCGAATTATCGGCGTATCGACGGGGCTAACGAACATTCCGTCCCGTAAGGGGAATCGAATGTTTACGAACGAAAGTCGTAGGTGTTGATCCGTGCCTCACGGTCAACTCGGACGGAACAGGACATCCCCCTCTGTTCTATACACGCGACTAAGAATAGCAAAAGGATTTGCGTTGGTGTAATCGATGCCAGATTCTCTTTCAGTATTTCTTCCCCACATATACATTCTCTCCTCCATCCTCTCACCCACACCACTCTCTGACTACATACTTCCTTCGCTTTTACCCGCTTTCTTTCGCCGCTCTCTTCCGTTGTTCTACTATCTCGACCTTACACCTTAAATGTCATACAAGAAGATATATATATATATATATATATATATTATACATACGTACACACATACATATATATAAATATATCCGTGTATGGCACTTATATATATATATTCGTATATGACATTTATATATACGTGTGTGTGTACACCTATACACACACACACTTGGACGAGAAGAATATATATGCGGAAGAATGATCAATAATCGATATTGAGGTTTCTCCCCAACGATCGATGAATTATAAATCTTGAGAAACGAAAAATTCTACTTGCGTGGAAATATTCCACCAAGATATTTAAATATATTGTACCGAGAGGTGAACGTGACCGTACAGAGGAAAATTATGCGAAACCGATCGATCCTTGTCTACCTGTCCTTTGAAAACTACCTAGACGAGGTGCACATCCCGCTCGACGTTCTTTCCCCGAAGAAAGACCGTTTACAGAACAAAATGGTCGCTCGACGCGTGTACAAACACCTACCTCTCCGCGCTCAAGATTATTAATTACATCGCAAAGAGTACTCTTTATCTCTCTCTCTCTCTCTCTCTCTCTTTTTCTTTTTGTTTCTTTCTTTTTATACGAGTCATCGAACCGAGGGTTTTTGCACCGTACGGAATGAAATATTTTCAGACTGTCCCGAGAAAATGCAGTAGGGCGGGTCGGTGGAGATGGCGTCTCGAACGTTTCAAACGGAATCGCCGACGACCAAGTTTCAGTTATTACGGTCACTATGAACCCACGTTTAAGGTATCGCGTCGCGGTCAATTCGCCAGAACCGACCGATGTTTGTCTTTCGAGCGCTATCTTCCACTTCCTTGCTGTCCTTGCGGACCGATGAAGTTGTCCCCATTACCTGTACCCGCTACACCGTTCTATTTTAGTTTACCCGATAGCGTTAAGTGCCGAGTATAAATACCCGGGTATCAGCATCGAAGAATTTCGTGTCGAACTCGATAAAAGTACGACGGGATGTTACGTTCGCGTTCGCAATCTGTTTCGAACTTGTTCTACCATCACTTGTACCCCCCCTCCCCCGTCCCCTCTCTCGCGCCGCGTCCCCCGCCCTTTCGGGAACCTTTCTCGCTCGTCCCGACCCCTGTTGTTTCTTTTCGTTGTAAGCTCAACGATGCCGCACCGTTGACGCGGAACAAAAAAAAAGGTAAATATTTTCTTTCGAAGGGAATCGTCGTCGGACGATCGACGAATGGTCACGTGAGCCAACGATGCACTGGGTGCTCAACCCCTCTCTTAAACGAAATATAATACTTCCTAACGCCCGAATTAGCATACGTATAATCGAATAACAACGGATTGACTCTGACTCTCTCTCTCTCTCTCTTTCTCTTTTTCTCTCTCTACCTGTTACACGGAAACGTTAAAACGCCAAGAAGACACGAATATCGAAAGACGGAGAGACGTTGAATGTGCCATTGAAGCCAAGTACGCTTTGTTTTATAGGGACCGCGTGCAAAGGGAGAAAGAGAGAGAGACGAGCAGCAATCGTTCGTTCGCTCACTCGCTCGCTCGCTCGCTCGCACGCGCGTATCCTTTCCATCCTAGAAACGGTGTAGGTATACATGTGTATGTACATACCTGTATCGTTTCACCCTAAGAGACGTTCCCTGGTTACCATGTGAGATCCTTGCTTTCCGTCCGTGTCCCCTCCACCTCACCCCCCCTCTCTCGCCAGTCGCCCGGCCGTGTCATAAATATTCCTCTAGACACGTCTTCTCCTATTTGCGCGGATTTTCTTGACGGACGTCTATTAATATGCAAATGATTCCCGCTTAAACGTTACGAAAAACGAGGATGATCATTCATCCGGGCGTCATTCGCGCTTGTTACGTCCGATTAACGATCCCCCACCCTAAATCGCGTTGTCAACCCCATTAACATAATGTACCTGTCCATCGAATTGTCATCTCGGTACGCTCGGGATGAAATCTGATAATTATTAATAGATTCGCGAGTGAAGGGGGCGGGGGGCGGTGAGAGAGCGGAAAGAGTAGGAGAGAGATCTCATCCTACGCGATTTTGTACGCGTTTATCGATTACGGTGAATAATTCGTTTCGAGATGTTCCCTTTTCGGCCATTAGCTTTGGTGATTCTTTTGCAAAGGTCCGATCGAGATGGTCTGGCGACATTTGAGCAGACTTCTGACGCGAGTTTACGAGCCGATCGACCGGGCGGAGATCCTTTTCCTTCGCATGAAGAACATCTCCGTGATGGCGAACCAAATTGTGTTCCTGGTACTGGCCGACCGTGTCCTGATAAGGGAACCTAAAATGACGTGCCTTTACACGTTGATGTTCTACAATGTGATCACTTACTGCGTAAGCTACATCAAGGAGTTGATCGAGAAAGAGGATTGGTCACCGTACGTGACTCTCACGGAAAGATCCAAGATCAAGCATTTAGCGATGTCCGCAACCAAAATAGTACTCGAGTGGACCAAAGCCGTTACCTTTATCGTAACGATAACGTTTATGCTTCTGGTGTTCGGTCTGGAGCAGGGCCTTAAAAATTACAAGTAAGTAACAGGCTGATAAATAATAACGACAAAAGAAACGTATAAGAGACAAGATCGTTAAAGAGAGAGAGAGAGAGAGAGAAAGAGAAAAACGAAATTTGGACACTGATCCGATTGTTCGATATGTTCTTGTTGTAGACCATCGACGTTTTACACGGTGATAACATGGATGTATTACTCGGCGACGGAGAAAGTCTTCGTTGAGATGTTTCCGTCGATATTAAAGTTCTTTCAGTTGGAAACGTTCGAAAACATGGAGGAACTTTACGCACCGGTGATATTAAGGTCGTTTACGATCGCCACCTCGGCTTTGTTCACATTGATACTTGTACCGATGGCATCTTGGAGATTCCTGCTCGTCGCTACCTACTTGAACGTTTATCTGAGATTGAAGGATCTTGTACAACAATCCGGCGCCACGCTGCAACGTGAACGTGAGATATTGAATCGTTACAGAAAAGCAACGCCCGATGAAATTGAACAATTCGACGATGTTTGCGCTGTATGTCTGTGCAGTATGACCCAAGCAAGGATAACACCTTGTCACCATCTTTTCCATGCAGACTGTTTACGTCAATGCCTCAAGGCCAACGATACGTGCCCTACGTGCAAAAGGGAACTGATACTCGTATCTTAATCTGTATCGGCTCGTCGAACGTTTGTCGCATCACGATGATTTCGACGAAGATAATACTATTGGTTACATATTGTTCGAATCCCAACGTATCATAGACTTTCCAATGAATTATCTTGTTTCGGCTAACACAAGATGAAAAACCACCTATTCTTATTGCCCTAAATCGCTCAAAGAGACAACTTTCGCAACTTGTGATATCGTTGAAAACCAAACTCATTGAATCCATCTAGAAAAACTCGTACATTAGTTGAATTAAGATATTTTTTATTGAATATACTTTGATACGATATACTCAGTAATATTCGTGCACGCATGTGTAATATATAAAACAACAAATAAGATTTATTGTAATAAATTCAAAATCATGAATAGCGCGTATAACTTTCCTTTCGATATGAACTTCGTTTACAAAGCCAAATTGTATTAATTGAATTTTTTGAATATTTGTAAATTGCAAACATCGAAAAATATAGAAATTAATAGCTTTGCCATTTAGTCAATGATAACCAATCCTGTAAATTCTAGCATTCTTGTATTCTGTAATACTTTATTTTAAACACATTTACTACATTCACGTGTCCGCTTTTTCTTCTCCTTCGTATACAATAGTAATATCTGTATATGAACCATCAGGACTGTCATAATTCGTTATTGGTGGAGTATGTGCTGGTCCAACTGCATTGTATGGTATGAATGAATCATCTAACTGAAAAAAAATATCAATTTTACATGAAGGTTTGTTTGCTAATTACTAATATGAATAAGAATTCATTCAAATTGTTATCTAATATTTAAATTATACATACTTCTATTGCTCTTTTATAAAGTTCCTCTGATGCAAATTTCAGTTCTTTCAGTGCATTTTCCTGTGACATAATTATGGATTCCATAATGTTCATATTGTCTAACCATTCTTTTTTCTTGTAGTGTTGCCATTCCTTTAACAATAATTCTCTTCTCTCAATTTCTTGCTCGGATAGTGGTGTAAGATGACGAGTTCGTTCCCTTCAAAATGTTAAAATGTGAATAAACATGCTGTAAATGAAAGAACAAAAAACTATATGTAATATACTCTTTCTGAGTGATCAAATCAGGAGAGACTTCATTTTCGGCAATTGGTTTCAATGTCTTGGTAAATTTTTCTAAACGACGGATTAGTTTTGACAATTTCTTTTTTTTCCTCTCATCTCTAGCTTTAATGATGTTAATATCTATTCTCTTTTTCTTTTTCAGTGGTTCTCCGCTAAAATGAATACAATATACAATGTATTTTTGACGAATGTCAAAAGCAATTTTAAACAGAAGAAAAAAACAGTTTGAATTACTTACAAAAGTGTTTCAGTGGCTTGAAAATATAATGGATGTATGCATGTGAAAACATTGCGCGAGTTAACAACTGAACACACAGACAATCTGCATTCATAAACAATTATATTTGTAATATTCAATATGTATGGAATTTAAATTGTATTTATTAATAATTACCTGGAAAAAGTATTCATCATATTTAATACGCCTATCATTTCTATAAATCTTAACTATTCCAATTGTCGATATTATTTTGTTACTTTAACTTTTTTAAGATCAACTTTATAACCAACCTACTACTTTTAACTTTTAACTGTAAGTATAAAAATATTGCATGAAGTGTTATAAAGTATTAATTACAACCAATGATAAAATATGCCACTTAAAATGTTTATATATGTATGTAGTAATTATCAAGTAAAAACAAACATAATCCAAGAATGAACATTAATAAGCACACAAAATAAGAATGTAACTATTATATAATCAGTATGAATTTTTCTCAAAATTGAACGAACATCAAAATTCGTTCACATAAAATTTCCTTAGCTGTATCCAATATATGAACTAATACATTATGCACTATTATACAAGTGATATTATTACCTATCACTAAATTTATAATTTATTGTCGTGCAAAAAAAAATAAACAGAAAGAAATGCGTCATTAAAAATAGTAACAGTAATACTGATAGATTAAAAATTGTAAAATATAAAAAAATATATTAGATAAATTACATGTACGTATCTAAGATTTTGTTAAAATGACTTTCTTATACCTATACGATTTTAAGTGAATCCTATCGATACAGCATCTTAAGAACGAAAATGTGAATGGCTATTTAGTAACACGATATAAAATTTGTGCGAATTCATAAAACGAATGCAAACTGAATGTGTATATAAATACAGACATTACGAATACATATTAAAAACTTTGTGTTATTCTACAATAGGTAAATTTGAATATGTTTTTCTAACCTAAGTTGTAATTAATGTGCGTTGTAACTAAAGATCACACTAAGAATGTAAAACTTGAATTTCCAAAATAGGTACGAAGTAGAATTTATTTTACAGAACAATTACAAAATTGATACTTGGCTTATATTACTAATGAAATACTCTTATTAAAATAGAAGAAACAATGTGTACATTGAACGTGCTCGACTATGATAGCTTTGAAACAAATGAAACGGCAATGGACACGTAAGTGTTTCGTTATGCACTAATTCTATGTAGTTTTTTAAAAATACCCAAATGCTTTTCTTTAAAACGCATTACATGTTTTTAATTTATTATGTATTATATATATATATTTTTTATTTTTCATAGAATTAATGCTTCTAACAATGCAACTACCCACATAACTGATACAAATACCTTTTGTAAAAAATGTGGATGCCAAGATATAAAAATTTCATTTAGAGGTGAAAATGGATATTGTAAAACTTGTTTCTTATCCATATTGACGCACAAATTCAGAGCCACACTTGGTAAATCAAAGTCAATGCACCCTAATGATTCAATACTTATTGATCATTTTGGAACAGCAAATTCAACAGTACTTGTACATCTTATCAAGGCAAATACAAATGAATCAGTCAATAAAAGATTTAGGTTTCAATGTAAAATACTTTATATAGATGGTAAGAGAATGTAAAACATATTTAATGCTTTAAATTTGGAATTTTTATTTATTATTTCCCAAAAGAAAACATCTGTATGTTTGATGATTTGTTATATATTCTTGTTTTTATGAGCAGATGGTATGGTAAAAGGGCAAACTCTTGAAGAAAGAAAACTTATTCGAAATGCATTAGCTAAGGAAGCAGAGAATCTACAGTTAACAACATATGTTGTACCTTTGACAGAGTCTACAACAGATATTCTTTGTGAGAGAATTCAGTCGGTAAACATGGAAAGAATAAGTATGACTTCCAATGATGTAGCAATGCAAAAACTATTTAATACTTTAGAAAGTGACACGGCAAAAGATGAATTATTGCAACAACTAAGACGTAAACTGATTGTGTCCACAGCTCGCAAGCTTAATTGTAATAAAGTTTTTATTGCTGATACATCTGTTGATCTTGCAATAAAAGTGCTTACAGATGTATCAACAGGAAGAGGCTGTCAATTGTCTCTGAATGTTGGTTTCTCTGATACAAGATGTGCAGACGTAATTTTACTTAGACCACTTAGAGATTTCACAAGGGAGGATGTAGTTGGCTATTTGGAGTGCTGTAAACTAATTCCAATTCTTGATTCCATAAAATATAATCAACCTTTTCCTGCTTCTATAAAGAACATTACAAGAAATTTTGTTTTGCAATTAAATTCTGAATTTCACAATACAGTATCTACAATATATCGTACAAGTGAAAAATTGGATGCAAAAGTAAAAGAATTTTATAATACAAATATGAGTAAGGAAACTGATGCTAATACTGACAATAATATTTGTGTACTTTGTGAATTGACATTGGATCCAAGTTACATGAAAGAAAAGCAACTTTCAGTTGTTCAAGCAAGGATATTTTCTGGCTTAGTTTCAACGTGTACAGAATGTTCATCAAACACAACTTCAAATTCTTTAAGTTCTTACAAACAATTAATGGATAAACCAACAGAAGAAGTAAATAACTCGCATAAGGAACATTGTCGATGTAACAATACTACTTGTATATCTATTTGCGCACAACCTTTACAACCAGATATAGTTGAAAAATATCTCTGTTATGGCTGCAGACTAATCTTTTTAAATTCAAATCAGAAATTTAATGTCTTACCTAATTTCTTATGTAATAAAATTCAAGAAAAATTACAGCTAATGAATCTACAAAAAGAAATAACAGACTTTCTATTATAAATAATAAAAAAAAAACTGTCTTTGCTTTAGAGAGACTTATATTGTTCATAAATAAAAAGTAGTTTATTTGGTAACTCGCATATTTTATTTTGTATTAAATTCGCTACATATATTTGGTTTTCTTGTTCATGTCTACATTAAATAATCTCATTTATATTTTATTTGTTTTCAACATTAATATTTACTAGTAGAATATCTATTTATCCCATTAACACCTAAAATTGAGCAGTGTTTGTATTTTTTTATAACTTTTTTTTATTGTACTATCATGCTTATTAGTCTCAGAAAATATTGTAACAATAAGTTTCATTCATTTTCATAAATCGAACTTAAAAAATTTTAATAAGATGTTAGAATAACTTAAATATTCTTAGCTTTATACTAATAAAATGTTACAATTATTTTGAGACTGATAAGTTTTATAATGATACATGGATAATTTTTCTACATTTACCGTCTTTACCGACACCGGTAGTTCAGATGAACATAGTTCCTAGAATCACCATTCTTAAATTAAAAGGTTGTTCCAAAACCACTGGTATTTAGGAAGTCGATATTTCAGATCATATAGTACCAGTTCTTGTAAAATGAAATTTCTATTCTGTATTTGATCTGTAAAGTTGATAAAAATGATAAATGTAGGAAATTCATTTCTCTAGCCACCTGTAGTATGGATATCGTAATGTATCTATACAGCCGGTTTTCTCAATTGATATAGATTCCTTACTGAGAAAGCGAGAGTAGTACTGGCACTACAGATGGCGGTAGTGGTAGCAACAGCGAAAAGAGTAGAAATAACACGGTGTTTCAGCATTACATAAATTTGTTAATAAGAAAGTTGATTGCGTTTAAAAAATGGAAAGCTCATTTCCGTAAGATCAGATTTTTAATTAAATATATAGTGTATTTGTTCTTATTAGAATATATGCTTGTTTTAAAGTATGAAAACAATAAATTGCACTAAAAGTTATATAACAGTTAGGTTAATAATGAATATACTTTACTGGATAATATAAAATTTACACGATTATTAAAAATACTTTTTTCTTTTTCTTTGTATAATTCTAAAACAGTGTATAATAATGTATATTTTTCAGAGATATCCCACGTTTCTATCGAGTACCTTTCTTTGAGAATATTATAACAAAGAAAACTAGCCAAATGTTTACTGTTCAAGCTTGTGAAAAGTGTAGAGATTTTGAGATTGGTATTGCAAATTGTGTTGAAGCTTATGGATACTATAATGCGGTAGAAAAATGTAGACCATTAATAGAGGACTTGAACGAATGTATTTTTCACACTAAACACTATAAACGATTAACTATAATAAAAAGGGAGCGGGAACGTCAGATGAAAAAGGGGCAACGAGGATATATTGAAATGCCTCGTATGGATCTACTCTGAATTATATGTCAAAAATGTATTTTCGTTCTTGAGAACAATTTGTAGCAAAATATATACAAAACATTATAAATTTCTGCAAGGGGTATAATGTAAGATCATTTGTAAAATTTATTGTTCCATAAATATTGCAATATTATTACTAATAAAGATGTGGAACTAAATTGTTAAACAAATGTAACACCTAGCTAGAAAACAAAATGGAGCATGTTGTATGTCTTCAAGTTTATTATTTTCATGCTTATATCTCCTCATCATTTTCCTTTGATTCCGTTGTGACATGTAAATTTATTTTTAATTTTGATAATATACGTTAAAAATTTTGAGGAAATTGTAAAATAATAAAATATACTTATTTGAAATCACTGGAAAAGACAAAACATGTATTTCGAGCAGACTGTCGCTAGATGGCAGGAATATGTTAAATGGGAGAATGAATGGTGTAACGTATCAAGCAGCTTGGCGGGCAGGCGGGTTACGAGGGAACAGAGGAAGATACGCAAGCACGACGGTAGGTTGCCGACTTGTTAGGCCGGAAGGCGGGCGCACCTGTCTGTCATCAGCGCCGACTGTCAATCTTACTAACGCTGGCGCACACGACACGAGAACCCGCCGCATTCGTAGTGTTTATCTGTCACAGTTTTCGAGAAATTAGTTGTTACGGGAATTAAATCAGTTAGAAAAAGACATCGTGAAGAAACAAAACGCAGAAATACTACACAGAGATACGCCGGTGAGTTGTCGAACGACGTATCAGTTAGCTTGAGAAGAAAACGCGAGAAGAAAAGAAGCCGCGAAGACTCGCCGTTTGATAACTGTTCAACGGTGTGGACACTGTGTCTTTTAGTGCTACTCTTCATTCACTACTACTCGCACATCCAAACTCGCACCCAGCGAAAATTAAAGCGGTTAGTTTGTTTCACGCGAACGTTGCAGATTTCGCGAACGTGCGATTCCATCACGCTCGTGCAAGCGTCCCCACGTATTGTCGCTTGGATTTCGTGTTCTTTTTTTGTTTTGTTTCTTTTTAGTTCGTTCAGTTTGCGTGACTACGACACGTGCGGGGTGACTTATAATCATAATCCGACAGTGTATTTCCATCTCCTTACCAACCGCCTCTTTTCTGTTTGACAGTTCATTGAGTATCGAGTAAACATTTCTGGCCACGAGGACATTACTACACCGCGTGTGCGTTACATTTACTTCGATTTCTTCGCTATGGACCATCGTATTGGTGAGTGCAAATCGATCAAATAATTAGAGTGCTTGCGATGTAGTCTCGTGACGCGTATCCCATGATTTTAGTAGAAGATATCAATTTTTTTGGATAAAATTTCCCATTTCTAGTACGTTGAAAATTATATCGTGGGACGCCATCATCTATGATGCTGCAGCGCGTGGCTACCTAGCCAACACGCAGTCAGCGAACCAGCTAGCTAGTCAGGCACGTGGTGGCGCGCCATGGCGCGGACTTCGTTACTTCCACGGGGCTCACCAGCCTTGCTGCACGGAATCCGCTCTTCGTTATAATTACCAACTGTCATTCTGCTTTTTCCGTCGTGCCTTCCATGCTTGCCTGCCTGCCTGGCTCGTTCACTTTGCGTGCACGCGTACCTATCATACGTGTATATGTTTACGCGCGCTTGCTTGTCTCCTTGCCGCCACGATTGGTTGTCTGCAATAGTATGTCTACGTTCCTAATCCTATTTGCTTCCATTCTCGCAAAAAACTTCATGCATGGTATGATTTTCAACTTGTCAAACATTACGTGATAAAATCAAGCTTATGGTAGAAACTATTAAATAGCATCTCGTTTACATCAATGACGTACACTTTTTTTAATTCGAATAGAAATAATTTTTAATCCGAATTAAAGTTTTCATATTTGATCAAATAATTACAGATATAATTTTATATTGTCAAAGTCGGACTATTGTATAAATTTTACGGTAAACAAATTATTCGACAATAAATACATACGCACGTGCGTGTGAATACATTGATTCGCTTTGACGAAGAGTTTCATTGATTTCGTTCGATATCATTAGCAAAAGCCTACTTCGTACATCATTTGATTTTGAGTAGAAATTCCACTACAGATAAAAGTTTTACGTGTTTTTGACATTTCTAAATAATTGTACTAAGATATCAAACTCTTTTTAAAAAGATAAAAAAACGTACGTTGCATGGATTATTGTCTACAAGAATTTGTGAAATAGTCGTCAAATTTTGAATTCATATATATGAATGGTTTTGTCGCACTTCCGGTTAAAACGTTTATAGGTGTGAATAATAGTCAAATATACTCGGACAGTGTTGGTGTGTTACTCTTGCGTAACGGATCAGATAAAGATATGGAACAAATTTAACGAAACATACAAATGTGCGCTTGTTTCGATCGAAATCGTGGATGGTTTATTTCATTTCGATTTTTTCTAACGATACATTGTGAACATAACTTTTTCTATAAAATAGATATATGAATCGATACAACGTTACTTGTAAGTAACGTATTGGTTACGTCACAAATTGTGACCAAGCGCAAAAAAAGCGGCATTGAAGATAATTTACGAAATCGTTAGAGATACACGATATACACGAATACATCTTAATTACAATTCAGTGTCCATGAACATCGAATGAATGAGAAAATGTGTAATTGGTATAAACAGGGGAAAATCAAGTTCGGATTAGAGTCCAAGATTAGCAACTCGGTAAATGGGTCGCGATACACGACGTTATCTAGCTTTGGTCAATGGCCAGTGAAACTCGTTTGAGAAGACACGAGAGTATTGTGTAACACACCTAATAATAGTAATAATAGTGCTACTAGTAACAGCACAAGTAATATAAGTATGTAATACCGATTATTATTGGAACCTATTTTTTTCACTATAGTGATTAATTCATTGATCCGATTGAAAAGTTAGACTCGATCCGGGCTTTACGTCTAGTAGTTTGAAAACGTTTTAACTGTCGGTTCAAAATAGGTCGGAGTTGTTCGCTCGATTTAATTTTATTAGTTGCGTTGGGCAGTTCCTAAGGTTATTGGACACGATGAATCGTTGCGATTTCGTAGTACAATTCCAAAATTCGTCCGACCAAATAGATATCGTTTACAAAGTAAACGTGCCGTGAAACACTTGCTACTTTCTTCTACGACATCGACCTGTGTAGTTTTCGAAACTCAAACGTATTGGCCTTGTTCGACATAGTAGTACTCGTTACTGTACACACGCCTAACGACGAATTAGTTGTTCTTCGTTGCATCGCAGTGTCACTTACTCGTGGTTACGCGGCATTTGCGCTACGTCGCGTTACTTTTATCATCTTGCCGGTATGTTGAGCGATTGATTCGCTAGTCAATGGAGAAAAGACACAGATGAAGAAAGATAAAAACGATTGAGTCGGAAAGTAAGAGAAACGATACCGAAGGCACGAAGCGACTATTATTGTTAGCCATTAACTCGTCGCTGTTCGTTAAAACGCCTTGTTTTTTTTTTTCCTTTTTTTTTCTCCTTTATTATCTTCCTATGCAAATAAACAGTCAGTGACTTGAAAGGGCCGGGGAGGTGATGCGTCGTGGAGGGGGGCGTGCAGAAAAGAACGATCGAAAGAGTGCGTAAAGGATGATGCAAAATGTATTCCGCAAAATGATCGTGTAGCGTCGTGTCCTCGTATCTTTGCTTTTGTTACGTAACCGATAGTATAGTCACTCGTGCCCTCGTCGCTGCTCGGTTGTTCCCGATAGCTTCCGAAAGTTTTCGATACGCCTCTTTACCGACGGACTGATCTACCAAAATATCGCGTACACGCACGAAAGTCGAGAAAGATCATCGAAGGAAAAGCATTTTATTTTCACATAGTGGTACACATAATACAATTCGTACACAACGGGCAATAATTGGCAGCGTTCACATCGCGAGTAACGAAATGTCTTGAAAAATAATCGCGTCGAGAACGATCGAATTATTATACTTGGTTATGTTTTCGTCGTAGTGAAATATCCTGATAATAATACGTTCATTATTGATGATTTTTCGTAACTTCCGTGTACGACTGGATCTAATTGCAAGTAACTGGTTCAACGGCGAGTTCGTTAGCAATGCGACCGTTATCTTGGTAGCATCGTTATCTTTAGCCCTTTCTTTCTTTGGGTTATTTATTCAGTGTTCGAGGTTATCGTGTTGAGCGTCGCGAGATCGTAGAGGCTATCGTAGGTGGAATACATCGTCGAGACAAATTTCCAGTAACGCCGGTAACGTTAACACGATCTTGGAAAATATATTTGTTGCTCGTTTGGACCCGTGTGTAAACAATTTGTGGATCGAGATCTCTCTCCACCGTCGGACGTGTTTCTTTCGACGATAATCGATCGATATTTTACGCACACGTTTTGCGTAATCGGTCGAAGTCGCGTCGCGTGTTTTTAATCGAATTCATCCTAACGAGAATCCATGACAAGTATAATGCTATGGACATCTGCCGAAATTAAACGATTCTTGACACGAGCTGGCCGCGAAGCGACGCGGGACACGAGCAGCCCAAAGACCGTAGCTAAAATCGTTCTATGCGCTGACCTACGAGGAATGTTCCTCCCCTCTTGATTCGATGTTTCTTTGCGTGTCGACGAGTCGAAGCTCGGCTGTCTTTTACTCTCAAAACACCCCTGCGAGAGATTCCGTCGACAGCGAATGCCGGCCGGTCGCTTCTAGGTGTCGACCTGATGGCCGACGAACCGATTTGGAAGTTCTCGAATTTGCCGATTGCTGGCTAACATCGTTTCGAAAATTTCCTCTCCCCTCCTGAAACAATAATATTCAGCGTTTGATACAATCTGCCTCCTCGACGATCTCATATAACATTCATTACACACGCGCGCACGCGCAGTTTTTTTTTCTCTCGAAAATCTCGAACAGCGCGGTCGAATTCTTACCGAAGAATATCTACGAGAGAAGTCGACTCGGCTTGGTTTGCGTTAGCGGTAGATGGCTAACAAGAGGTACAAATTCGTTCACTGGTTACACACACGATCCAGCATTCGCTTAAACTGTTTAAGGAATCTAACGAATACTCGCAAAGCATTTAGAGACGAGTCACTAAATGACTTCTATGAGTTATGGTCGAACAAAAGTCGTTGGACAATCTAATCCGAACGGAGAAAGGGGTACGCGAAGACTGCATTATTTCGCGCGTATTATGAATTTCTAAATAAAATTATCGGTCGATAAGACGAATAACGGAAATTTTGTTGTGGTTAGGTTTCTCGTATTACGCATGAGAGGTTATTCGTGGGATTTTTGCCCTCGTAAACATTGTTGCCCTCTGTCTTATTTCGATCGAATTCAATTGGTCGTTCTTAATTTTTTTTTGCGGTTGGTACGAGGATTCTCCTCCATGGCCGGACTCGCGCTCGCACCTTCCCGCGTATACAAGCGCGTAACGTTTATCCTTCGACAGTTTGCTCGGATATTTAAGAACTGTTCGTTTCGCGATACTTATTCGAGTGAAGATTGCAGAAATACATCAAGGACGCGATTATTTTTGCGTGGCTGGTTAGAAGAAATTGTTGAAAAAGACAATTATGATTATCGAATTGTTATCCTCGTAACCAATAGGAGTAAATTTATTACCGACCGAGCGATAGGAAGAAAATTCACAAGAAATATGGTAAGCATCTTATCGCGTTATGGGTATCGTCGATCGAAACGAACATAAAATGTAGGGCTGCGTCGATAAGATAAAAATATACTTTTACCTTATCCAAATCTCAGGAGGCGAGAGAAGAAAAAATAAACACGCGAGAAGATTGTCAAGTTGAATATACCTTCTTTAGAACGAGAAACCGGAGATGTCTATCACCTAGTACAGGCGAAGCGCAGGTAAAAAGTAAATGATTTTTCCGAAGGTTGGATACTCGCGCGAGAGAATTTAAAAGTCATTTGGTCTTTCGTATGCTGATTCGTGGCATTCGATTAAATATGCGTATTCGCTGTGTCTGAATGCGTTCGGTATAAAAACAGAAACCATTTGCTCAACGCTTCGTACTGACTTTATATATCGTTCCGTCTTCAATTTTAGTGGAGGTGGAAAGTAGAGACGACGTGTTTCCGGTATTTGTCAATTTCCGCACTGACAGAAGCGGCCGGTAGACGGCGGACTAAACTCGAAATTGCCGGAGGAACTTTGAATTTCGTCTGGAGATGTTACAAGTGACACATTCCATGACTCGACTACCCGCTCCTTCGAAATGTTCACGCTTTTTCTGATCATAGATCATGCTTTATCTTTTCGCCTTATCGTATATTATCGCTTACTCGTATCTCCTCGTCTTCGGTGGTGTTGAACGTAACATTTTTATTTCTTTTTTTTTCTCGACGTGTATGATAACCGTCCACGGTTTTTATTGCTTTTCCCCCATATCCGATTTCACGCTTACGCGTTATTGTTTCAGTTTTCAACGAAATATCGTTCCTCGCGATGGTTCGAATTTAAAAAAAAAAAGACCAAATCGAATAGTCTGTCGACATAATTCGTATCTCAGGCGAAAAATTAACCTCGTTTTTTAGAAATAATATTTACAGGCATCGTTACACGATGCAAAGATTCGTACGGGCGGTGGTAGGTATAGTCGACCAATGAAAATACAGCCGATAGTTGAAGCGCCAGCGTGGTGTAGATTCTTCTATAAAATAAGAAGAAAAAGCTAAGAAACGGCTAGATAACGATAGCTCGGATCTCGAAGTGTTAAGTATTTGGAGCTCGAAGACCGGACAGGCAGCTGCCGCGGAACGCGTTTCCCGCCAACAAGCAGACTCCGCGGTGGTGGGGATGGCATACGCTATCGTTACTAGGACAACGGGCCAACGGGTCTCGTCGTATGATCATGAAGTCTGCATGGCGGGAAAGACGCGAAGGGAAGGGCTACGACGGAGAGAGTCCAATGGGTAGCCGAGAAGCGGGAAGTGAGCACACGCGCGCGCAAATCTCTCTCCCCTCGCCTCCGTCTCTCTGCGTGAACACATGCACTCGTTCTCGTGTTTGTCTCCTCCTCGTCTTCTTGTCAGACCTCTGTCAAGCCGGCTTCCGAACATGGTTGGCTCAGTCGCGTCCTGAACGTCGTATGGCGGGGTTCGGTCGGTTCTCGAAATTAAACGCGAATGACAAGAGGATATTGTTCAGTCTTGCCGCTATTGCGATCGTTGCAAAACAACTCGATGTGAAACAAGTGTGATATCGATTCGAGAAAAGAATTAACAAGACAATGATAGTTGGTGGCGCAGGAAATGTCGCGAACGAAAAGTTTTCCGCATCGTAGAGAGTAGATACCACGGACGAATTTAAACACGACAGCGAAAGGGATAATAATAACAACAAAGTTCGCGTTTCGAATTTTAAACAAGACTCTGTATGCTGGGTGGGGGAAAGGGAGGGGTGAGAGTGTCAAAGAGCAGCAAGAGAGACGTAAAGTTACTTCACAAGTCCGTCAAATGCAGCCGCGCTGGGAACGGCGTCGGGGCACGTCATCGTCATCGATGTTTTCATTACGATCATCGACGTCGAAACAGTATCGTCCAATAAAGGAAGAGAAAATACTAGTATTTGAAATCGCCGGAGACTCCGCTATTGAAACGTTGTACGTTGCCTCGTTATCTAGAAAACGGGGTGGAAATCTGTCTCGTATCGTTTGAATTTTATCGATTACGAAACGGTGATCAAGGGGGGGAAAGAAAACGAGAAAATCAAACGATACAAAGTAAACGTACGACACATTGCGATAATCGCTGCGAAACGACGAAACACAATGAAGCGAACGAGCGAAGACCCGACGTACAACGATTGGAGAAAATTTTGCCGCGCACGAAATATCTTAAAGTAATAAAATTGTCGAAAATCGTTAATCGCTTCGACGATCCGTTGAAACATAAGCATAAACATCGAACCTTCTTGCATCTTCACGAATACAAGTGTGTGTGACATGCTACCGCCAGCGGCTATGCATTTGGAACAAAAAGCCAGTACCGAAAAATTGACAGGTACACAACAGCAATATCATCATCCATATCATAGCCACTATTATCACGATCAACATCGACATCCACAGAAGCAGCAAGAATTTCATTGTCGACGTCGTCGTCATCATCGCAACAACGATCACCACCACCACCATCATCATCATCATTATCACCATCGTCACAAACACCATCGTCAGCATAATAACCAAATCGAACAGCAGCAACAGCAGCAGCAGCAGCAACAACAACAGCAGCAACAGCAACAGCATCATTGTCGCCGTCATTCACGAAATACAGATTGCCGTCGCACGGTATCGCCATTGTCGTCGTTGACGATACCAGCGTGTAACGACAATTCGCCTACGTCTCAACATACAAATATGTTTGCCTCAGGTAAGGCTGACGATGACCATTTCGAGACAGATGCGCATCATAAGACAAAAAAATTCCTCCGCAGAAAGTGACGTTTACATCGATTCGTCGATATTTGACAAAAATTCATCGGACATCGGTGAAACATTTTGCGCGAGTCGCTATTCGAATTGGTAAATTAGATGGAAAATTATGCAAGACCATCTTTCCATTAAGGCTAAAAATGAATAATCGATTTTGAGATCAATCGTCCACCGTCAGTGTAGACTTGGCACGGAAAGTCGTGCCTGTTGCGCAACTGGCGCCCATCTCCCCTCCTAACGTCTCTCTCTCTTGTGCGAAACATAAGAAGCAACGCGAACGTGTCTCTTTCTTCGCTTACTTACTATGCATCTGGTAGCTTCTGATCGTCATTTTTTTTCCGTTATCGCGACCAATTTTCACGAATACGCATATTTTTTTTTTCTTTTTTTTTTTTTTTTAAACATAAATACAATTTATCATGTTTCTTTACCGGGAGAGACAAGTTTCCGAGGAAGGTTATGTCAATTTCTTGGAACAAATTTTGTGTTACGTGATACGTATAACAGAGTTTAAAGGGAAGACGTCGAACAAGTAGGAAGAAAAAAAAAGTCGTTAAATCGGTCGGAAATCGGAAGAAAGAAACGAACGATAAACGGTGCGGGTCGCTTCGAAATAACCACGTGGTGCACCCGCGCGCCTCGTGCTCCTGCCTCTTGCGTCGAGCTCGATTTTTCTACACGCGACGGGTCAAGAAGATGCGAGGAAGAACGAAAGAGAGAGTCTATGGCGCGCGCGCGTGTGTGTGGTGTGCGCGCGTGCGCTTGCGCTCGCGCTTGCCTGTGCCAATACAGTCAAGTGACTCCCTGTAAGCATGGCTGTAAACCCCGTGGCACGGTTCGACTGGAAACCCGAATCGTCGGGGATCGACTTACCACGTGCTCTCGGAACTTAAAGAAACTTTACTTTTTTCTCTCGTTTCGTTCGGCGAGGTATTATCAATCGTGGGAAGGAAAAGGTAGACCGTGCACGAGTGGGATGCAATGGTTCGCGAAATCAACGATTCACGTGTCACTTTATCGAAACAATGACGTGAAAAAATACGATTCTAATCGCGAATAACCATGAAACGAACGAAACGGGAGACAAGCTACCGTTTGACAACCGCGAATCGTACATTTTTTTACACTGATTCGCTGTAGCATTTCTATCAAGATTTCGACGCGTAAAATTTGTGTGGCGTTAACTCGCGCAAATCGAAATCGAGTAATATGTACAAAATTTATCGTCGACACACGGATGTTGCATATGTATTCGCGTTTAACTCACGTAATCGATGTATTCAATGCAAAACATACAGGACATGCGCACGCGAGTAGATGTCACGAAGGTTAACCGACAGGCTTTTTTCCGTTTCGAAGTCTCTTCGATCGTGTTCGCGTATCGCCGAGAAAACGTTCTTAGACTTTTCATGCATTCTTTTTTTTTTTTTCTTTCTTTCTTTCGTAACACGTTGCTTCGATTTTCAATAGGACAGGCGCAACAATCGCGATCGTGTCTACCGATCGAATACACATGAGGTTGACAAATCTCAGGGGTGGGGGGCAAACAATGAACCACGGAGGAGGGGAGGGAGTTTGAAGGTGAAGAATATGAAGTCAAAAGCCGTAGTAGTATTTTCGAACATTGCGAAGACACTGCTAATTAACGTACCGTTGCGCTACGATGATCTTTTGGAAAACATCCAATCGTGTTACGGGTCACCGACTGTCGTAGCGACGGTGCAACTATAGAGGCGCGCACAGGTACATATCGTAGATGAGAATCGAACCGTTCGCGGAATATCGTTATGCGCGTTGTCGTCGTGACGATTTTTCGAAAACGCTTTACACCGTCTCCCGCCCAATCGTGCGCGCGTAGACCGGTGGAAATTATTTCACACTTGCCATTACCACGGAATTACGCCATTTGTCGCAATCTTTCGAAATCGTGGCCACCCGAACACGCGATCACGATGTAACGTTGTGTCACCTTCGTTCAATGACTGATTTCGTTATTCGTCTCGATGGTCGAACGAACCGCCACGGTGTTCGCCGAGACTTGAAATGTCCGCTGCCAGCCGGTGTCACGTATCCGTGAGAAGAAGTGTCCGCGTCTTTATTACGCGAAGTCCCGTGACTGTATATTTCTGCATTACCGAGATTCGAAGCGGATAAACTGGCGTTTCATTGATGACTAATGACGATAGGTATGCGATAATGCGGTGGGTTTAATTACACGGAACAATTATTAGTTTTGCTTCTTCTTTTTCTTTCGTGTTCCGGTATTATAAGATTTGTTTTTTTTCTCTTTTATTTTTTTTTCTTTCTTTCTTTTTTTTTTTTCTTTTTCTCTCTCCTTTCTGCTTTCTAAGACGCTGGGAAGGTGAGGACCGGTTGTCGGATAGGGAACGCTATTAGTGCACACGGTGCATTCGTGAACTCGCTGGCAACTCGTTGTATATTTAGCTCAATGGAGGAAGCCGTTCCGTGTACCGACCAAACTAAGGTAGCTGCGTGTCTCTTTCTTTTGGCTAGCCACCGGTGGCTCGTACCATCGAGTCGATAACGCTACGTACAGTTTTGTTACTGTACGCGCTGTTCCTCTACACCACCCTCGTCGTCTCGGCCAGCCATCGCCATCGTGACACATAGTTTTCGTCTAGCCGCGAGTAGCTTGGATCCTAATTTTGTGCCGTCGGGTTACTGGACCTTACGTAACTACAAACTCAAGTGCTAAGATTAGTCGACAGTACGAACTAACTAGGACCGCAGATTTAGTCTACGGGGGATATATAATTTCACGAACAAAACGGAAAAGTCGTTGTTTCGTTGACGAATATTATCGCACCGGTGAATCGAGTCGAGGTAAACAGAGACGATGCACACGTTTCGACTCTGGAGGGGGGTAGGAGGGGGATAGATTCTTATTTTGTTTTTTATTTTTTCTTCTCATCCAGATCCGTAAAAATAGAAGGAAAGGACGAATTGATTACGATGAACGACGATATCCCATTTTGGTTGTAGGATTTTTGTATTAGGTTGATTTTTGTACATGGTAGCTGAAAATGGAACACGATTTCTTTAGAGTGTAAACATTTTGTTAAATTATATATCCTCCATTTTGAAAAACGTAATAACTTGTCGAACAATCTAATAAAATTTTGGAAAAATTGAGATTCAGTAGGGAAGAAAGTGAAGAAAGTAGAGAAAAATTAAGTGTAAATCCTGGATTTAAGAACAATCGTTATTTTTGGTCCCTCCGATGGAAAAACAACGGAATTACGATATTCGAAATAAGTGTTGCATATTTTTTTTTTGTTTAAGAATCGTTGCAAAGATTCAAAAATTCATTGTAGAAGAAGGTAATATAAAATATTGGGTTGTCCGGAAAGTCGTTTCGTTTTTTTTTTTTTTTTTTTTTTTTTTTTGGCGAAAATGTAACACGATTTTTTCAGTGTATAAACATTTCATTAAATCATGTATTCTCCATTTTGGAAAACGAAACGACTTTCCGAACGACCTGATAGAGTTAGATCGATGAGTATCTCGAATGGAAAGTATTGCGGAATTTTTCGTCGCTTGACCAAGATTTCGATCGACAAGAGGCCGATAACGATTCGTTTCCGTCATTTTTTGGGACACGCTGCTCTCGAGAAGTACACGAATTATCGTAAAAATAGTCTCTTCGCGAAATTCGAAATCGTTGTGGAGTAGAGGGGGGTGGGTTGCGTTTTTCTTTTTTTTTTTTCTCTCAACGAGTACGTTATTTTGTATTGGTCTCGCTGCGTTTGCTTCTTCAGTGGGTGCTATTATTTTGTCGTTTCCTCTAACGACGTAATCGTTAGGCACGAGGAAAGTTCGATCGGATAGTCTCGGTTTACTCGTCGTTGATCATCGATTAAAAAATATAGAAGCAGAAACGAAGTCCGTCTACGTGGACCTAAGAAAATATTTTAAACGAGGATCAAAAGTAATCGTTAAAGGGACGTCTTGGTTTCTTCTCATTGATAATAAGAAATAGAAAATTTAAAAAAAAAAGCTTATCTACTCGACAAACTATTTCAACGGAACAAGCATATATTGGGTTGTTCGTTAAGTCATTTCGTTTTCCAAAATGGAGAACATATAATTGTATAAATTGTTTATACACTTTAAACAAAATTGTGTTTCATTTTCACCAAAAAAAAACGAAATGACTTTCCGAACATTTTAAACGAGGACCAAAAGTGATCTTTAAAAGGACGTCTTGGTTTCTTCTCGTCGTTGATTGTTAACAAATAGAAAATTTAAAAAAAAAAGAACCTATCTACTCGACAAACTATTAGGTTTGTTAATAAACTATTGTTCAGAAAGTCATTTGGTTTTTTTTTTTTTGTGAAAATGAAACAATTTTTTTTGAAGTGTATAAACATTTTATTAAATTATATATTCTCCATTTTGGAAAACGAAATCACTTTCCGAACAATTCAATATTTCAACGGAACAATCATATACAAGTAATCGTCGCAAAATGAAATCGAACAGTCTTTGTTTCTTGCTAGTTAATCGATAACGAATAAATAAACGAAGACCGAATTACCAAATTGTTCAACTGCTAGCTTATCTCCAATTGATCTAACGAAGCATTCGTAACATGTGTCCGAAAGTAATTGTTAAGCACGAGCCGGTAAAAAGTGAAGCGGTCTTAATTTTATCACGGTCAATTGATAACAGATAGGCGAACGAAAAAACAAGCCCAATATAATCCAAGTTCTAGATCTAGCGTTCGATGGGTGGTAGTAGTAGTAGCCCCGTTGAGAACGAGAGAAATATACTACTCTACCACCGGCTCCGTGAGTTCTCACGGAGCGAGCAGCCTGATCGAAATTGCAGCCTCGATTAAAACGATTCGCGTTTTTGTTCCAGCAAGGGAACGTTTTCCCTCGTCGAGCAGCACGGACGACGACCAAAGCGGTTCCGACACGGAACACGACTCGAATGCGTTGCGCGGCAAAGTCCACTCCGGGATACTACATCACTCTGGCCAGCATTCCGTGAGAAAACGTCGCGGTAACCTGCCGAAACACTCGGTGAAAATTCTCAAGCGATGGCTCTACGAGCACAGATACAACGCCTATCCGAGCGACAGCGAGAAGCTGACGCTCAGTCAAGAAGCAAATCTCACGGTACTCCAGGTCGGTGATGTACACGTTTGTCCCTTTTTTATCGTGTTCGCTTTGTTTCTCATTTTTTCGTTACGTTAGATCGATAAACACTGTAACGATTTCCAGGTGTGCAATTGGTTCATAAACGCCAGACGACGAATCCTGCCAGAAATGATCCGGAGAGAGGGTCACGACCCCCTGCAATACACGATATCGCGTCGCGGTAAGAAGATGCCGGCAGGTAGTCACCAGCAATCGTCCAGCCTCGGTTCGAGGACCAATCAGAATTGGGACTCGTTGGCCGGGATGAGTGCCCCGAAACGCAGCAGGGATCACGACTACGAGGACCCGGCTGGATTGATGTACCGGTTCGTCGCGATTTTGTCATTGTATAGAGGCTGTCAGCGTTACTAAGTCGTCGATACTCTTTGTAACGTTGGTTTGTTTGTATTTTTTTTCCTCCCGATTTTTAACGACGGTATTTGTAATCTTCAGAAGCGAGGAGGACAGTCCAAACGATTACGAGAGTAGTTCTCACAGCGAGGAAGAACGTCCGACGACCCAATGGCCGAGCGTGATAGTCTATCCATACTCGGAGACGAAGATCGAGCAGAACGTCGGTCAGCTCGGTGCTTACGAAGAGACGATTGCCCACCCTGCGCGACGAGGGTATGGGCGATGATGGTTTTTCCACGATGGGTAAAGTTGCGGAGTGGACGACGTGGTACAATTGCTTTTTGTCGTTCCAGGGACGAAGACGAATCCTCCATGGGGAACGAGGCTGCGTACTGGAGCGCCCCTAGACAGCATCTCATCCAAACACCGGACGTGCAGCACGAGACAGAAGTGTACAGTACGCGCAACGCTCATAGTCCGCATACGGATGAGACGCCGCCACCGACGCCACCCGAAGAGGATAAAGACAAGTTCAAGTGTCTTTACTTGCTGGTCGAAGCAGCTGTTGCCGTGCGACAACAGGAAAAGGAACGCGAGGGGGCCGTACCGGTTTAACAAGAGCAAGCGGTGTTGCTCGTCGTTTGCACCGACCTTCTTTAGCTTCCAATTCCATTACTCCATGGAGAAACACAGAACAATCCTTTCGCTTTTGGCATTGTCGTCGCAACGATTCTTGAGTCTCGCTCGATAATAATATATATGTATGTGTGTATGTGTGTATATGGATATATGTATACATATATATAATATGCGTGTATATGGATATATGTATACATATGTATAATATGTATGTGTATATGTACATACATATATATATATATTTATATATTCGTTCCGTTGTTCCTTTTTCTCGCGGTTTTCGTAACGCGCGTGAACCAAAAAAACGGAAAGCGAGAAACGCGTATTTCGGGGGCGATCATCGTTGCTTTCGTGGCAAGAAGAACTTCTCCCCGTAGGGTATGGCAAACGAAGAATTTTAACAAACAAACAAAAACCATCTCGAGACTCGAAGAACAACTAAAGATAACCGGCTAAAAATAACTAAACGTTTTTTCAACGTGTAAATATATATATATATATATATATATTATTTATATATGTATATACACGTATGACAATGTTCTCAAAATGTTGTGGACTCTTTTTTCTTCTTCGTACACACATGTGCGTGTATTTCATGTTCATCGTGAGAGTGTGTTGTTTCGAATCCGCGCGCGTCGTCAAACGATATTCAAAGGTGGTTCGAACTTTCAGTATTTAAACCCCATTTTTCGTGGCGCGAGTTTACACGAACAGGAGAGAAGAACAACGAGTTCGAGGGAAGAAGAGGCGGTTTCACGGGGAATTCTTTACAAGAGACTGAAGTGTCGCGTGTTTCGAAGGAAATTGCAATAAAAAAAAAAGAAAGAAAGAAAGAAAATGTATGGACGAGTCATGCACCACCGAACTCGCGCACGAATTCTTCGCGTGGAACGACGCGCTTGACCAACGAGACGTTTTTTTTTTTTCTTTCGTCCTCGCTTTTTGTGTGTTTCTGTTGTGGTGTACGTACGCCCCGTGAGGGAACAAGAATAAAAGGCGTACGAGATCGACAGCCAAACGAGTGCCAAAATTTTTTACCGCAAGTGGAGAGAGAGAGAGAGAGAGAGAGAGAGAGAGAGAGAGAGAGAGAGAGAGAGAGAGAGAGAGAGAGAGAACAAGGGAAAAATGAAAAAACCGAGTATAAGAAATGTCAATTTTCGAATATTCGTTGAATAATTCTACGCGCTCAGTGTTGTAATCCGTAAGTTCGAAGAATATTGTAAAATCGCCATCTTCGTGTAACTGTCGTCGTTTCCACGGATACGTGTCTCTTTAAAAACAAAGCGGGGAAAAAAAAAGAAAAGAAAAACAAACCGTTCAGCGGAAGAAAGGGAGAAACAATTTGAAAAGAAAAAAACGAAACGGATCGGCGTTTGTGTCGTCATCGATACGAACCGGAAAGAACTGCAGCGAATTCACAAGTATCGCTTACGTCTTTCGAAAAGTTTTATATGTTGCCATATTCCCTCGCTATTCACAAACATTCGCAATACAAACACGTATGTACTTCGAATCAGTTTCCGTGTACGTATCCACGTCAATATTTTTCGTCAGACAGGAATTAGCCAAAGAACATTGAAAGCATTTTGTTGCGTTCTGTGTGGTGTTTTTTTTTTTTTTTTTTTTTTTATTTTATATATATATTACTATTACTATTATTACTATTATTATTATTACTATTATTATTAATATTAATATTATTATTACTATTATTATTATTATTATTTTGTTCTTCCTTTTTCGCCGAGATTAGTGGTTAATCGCATAACATTAACAATCGCGTGTGCACCGCCTTCCTTTCTTATAATTTCGAGGCTGCACGGGTGCCCAAAACGACAAATACGTTAACGTTACTTAACGCGTATTGTTTTTAGCTTTCCCCCCCTGATTGTTACTATTACAGCATTATGCACCGATCGATAGCAATTGCGACATCGATTGCGTTTATCTTCGCATTTACGTTAGACGAATAAGACTGCTCGGGAGGAGATTCATTCATCGGTCGATGCGTCTCTCTCTCCCTTTCCTCCCTGAAGCTGTTGTAACAATAATAACGTCGAAACGTTTGTTAACCCTTCGACCACGGACGACTTGGATGCGAAACGCATCCGGTGTGCGGGTAACCTTCGCGCTCGTTCAGAACACGTGCTCTCCGAACGCCCATGGGTGTTCACCGCACGCGAACGACCGTCGATAAAACGTCGATCGCAGTCCAAGGGTTAACCGGGACGGTTATTGTTCCCACTGAGAATCAAAATCAGCCGGAGTATCGTCGATTGTTTTTGCAAACGCGGTACAACACGAGACACGTAAGCCGTTCGTTCAGTTGCATCGAAAATCGAAAACCGAGCGAAGTATGAACACCGCGCGCGTGCCTATCAAAATGATACGTGTATAGATGATAAGTGCGTACACATAGATTTATATATTAATGCAGCCACTTTGACGGTTGAAACGTAATGTTATGTATATATATATATATTTATATATATACATTTATATATATTTATATATATATACACATATACATATATACATATGCATACAAGCTCGAATTGTGAGAGATTCGTTAATTGGGGATCAGCGTGGTGAAACACGAATCGCGCATAGAAAAATCATTGGTACAAACGCCAAAGACTTAACTGTTAGCTCTATCGATAATTAAGTTCATTAAAATAAATTCGAATAGACGAGTCCTTTTTGCCGAAAATATAATAGGGTAGTAAATGTGTTTGTTGTGTGTCCGAGCGTTTGCCGATTAAACAGTAACAAAAAAAAAAAAATAGAGAAACATTTATCGAGGGACGTTGGTAGGAGGACGATGGAAGATGATGAAGACGATGGAAGATGATTATATTGATAATAATAATGATGATGATGGAGAAGGACGACAAAGTGAGAGAAGAAGCGAAGAAGAAAACCGAAGCAAGGTGTTGGAAAATTGTGCCTATCGAGCGTGTGTTGAACGCGTTCGCTGTGTATATCGCGTGGTGAAAAAGTGTGAATGTAGATGCGAGCGTGGATCGATGCGACGAACGAGACCGTTGTGTAACGTGTGCTCGACGTTCGTTCGAACGTGGGGAATCATTTTTTTACGCACACACGGTGCGCGCGCATCGATGTCCCCGCGAGCTAGATTCAAAAAAAAAAAAAAAAGAAAAAAAAATACGAAACCGTGTTCAAACGAAACAAAGTTCTTCGATGTACAAAATACCGATTCAAATTTATTTTTAAATTGCGATAATCCTCGCGGTCGCGAGACCGTCTCGTTGAAAACTGTTAGGGGAATAATTTGCACTAGGTTTAAGGATAGATCTCTCTGCGACGGAAAAGATAACTCACGATATATATACACACACATATAGATATATATATACACACATATAAAAATAGTGATCTTTCGCGATCGCACGAAGAACAACGTGGATTAATAACAACGAGGATGATGACGAAGACGAAAACGGCGAGAACGACAAGACGAAAACTTGAAAAGAGAAAAAAAAAAGAACGAAACGAAACGAATAATACGTAGAAAATGTGCCACGATCGAGTCGTTCGTTGTTAACGCGATTCCATTTTTTCCCCGGTATTATGTGTTCGAATCGTCTATTTTCGCGAGCGATAAAATAGCGTTAAACGAGCTCACCCCGTAAATATTTCTCGTATCTATTTCGCGTTCTCTTGCCTTCCAAGGTGGTGGGGGGAGGGGAGAGAAAAGGAAAAAAAGAAAAAAGAAAAAGCAGAGCCGGAATCACACGTGGATCATTCATATCTGAGCATCGAATCTTCAAAGTTCCTAAATCTTTTTACACACCGTTTGGGGAAGATAGAACTAATCGGAAAATGGACGAGCGAATATATACGAAAGCCGCCAAAATCTCGCTGTATTCGAGGCGCGATGTTATTTAAAAAATAAAAAAATTAACAAAAAAAAGGAAGAAGAAGAAGAAGCAATAAGTGTGCCTTGCTCGGACGTTCTCAACGCGTACCGATATATGAGTAATAAATATTTAAAGAAAAGAAAATTATTAAGAAAATCAACGTCGTCGAAACGTTCGCCGAATTCGTCGAATTTATTTCTAACGTATTTACCACTTCAGGGAAAAACTTTAGGGAAGGTTTAAAAAAAAAAAAAAAAAAAAAAAAGAAAAAAACACGTTAAAAAGGAAACATATCTTTCGCATCCTCGGTTTTTTTTTTTCTTTTTCTTTTTTTCTTTTCGTAAAACAAACGCAAAATGTTGTATCGGTTGTGCATATATGCGTGCGGAATCCATTGTGTTGTGCAACGCTGTTCAAACGCTGTGTGTTGCCTGTAAGTTTGGAGGTGGTTTCGGTGAAAGAGTATCGTTTAAAAAAAAAAAAAAATCGGTGGAATGGAAGCAAAAATCGGAGAGAGAGAAAAAAAAAGAAGTGTCGATCGAGAATAGTGAGTAACCAACCCGCCTGTGAGAAAGAAAGAGAAAAATATCGGACAACGATTCCTCCAAATCAGCATTTATTACGAGAGTAGGGGGTGGGAGGGAGCGCGTGTGTGTGTGTTTATAAGAGTGAACGACGGAGGGTGAGGTGGGGAGGGAAACGTAAAGGGAGAGAAAGCACGAGCAGACACGTGTCGTCTCATCTTTCTACCGTTCGTCGAATATCGAAGGGCATGAATCTTTCCGACCACGCTCTAAATCCCGAGTAAACCTTTGATCGAATTAAATAACATTCTCGTACAGTTTTTTTTTCTACTGGTCATGCTTACACGGGGGAGGTGATAAAGAAAAATGTGTGCAGAGCGTACAGGGTGATAAAAAGAAGATTCCAGGAGAATTGAAGCGGTGCTCGATTCGTTGTCATCGCATTAAATGCCAAACTAATAGCTACGTAAGGGGTGGGGGGACTTGTTCTCGGAATCATCGTCGATCGCTTACCATTGTACTTACTCAGGGCATTCTTGGCTCGTTTCAGCGTCTACTGTACACCCTTAAAATTCTAGAACGCTTCTTTCTAACACCCTGTACATATACATATAAAAATACAGAGACTCGTGTACACAGATGTATACACAATGTATGTATATATTTAATGTACATATAAATATATATATATATAATACATGGATGCATATGTCTGTGTACACGTGGTACACACGGGTTCTTGATTTAATCGTTACGATTTGTATCGGGCTGAAGGCCGTAAACAGCCGCGAGGAAATTCTAGTTGCGAAAGATTTATATATTTTGGACTCGAAACGAGCGATAACGACGTTCGATTGAAAATTTAGTATTTTTTAAGTTGAACCGCACATGCGTATATCGGGTGCCATAAAAGGACGCCGTACGAAGCGTAATATTAATGTCACCGGGTATTAACTAGGGAGTAATTCTGTTTCAACGATAATGTTATTATTTTTGGCGGTAAAAGTGCGCATTGTTTTGTCTCTTTTTTTTTTTTCTTTCAATTCGTACGCGGTCTCTACCGCACGTACCAGCCGCGCGTGCGCGTACGAACGTCGCATACGAAGTGTCCTGACAGGCTTTTACGACCGGCCAGGACGCCCGCATACCTTTGTTTTCCAAGCGTGTTTCTAGCGATTCATTTTTTTTTTTCCCACGGTCGTACACATCGGCCACGAAAACGGAAAATTTGCTATTTACGCGAACTTAACTAGAATCCAGATTGTTTCGATTAACCAGCCAATTTATCCATGGATTACCTTGGTTCGATAGACTTGAGTCAGGATTACGCACGGCCACTCGCCCACGTGGGTTCTCCGAGTAATTTAGAATTAGTAATACTGTATTGTTCGATTCGCAGATTTACAATAAAGTACGTTGTGAATTTTATTATTAACGTATGCAATTTATTCTTTTAGCACGATCAGTTGGATTCTCTTCGTCCCTTCTTTCGTAGTTACGCACGAGTCTCCGGCCACCTACTCTTCTTTTTTTCGTTCGATGGTACTTGGATCGGCCGTACGACGCGCGTGCGACGGCGACGGCGACGGCGACGAGAGAGAACGGAGAAAGAAAACGCGCGTGTAAGGGGGACCGGAGAGAAAAAAGTGACAAGGAAACGGACGGGAAGGGTAAGGAGACCAAGGGGTCGTGTTTCGGGCGATGCATATTAAAACGGCGGGACTGAAAGTCGAAGAGTAAGAAACGAATACGCGCGAGTGGGAAGTAACGTAACGTAACGGAGGATAACGTGACTTGTAAAACGCGGAACGTCGCGTCGAGCGGACTATTCGGTCAGTACGAGACCGAGAGTCAGCCTTCCGCGATAGTCGAAGGCGAGTCACTGCGCGGTATACGGTACGCAGGCCAACCATTGGCTCCGGCAAGCCGACAGTGACGGTGACGGTAGAGCTGTGACGGTTTGTGCGCGCTGTACGCGCGTGCACGTGTGCTACAGTACGAATAACGTTAACGTACGACACTATACACGCGCGTCGCGTACCGCGTTCGTACGTTCCGCTCGTTTCTCGCGAACACGGATCGAACGAACGAATTTTTTCTTCGTTGAAATTCGTCGACAGGCGCGCAATCTTCGTCCACGTTGAACGTCGAAAAAGGTAGAAACACCGCGTGAACTTACCGTTGGAGAGGAAAGAGGAAAAGGAATCCTGGAGCTGTTGGATTTTCTTTCTAACAACTGGGCAAAGAAACCGTAGTGGGCGCAATTATGCCGTAGCCCTGTTAATCAGCGTGCATCAAAATTAGCCCAGTTATAGTACAACGACCGTTCTCTGGCGGTAGCGTCTCGACGATACAAACAACGTGTCCACGACAAATTGAAGGTACCTTGCATGCGCGACCACCGGCTTTCAACGTTTCCGGTTCTCTCTACTTTTACTTTCGATCATTTTCATTGAGTTTTTGAAAAATTTCTTTAATTTCGAATCATCGATTTTTCGTAGCTTTCGCGATCGAGTTCGATATCTAGGTGACCGATTCATTTTCGTCGAACGATGCGAGTCTTGTCAATCTCCTCGTAGTTAGTGCGACGAACGTCGGGGGACGATTTTATCGACGATTTCTCGCTTTTGTAACTTACTTGGATCTTAGTTTTTTCTATCGACGGTTAAGTGGGATTGAGAATTAATAATAGTCGATCACCGATACCAGCTTTTTCGAAAACAAGATTTCACGCGAGTTAAATATCCTCGTTCGCAGATGTAAAAACAAGTTAGTCCAGCGACTGGTTTTTGAAGTAGAGTCCTGGACTTGTTCGACTCCTGGCGGTATTCGGGCCGACAGCCCCGACCCCATCGTTTTCAAAGTTTTACACACTTCATGGCGCATCGTTGTAAACGATCTTATCTCGTTTTATTTATAAACGAGTTAAGATTTTTTTAGCAAGGAGGACACACGTTAGAATCGTACGCTTTTCGTTGTACGATCGAGCTTCCCGTATCCGAACACTCTAACATACAGAATTCTCTTACGGAGGCAGATCTCGTACCAACGAACATCTACCGTTAATTCCACGTACGGAGAGTAGTTACTGGGTCAAGATTCTTTTTTTTCCATTTTCATAGGAAAAAGTACCTAAATGTACATTCTACGTTGTAACACGACACGATTATTATTATCGCTATTATTAATTTACAAAAGTTTCGTTACTCGTGACACCACCTTAAACGAGAACAGTGCCGACGAGAGCTTCGAAGTAACGGGGAATCCCCGCGCGAGAATTTCGTCTCGACGCGGTGAAGGGGATGAAAGAGGGAGGAAATGCGCGTACGTGCGCGCATGCCCGCGTTCTCGAGAGAAATGGAGAGTGGAAAGGAGAGAGGGCCGTTAGAGGGCGTTGCGTTCGATGAGAAAAATGAACAAAGGGGTGGAAAAGTGCGAGCGAAAAATTTGACGGTAAAATCACGCGAACGAGAAATCGAACACCGAACAATGGTATTCGAGAGAACGATGAACAGGAGAGAACAATGATGACGGAGATGCGTAATCGCGCCATCGTTTTGGTCGCGCGACCCGATTGCGTACGACAGCGGGCCTAACGGTTTGTACGCAAAAAAAAAAAGAGAGAAGGAAAGAAAAGAGGTGTACGGAAATCGAGCACTCGATACAATTGATGAAGCGGGTCTCGTTCGATTCTGATTTCGATGCACGCGTCGACGTTGATCAAGGAATGTCGACAGGACTACCGCGTAGAGGCAGTACGTATGGTGGTCAGAATTTGTATTCCGCGTCGACGCTCGGTTTGACCTACCTTCTCGTTCTACTCGTGTTTTTGCCCGATCGACGATCCAGCAAAGCTCTAATCGGCGTGGAACTCGCCGCAACGAATCGCTCGCAAGCACAGTACTCTTTAATATCGACGATGAAATTACGAAAAGTAGGGACTTAATTTCGAGTACACGTCGCGAGTACGCGAACCGAGTACCCGGTGCAGCGACGAACGACTCCTCGCGTCCAACGAGGAGGATCAGTGACCGTGTTGCGTACCTCGGGTCTTTTTTGACCCTTTTTTTTTTTTTTATATATACATCCATCGTCATACATGGATATTCCTGCGTTCTCTTAGGTCTTAGGTTAAATGAACCTTCGTAGGTCGACGGCGGATCTACGATTCGTCCATGGGGCGTCCCCTTTTTTTTTTTGGTAAGGTTGAACGTTGCCCCGGACACGTTCCACGATTGTTTCGTGGTTACGATTATACGTACACGACGCCCCACATCGTCCTCGCGATACGTTCCGCGCATACGAAGGTATCGGATATGGTTATGCCCCGCACCTAACGGAAATCTCCTTAATTCACGATCCTTTCTATGGTACCACCATTTAACCCGCTTTCGTTTTGTCCTGCGTTTTCTAGTCACCGATGAAACGCGCTACGTTTACATCTTTGACCGTGTCGCGGAAGAAATACTAAATACTTGATTTTCAATCCAAACTTCTATTTAATAATCCACCCTATCGATTCGGAACGCCAAGTTTCGTCGACAGAACAGCCAGATACTTCAAAAATACAAATATTATTACACCGCGTACTCTCATCCGTCCCAAATTCAAAGATGGCCGCCTCGTTCGGTCCCCGTTCTACCAATTATCGATTCAATAGTTGGAAAAAGCTTCCAACAATCGCTGGAAAAAGTTTAACGCAAATTTCTGCGTCCACGGAGAATCTCAATGAATTATCTTAAACTTCGAACGGTTCCAAAGACCGTAACATTTATTTTTCGTTTCCATAGATGTTACCCCGGCCAATGTCCGTGCAAAATCATTTTTCTCGATCGTGTTTGCAACTCTCGAGTACCGACTGTACATTCAAGGGTACGACGTGTATTTCTCCCGAACAGGTGCACCGCTGATCGATCGAAAATATTTCGAAACTTCTCCGTGTCACCGGGGGAGAGACAGACCATGGAAAAAAGGAGGAACGTGGTGGCGTTACTCGGATTGATACTGTTCCTCAAATCGTCGGATGTCGAGAGCGGTGGTGACGAGCACTCGTATCCGAGATACGCTCATCATAGACAAAAGAGACTATTTTGGATAACCAACGACGGTCGGATAGCTTTACCGCCGGGTACGATAATGACGATAACACCAACGTTAGCGTTACCGTTCGTCAGGTACCCGCCATATGGTTTTCTCAGCAACATGTCCATCAGCCTACCGTTTACCAGTGAGTCGAATTTTTCACCTACCTGTTTCGTCTCTCTCTTTCATAAATTACTATTGAACGCCAAAACTACCAAAAGTGAACATATTGCTATTTGTTTGTTCGGAAAGTGATTTCGTTTGTTTTTTCCGATGAAAATGAAACACGATTTTTTTAGACCGTATAAACATTTTGTTAAATTATACATTCTCCAATTTGGAAAACGAAATCACTTTCCGAACAATCCAATACATTCCCCTCAAGAGTGTATCTTAACAATTCGATTTTTTGCTTTTCGGACACTTTCAACATTTTCTTCGGTGACGACTCAAAAATCAAGGTATCTAAAACGTACGTTCGTGAGACATTGTTACTAATTTCAACGCGTTGAAATTAAACGGGGGAAAGGACAAATCAATTTAAAGGTACAATTAACTGTCCGTTTTGATCGTTGTTCGCAGATACTGTCGAAAGAATTAATAATTGAGTAATTTTCAAAAGAAGTTTCAAACAAGTCGAATCCCTTTGGTAGTTCCAGTGTTGATCCCTCCTCCTCTTCCCCTCTTTGTTAACCCGAGTGTCTCCGTCCCGTTGCAGTTGATTTCGATAAGTTAGGTTTAACCGACAACGAAAACCCTTACGGTGCTCTACCATCGGCGTTCGAGGCTACCGCGAGGGACCAAGGTCCAACCACCGCGGAGTTCATCGCTGCGTTCGTGAAACGTGGACTCAGCAAGAGGGAGGCAGTCGCCGATGTACCGAAACACGCGTTCTACGGTGGCGAAAGGGCGCTTCTGTACGGCACCGCCGAGGACATGCTCGCCAACTTCGGTCTGAACGGGAAGGCGTGTCTGCTGAGAGCGATCTGCGAGGTACAAGGACACCCCTTGAGCAATTTCGGTCTGATTGGGGAGATGCTCAAGCTTTTCTTCACGTAAGCCTCCCCACCATGTACGCTTGGCGACAGCGCCGCCCCTAGAGATTCCAGGGCCCGGTCTCACACATTCCGATACCGTCGATCCGCATTTTAGAAAACATTGCGCGAAACACGACTGTCAGTAGTGGCCCTAGAGACTGTGGATCCCCGCTGTATTCCTATTTTAATGCAATTACAAAATTTTCCGGTGTTTGTACAATCGCAAACATTTATTTTGTATAAAAAGTATTTTTTCATAAAAAGTAAATGTTCGCCCGATGGTATGGGCGGTACTGGTCCTCGAGTTTCGTTCGTTTTCTTGCCACGTGTTCCCTCTTCGATCGATGCCCGATTTACTTTCAGTGCCAGTAAGTCACCGTTTTCTAACCTCTTGAAAGACTACGTTGAAGCTGAAAACAGAGGGAAATTTCACGGAGAATGTTGGCCTTACTTCAAGGATTGCCCAAAATCATTGTTTCGTCCATCCGAGAATAGATACACGTAAGTATAGACAAATATAGTGCACGTATTGTGTCGTATCTGTTTTGGACGTACGCGTGTCGAGACATGAGATTTGAATGGTCGGTGATATCATTTTTTTTTTCTTTTTTTTTTCCAGAAAAGACGCTTTTCACGAGAATATCGTGGCCGCCGAAACGGTTGAGAAGGATCAACGTTCTTTTTCGGACGAGTCAATAGGACGAACGCAAAAGGAAACTGAATTCCCCCAAAACGCGAAACGCACAATGCACCCTTCAATGTAGGTGTAATTGTACTGACTCGCTCGAAACTAGATCAACTTCTCACAAGTCGGAAGAAAAAAGTGTTAACTGACCGCCCGCGCACTTCTTATTCCCTTGGAAAGTTTTGGTTCCCTTACTAAAAAACATATTCGAGTGTTAACGATTTGCCCGCCACCTATTTTGAGTTTCGAAAACAAAGCGGAAGTGAAGCTTGTACATTCGACTTGATAGGAAACCAAATACGCGTTTTACGCTTTAGCGGCCCGTTGTAGCCCATGTTGCGCGCAAGCGTGCGTGCGACTTTTTATCGCCATATTAATTCTAGCAAACTTAATCTTCGACGTCGTTTTACACACGGTAACAAAAAATATCCTTTAGCCGTTCAGATTATTTACTTAATGACATATTAGTGAACGAGATGACCTGATCGCGTTACGATACACATGATCATCTCCCGTTTCACTAAAGTGCACTCGAGTGAATACAATTACGCTAATTATGATTCTCTCTTGACTAATTCGCGCCACGACTTGCTTCGCCGTCCACAGCTTAAAGTGTGTACGTGTCGCACTTCCGATGCGCAACCAACAGCATTTTGTATAAATTTATCTACATTGCGTTACCAAGTCGCTCTTGTAACAAATAATAACTGTAGTCGATAAAGAATCTCGAATCATTTGCAGCTACAATGATTTACCCTTCTTGACAGCGAATGAAAATCCTGATAAAATAATGACCGTGGTATACAAGAAATTAAGATCTTGTGTCGCGAATATGTCCACAACGATAACGATACGCGTGTAAATACGAATATTAATTCGTGACAGATCAAGCAGAAAAAGTAGGGTAGGACGATGAATTAAAAATACGTAAGGTAGATAATGTTATGTATAGTAAGTTCCATAAGCCGATAAGCGGATCCAAACAAAACCACGTGATTGCGACCAGGGCCGATTGGCAAGAAGTTATTTTCTGAATACGTACAAATGCTGTAAAATTTCAACAGACCTACGAACATCCCTGGCTAGACCATTTGACTACATAGTGGACTAATAAAATTTTGGTCACGTGACAAGTTATTTACATCCAATTCGTTGTGGCGTGAAACGTACTGTAGTACACGATTGCCATCTATTTAATTCATATACGCATTTGAAAATAATATTTACGCGAATAAAATTTAGCGTTTGAATCGAATAAAATTAAGTGTAGTCATTTTAATTGAACAAAACCGTGGGTCATTCCTATAAAACTGTACAATTTTAACATAGAGATTAATTTTGTTCGTTTTGGTGGTTGTGATTAAATTCCTCATTGATCATTAGTCACGCCATCTCCGATAAAGTGTTGGGAAGGGAATTCCCTTCCGTTTTGGTTTCCGATATCATTCAATAACACTTCCGACAAAGTGTTGGGAAGGGAATTCCTTTCCGTTTTGGTTTCCGATATTATCCTATTAAGTGGCTAGTGAAAGTATTTCAATAAACTGGAAGACATCGGTTCTAACTAATAACTTTCAACTTTCCTCTTTTACAATTAATATTTATAACATAAAGTGTGTCTTTTCATATATCAGTATCCTAACCTATGGATTTTTATTTCATGAACTTTTATAATACTGCATTTGGCCCACAAAACGAAGCAATGGCTTGTGAAAGGTGTAATGCAAAGTTCAATTTTTTCACCCGCAAGGTAATAATGATAATATATGTATTTTTTTTTATTACTGACAGTATGTCAGAAACGATCTAACGGATGAACACTTTATTTTTTTCGTATGGTCGTTTCAGAAACAATGTACCGATTGTTTGAGGTATTTTTGTTCCGAGTGTGTAATTAAGCGGCCGGATAAGACTCTAAATTGTGACAGTTGTATTATGTTATCACGAAGACCTTTGGTACGAAGTCAAATTCTACAAATGCGTTCTAAAGATTTGCGGCAATATCTAGTGGCAAAAAAGGTATCCATCAAAGGATGTATTGGTATGTACATAATAATGGAAATGTCTTCTGGCTTAAAACACTATTATAATTTGTATACTTTATAAAAATCTGTATATTTTTGGAAATCTCTTTTACAAAGAATTTATAAAGATTATTGCACAATTAATGCAAAGTCTTGAAAATATGTTTTACTTCTTTTACTTCCAGAGAAAGAAGATTTAATAGAGCAAATGATGGTATTTGCTAATGGTACTAGCAATTACACAAATATAAATATTGCAGAGGACACAAGTGCACAGAACATGTACGTTATATTTTATCGCGTAATGGATGTAAATAGAAAACATTGTAAACAGATGTGTCTAAAGTCTTTTTTTGTTGATCCTAATAGTCTTCAAAAATAAGAAAAAATACAGGCAATAAATTACATTGTAACGTTTAAGTTGCCTAGAAATGTTAATATTGCAAATTCTGTGTCTGTGGTTTAATGGTGTGCTATTACACTTATCAAAAGCATCCTTACACGTATTTTAAATTGAAACTGCAAAAAATAAAGTATTAAGGTATTCTATTCTACTTTAATTTCAGTAGCAGTACTGCTTCGAGCCAAATGACAGACATAATAAATGAACGAACTGATGAACACACTAATGAACACACTGATGAACATTCTAATCAAGAGCATGGAACTAATAGCGCAAGAAACAATCGTGTGGAAACTGGAGAGATCTCAGAAAGTACTTTCGTTCCAGATGAGGGATCAGAACCTATAATCTCGGAAAGGGGTGAAACTTCAGACATTTCCAGCACTCATCGTTCTGATACATTTAAAAATATTCCAGTGGTAAGAAACATTAATTGTCATATTTCAAAATATAGACAGTTTGTTCATAAAGTATTAAACTTTCTGGATACAAAAGTAATTCTAATAAATATGTCTCTTTTCTGTATAGTGGTCAAATAATGTAAAACTATCTGATATAAACAGTTTAGCAGAATTGGAATATTTAACTGTGAAGCAATTGAAAAACTTGTTAAGTATAAATTGTGTAGATTATAAAGGCTGTGTAGAAAGATGTGAATTACTGGATAAAGCTTCCAGATTATGGCAGAAATATAACCAATCAAAAACAGGTAAGATACGATTTATTCTATACAAAATACATTTGCTTATTTGAATACTCAAGTAAGAAAAAATGTTAAATATACATTTTATTGATAGAGATGGAAACATTGGATGAAGACCTTTGTAAAATCTGTTGGGTTGAACCAATTGAATGTGTGATTTTGGAATGTGGCCATATAGCATGTTGTCTTAATTGTGGCAAACAAATGTCCGAATGTCCAATATGTAAACAATATATAGTGCGGTTGGTACGATTTTTCAAAGCTTAACAATAATGCAAGAACATATCAAGTTGTTATGTAATTAGTATTTCAGAGGAGAAATAAAAAAAAAAGCGTATGTAATAAATTTTACTTAAGGTACAATTTTTAATATTGAAATACATTCAGCTACTCAATATTAATATCATCGTTCTGGATATATTTTAATGATTCATGAATTCAACATAATAATTAAATATTAAGGGATTTAACCCAGAAAAATTATACTATGAAATATTACTGTAATGCATATATTTTTTAAGAAAAAATTAAACTCGTTAACCCGTTAACGTAGTACAGACTCGTAAATCAATTTCTTACGTATTTTTTAGTACGTATTATTTGTCGTCTATAATGTATTACAAACATACATGTCGTTAAGATACGATTTTATAAGTATAAATGTTATTGAATTTACAAATTTAGTAAACGTAATATTTTTTGTAAATACGATAATTATGTGTCTATGAACTATAATTATTATGTAGACGATTGTGAAAAATAAGGAGAGAAGACACGGTTAACATTTATTGAGTAGGTAGATGAATTAGGTATGTACTATGCATCGTACGTAATTTAATGGTCTATATAGAAGTATATAGTATAGGAAACTTCTGTCAACCAACATATTGAATCATCTTGCATATGGATTTGTCTATAAGGTAGTCCACGCAACTGTTTTAGGTCATAATTTCATTATTAGTCTAATAGATAGTCTAAAAAAAAAATGTTGAAGGAAAAAAATAAATGGTTAAAGAGTACTACATTTATAGGACTATATTTTTTAGTGCAATAGTGCATATACAATTAATAATCGCGTTATTTTTTTAATTGGAAATATATATTTATTTTGGTATAGATTAAATCCTCTTGTCATTCCTCTAACTGTACTAATAATAGAGTTATGCCCTGAAACAATTATGTAGACCATCTTGTATAGTAATTATAGAATTTTCCATTAAGACTGTTCAACTTATTAATTTTGATTGTTAATTAAATAATATTACTTTTAAATCAATTATTTGGCTCACAGTTAGGATAGTCAACATGAAATGTGTCATACAAATGTACATTGAGACTATTCTGTGTAATAATTAATAAGCTTCTTAATAACATAAGAATGTTTATAAAAAGACAAAAAATATATTTGTTGTTCAAATAGTTAACGATAATAATGGCGTAGTTAATAAATAAAGAAGATGCATAATTTTAACAAATACGAATATTTTTATTCAATTAAAATTTGCCTATTCATTATAAAACATTAATGATTTTCAATGACTACCTTTAAATTTGAAATCTTTCTCTCCTTCTGTAAATTTAATGTTCTTTTTAAGTTTTTTTCTTTAGCTATTTTATCGCTTCTCTCATTCTCCATACATCGTTACTAACGATTTTGAGTCCAATTGAGTGTACTGAATAAATATGAGTTTATAATTGAAGCTTGTAATTTGATGAAATGGTAATAATTTTCAAATTTTTCGAGTGATAAACATTTCAGTTTTGCTAAATCGTTTGTTGAATTATTGTGTTGAAGTATTGTTGTATTACTGAATCCATCTGAACTATTTGAGTAATAACCTACTCAAGTAGGTTAAAAAAATTTGAATAGTTGCTTAAAATTAATTTCTTATCGAGGATGTATATTCTAACTTGTATAATTTACAGTATACCAGCGCTAATATATAATGCCCAACATTATCTTTAAAATCGAAGATCTTTCCCATTTCTATATTACGCGCATGTGTAAAGCCGTATGAAAAATACAGTGGATAATAACCTGTGTTCACATTGTAATAAAAAATTATACGAAATTGAACAATTACAACTTGTATAATTGTTTATAAAACGAAAAATACACTGATTAAAAAAAATTATAAAAGAAAATAAAGAATAGAGTTGCACAAAAGAATTTGCAAACATGAATCAAGCAAATGTTGAGAAGTGCTTTTCTAGGTTAAAATATAATATCAGGCCGGAACCACGCAAATTAAAAAATGTAAAAGGCCCAGAAGGAAGAATTCAAAAAATTAAAAAAACGTTGACTGCTTTAATTAAATACGAAAGAATCGAATTGAATTACCCTAGGGCTGATGAGACGAGAGGTTACGTTGAACTAGTATGTATTATAGAAATTGTTTCTATTCTTTTGTAAAACTTATATTTCATATTTTATTTTTCATAGCTGATATTAGAAGCATTGCACCATGGACCTCAGGATAAAGCAACAATGGAACTTGCAAATTTTTGGATACTAGAGAAACAGCTTATCCATAAACTTTTTAAGGTACTAGTACCAAGATTTGAGAATTATACAACTTCGTTTACGAAGGTATATAACGCGCCGAGTATATATCCTAAAACTATATACAAAAGAGCAGTGTTGGAATTAAAAGGTATATTTTCATAAAAATTTCATATTTATTTAAAAATTTATGAAAATAATAATATAAATCTTTAATTTTAGGAAATGTGTATCCTAGTTTAGAACCGTATAATCCAAACCAGCACCTTTTGCTTCATAATATATTACTTGATGCGGCTAAAAAAGAATTTCGAATGAATAAGTACAATGAAATTGCTACAAGTATAAACTCATTATAGACTGCATGTAAAAATTTTATTATAAATTGATAAAAAAGATATACAATATTGATATAAACTGGTAAATATAATTAAATTCCCATTAATAACTTAAATATAACTGATGTAATTATTATTGTTCTTCTGGATTCTTAAGTTGATTTGAAAAGATTTAACGGATAATGTTCATGAAATTCTGTAACATGCTTTTCCATAGAAAGTAATTGCTTTCTGAAATTAAAAAAACATATTATATTTCGTTTAAAAAGTACATAGAAGAAATTTTCAAATTTATATTATAATATACTATTTTAAATTTAATTAAAAAACATACTGTATATGCTTTGGCATTGCACAATATACATCTGTGAATAATTCTTTCCAACACGGTTTAAGTTCCTTTTCTGCATTTGCAAACATGAGTAATATAGATTCTTTAATGGATTTTCTTGTTTTTTGTTCTTGCTGATCACACCAAAGATTTATTGATTCTAAATAATCACGAAACCTCCTTATTGGTGTATGATGAGTCCAGGGAGCTATTTCATTAGTCGACCTATATGCAGTACTATCATCAGAAGTACTATGGTGACCTACCCTGAAGTATACGTAAACAAATGTTTAACTGTTTTAAAAAATTAATGTATCTAAAAAGATTGCTTTTATACCGGTAACTCATAGCTTCAATTAAAACAGGTTTCCCTTCCTTAATAGAGAATTCGCGAGCAGCTCTTGTTGCATAATACATAGCAAGAATGTCATTACCATCTACACGTATTGTACGTATCCCATAAGCTGGACCTCTTGCAGCAATCCCATCTCCTTTAAATTGTTCCGAAGAAGGAGTTGAGATAGCATAACCATTATTCCGACTTGAAATGTTAAAAGGATATTATGTGATTATTTTTTGGTATTTGATATGTTTTATGCTATTCATATTTTGTTCACTGTATAATATTCAGAATACGTACCATATAAAAACAATTGGACATTCCAAAGTTGCAGCAAAATTAAAGGCTGCATGGGCATCACCTTCACTAGCTGCTCCTTCACCAAAGTAACATATGACACATGCTTTTCTTTTAGATTGTTTAAGCGCATATGCTGTACCTACAGCTAAAAATAACTATTTAACTAAATATTATCGTGTTAATATATTACAAATTTGCTTTTTCTAAGAAAAATATGCACAGTATTTGATAATTTTTGTACCTTGAGGTAATTGTGTTGTTAAAGGAGAAGAAATGGTAATAAAGTTTAATTTTTTTGATCCATAGTGAACAGGCATTTGTCTTCCCTTTGAAGTATCTTTGTGATTACCATAACACTGATTCATAAATTCTGTGATAGAATGACCACGCCACAACAAGACACCTACATTTATAGATTTATTCTACGTTAAATTGAATTTTTGAAACAAAAGAATTAATTGTTGTTAATTATAAAATATGTACCAGCTTCGCGATACTGTGCATATATAATATCTTTCAATGTAGTAGCAGCAGCAGAACCAATTTGTATTGCTTCTTCACCAGTATTTGTCATATAAAACGATATACGACCTTGCCTCTGAGATTCGTAGAGGATTTTATCCATTATGTTCAGAGTGAGCATTTTATGGTACATACTAGTCAAAGTTTGTTCAGTTAACTTAAGTAAAAAATATATTATGAATATAGTAAAAAAAATGGTAAAAACTATTTGTATATTTTATACACATTAATTAGTTAAACCTTATGTTCCTTAGGTAATTGTACATATTTGGATGAATTTAAAATCCTAAATATTGGTAAAGGATCATAGTTTTCTTTGTCGATAAATTTAAGTTCATCTGTAAAATTAGTTTGTATCCCCAAGTAACAAGGCTCCTTTGTATCAATCATAGTGCAAATTCCATTGCTGGCACTTACATTACAACAGTATCGTTTTGTCTATATAAGTTAAAGCGAACAATTATTAAATTTTTTTTGTGTTTGCACTTTCTTTCATTCTCTAACTCACATGCTCACCTGTTGCAATACATTTCTAAAACATATCTCTTTTCCAAGTTTACGGAGAACACGATCAATCATTCTTGCACGAAAAATTTGTATCAATGTCTAAATTTCTACACTCTGACAATTAATGATTGCTTTTATTTTCGCTTTAAAACTTTACGTAACGCTTGCGTCCGATACATATACATATATTTGTTTATGGATTATGCTTAATTTCACACACTTTGCATACATTTTACTTTGATTAAGCATGGTCAGCTGACACAGTGTTAATTGTGTAGTAGATTGTAGTTGTATGATAACGTTGATCGCAAGCAAATGCTATGTGGAAGTATTGCGCACGAGTGACGTTTGTCCGATTATATACATTTTTTTATTTATAATATGTTTATACTTTAATTAGTTATGAAGATTTTCATTCCCACATAAATTTTCTTTTAAATAAAAGATTACATAAAATAGAATTGAAACGTAATTCAATCGAACAAAGTATATAAAACAATTTAACCTCTTTGGAAATAGAAAATTTGGAAATATTCAAATCTAAACAAAGAAAGAAATGGATTCTTGGAAGGATCAAGATCTATATGAATTAATCGGTGCAGTACAAGCAGCTTCGACCCAAGAGGTATGAAATTTTTTACTTAGTAATAATTCGCGCAACATTTTATATTTCTTCAAAATATTGCTAGTATATATGTGATATTTAAATGACATTGAGTTTAAGAAAGTTGAATGTATATATACTTTTAATATATTTTATCTTTTCAATTTTTAATATTACTTTAGATTAAAAAAGCATATCGTAAGAAAGCTTTATCTTGTCATCCTGACAAAAATCCAAATAATCCAAAAGCAGCTGAGTTATTTCATGAATTATCACATGCATTGGAAATCCTTACAGATACATCTGCTCGGGTAAAAATATATAAAGATTTTTAATTTGTGATTACATTCTAATAAATATTTCTTATTTTTCTCATTGTTAATAACATTTCATTTCAACAAAAAAGGCAGCTTATGACAAAGTTATTAATGCTAAACATCAAGCAAAATTGCGAGCTAAAGAATTTGATGTAAAACGTAGAAAATTAATGGATCACCTAAAAGAACGAGAGGATGCTTACAAACACTCTTTAAGTTCAGAATCTTCCACAAAAAGTGATAAAGATAAATTACAGGTATATTTTCTATTTTAATTGTTACAATTGTTTTTCTTTTATGACTTTGTTACAATTTCAATGGTTTCATATATTTTAGGCTGAAATAGAACGTCTACGAAAAACTGGATCAAAACAAGTGGAAGAAGAAATAGCACTTATGAAAAAAAAGATAGCAGAAGAATCAAGAGAATTTCTCAAAAAATCTAACATTGATAATGATTCTTATATAATAAAGGTAAAATGGAAATCTAACAAAAATAATTTCTCTGAAAATGGATACAATTATGATACATTGTATCAGATTTTTTCAAAGGTATGATATCACAGAATATTTAAAAAATGTCCATATCACTTCGATTCATGAGTTACATATCACTATCAGATATTCCTTTACTCATATAAATGTTTATTTTCAGTATGGAGATATTATAGCCCTTGTTTGTTCATCTACAAAACATGGCAGTGCATTAGTAAAATATCAAAACAAAAATGATGCAGTATGTTTATGAATAATGTTAACAGTAAAATGTCTCTTTTGGAAAAAAAACAATAAATAAATAATAAAATTAGTTTTTTTTCTCAGGAAATGGCTCTAAATGAAGTTGGTCTAGCACAAAATCCATTGAAAATTCAAAAGCTGTGGGATACACCAAAACAATACAATTTTTCTAAGGAAAGAATAGCTTCCAACATAAATTTTAACGAACATATGTCATCATATCCAATTGGTAATAACTCTGAAGAGAACAAGGTCAGTTGAAAAATTATTTTCAACTGTTTTTCAATTATGAATTTGTTTAACATGATGATTTCTTCAATATTTTTGCACTAAACTATTAATATTAAGTATAAACAATATTTCAGGTGAATCAAAAAATGTCCGATGCGGAATTTGAACGTTCGGTATTGAATAATTTAAGAAAAGCTGAAGAAAAGAAAAGGTCTTTAGGAATGTCACATTTGAGGGAAGACACGTGATCAATAATAATTATAATGCTCATCTGACTTTATTTATTACACATTTATGAGGACGTACCTGAATACCTAAATTGTGATTGTGCAAATACAAATAGAAAGGTATTGGAGTGTATTGTCTGTATCTGTACTACAAAACTAATTAAGATTTGTTAATTTATGCATTCATATGTTTAAAAAAAGATATTCTGAACTGAAATTAACATTCGCAACATTTATAAAAAATTCGTTAACTAAATATAAAAACTGATCATTCGATTTTGCGATTAAATTGAATTCGTCTGTTACAATTTATCGATCAATCAAATTCGTTATTATTATATTATACTATTTGAATCTGACCATAAAGCAATTATTTTAAGTTAAGATAATATCTTTATGCTCCTTTGATTTTTTTGATTTCTTCATTTCTACTTCTTCAATAGGAGCTGCCTTAATGAATGGAATTTCATCTTCATATTCTGTTGGCATGAATTGTGCTAAAACCTTCGGCAGCTTAATCCCAGTATCAGTTTGGTGTACTTCTAATATCGCACATATTACGCGAGTGACCGCGCACATCGTTGCATTCAACATATGAACGTAGTCTGTACTAGCATTCATTTTTTTAGTTTGACCATACCTGAAACACAAAAATAGCATTTTCATTTACAGTAATAATAACAACAACAATAATAATAAAATAAAATCCAAGCTGATACTAATGTTTAGTACCTGACCAATAAACGCCTTGCTTGATAATCCAAACAATTGCTACATGATACTAGTTCACGGAAAGCACCTGATCCTGGGAACCATGCTTCTAAGTCTAGTTTTTTTGAAGCTGCATTATTCAATGCACCAGACACTATATTCACTATACGGTAAGGAATCTCCAAAGCTTTGTAAAAGTTCTCCGCGTTTGAAATCATTTCTTCCATCATTTGCCAAGAATTATTATCATATGGAGATGTCAAACAGAATTGTTCCACCTATCACCCATGTGTATCCACATGTGAATCTGTATAATTACATTTCTTAAATCTATTACAAGGACAATCAGTTACTTTTTCAAATTGATGAACTCTAAAAATGCCTCTTGTATCACGCCCATGAGATCCAACTTCTTGTCTGAAACATGTAGATAGTCCAGCATATTTAATTGGTAATGCATTTTCAGGAATCCACTCATTCCGATGAAATGCAGCTATTGGTTGTTCAGATGTAGCAATTAAGTACTTTTCTTCAATTTCTTTATCATCATTATGTTCACTACCTTTACCAATCACCTAATTGAACAAAATGCTAAGTACAATAATCAACTCTGATATGCTTGTATATATAATTATTCATTTTATACCTTGTATAGTTCTTCATCAAATTGAGATAACTGTGCTACTTCTTGCATAACATCTTTGCGCATAAAAAATGGTGTATAAAGTGGTTTGTAACCTTTTAAAAACAATTGTCTAAGAGCAAATTGTATTAATGCATGTTGCAGAAAAACAGCTGGCCCAACTAAAAAGTATCCACGCCCACCAGAAACATTAGTACCTCGTTCCCCATCTAATCCATCAATCATGTGTATTAAATCAACATGAGAGTATCTCTTCCTTTCTGTACAATCTCCGTAAGTTCTTTCAACCTAAAATGAAAATTACAATCTTAAAAAGTTGATGATAAGAAAGTTTTTTTTAATCAATAGTATACCTTATTTTCTTCTTCATCATTGCTAATTGGTACAGACTTGTGTAAAAAATTTCCTATTTCTTTGAGAGCACGATTTCTTTCTAATCCAGTTAAAATCAAATCTTTGTCATTTTTTCCTACAACATCATCAATAAAAGTACGAATAGTTTTAATCTGGGCAACTGTCAATGACTTCAAGTTATCAGGCATTAAATTTTCTAAATTTTCAAGAATATCGATCGGAACGATATCATCACTGCCCACTGCCTCTTTCCTTTTCATTCTCTCTCCAATTTCTTTACTACATACATTTTTCAATTTATTTAAATTGTCAGCCTTATGTCGCAGCTGTCGCCAAATTTTATCCTTTTCGATCACTGTGTCCACTAAATTTAAGTCTTTGAAACGATTCTTTTGGTTTTCTCGTATTTTATCCGGGTCAAAACCTTTATCCTTTCGAAAAAGATCTAAATCCAGTACCATGATGAACAATATCAGTGTCACGGATTGTTTCTGCAGACGTTAAAAATGACACGTGGATTCTACTACTTTTTATGGATTGATAAAGACCACATCTTTCAATTCGTCGCTTACCGATAGAGGGCCTCAATTTTAAGGTTCTGGTAAGTTCACGCATTGAGAAAGACGCTTTTATACTCTTCAACTAGGAAAATATCGAGTATAAGAAACCCTACGAAATCAACACTATGTAACTCATTCTTATTAGTTGAGAAAACTTTATGCAGTGTAAACTTATAATGAATAAAAAAAGTATTAAAGGCTTTATTTATTTCTTATTTAATAATTGTAGCTTATTTTTGTTCAAACATGAGTATAATATTCAATAAAACACTCTAGAATAATTTAAATTCTTCTAGCTTAAACTATGTTTATTGTAACGAAAACGCTTATATGCAGTTAGGATACATTCCTTAAAAATGTTATTAGAAGCATTGTTTGCAACGTTTATTCTATATCTCGTTTGTGCTAAAGCCACAGAGTATTTTGTCTTTGGATATGGTTCTCCAAATCACAATTCCTAAACAGAGAGTGTATTGTAAAACTATTAATTTTTCACGAAGTTAGTATTTCAGTTTGTGCGACCCCAACTCTCGTAAGTTCAACCGACTATTCTATATCTTGTCCGTGACTCTAATTTGATCTCTCCTCGTCGCGTGAGTTGTATGATAAATTCTTTCATTGAATGCTAGCTCTACTTTATCTCACATGTGTGGTAATACGTTCGCTTGGTCACGAGGTTGATACTTCAGTTTTTTGTCATACAACCACAAACTTTCATAAGATATGAGGACTATCTTATAGCTCGTCTATGACGAGTTTCAAATTTTGATAGTTTAGTTGTAATCTTCGGTGGAATACAGTGTTCATTGCTATTAAGTTTGCGCATGCGCCTTAGTGACGTTAATGAAGAAAAAACGAGGAAGTCAGAATACGCTGGAATATGCCACAGTATGCGCCGATAGCGTTGGATGTCTTTGATTAAAGAAGGAAAAATTAATTGGAGAGTAATGTGTCGTAAGTTTATCGTAATGAACGAAAAGTCAGGTATAGTGTAGACAAGAAGATTGTGGATTCAAATAGTCAGGTTAGTTATGTCTATGACGCAGGGTTTTGATGACTACCAACATAACCTAAAGTGCTTGTCAATTGACTACGCTTGAATTCGTGTACAATACCTTTCATGAAAAATAATTAAATGATCTACATAATTATTGTTCTAATCTAATGGAATTCATTGAAAATTGACGTTTTTGTAAGGCATAACTATGTCACAAAACACTCGTTATTTACTTCTCTCTATCTGTCTTATTTCTGTTTTGATACCTATTCATAAAAGATAGACTGGATATGAAAGGCTGTAATTGGTTTGTTGAATTCAACATATAATGTTGAATTTTTAAACCTCTTGCCTGAGAATTAGATTACAATTAAATGAGAAATCGTATATTTGTAATTCCATTTGTTTCAGATACGGTATAGTAATAAACATTCCAACAAACATTGGGGCATAGTTAAAGTCAATATATAAGGCATATTTGTGTACATAATAGCCCCACAACTAAAAGGCATACAACTCGACGCTAGACCGGTGAGTTCCAACACAAAATATTGCTTGGTAGTACGGCGGACACTCAAAGCCAACTAACCATGTCTGTACAAAGTGTTGCTCTGGCATCTCTCACGGCCACCTATACCGACTCGGAGGGCGAAGACGGGGTGGAAGACGACCTTCAGGAGAATTCGAACACTCCCCAGGGGGCCGCCCCGCATAATGCCCAAGTCGGTCAGCCCCAGGCTTTCACCAGTCCCAAATCTGGCAGATCAGCCTCAAATAGTCCCGTCGTTGCTCCCAGCGTCGGTGGCAAGTCTAGTAACGATTTGTCAAATGCGCCCACCTTAGTGACAGACGTGACGTCTAAGGTGCAGAGATTGGTTTCGTATTTTGATGACACGATAGTCTCCGACGACGAGGGAGTGCTGCAGACACCAGTCGATGGACAGCCTTCTGAGAATGGAAGGCTTTCCTCGATTACTGAACGCTCTCCCTCTTGTCAAGGAGAATTAGTTTCAGATAGCGAGGTCGATCCATATGGCGTGACTATACCACCAGAACCACTGGGACAGTGTCCTGTGGAGTTACAGGAGAAGATAATGAAACTTTTTAGGAAAATGGAGAGTGGCGGTTTGGACATGAATAAAGTTATACAACAAAGAAAGGATTTTAGAAATCCATCTATTTATGAAAAACTTATTCAGTTTTGTAGCATCAACGAATTGGGCACCAATTATCCTCTGGATAGATTTGATCCATTCAAGTGGGGTAAAGACTCTTACTACGAAGAACTCGCTAAGGTACAAAAGGCTGAAATGGATAAACTTGAAAAAGCTAGGAAAGAAAAAACAAAAATTGAAATTGTTTCTGGCACGGCGAAGCGACCCAATAGTTCTAGTGTGACCGAAGACGATGCCAAGAAAAGAAAGAGTAAATGGGATCAAGTGGCAACGGGAGCCACTGCCTCCGTAAAGCCTACCGTTTTATTGTCTCAACCGACTCTTACTACCTTAACGTCATCTGCGACTGGCACCAAAGCGACGGTAATATCGGCTTTCGGATCTTTACCAAAGAAAAGACTGTAACATATTTTGTAAATCATTTGTAAATATCACTTCTTTTAAAAAAACAACATTTCATCCTTCATTTAAGGTTTTATCATAAACACGGAAGTAATAGTTCATTTTGTGAAGTATACTTGTACACACTTAATGTGCGATCGTACATACATACAACCATGTATTACCTGTAAGTCTGCTTTGTCAGATTTGTTTGTTGGTTTTACCGATTATTCGTTCGACACATAATTTCATGCGTGTGCGATGTACTATTGATATAAGATTGCATCAATCAGTAGCATAATTATCGTCGGAGCAATGTACCTACAGTAACACGGTAGAGCGTTAAGCGCTGATTGAATATATAGAAATTTAAAAAAAAATTAGAAGCTAAAAAAGAGAAATATGGGGTTCACACAGTAGCAAAACGAGGTTGCGATTAAATTAAAACGAAACGTCGATTAACTTTTATCTTGAATAAATTTTTTTTCTATAAGCAACATTTCATATGCAAAATATATGTTTCAAATTAATGTCTATTTTTATAGTTTCTTTACATCAGTAACATTTTTTGTTGTTAGTAATTTGAAGAAGTAATAGAAACTAAAAGAAGACAAACAATTAGAATTTGGGGGAAATGTTTTTGTATGTAAATGTGTACACCTGTAGGTATGTACATTGCATGCTCACCGATGAACATTCTTGAAATACTTCATTTCATGCGTCATTGAACGTTGAAATATTGTAAAATACGCATACTGTAACATGTGCTGCCATTGCAACAAACTTGAAAATCAATCAAATTTTTTCCACTTTGGACTGACGCGAAGAAAATAAACCTTATTTGTAACCATAATCTCCAAGGAACAATGTTAATAATTATTAAACGCGGATTAGGGTTTAATTTCTTGTAAGTCTAAATAAACGATTCCTAGTTGTACTTTTATACGAAAGATTTGTTTCCTTGACAATGTAGTCTCATATCCTATTAATGCGTACGATAGTTATAATTTTCGAATAAAATTTGTGCTTATTAATCAGATGTTGCTTAAAATTATAAGGAATAGAATTTTTTATTTTAAAATTAAGTATTACTACATAACTTCATGTATTTTTTGAGTATCGTTAAAGTTCAAGAGTTGGTATTTCCGAAGGTAATGATTTAATGAAAAAAATGCATTAAATACTAACGGTTGAAAAACTAAACACACTAAACTTTTAGAAGTGTTATATGCGATGTAGGTGCAGTGTGTTTGTATTCAAACATCCTAGTTGAATGGGATTGTTCAATGTTTGGTATCAGATGGTATTGGTACTATTAGTGTAAAGCATCTGCATTGCATTTCTTCTTGCTCGGCTAAGTTTTAAATTTTCAATAATATAAACGAATGTGAATGAATTATTTCTCTTAAAAAACAAATTTTTTCTATATGACACATTTTACTGTTGAATGTTTCCACTCTAGCTCTTCAATTACTTTCGTGATAGGAGTTATATATTTCTAGTGAGAGAAATCTTTACTTGTGACATAACCTCTAATCTGGAATTGTTAATTCATTTATACTGAGCGTATCCAAAGATACGCAGTTATAAATATATTGTATCTAAGCCATTAAATACGAGGAAAAAGAAAATCATATAAAGCAGGGTGAAAATATCAAAAAAGGAATACAAGAAGTTACGATTACATTTTTATCAATGACCGTGGACAGTAGTTACAGTAAAGAACAAGTTATTCTTGTAACAGGTGGCTACGATCATACTATCAAAATATGGCAGCCCCACACAGGAGTTTGTCAACGTATTTTAGAACACTCGGATTCGGTATTCTGATTCATGTTCATTCTTAATAATGAATTCTATTATAAATTTTATATTTTTTCTTGAAAATTTTTATTCATTTGCATATTTTTAGCAAGTAAACGCTTTGAATATTACACCAGAGAAATATGGGATTGCTGCTGCTGGCTATCAGCATATAAGAATGTACGACTTAATTTCCGACAATCCAAATCCAATTATTAATTATGAAGGAGTATTGAAAAACATTACAGGCTTGGGTTTCCAGGTGTTTTATCCATTATAATTACTCTGTCGAACAACATAGATGACGTATTAAATGTTTGCAATTGATTCTAATGCAACAATATCATGAAACTATTAGTACATTTTACTGTGCATAGGAAAATGGTAACTGGATGTATACTGGAGGTGAAGATTGTACCGCTCGAATCTGGGATCTCAGGTAGGTATTTAACATTAAATATTGTGTAGTTTTGCTTCTAGATGTGTTTATATATTGTAATAATATTAATAATAATACAGGATGAGCAGCTTTCATTGCCAAAGAGTATTTCAAGGGCCTGCTCCTGTGAATTGTGTATGTTTACATCCTAATCAAGCAGAACTTATTGTCGGTGATCAAAGTGGCGTTATACATTTATGGGATTTACGTTCAGATCACAATGAACAGTTGGTAAAAACCTATAAAGTTACTTTAAAAGTAGCTAGGAAACAGTTAATAACACATCAATCAATTATATTTGATTTAATCAAGATTTGTAGATATAATTATGTTCTGTTTAAAGATACCAGAGGCTGAAGCATCTGTGCAAGATATCGCAATCGATCAAGACGGTACATACATGGCAGCAGTGAATAACAAAGGTCATTGTTACATTTGGACACTCACAGGTGGCGTCGGTGAAGAGCCTACACGCCTCAATCCTCGTCAGAAGCTTTTAGCTCATAAACGTTACGCTCTTCGATGCAAGTTTAGTCCTGATTCTACGTAAGAAGTATACCGTATCTATCTCGTGCAATTTGCATATCGTGAAAAATACAGTAAGTTAATAAAATCAAATAAATCTTCATCTTCAGTTTATAAAATATTTTGTACAGGCTTTTAGTAACTACGTCCGCCGATCAGACTGCTCGAGTCTGGAAAACGACAGATTTTTCAGAAGTACAAGTTCTTCAACATGAGGCAAAACGATGGGTCTGGGACGCAGCGTTTAGTGCGGACTCGCAATACATATTCACCGGTAACGACAAACATTCTCGCTTAATTGTCGCTATTGCTTATTTGTTTAACTTTAACATTCTGCTTAATTTAGCTTCATCCGATGGCGTTGCAAGATTGTGGAATGTATCAACGGGAGCCGTGGAACGAGAATATCAAGGCCATTACAAAGCACTTACCGCTCTTGCATTTCGCGACGAAATGCTTTCCGGTTCCTAATAGTATACGTTTTTCTGAATTTGCGAGTGAAAGTGCGAAAGTCACACTTTCATAGTACATCTTACTAACAATTTGTCAATGTTTGCGCATTAAGAATACGATAGGATTTTTCTATTTCTCAATGCTTTTTATTTCGATCTCATTGCGTACGATTTTGTAACGTGTTCTTTCACATTTTATTAAATTCATGTTCCAGTCTTAAAATAGGTTTGCACATTTTTGAACTTGTATACACTTCGTAGAATAATTTATAAATACTCATATAACGTTATTTTTTTCTCAAATGTGCTAATAAACAGAAAAATTATTCTCAATCAAGATCTGATTAACAAAAACAGAAATAATTATAACGTGTAAATTCACCAGGAACAATTTCAATATTCCAATCTTGAAAGATTATACATCTTTTCTTTTAACTATTGGTATGCGCTTTTTAAGCATACTCATTGTAATGACTTAAAAGTAACTGTTTTCAAACATCTTTCAAAGCAAAGGTAACGCTTCTACTTCTCCCATTTCTGTGAAGGTCTCGTTGTCCATTGTGTAACTTAACATGAACTTTAAAGACACTGTTTCCTGCAAAAGAAATTCGTTACCGAATTAATGTTAAGCCAAAACATTGTAAAATTGTTTAAAATTTAAAATAAAAGCTTTCATTGCTTTACCTTGTTAGGATTGGCAATCAACATAATTTGGGTGATTGCTGGTGGAGGAAGAAATGGATTATGACCTGGTAATTCAATTCCGGAAGGTGGCTGAAGTCTACATTTACATTTCTGTAAATTCAAATACAGAGAATCACCATGTCCAAGTGTTATATAGATAATTACTAAAAACGAAAGAATTTCTCGCTCTCCCATTTTCTCATATTTATGCGAACTAGAATTATAATACCGCAGTCAACATTATGAAGCTACCTGATGCTCAAAAAATGATATATTGTACCTTATTTTTCAAGTAGCATACACGCATCCAGAGAAGGCAAAAGCTTACACAACTAGAGATAACGTTTAACACATAATGGAACAATAGGAACAATGGAAAGGAAATAATGTGAATAAACATTTTGCACTTACTTTTGGCACCACTGCTTGAAACAAATAATTACTAAGTGGTTTTACATTTTTGCTCATTGTTGTAATTACTATAACAAACACATCTTCTCTTGGATTGTCTCGAGCAAAATGAAGCACAACAGTTATACCATTTTTTTCTTCCATTACTGTTATAGGTGGATTAATACCTATCAAAAAAATACTAAAATGTATAATTTTTAAAGAATTTGATTAAATTTAATTCATCACAGCTATTTAATCGCATTAAGTTTCTAATAAAAATGTTTCTATGATCTTAATAAGAAAATAAATGTACGAGTAGCGAGTACCTGGTTTAATATCTTGAAGACTAACATTTATGTGAGTCAAGGGTTTGATCTCAGGTTCTATACAAACAGTATTTTCTGTCTCTGATGTCTTTTCAATTACAGAGTGAAAAATGGGGAGGGACAAGGGAGGTAAAAGATTTTGACTATCGGTCGATTCAAACTGAGCACTGATCGGTTTGCTGTCTTTTGCATTTGCAACGTCCAACGAACCAGAAAAATGCGAAGAACCGCTATGAGGAAGAATAGTCGAATTGTAACGTTCTACTGACGGTTCCATGTGTAACGTACGAGTTACAGTTTGCTTACTAGAAACGTAGAAAGAAAAAAACATCATTAAGAAAATAAAAGGCTTAAAACGATAACGTTTATTTAAAGATTTACTATGTATAGTATATACTTTATTTTACCAACCTTGCTGAATTAGAACGCATGCTTGATATCGTGCCTGATAAACTTTGTTTGAGCAATGACTCTCCTAATTCGTTTAATTCTTCCAGTGCTCTTGCTTTACTGTCTATTTTTTTTTCAGGTGTATTGATTGATTCACCTGACAATGAAATAAAATTACTAACTATTTGTAGTTTCTTATCTGATAATATAATAATAATTATTTATTATGACTAATAACCAGTCAAATCTGCTTTTAAAACATTCTATCCATTCAAAATTTCAATACGTATTAAACATATTACATTTCACAGACCTTTTTTACTTGTAGGTAAAACGCTGATTGGCTGCATAATCATTGAATCAGGTATTAAGAGGTTTGTGTTAGAAACAGAAGATATTTCTAGACTTTCGGATTTTCCTAATGAACTGAAGATATCCCCTAAAACTTCCATATCTGATTGATGGTTTGTTGTCGTTGCATCATAACTCGTATTCGTACTATTGCTTTCAAGAGGAATGTTCTCTGTTGGAGAAGATAAATCTAACAAATACGAGCTGGTGTTGGAGTCCGTTTTAGGCTTTACGCATTCACCACGGACTATGACTGCAGTGTACTTTTCAAACACTTGTCCCAATTCATCGCTTGCGGCAAGCACGTCACCTAACGCAGATTATTTGAACATGACGCAATTGATCTCTGCGATCTCCCAGCTTCACAGTTTTGAAATTCTAAGTTGTGACTACATGAGTTAATTAGAATTTCTATAATTAACTTATTGATGATAATATGAATAAGAAATTCTGTGAACGATACTGTTCTTATTTAGCAAAACGATCTCTCATGTAAGACAAGAAAGTATTATCATTATATTCATTCAGGCTGTTTCAACAAATTTCATTATTGTGAAATATTTACCGAGCATTTCTTCGTTATCTTGAGTTTCGTTTGCTAATCTTAACACGATTGGTTTTAATCGTTCACAAGCTTGATGCAATTCCTTCATCAATTCGAGATCTTCTCTACTTGTTTCATTGCAATTATAAGAGTCCAACATCTCTGATAGTAACTTTGCATTGTTATGTACAGATTCTAATTCCATTATCCTACGTGAGTTCAATTGTACCCGCCTTTCATCCTACAAGACAATAGTTAAATTTTCTGACAAGGCTTCATAATCTTTTAAACATTTTTTGCTCACCTCTCTCACCATAGTTTTAATCAGTCTGTTTGCAGCTTGTAAATCATCAGGATTTTTGCTTTGAAGTAATTTTTGCAATAATTTGGATTTCTCCTCATCATCAAATATCGTGTGTTTAGATTTTGACACTTTTGATCCATCCTCTGGGGCACTAATTGTGGATGTTGGATCATGCTAAATATTTATGTATTGTTTACTGTTTATGTTTGCCAAAAAAATGTTAATAAATAGGGTGTATTTAAACAGGCTATAAAACTGACCTCAACAACACCTTGGTTTTTCAACATTTCATAAGCTTCTTTAATTTTTAATTCTCGTGGATAGTCTTTTGTCCATGTTTGTAGTAATTGCAATACTTTTTGACGCACCATAACTGGTGTATCTCCACCTAAATATTTTGGTGAAACTAATCGGATCATTTCATTTAAAAATCGAAATTTACCAATTTCAGCATGGAACGATGATCCACATTTTTGCATACATGTGTCCAATAGCTGTGAAATTATAAAATTACAATTTTATCATGTAACAGTGTAAGATTTTCATTTGTTTGATATTTACATTTATGAAAAATATTAAATTTGAAACAGAAGATAAATAATTAAAACAAAGATTTTGTTGTGCTCTTGATTACTTCTTAGAAATAAAAAATAATGGTATATTTTTAACTTTTATTTTTGAAAAGTTTAACAATAAACTTACAGTAAGGCTTTGAAGAGCTTCAAATTCATCAGATGATTGAATATACAATGCTAATAACTTAGTGCCAACCTGAATGGTATCTGGTTCCTTAGTAAGTATTACACAAAATGCCTCAGTAGCTGCTATTACATCAAGTTTTGAACTTTGTGGGTTAGTTATTGTATCTATGAAAAAATATTATGTATAAAATGTTCATAGATCTCCTATACTTCAGACAGGTATTTGGTAAACCAACCAATGCTTAATGTGTATAACACGAATAAATACCATATAATGTAAACATTTCAAGATTACACCAGAAGTATAAAATTTTAACTTACGTAGTATAGTTTCTAACTTTAGCGTCAAATCCATTTTTATAATGTCACCCGTTACTTCGAATTTAAACAGTTGGGTTATGTTTATTTAGTTGACAGCTACATGGAAAAAACACTCAAAGGTACCATTTTGATCGTATATCTCACAATCTTAAATTCCCCCAGAATTAAATGCGAGGAGCTTCGAAATAATACCAACATTTACGATTCATAATCTATTTGTACTTGTCTTTTTACTGTGATGACGTTCAACAATTAAAAAATGTTCAATCGCCTCAAAAATCGTTTGATACAAACAGCTGTTTGTAACGTACACCACTGTTGCGTTAATCTCTGTAGATTTTTTGAACACTGAGGGACACTTCAATAAACATTTAACGTTGCAAGTGAATATCTACATTAAAAAGAAAGGCTTTTACCGACAATTTTTATAATGATATGAACGGAACATTATTAAGAATTGTATACACCTGACGCAAAAATACCGTTCCACCACTACAAATGGTTCTTTCTAGTGTAAATGCATGCGCGCGCTTACGCCTTCACGGCAAGTTTCATGACTCTGTATGGCTGATGTACATATTTCCTAAGTCAATTATGTGTGTGTAAGTATATGGGCGGCGCATTTGAGTACGTTATAAGCGTCATCTATCGACGAATAATGCTAACTATTCGTTTGAACTTGGACGTTTTATCGTGGTAGCAAGATGAACAAAATATAAAATAAATGTTGCAGCAATATTTTTCATATTAAGTACACAGGTGCTTTTATCATTTTCCACGATATTAATTCAGATTGAAATAAAATTTCAGCGATATTCGGTATAGGAATCAAAATCAAATATGACGAGTATCAATTATTTTAATAGCAATCAGAATCACAAATGAGATATAATACAGACCTCGAGAAATAGAAATATGTACTTTGTTAAATATCGGTAATTTTGGAGCAACTTCTTAGTTGCTCAAACCTCTTGTTCTTAGAATGGTGATTCTAAGAACTACTTCTTGCCTTTACCCACTGCGCTAGTTCGGATTATATGAAATAATTGAAGTTTTGCAAAAAATGAAAAGTATATTTTAATGTATTCGGTTATAGTTTTATTACACGTTACAAGGAAAATTTAAATAGAATCTGAATACATGCGACAAGAACATAAAAAGTCACGAGAAGGAAAGAGACACATTAAAAATATGCAGGCAGTTACTAAGAAGTACAGAGATTTACTTTCCTGCAGACCACGTAATGTAAACAACGCAGAATGTACGACTTTGCGTAAAAATACATTTTATGAATGTTATGTAAAAAAATTGTATTCGTCCTAGAGTTTTATATTTCTGGATTTCATTTGAAGTTCGAAACGTCGATTTGTTCTTACACCCTTCAAAATCGCTCTACTTTTCTGCTGTTGTTTGTTTCTGTAAAAGAACAAAAGAAAATAAATATTAATATATTCATTTCGACTTAAAAATTTCAATGTATTTAAAACTGCACCTTATTAACTGTGAATTACGCTGTTTCATAACGGAATTTGTAGCATCGGTTTTTCTTAACTTAAAACCGAATCGATTGTAAGGACCATTGCGTGGTTCCTTTTGTAAAAGTTTTGCTTCTTTGGAGTTAATCTTGGTTCTTGCCAAATCCTTGATCTTCATGACAGCTGAAAGATAAGTAAAAGTTTGAGAAGTTGGCAACGAAGTATTGTAATGTGTAAAAATAAAATTAGATAATGAATCTCGCAAAAATGCGTCATATTACTCAATGCCGCATGCCTCCTTTCTACTCGTTTCTTTGCATCTATAATAGATTCTGATTTTGTGAACATTCTTTTATGAATTTCAGTAAAGTTTGGAATTTTCTTCGTTGCAGAATACTTTGAATCTAAAAGTAGAAACTGTTGTCTTATCTATTTTTGTACATTCACGATATATATTTTGATAGTTGAAGTAAAATATTTTCAATATAGTTTAACGGAGATTACCTGACGTTTTAATGGGTAATTTGAATGGTGTTAAAACAGTTTCTGATTTGTGACGAAGGTTGGAAGAGAGGGTAAAATCTCCAGTCGCGGAAGTGGTACTATTGTTTAAAGAATGCGATCTTCTGTAGAAGACATTGGTTGGTATTTTTTCTGTATTTTTTTTTGACTTTTTTTTAATCATGTCATTACTAGAATTCTCAGTCTGTTTATTTTGACTACGAAGATTATACATACAATTTGTGTCTGATGGACTTGTAAAATGTACTTTGAAATTTTTCTTTGTCATCTTCTCGTTTAAATTTTCTTCCTCCATACTTCGTTTATTTCGCAATCTCGTTCGTAAGTTTGGAGTCTTAGGCTCAATAAGTTCGTATGTTCCATCTTTTTCTTTCACTTCATTTTGTTCATTTTCTACTGCTACAGTTGTTTCTTGTTGAGTCTCTAATTCAATACAGTTACTTATTTTGAGAGTGTTGTCCGGCGATTGAGACACGTTAAACGCTTTGCGTTTGTTGTTCATTTCATAAAGATGCTTTTTCTCTTTTGGTGTAGATGCTTTTAAAGGACTATCTGCTGTGATTTTCTGCAGTTTAGACGGCGTTTTATTGTTACTTTTATTAGCCTTTTTTTCTTCAAAAGGTCTTTTTAAACTGGATTTTGATAGTTCCAATGAATTATCAATCACAGAGTTAAACATTTTTGGAGTTGCATTAACTTTACTATTGTTCCATAAATTCTTTACCTTCATTTCCATCAGAGATGATGCTGGCGATAACAAAGATGGTGTAGATGAAGTATCATTTGAAAGCCTTTGCAATACTACAATAGGTTTTTTCAAAGGAATTGCATCTTTCATGGAAATCAATCTTGGGGATGTAACTATGTTTACATTACTTGCAATTGTATTTATAACTTTTGTTTTATTAGCATTAGATTTTCTTGTAGGTGTAGATTTTTTTTGTAATATTCTTTTTTCATTGTTGCAAGAAATCCATTCAATGTCAAGTTGTTTAGATTTTGGTGACTTTTTTGGCGTGAATTTTAAATTCAGAGGTTTTAATACAATCTTTGGGGACTTTGAGAACTTTCTTACATCGTCTTTTATTTTTGGGGAAGAAGTACTTTTACTTTTTCTCACTTTTTCTAAAGTAACTTTAAAATTGGTTTGTACACCATACTTTAATAAGCCATGTTGTGTACTCACGTTAGTATCAGATGGACTTGCCATCATCCGTAACTTCTTGTTCTTAAAAGTACGAGATTTCTCTGACTTTATTGGTGACTTCATTGTCAGACTTAACTTTTTGGGGGTTCTTAATATTCTTGAAGAGTTAACAGAATGCATTTTTGAAGATGCATTCCTTGGTGATTGTTTAAGGATTTTAGTAGAAGTTCCATATACATATTCTTCATCTGAAAATGTGATGTCTCTTAATTGTCTTCGAATTTTTTGGAATTTTTATGAATTGTGAAATGAATGTCAATACCTGTACTGTGATTTATATTTGTTCTCCGCCTTCTAATATTGATCGGTGTTTGTACTTCAATTTCTAAAAATTAAACATTTGTACAATAAGTATTAAAGTGAAATTAAAATATAAATATATAACAGAATAAAGGTGTACAGAAATGAGATATTAGGTTAGAGATAAAGTAATTTTGCAAATAATATAGAATTAAGAATTATTTGACTGTATTTCAGAAAGAAGAAGTCTAACAACAAAACGGACTTATGCATACTCAAATTTGAATTTCATTTATGCTTACCTCGTCGTATACGCTTTGAAGACATGCTTTTCTTACTACTATACAAGAAAAATGTAGAATAAAGATATTGTAATAATAACGGATAGTTATAATCAGAATCGGATAGCTTCGTAGACGCAGATGTCAACGTTTTGGTATCTAATGGTTAGTGGCGGTTAAACAAAATTTAATGAACAACGATACTATGTACTATGTATAGTTTGTTACGCCGAACAGTGATTCGTGCCGTGAGAGGAGAAAGTCACCAGCGTCAATATGTCGGTTTTCCCTTTCTCTTTCACAGTCGCTTTCGTGCAACCAGTGTATGCTTGTAAATGATTCTATTCTTATTATATATGCACTGCACAAAAGGTACAAGGTTTCTGATTGGTAAAATGAGAGCGTTTTGCGCGTCCAGTTCCAATCCAACCAAGATGTCTTTCGAGAAAGAAAATGGTCTTAATTGGTACTAGGTCTAGTGACTTTTTCTTGATATAGCAAGAATTTATTTTTGTGGTGTAGAAGGTATTTGATCTTCATATCATGGCAATGATTTTCCCGCGCATTACTAAACTGCTTTGAATAATTAAACAATGGGTATATATTCACAAGTAAGCAACCTGAAATAACTTTTACCCCAATAAATAATTAATCTTTTTAAAATTGTGTATCATTGCTCCATTAATATCTGTTATATATAGCCAAATTTTACTTATGAGATCAATGATAGCTTTGTACGAATCACCCGCGCAATTCCTCTTTCCTTCCTTCCTTTACTCCCTAGATATCTTTAAGGTTACTACATACAGGATACATTATGAACAGCATCCGTAGATGAATAATAGTTATTGATAGCACCGGTGGAACGAAAAAATAATAAAAATGTAAGTATTTGAAGCAATAGTATTGTTATCACTTCTTTACAACGAAAAAAAAAGACTAAAACACAAAATATATTTTGGAATAATTAAATTCCATTAAAAAAAAATGAAATAACCAAATTAATATTTTATCAATTATATACAATACTTTTTATTTACTTCTTTACTAATTTATAAAAATTAGTTAATTTGATGATAAAAGTATTTACTTATTTAAATGTTTTTCAGGTATAAAAGTATTATTGTAAACTTATTCCTTGTCATTGCTGATTTATGCTTAAGCATAGGAAGTGATTATTATGGGATTCTTGGTCTAAGCAGAACAGCTGATCAGAAAGAAATTAGAAGAGCCTTCAAGAAATTAGCAGTGATTGAACATCCCGACAAAAATAATGTACGTGAAAGTGCAACTCTTTTATCAACTTTTTAAATAACGTAAGTCCAGTAAGTTTAAATATCCCAAAGTATACATTTTAACCCAAAGAACTAATATATCTTGTAACTTTATTATTGTTGATTTTAGCTTAACACCTAAAACAAACTACATCTAATAATGTTTTCATTCTGTAGGACAATCCTGAAGCTCAGGCAAAGTTTATTCAATTGACAAGAGCTTATGAAACATTAAAGGATCCAGTTTTAAGACAAAGATATGATAGTTATGGGGATGAAGGTATTGATGTTGCAAATAAACAAGGAACTTATCATTCTTGGAAATATTATGCAAATAATTTTGGAATATATGATGACGATCTTTGGATTGAGGAGAATGATTATTGTAAGTTTATTCTCCAAAGTTAGTTTGTTTAATTTCATTTCAGTTTAGATATTCTTCAGTTATAGACAATACTAATCTATCATATGTATTATGTCTCTTACAGTTGAAAATGTTCTTCACTCGGAAAAAGTATGGATGATAAATTTTTACTCTCCAATGTGTGGTCATTGTCATCGACTTGCTCCAATTTGGAAAAAAATTGCAGAAGAACTTGATGGAGCTGTAAGAATTGCAGTTGTAAATTGTGAAGATGAATGGCAACTTTGTCGTCAAATTGGGATAAGATCTTATCCCACTTTATTACATTATCCAAAGGTATGTAAATTAAACTATTCACTTGTTGAATTTTTGTAATATTCTTTGATAAATATCGTTCCTGTCGATAAATAAAGGTAATGACAAATGTGACACAAGTGAAAATAGACTCTTGGAGCATTCAAAGTTGATCATGCCATTAATTGAGCTCATCCACAGCTACTGAAAAACTAATCATTAATATTCGTTCTCTGTTACAGAATTCAAAGGGTGGAGTACAGTATAATGGGGAAAAGACTTACACAGCTATCATGAATTTTATTTTGAACAAATTGGAGATTAACATTCGTGAAATTGAAGAACCCTTAGATAATTTTATTTCTCGCGGTAGTGAAGAGTCGAACAAGCCTATATTAATATTCGTTTGTCGTGGACAGGATGATTGTTTTACTTCAATCGAGCGTTTCAAAGTTGCAGCAATATTTGTAATTGATACAATTATTTTTTACTTTTTTTATGTCCTATCTATCACATTTATAAATATTATTTAAATTAATGATCTGTTATAGGAAAATACGGTTGATGTAAGAATATTATTTTGTAATCACAAGGAAACATGTGGGAAGTCCATTTCTCATGATACCAATGTGGTTTATTTATCCGTGTCTTCGTCCACGAATAATTCTTGGCATGTTGTTTTGTTCGAAAACATAGAAGAATTAAAAGTATTAATAGAGAAAGTAATGGAACGCTTACCGGAACCCTATGATCTCAACGCTGATGAATTTCAGGTAAGTCATATATATATTTTAGGAAAAACATTAAGTAGTGATGCTATGTTTCTGATTTTGTTTTTTTTTGTATATTTCATCATCATTCACGGATTATCATAACTATTTACAGAATATTAAAAAGTATTTAGTGGAAGAGGAAATGTCTAATTCCGGGTGGCTTGTATATTTTTATATTGGACACATAACTGAATCAGATCCAGCGTTAAAAAGGCTCCCTAGCATTAATGATGCTGTTAAATTAGGTAACATCAAATTCCAACATCATAGCCGAGTTTTCACTTTCTTTAAATATTCGTGTTTCTATTTTTTTTTTTGTTTATCGCTGATGAGAGGTCTAAATACATTCAGATTTAAATTTATAGTTTTTCATATAGGTAAAATTAATTGTGGAAAATACTCCCACGTTTGCAGTACATTAGGTATAAATCGTTATCCAATGTGGGGTATTCTTAAACCAGGAGGAGCATTTGAGTTATATCACGGAAAGAATACGTTTAACGATATCGTTAAATTTGTACATAGTAGCATTAAGGCAATAAATGTGTGGGCGTTGACTGCGGAACAAGTGACGTCCATACTAGAAGGAAATAATGGTATGTCGGTGATTCGAGGATGTAAACACAAGTCTGTAGAAGGTGGTTATTCGCTTGTATCTATTTACATTTTATTGCGCTATCATTAGTTGCAGCTAACGAAGCATGGTTTCTGGATTGGTACGCTCCATGGTGTCCTCCTTGTGTGCAATTTTTAAAAGAAGTTCGCAAAGCTTCGATAGAGTTTGACAAATCAATCGTTCGCTTTGGGACTGTTGACTGTACTGTGCATTCTGCAATTTGTCATCGATACAACATTCGTTCGTATCCAACTGCAATGCTCGTAAATGATACCAACATTAATAAATTCTCAATGCAAAAAACAGCCGTCAACATCGTTCAGTTTATCAATGACGCACAGAATCCTACAGGTGAAAAGAAATTAATTCATAATACGATTTTATAAGTGTTTCATTTAAAAAGTGATGGCTTTCTTTATTAATTTTACATTCAATATAGTCATACGACTCACATTGAGAAATTTTGAAAACCAACTCGGTCAGAGGAAAGGTAAATTCATCTGGGTGGTCGAGTACTTTGCACCTTGGTGCCCACCGTGTCAACGACTTACACCCGAGTGGATTGCCGTTGCAACCACACTATCCGTACTTCCGTTTATAAAAGTGGCTAGTGTAGATTGCGAAGCAAATCACGTTGTATGTCAGACCCAAGGAATTCGTAGTTATCCCACAATACGTATATATTCCAGCAAACATCAAGATTTAACCACGTTCGAGTAAGTGATTTTCCTAACAAATAATTACAGATCAGTGACCGAATTGAAGTCTCTCTTGTTTTAGTTCTTACACCGGGCAACAAGATTCGGTCTCGATATTGAGGTGGATTGCGCAATTTTTTCCTCGAAAAGTGAGACAGTTAGATCCATCGTCATTGCAGAGGGAGGTATTGACTGATCACAATGTGTGGGTCATTGACTTTTTCGTTCCATGGTGCGAACACTGCCGAAAACTCGAACCTCAGTTTGCTATTGTTGCACAAGTATGAATCATATTATTTTTTCCTATATGATATCATTAAATTCTCTTTCATTAATTTTTTTTACTTTTCTTTTAGTTATTGAAGAAGACGATACAATTTGGTCGCTATAATTGCGAAATTCATGTTGCAGAGTGTATTAAAGCTGGAATTAAAGTATATCCAACATTAATTGCGTATGGTTCTCGAAACAATGGGAAGAAAATTATGAATGGTTTTCGAATCAATGGAACCGTGGTCGAAAGTATAAAACGTAGTGTTTTAGATTTTACAGTACGTGTCAATCATGATGAGTTGTAATACCTAATAGTGTTCATACTTTTAACGTACGATCGGTACAATGTTTCTAACCATATTATAGAAGCATGGAAAGCGTTAAACGCATTTCTATTTCCAATTAGTAGATTGAGTGATGCGGTACATACTAAACATTTTGTACTAATGTCTGAAAAAACATTACATTGTGCGAACACATCGTACGTGTAAAGTTAATGTAATGTTATTGTTTATATCGCATCACAGCCAAAATTTCTACGCGTATAGTATATACATACAAGAAAATAATACTCGATACATTTTAAAATATTTCTCTTCTTTTTAAAAATAAATATTTGTACATATTATTCTGTTCTCTCCCGCTCTCTCTCTCTCTCTCTCTTTCTCTCTTAGATGTATTCGAAATAAAGAGAACTTGAGTATTTGCGTCTGCATTCAGACACGCGTTTTTTATATCTGTATATTTTTAGCCAAATAAATTATATTTTAAAAGTATAAAAATTTCTTTTATATCGATAATAATATGACAAAGTAATATAGAATATTGATTGTATCAACGCGTATTTTGTTTACTTTCTGTAAAGCACTTGACCTAGTTATTCTTCGAGCAATCGTACAATATGAAATGATTCAGAACGAATACTCTTTTCGATTTATTCTCATTGTTACGAAAGAAATTGTTACGTTCGTTTTTTTTTTCTTTGTGATCATCGATGTAAATACCCTTGTCTTGCTTGTATGAATACAAACGAGTGATACACAATATATAAATAACACAATTGGTGTTGGTTTCAAATATATTATATAAAAACAATGATATCATTAAGATGTGCAATCGTTACTAAAACGGACCACATTGTAGTAAATATTTTTTGTGTAAAACAGTCTAAGAATAAGTTTGCACAGTGTTGTGGTACTTAGACCAGTCCTGTCCAGGATTTGCTCCGACAAAGCAGCTTCTTTTACTTTGTCTCCACTATATTATCACGATACATTACGAGGAGAACGCTGGTCGATGTTATACGCTATATTACGCATCCAACATAGAAACAATGGCGTGTAACGGGCACCCTTCGTGGACAGGATTGACTTACAAAGAATTATTCCGCTCGAAGGGAAGGCTATTCTTATTAGATATATTCTTCAATTTAGTCATTCATGACTTCATCCTGTATCTTTAAATACAACTGAACTCGCAATCCAAGGCATTGAATGCATGTCACGTTGGAGTTGGTTTCCTGAATATATTTCCCTCCAGCGGTACGATTCATCTAAGCCCACTATATATATCGAAAATTACGATCACGTATTAATTATAATCTGAAAATAATTTACACTTCCAATTATTGGTACAATATTTCGTCATAAAATACAAAAATGACGGTAAATAGGAATATAATTCCTCTGTTATATATATCACATAAAAGCGCATTATGCGAAGGCAATACTAGTAGAATGCAATTTCACGCTATCTAATTGTTTCTAAATTAGAGCGCCAAATTACTTGAATATAACTCATTTCAAGTATTCTTTTTTTAAATATTCTTCTTCTCATCTTTTCCATTCTATTCCGTTTTCTTCGTAAAAACATTATACACTATCGTGAAATCATATTTACGTCGAAACGTTTGACTCTGTGAAAGCACGTGCTACGAAAAGAAGCAAATCGTGCAAAACAATTTATGGCTAATGTACTTTTAAAATTTAAGTACACTCTTATTGCCGTTCTGTCATTATGATGTATCGTTTTTCCTCTCATAAAGATTGCCACTATCATCAGAGACATTAATAATGAAATGAATTGAGGCAGAGAAATAATTGCAGGGTAGATGACGTGACTGTCGTGTTTAATTAGTGCGTGATCACGGCGTTCTAAGATGTTTCTTTAGTGGTAGCTTTTCTTTAAGGTTACTACTAATCAGTTGTACGTAATCGAAAATAAACATTGAATTTTGCACGTACCGTTTGCAGGTTGAAATATTGATCATAGTCTGATAGGACTAATAATAACATTATTAATAGTGAAAGTAATAACAATCAATAACAATTATAGTCAAATCAACCGAATACATTATACGTATGTATACACCATCTCACATATTTATCGACTGTAACTTTGTTTCTTTCGCGTATTTATGTATGCACTACCACAGTCTGCTGCAATTATTTGAATTAATGAGAAATGAAATTTGTATATATTAATTATATACAAATGCGATTCGTATTTCATTTGAGATGTATTCTTTTGTTATCGTTCGAATGCTTATTCGATATTGGTTATTGTGACAAGGGTAATGCTACTTGTCCACTAGCAGGTACAGCATTGGGATTAAAGTTTCTTTCACACGGGCACGCGAATATTGACTGCAACTGCCAGCATACAGACTGTCCTGTGTGCCAGTGTGAAAGAGCTCTTATTCTCGATAGCGACTCTTCAGACTCTCGAGTAAAACTTTTAAGTAGATACCTATCATAAAAGATATAGAGTGATTCAGTTTAATATCGTTAAAAAGAAAAATCCAAACGCTTTTTTTTGTTTGACGTGAGAAATCTATTTCGAAAGGCAATGTATTATAACATCTTGAAAGCATTGAAAGGCCTCGTGAAAAATAAATCGAAGACCAAAGATTTTTTTTCTTTTCTTCTCGTAGTTTTTGGTTTACTTGGCAAAAAGAAGTCCAGAAATGATGCGAAGTAATTTTGTGATATAATATTCGAGAATATCATGTATTATGTCGAACGTTTGAAAAGTGACAACATTCGTCGATGTATTTGGACCGTCTTGTTGTCGAATCAATAAATACAGTCGCGTAATGTGTGCGATAAATATACGCCAAACGTATCGGCGAGTTGACACTTGTAACAAATGAATAATATAGAAATTAAAATCGCAAATTATCGCACTCCTCGTTTCGCTTCATTGGTGGTATCAAGTGATCTGGTAATTCTTCGGGGAGGTCGTAACCTCCGAGTTTTACGTTAATTAAATGCATCGCTAAGGCAAATTCGTCGGAATCCAAAAATCCATCATTATCGACATCAGATAATTTCCAAATTTTTCCAAGTACACCGTTCGGTAATTTGGACTTTAGCATTTCCGATTTTGCAGCTGAAAATACATTAAAAGCATATCATTAATGCAATTTAAACGCTAACGAGTATTTATTTTCACTGTTTAACCCTTTGCGGACGGGACGGTTCAAAGTGAACCGTACCGTGGTGCCGAGCTCCTGCCGCGATAGTCATTTAAAATTGCCAGCGCATATTTCTGCTTAACCTCGGCCATCGACATGCATTTAGGTGGGACACATATATGCGTTTCTCGGCTCTATCAACTGTTTTCGCCAAACGCATATATGAGTTCTTCGGCCAATTTGATGATTGAGTAAAACGCATATATGCGGCACTCGTCCGCAAAGGATTAAACATGCTAAAACATTACCTGCTCCCGTAACCTTTCCATCGCGCGGTTCGAGCTGTTTGAATATAGCATCGTATTTTCCTCTTTCTTTGTTAACAATCCATTCTGGTTCGCCCGCTCCAGCATCGATACCTTCTCCTCGCTTATATCCAAATGGACTTATTTGATCTTCTACGCTTTCAAAGGCGCCACCTGCCATAATCATTGTAAAAAATATTATTTCATCTGAATATCGATTAAACAATACATTTTATTTTTATCAAAATTATCTTTTACAAAGTTGATCTAATTTTATACTAATAAAAAAAAAAATCGTATTCGTAGAAACGATGAAATATAGTCACGTTCGTCTTAAGTTTCAATGTACGTAATTGTTTTTCCACGAAGCGTTAATCTACAATTATGTTCAGTCATAGAAGTTTGCTTAGTGAGTAGCTATAAATAGAACAGCCAGGCATACGCATGCAATCTTTTTCTTCGGTATTCTATAAAACTTTTCATATCTTGTGTGGAAGCTATAAATAAAAAAAGTACCTTTGACGAGAGAGTCTGACATTGTAGCCATTTCTTCGTGCGGTATCATGGCCATGAGTTTCGCTATATCGTCAGCGAGCATTTTATCGACTACTTCCAACAACTTGGGCTTTAAAAGACTGAATCTATCAAAATCATGATGCGCTAAACATTCTCGCATTTTTTTTAAATCTGGAAAATCTCCGGGTGAAATTTTTTGCTCCTTTTGTATTTGATCATAAATTTGACCCAAATTTTTTATAAGTTCTTTTTTCTTTGTACTTTTGCCAAACATAGTAGGCATCAATTTTTTCAGTGCACTAATTATATATGCATGTACCTACGAATTAACGAATATGCGATTAGACTTATGGATTTCGCTTAATAGACGACATCTTTAAACAATGGTGCATAATCGATGTAGATCGTTTGATGGATGGATAAAGGTCAATTTTTGCGTTTGCTTACCTTTGCTAATCGTGCACGTTTAATCAAATCATTGAGCTTTCTAAGCGTTGCGTTCTTTGGCAACGATTGCATATCTTTGAATAAATCTTGTTCCTCATCTTCGAACAATCTGAATAAAATAATTTAAAGGGTAACAAATATACGCGTATGCATATGTACGTGTATATACATTTATGTCCATGCACACGAACATATGTATGCGCGTATATATGATATAGGTCATACGCGGTAGCTGTAGACTTACAACAAATAAGATTTAAATGCCGCGTACGACAAATAGAATTGCATCTTTATACCAGGCAAATAAAATTATCGTTAGAATGTTGCGTGAAAAACGACTCGCCTCTTATTTACATCGTATCTTAAGGGTTGGTCCCAGAATGATCCAATGTAAACTCTAGCTACTTCGGGAGTTTGAAGAACCTTTCCTAAAGACCACATCAATGCACCGTACACTCTCATAAGTTGTTGATGGTCGATCATGTCTGCTTTGTTTAGAACTATTCTAATTTTATCGTCGTGACCGCGTAATGCTTCAATGGATCTTCTAAATTCATCAGAAATGTCCAGTTTGTGTGCATCAAATAACAATATGATTCTATCCACTCTTTCAGCAAACCATTCCAGAACTCCGGTAAAGTCGTAGCCTCTGTCAACCTAATTGAAAAGAAAGCTATGTAATAAAAATCTATACTTTACAAATACACTGAAACAGAATTTATTACTTTTAAAACTTACTCTTTGTTTCTCACCAGACAAGATACCAGGTGTGTCAACTATGGATATTCCTTTCAGAACAGGAGAAGCTACTGTAGAACATTGGAATCTATTAAGAAATGCATTACCAAACTTGGAAAGTGGACGAAATTGTTTATTGGGGTCGACGACTAAAGCATTTCCAGGGATCACCCCCTCTTTCTCATCGTACATAACTGCAATGAAGCGATCTGTTGTTGGTTCCGGACCAATTCTTATTCCAGGAAAGTCTCGTTCGAGCAAATACTTGATGAAGGTAGTTTTGCCAGTAGAGTATTGACCCACCAAAAGAATCATAGGTTTGGCATCAAAGTCTGGGTCCTCAAGTTGAGGTGAATGAAAATCATGAAATTGATACTGCTGCTCAAGTGGCAGTAATTTGGTTTTGTATATTTTTTTAAGGCCTTCCGTAACATTTTCCAAAAGTTCTTGCCTGCCACTTTCTTCCCGGGTTAACCAACTGAACATTTCGTGCTATAGTTAATGTACGGTTCTGTGAACAAATCATAAGTACGATTCGTATACAAGCTGTTTTCTGGATACCTCAGCGCGTCTGTCTCCCAAAGGAACGGAGAACATGTTTCTTGTCTTTGATTTTGATTCCAGTCGTAACACGTAATTAGGAGAGGCTACGATGACGTTGACGTACGACGTGTACCAACAGGGTCGCCATCGAGACGCTTTTTTTATTTAAATAAGAGGTGGGTTTACGAAGAAATGTTACAAATGCCGAATTTCATTGAAGAATTGATTGAAAAAACGATATATATAAAAAAAAAATGTAACATTTTGGCACACGAAAATTCACAAGCAAAAGTAAAAGGAAACTAACCTCTTTCCTTGATTCTAGTTGAACACAAATAGAGCGGTGGGCGCGATCGAACACTATCATACGGTACGATTGAGAACGCATGCAACTGTTGCTGGAACGTCAGTCGATAACACTGCTCAACACACTGGACACTGTGAAAATCGATAGAAAACTGACAAATTACTTTTATTGTCCGGTCACCCTTGGATCGGTAAATGAGAATCGTTAAATGAAAAATTCGGTACCGGATGTCGATTAATTCTTCGTAGTGCTCGGTCGCGTCGATCGCGAGATCAAATGATCGCGACTCGACCGCTCGACAGACCACGTCGTGGATAAGTCTCTGCACTGATACGACTGCGCATCCCGACTCTCCTTCTCTACCTGCCCCTCCTATACCTTCACCACATCCTCTTTCTCCTCGCACTTCACTCCGACCACTCATCTCGCTAACCCATAGGCCTACTGTACTCTGCTTTTCTGTCGTGCCTTCTCGTACTTTCACCTTTGTTCTTCCTTATCTTTTGTACATATAACACGCCTGTCAAATATCGACTGATCGTATTTATTTTGATACGAGTAGATTTGAACAAATTTAAGTCATGAATCACCGCTTCCACGTTACTCGAAATCATCCGATCTGTGAACGAACGATACTCAAGGTAATTATGAACTTTATGACCACGGTAATTAGACATTGACTACCATGTAGGATAAAAGAATAGATAAATATTTCCGATCCAAGTACGCGACTATTGATAGATTGCTTTTTTAAATAACCTTTCGTCTAAGAATGAATAAGTTCCACCATGTGAGCACGTATACGTAGATCGTTTGCGTTGGTAAACACTTGCGCGTCAACTTTATCTTTAATTGAATGCATATAACGCATTACTAAGTTGTATCTATTTACTTACCTACCTACTTATTCGGAAGAAAAACAAAATAGGAAGCGAAAAAGAGGATTCATAGGGTATTTAAATTATGCACGACAATTTTACGAATATTATTGCTCTTCGAGCATCTATTATCTCGTTATCACGGTACGCATACGTGGATATATCTAGATGATTAATGTAATACAAGGGCGTTGTTCATCGATTCGCTCAGCGTATAAAAATTCAAACGATTAATGATAATCGAAAGCACATCGCTCAACGAGTGCGCGATATCTCGGTCGATACGGTCTGAACTTGATGGTATTTAATCGAGGTTCGCGTATCTTCCGTTCGAGTATTTGAATTCAACGGAAAGACTGCGCTCGTAATAATCGTTCCCGTATTGCGTAACGAAACATGCAAAACATCCAGTGTCATTTGTTGCGTAAGCAACGCGGGCACATCCTGGTTAAACGATTTTGTGCCAATTTAGTAATCTTAACCAGCTTCGCTCGAATTAGAATTGATTCGTATGATACGGTGCGATGCGGTACGGTACGTTTCACGGCTGTGCTGCGCGCACTGTCCACTGCGCGCAAATGACAAGGCCATCTAGTTCATTTCCGAGACTGACTGTGTGCGCCGCGTGGTTTTCTTACTTGAAAGCTTAAAAGGATGCTGGAGCTTTCACTCCGTGACTACGGGTTGTCAGTCGGAAAATTATCAACGATTTCGAACTAGCTAAAAAAATACAGTTCTTCGAATTCGAAAGTTAACATCATGGCGCGTTTGTAACTTTGTTCTTGCATTTTGTCCGATCTTTCATTCAAATCGGATAGACGCTTGGATCGACAGAATAGACTGTAAGTAGAAATATAGAAAAAACGTAGCGCGCGCACAAGGTATGCGCGTACCGACAGGAAGCAAAGAAAGGGAAACGTCACAGTAGACACTCGGCGTCCCAGTTATCGGGTAGCACGTTTTTCCATAGATTGGTTAAGTTTCCGAGTAGACAGGGCGTGCCGCAATTCGGTATTTTCATTGGATATGACGTGAACGTGTCTGTTGTTTCGTTTAGATACATTAACTGCAGAGAGCGAAAGAAAATCAGAAGAAATGTGCATTACTCGAGAAGAAGTCGAAAGAGGGAACGGTGTCGACGAACACGTCGACCGTGTTCGAAATAATACCTTAATTTCTGCGTCTTCTGCGTTGTCTGGTACAGCGTGCAATTGGAATACGAGAGTTGCGCCGTAATCGGGCGTAAAGTATTCGCTCGTGAATCCCATGGTTCTCAGCAAGTTAACGAGAGTTATGTCATGTGCGGAATAAAGATACGCTCGCTTCGTATCTGTGCCGTTATTCACGGTTTGTATGCGTCCTAAGATTTCTTTGAGCAACGGCCCTGAAAGGGAAGGAGATGTAAAAGAAAAAAGTTTGGTTATTTGCATCTCGCGTAGTCGTTGTACATAGTGTATCGATAACACGTACATCCAGTTTATACAAATATGCGCCCTGTTTGATACTCGTTCCCGAGTTATGACCATTTTTGTACTCGTAATCGCGAACTAAACTAGTATTAACTAGCATTACTGTCTCTATACGATGCTCGATAAGTCCTCGATATCGCTTGACCCAGTTGACTGGTCTGTTCTATTAGTCAAATCGTTCAAATTCAGATACACTCGATAATCTAATTCCATTTCGCGTAGAATTCCTACAAAGGTAAGCAGCTGCGCATTACTAGAGTACACAAATGGCCATAGCTCAGGACCAAGGTCGAATAGACCACATGTGTTTATAAATTCTTTTTCCATTGTTTTTCTGTCTTCGAACTGCTGGCTGCAGTGGAATCCACGTGTTACGATACACCTTGTATATTACGTAGACTTACATTTTCACCTACGTGTTTACACTCGATCGGATCTTTGGAAAGAATAGGTAAATTGTTCGTACCTCCGCGTAGTCGTTGCTGCAACGTGTTGCTAGTAAATATGGCCAAACTGCGAGCCGCGATTTCACGCATTTCTTTCTCATCGTATTTGTTCGTCCACTCGGGTAATTTCAAGCCATTCTCTTTCTCGATTCGCAGAGTATTGTAAAGAAATTCGACGTCAGTGATCGTGGTTATATTTTGTCCGGTATAGACGGAAAGTTGTTGATAATATTTGGCCGACGGGGTTCCTGGACGCATAGTTTCGTTAACGTACGCTTCTTTTAGAGCTTCTTCCAGGCGTGGACAGGGGGCCTTGACCACGATAGTCTAGAAATCGTCGTTACTTTCTCTTGTATACCGACGGTTGGATTTTAGCGAGTTCTGCCGAATCTTACCGAGGAACCACGAGTACGCACCTTATCTATGTTTCGGGGAATGGGATGGACCGGAACGGGTCTCCAATTCAATCCCGGAACGAAAATTTCTTCCGGTGTTGGTGGATATAATCCAGCCAGTAATGTCTGTGCGGACATTATGCACCGATCCGCGTAGCTGCTTTGTACTAGTAATAATCTGCTCTCGTACTTGGTTCCAATTAACGTGCCGTATACGTCACGGATCCATCGGCCGATGTTGTACATTCGAAGCATGCCATTCTACGCAACGATTATATACATTTACTGTGACGAGAGTTTAGTTTCCCGCATAAGTAACGTGTAATACGTACAAAAGTGAATCACCTGTGTTTTGAAACTGAAATATTTTCAAAACTTTTAATTCTGTTTCAAACAAAAAAAAAATTGAATGATTTCGAAGGGAACGTTGTTCAATGCGATTAGAATATTTTTAAGCGGACAGCCAACTTACAGTTAATACAATTGATCGATTCCACAAAAAAACAACAACAAAAATAACTCGATCTTCGTATGTTCTCTACACGTCCACTTACAAAAATTTTGGTTATCAATGTCTCATTCAACCTTGTTTGAAGCTTTTATCGATATAAATATTTCAGCTTCCTATCTTAGGTGACTCATCTTCTATAAGGCGTTTTTAAATTATATTCGACGATTTAACAAATTTTGTGATTCTGTTCAACCTTGGTCAGAGCTCCCCAGCCTTCTTGCCAATTATAGTCACGGTACGGATCGTTCGGATAAGTTTCCGTGGGGTTCCGATCTCCATGGCGAAAAACCTGCCAAGTTGTTGTTCGAATTAACGGAGAATATGACGATCGTCTTGCGTTTAAAATTGCTGGGACGATACTTACGATTATCACTTGTCGTATAGACGTTCCGTCGTAAGCAATGCTATGCGGAACCGTAAACGAAATATAAGCAAACAGTATTATGCCGATACTAATGCCGAGTATCAACACCGTTATACGAACACCCATTTTTCTTCCGCGACGATCGTGATTATTTGATTCAGTGTCGCCACCTCTATGAATTTTTGTCTTCGGATTTTTTATCTTGTCTATGGATTTACGAATCTCGAGACGAAAATTACGCATTTCCGATTTTGTGGCAATATCTGTCGCCACACGTCTCTTCTGGTTATAAGCGGCACGTGGTTTCTTTTCAAATCGAAATTCCAGATCTTGTAGTGACAATATTAAGATTTGATGGAGACAGACTGTGAATGCTGACAGACAGTATAGCCAAAAGAATGAAGAAAATAAAACGTTAAATAAAAAGTGGAAGCTGAATCGTTATAATTAGAATTATTTTACCTCATGGAAGAAAGAAATAAAATGTGAAAATTAGTTAAAGAGGAATAAGATGAGAAATAATTATTTTTATTGCAATCTATGTGTGATTTGAAGTGTGCTGGTAGAGGAGAGAAGGATGTGGACAAGCATACCACGAATAGCAAACATTTAACGCTTGCTAAAGGTCAGTTTGCTTAGAATTTATTTAAGAAATAAAATTACATAGGATGAATTGTAGAACTCTTCTTTTGTTTTATATAATAATTGCACAATTATTGCTAAGTAATCAACCTGTGTTATTGCTAAGTAATAATCTCTACCTATCGTAAACATGACAAAGAGTTTTCTGATACAATGATATTATCAATGGTACCTGAAACATCAAAGGATTTGAAAAATATAGCAAGAAGTAGGAAAATAAAAATAGCCTGCTTCCCTGTAGAGCATAATATTCCATTTAATATAGGTTATATAAAAAATTTAATTCAAACAGTTTACCCAGATAGTAAAATTGAAAGTGAATTGACATTTGAAAAGACAAATGCACAAGCTGTTATAAGAAACGTGACGGGTGAAACCACAGAATATGAATTAATTTCATTATTACAGAAAAAGAAAGTTTCCATAGTAGATGGAAGCATTGATAAAAATAAAATATTTGGCATTAATTATAGCATTGTTATTAGAATGGTCAGATCTTTATATAAAGAATTAATTAACTTTGATTCGAAACATGTCACTAGTTTCATTTATGTACAAATTACCAAGGGGATTGAAGAATTTTGCACAAGATGTATATAATTATATACAGAAGTTATAATATCCTGTGTAAACAAAATGGTAAGGAGACTCTTAATACAACCTACTCTAAAATTCTGTTTTAGAAATGCAATCTTTATTGATAAATTACCATCAGCTTAAACCGTCCACAACAAATGTATTAAACCCATTACTGAACTAAATTTCGAGTCTCTAAATTTTGTTCTCTTCTATTTCCACAAGTTAAACTAAAGAATACAGTCAAGGCAGCCTATAATTTATTTGCTATATGACAAAATTTTCACTATGTATAAAATAATTTTGCAGTAAAATACTATTTTTTGTACACTGAAAAAATATAATTTTTCGTCAAAGTCACTTACTCAGTTTCTATAAAAACGTCTTCGCAAAATAAACCTTCCCGCTATGAGCAACGTATGAATCTTCTTCACTTTCGTTGCATGTGATTATGATCTGCAACTGATCGTTGCGTCTATATCGCGTGATCGACTACGTCTAAAGCACTGTCAACGTTGCTTTATGCATTTTCGATTTCACTTTGTATCATTGTCGATAATGAAGAACTCACGTAGGCGACTGTACGTATATGCAGTCGATTTGTATCCATTTCACGATGTCGAAATTTTCGAGCATGGACAACGAAGATAGAACAAAACATGAATCATTTAACAACTGGTTATGTCGAAGGAATAACGAGCAATGTGTTAGTTGCTGTTAGTTCCATGGATAATTTTGTCCTTGTGCTTGCTACTAAGTGATTAATAGTAATGTACAAACGTCATCTGCGTATCGGGGAATCTGAAGTCGACTGTTGAGACGTGCCGCGCGAGGCGCGTTTGTGTCACGTGACGACATTAAAATGGAGGGAAACGTAACGGAAACTGATATCGACAAATATAGATAAGTCGTAGAATATAAAACAAGTAACTCAATAACGGATAAGCAAAAAACAAGGGAAACGATAGTGTGGCACATAACACTGAGTCATCGTTCGTACATTCGAAATCATTCACCCATAATTCCTAATCATAAACTGTATTATGATATCGGTAATTTTGGGGAAAGATCATCAACACGTGTTGACTTGTGCTTACGGTTTACGTTTAATCAGTCACGTTCTGGATTCGTATTTTGAGTCTATAATAATTCGTGTGTAGAATAGAATTTCTAGGATTGATATTCAAAAATCCGTAACTCCTGTTTAAACACGGTCATATGCGCAGCACTCTTGCTACGTCGCGTAGTGTGTACGGTGCTATAGTGATCTATTCGAAGCATGCTGAAGTGGTTTATTAAGCGATACCTTTATTGGTTACGAGCTGCCAAATGAGTTTTTCCTTATTGAAAATTTGTTTGTTGATTGCAAGACCGCTAGATTCACTTTTATTTTTTTGACATGGATCACTACCTACACCACGTGCCCGTTTTGAGGCGCCCAGGTACTTGCATTGTTGCAGCGTTCAAAAAATGTTCATTTCGACCCTTTAAAAGGACAATGTCCAATACTTCAAGGGCACCATTCTCGTTCTTGCACCTCAAACTGTTTTAAAGATTACTGTGTTTCACGCACTACACATATATAACCTTTACCGCGTAACCGACATGCCGTTCGACTCTCGCTCGACCACCGACTCCAGCTTTTCTCGCGTGGTGTCGCAATCTCAAGAGCGTAGCGCGTTCATTTCGGTGCCCCCCGATTAAATTTCCTCCCCGTCGATAAATCGATATTGATTAAGGTGCAATTTTTAAATTGCCGGTATTGTACGTTGTGAAGATTTTCAATGGAAAGCCGTCGACGATCGTTGAATCATTGTGCATGGTCATATGCATACATTGGCTTGGAAAAAATTTCTCCGCGTTCTATTAATGACAGGTCAAAGTGTAGATACACGTTTGTATAATACAGACGAGTTTTTTTCCAAGGCCGATGTATGATACATAAATACGTTATATGGTGTTAAATAATAGAAACGAATGTGCCAGTAAATCGAAGTAGGTATCATTTATTCGCAATCAGTTGAAGGTACTGTAGACAGAGTTGTATCGTAACGCATAGATCGCGTATAGCGCTACTTGCGCTTTTCAATTAACCGTAACCATCGTTAGCTCTGTAGCTCGTTTATTTGTTCGTTCGTGATGATGAAAAAAACAAAAACGGTGGACGTTTGTCGCTTTCATTCTCGTTAATTCCGAATACATGTGCACGAGGTATGTAGGTGTCAGTACAGGTAGGTCAATTTGAGGACAATCTGATACAAAAAAAAAAAACAACGAGAACAAACAGTTAATACTCGCGCGACGGTGACTACACGCCCATTTATGAACAGTAAATTTCTATTCGTCGAACGAAATATACTTGTTATCTATTTATTAACTGATCGACTACGATCTATCGGGGTCCAGTTGTAACGCGATACACGTATGTGCGCGTACGTGCACGAGAGAACGTATTCGCAACAAAATGTAACCTATGAAGAAAAATGGTGAATTAAGGAATCTACATTGCGTGGAATACACCTCGAATTTTACAGTAATTCGATCGCGAAAGAACGTTTCGTGCACATACAAACGTGTATCTAACGAACGAATCTATTATTATCATCGATTACACCGTTAACAGTTGTGTTCACATCGAAAGCTACGAGGACGCGACGCATTGTTCCGTCTTTCTTCTGTCCACCGTCCTCGCGCGTGTATTGACATTCATAGGATACCCGTGCGCATACGTATGCACATACGTATGCGCATACACACACGGAAATTTATTCGATTGGAATGGACCGTATACGCCGCCGTGTTGAAATTTAACTGATGTAAAAAGTAAAAGTCGAAGGGAAATTGCTCGGCAAGATATAACGAGGCATTACGAACGAGTTCATGGTTACGACGAGCTAATTGGTGGACGTGAATGCAACGGGAACGATTTTGGTCGGGGATAGCTGTGATCGAGGGAGATACAGGTGAGGAACACGGAATAGTCGAGTATGTTAGAGCGTGCACCTAAACAGAAAGTTGGGGGGGACGGAAAAGAGAACCAATTAGCGGGTCGCGAACGAACGCGAATGAACATTGACGAGAGATCGAGCTCGAGGTCGGTATAGGCGCGATCGTGCGAATCGATGACTTTAAATCTAAGCTTGCTCGGAGCGGCGTCGTCGTCCAGGTCCACCGGCGTAATTCGCCGCCGCTAATCCCATCAAATGTTTCGCCGACTGTGAGCCGCTGAATCCACGGCTCAAGCCCAGATCCAGGCCTCGTTTATTGCTGGAAAAGTATTCGGTATAATCCATCGACTGTGAAACACTGTTCGTCGAAACCGTTGGCTGGGATTATCGTTCGTGTAGAATTTTACTCGTGGACAACCATTACTTACTTTTCGACTTCTGGATTGCGCATTATAGTGTGACTGAGTTGAGCAATTATCTCCATTAACGCTTCCGGATCTTCCTCGTTGCGCTGGCCCCAGTAGCTCTGTTGCCTGCATCGAAGAGATTTTCGCGTAACTTTCAATATAACCTTGCGAGCCGTTTACGATTTTCCATTTTCCTTTCTTACATACGGATCGACCCACGTTCCGTATGCAAAGTCGGCGATCGTTTCGCGAGTTATCCGCGAATTGAAACGGTCTTCCGCGACGTTTATACGAGTCGATAGGACGGACCTATAACTCCTCCTATTCGTATTCGCGATTCTAGTAACGGTCGAGTCGTAACAATACCACTCTTTACTTTCAGACACGAGGGACCGTTCTCATTAAACGACAGCTCGTCAAATGGAACTGGGTTAAACTTCCCGACGCGGCCAGATGCGTCTTCGCGTTCAATTCGCGTGTACGTGTCCCTTTTCCTATCGTTTCTCGGCCAATTGCGCCCACTTTGTCTCGTCTATCCGCCCCAGCCCGTTTCGTCGTTTACACAACGTGTACACTTCGAGTAATCGGTGAACAGATCCGTGCGCGTGGGAAAGTAATAAATTGAACGACAACGTGTACTTTTTCAAATTGGGGAGCTACGAAATTTTACTGAAACGTTCACGGGGGAACGATTCGATCGAACGGCAGGAAACGCGGAACCGAAATTGAAAGGAACGCGTTCCACGAACCGTTCGGCCGTCGTCGAATAAATAAAATGCACAGCGAGCTCGAGGAACGGTGGTACTTACGGCGCAGCGTCGGTCGAGGGGGTCGCCGATAAGAAAAGACCGACGAACACCAGAAACATGCAGTACGACACGATTCCTTGCTGCATCCTTGAGAGCATTTTTTTTCTGATCTGAAACAGAGAGGTAACTTTTCAAATTGAAACCAGAAATCTCTCTGTGTCGCATTCTCGTTTTTTTTTCTTCTTTTCTTTTAATTTTCTGAGAACGGTGGTCGGGTCAGAAGTGACCCATACCGGTATATTCAAACCTATCGCGATATCTCGTACATACAATCACCGTTCGACCAATCGATGGAGACAGCGACCACCTGTTGAACGGTGAGACACTTCGAACTTAAAATTTTTATCTCGCGCGAACTTGTACGCGAACTTAATATATACTCAAAGTGTCCGACTATGATCTACAAATAAATCGCTCGTAAAATCGTTCGTCGTGTGAAGGAACGTTTTCGTGCAGAAATCGTAGCAGTTTCGAACGGGATACAATCTTCAAGTAATTAGTGTAATAATTAATCGACGTCGACTCGCTTTTCCACGATTACGTCTCTCTCGTGTTTCGCGAGTTTCGTTCGGGAGATTTTTTCGACTCGTGGATCCGTTATAGTGAAAAAATACTTTTATCGAACACCGTTCCAAAAAATCAGAGTTCCCTCGTTTTTACAGTGAAAAGGCGCGCGTGTTATCAACGCGAAAAAATAAAGGATTGCGGTTAGAAAATTCTTGCAAAAATTGCCAAATTTTTTTCCAATCGCTCCGCGAGAGCAATTGCAAAATTTTTTTCCAATCGCTCCGCGAGAGCGTTGTAAAGACTTTAAATACCCAACGGAAGGATTATAGTTAATCGGGGACCTCGGGTTACTACCGACAGCAATTGTTTCGCCGGTAAGGCTGGATATCTCGCGGTTTCGCGAGTTACGAGAACCGGTGTCGAAACGAGAAATTGCTCGCGACAGATTCGCCAACGCGAGAGATTTTAGAAAAGTCGTTTCCAAGTCACCGGAGTTACACCTATGCGGTTTCGAGCTCTCGGTCGACACCGCGACGACGAGGGTGACGCGGTGGCACGGAGGGGGGATGGGTGGGGCGTGGGAGGGAAGGTAGGAAGGGAAATAGACGAGAACGATTGTGCGGATCCCCTTGTTTCGGATTTCCCAAGAAGGTTGGCGCGTTCGACCAAAAGCTGCTAACAAACTATTCAAACCACGGTGTCAGGTAGTGGGTGAGTGGGGGGGGGGGGGGGCGTGCAAGTTTCGAGTTCGTGCATCGTCATTCCGTGACGATTCCCCTGAAGATCGAAACTACGCGTTTGTTCGCCACGGTTTCGTCGTGACTGGTCGCTACGATGGCCACACGAGAGACACCGTTTCGTTGAATCGAGGGTAGGTATTGTGCGTGGCGCGAACTTGGAAAACGCGGCGACCCTTTCTCAATACCTCTCGGTATCGATGTTCGTTCAATTAGTATTTTATTGGAAGGCAATCACGAGCCGCTTTGAGCGTGCCGATTCGCCGTAACGCGGGATAATTGGATTCGTCGCTTTCGATAATTGACGTCCGACGAGATACTTGCGTACAACCAAGGACGATATTCAGAACGGATTGCTTTCTCCGATTCGTTTCTCGCGAAAATTTTAGCCGGCGTGTTTCACCGACCAGTCGGGTAAACGACGATGGCCGTGTTTGCTAATGGATTACGCATCTCGGGGAGGAAATGTTGCCCCATGACGCCCCCCATCCCCCTCCCTCTTTACCCTTTCTCCGGTTTCTACGGTTCCTCGATGTCTATGGGGAAGTATCCATCTGTTCGACTTTATTTATCTGCGCGACGATCTCGAGTATGGTCGCTTTTACGAAAATATATCGGGTTCTTCGGAAAATTATTACGTTTTTTCTTTTTTTTTTTTTTTTTTGGTGAAAATGAAACACGATTTTTTTAGAGCGTGTAAACATTTTATTGAATTATAGATTCTGCATTTTGGAAAATGGATTCGAAATCACTTTTCGAATAAACAAATACTTTACGGTTGGACGTTAGATTATTTTCTTGCTCGATACTAGTTTTTTATGTTCAATCTTTGTTTCGCTTTTTTATATATTGCAACGATTGTAGGAATTGCTTGGTAGTGTTTGTCAAGTTGCATAATTGGTAATATTGTGTCGAAGGAATAAAAATGTCTCGCGAGCAATGATTTTTTCAAATTGAAATCTAAGATGTTTAATTCTGAATGAGAGTAATCCTAGTGGGATAATCTTTAATTTTGATTTGGTTCCTTAACTTTGGTAATCCAAACTTTAGTGGAAAATATGATCCAAAAGCAAACGTTCTTGCAATTGCTGGATACTGAAGTCTAAGATGTCTAATTCTGAATAAGTATCAGTTGGTGATAATCTTTAATTTTGATTTGGTTCCTCAAACTTTGTTGAAAAAAAATGATCCAAGAGAAAACGTTCTTGCAACTGTTGGCTACTAGAATCTAGTATCATTCTCAATGATTCGAATATTCTGTTGTAAGAGAGTGACGACCTATTATAATTTTGATTCGTGATTTTCGGATAATCGATTAAAGACACTCGATCCTAGATACTCGTGAGAACTCTTCGTTCACTGTCACGTTGTCGCGTGGTGCTGGGACATCTCGAGAGGTCTGCGTCCACACGACAGACACTTGGTGCGTATGGTTACGAATAACGAGATAACCGATTCGTGGATACGTCCTCGTGTCGAGAGAAACGTCCGACGTGGTTCGTAAATTATCTGTATCTAAATTGAAATGCCGGCCAGCTGGTGGATCTTGGCTATCATGGTTGTCGGACGCCTCGAAACGGTTATTGGAAGACGAAGAAGCACGCCCGATCGGGCAAAAAGCTCATCTCGTAGGATCGAGCAATACCGTTACATCCTTCCCTTCCGTTCTCCATTTTCGATCGTACGCCGGTGTTCCGTTTTCCATTTTCCGCTTTCCATTTTCCGTTTTCCGTCAACGGAACACGCTTAGCGTGACAAACTCGATCAGCCAATCGGGATCGTGAGAAAACAGCTGCGTCGCGGCTACGTCGTCTCTTCGTCTATGAAAACGCGAGCCAAGCCTCGCTTAATGTTCGAGAATCGGTTATCATTAAGCGAGGATGACGAATTTTTATCGAGAAACGCGCGACTCGACGTACAAACGACCGAGAAACGCGCAGAGATCGACCATTGTGAGCTCTCCATCGACTCGAAAAGTTCGAAACTTTAGAATTGCATCTTAACGAATCGAAAACCGTGCACGAACTCGAAACACAATTGTCTCATTGGAAATCGACGTTTCAATAGAAACGTGATGGAAATCGATCGTATGGACAGGGTAGGAACAACACGAAGTTATATTCAGATACTTGAAGACACCTTGATAAGGACATCGTGTATCTGTGGTTAGTTAACGAACGAGCTAGAATAGGAGGACGTTCGACCATCAGGTCTTTGTTCTCGGGGATGTGTATTCTTGGAATTGACAGTAGCTCGAGTCGAAGAAACTGATCGGAGAATGGACAACAGATTTTATCAATAACCGAGACAGTGCTGTGCACGTTCTAAAAAGTTCCAATATCTGGTTTCTTTCTGAGTTACACAGGGTGTTCCAGGATTTAACGACCGAGGTCGGTACGTTCCGTGAGTGGAAATAAGTAAAAAAGTAAAAGAAAGTTTGTAAGCACGATTGAACGAAGGGTTCGTTAAAAAGTTAGACAAATATTCTATCAAGTTGCACGTATCAGTATGGTAACTACCAGTTGTACAACTTGTGTCGGTTAGTTGTACAACCTCTGACACTAATGAGAGATGGTAAGAGATTAATAAAAGCTACATCTATCGCTAAGTACCATCGACCTATTCTTACGCTATAACGGTACTAAAAGAAAGTTCGTCGTAATTTCATATTTTTATAATTTCATAATAACGTGTTTATTCGACCGTGTTTACAGGACTTATTTCTTTATTTCTATTCATAGAAGATATCAAACTATGGATAAACCCGTAGGCACCCTGTCCATTCTCAAAAACGACCTTTGAATTGCAAAATCTCCGCGAAGATGTTTTATCAATAACCGGGGCAGTTCTCATGTTTCTAAAAGTGTTTGAAAGTTCGTTTTTTAAATGAGAGAAAAGGATAATAGTTGACGGAGACTCAGAGAACACACCACACCATAGATAAACCCAGTCCATTCTCGAAAACGACCCTCGAATCGCAAAACCTCCGCGAAGATGTTTTATCAATAACCGAGGTACTACTCGCGTCTCTAAAAATCTTCTAAAGTTCGTTTTTTAAACGAGAGAAGAGGATAACAGTTGACGGAGACTCAGAGAACACACCACACCATGGATAAACCCAGTCCATTCTCGAAAACGACCCTCGAATCGCAAAACTTCGATTCGAAGATGTTTTATCAATAACCGGGGCACTACTCGTGTTTCTAAAAATCTTTCGAAAGTTTATCCCGCGAGCGAGGAAAGAGAGTGGCGTTTGAGAGAGAAGAATCACGGAATGTTTGCTCACCTCCCCCTCACCCCCGTTTAAAGGAACGACGGAAAATGTTCTTTGCATTAGCGATCTACGTGATCCAGGACTCGCCGGAATGGGAATCGGTCTCCCGCGATTAGTCTCGTTCGCTTGTCAACGTCGTAAAACGTCACGACGCGTTTCGAATAATCGATCGTCGTCGTCCCGATGCTTCGAGTTTTCTCCCTACGATGATTTCGACGCACGAGCTGCGTAATAATATTCGTAACGGGGACGGTCCACGCGCACGAAACCGAGTCGATCACTCGCGACAAGAAAGCGGGGTACGAGCGTTCCGCTCGTTCGATTGAAACGGTGGCTGGTATTTTCTTTGCCATCGGTTACCAAAGTGAGTTTTCCCACGATTTTGTACCCGTCGTGAAAACGACGTGTCGTGAGAACGGGTTGGCGGGTATAAACCATTCGCCCCGATAAAAGTAACCTAACCGAGCGTGCGGCAGTGGTTCGGGGCGAGCTCGTTACGCGACTACTTTTTCAAAACGAAAAGAAGCAAAAAAACGCTCCGGGTATCGGTGCTCGACTTACCCTGTTTGCCCTACCGCCCCCGATCCACCCCCAGTTCACGGCGTCTTTCTTCGAACACGATCCAATCGCGGTGCAACAAGCCGCGACAATTTCAAACGCGCCGAATCTTTCACGGTAAACGCCTCGCGCGATAAAATCCACGTTTCTTTCGTACCGTTTTCGTTTTACCCGTTTAATTGCGCAATATCTTACACGGATACGTTTCAGAAAGCATTTTTCCCCCTCCACCACTACCCCGTTTTCACGACATCAAACGGTATTGCGGAAAGGCAAGGTACACGGTCAAAGGCTGGTTTTATACCCGACAATATTGTTCCGTGCGGAATCTACTATACACAAGTATACTTTATTTGCGTAACGAAGACGTTGTAACGATTTTCTTCTAACCTCTCTCTCTCCCCGTGGATCGAACGCAAGGTATTTTCGCATTTGCGGTTCGGATACAGGAATCGTTTCGTTCGCGACAGCTTTTGAAACTGCTTTTACAATACAACGAACAGGAAGCAAGCGAAGAGTCGTTTTCCGGTATTTCAAGGCCGTTACGAACAAGTGGGATAAATTGACACGCGTTTCGTACGGATACGTGGATCGATACGTAGGCGTGAAACGGTCTCGCGCGTAGAGACACTTGCTGGACGCGTTACGGGAACGAAATCTCTCGGTCGCGTGTGTCTCACGGGTAACGCGGAGTCACCCCGGTTACGTGTCACAGGGGCACGGAGAAGTCGGTGAACGATCGCGAAAATATCTACAGTGGACTATCTCGTGTAAACGGGATTCGCGTTGCAGGAAATCGTGCATGGAAATCTCCTTGAGAGTAACATTTTTCACGAAATTAATTTACAAAATATTGTATTCAATTTGTATTTAATTTTCAATGCAAAATTTTGTGTTGTGTACACTCACTTATCTGAAGTGTAAGCTTTCTCGAATCACGAATGTTTCCTCGATCATTTTTCTAGCACCGATACGAGTACAGTTAAGAGTGAGTTAGAAAACATTTTTAACGAATTTAATTTACAAAATACTTTTACATTATGTACACTCACTTATCTAAAGTTTAATCTTTCTCGATCATTTTTTTAGCATTGATATTCGTATCTTTAACAGCGAGTTGAAAAACGAAAGAAAAATTGAACGTAAAAAATTGCTAACGACGAAAAAAATAATCTAACGTTCAACTATTAAGTATTGGATTGTTCGGAAAGTTATATCGTTTTCCAAAATGGGGAATATATAATTTAGTAAAATGTTTATACACTCTAAAAGAATCGTGTTTCATTTTCACAAAAGAAATTTTACAAAAGAAAAACCAAATGAGTTTTTAAACAACCTAATATAAAGTAGATTCGATTTTTAAATTAGATAATTGTTAAATTATGAAATGTTTGTGTTTTATTATTTGGCGCGTTTCACGGAGAATCGCGTTATAAGGGTAGTCGCGATATATTTGTCGCGTTGTACGAGAGTCTGTTGCATTTCGAACGAAGCGTCTCGTCGAAGAGATGCACCTATCTCGCTTATCGAACGAACGTAACCGTGTGTCGACGTTTCGCTTAATTGTTACTGTCGTTAGACAGATGGAACGGACGTGTCGCGAATTGGTCTTGTCTCGGTATCGTCAGGACGCATTAACAGTGAAATTCAATTTCGTTTGGAATCCGTCGGAACACGGAATATTTTATTCCGAAGCGTTCGAATTCGCGAGTCACGATTGTTTTTTTTCTTTTTTCTTTTTTTTTTTTTTTTTTGTACAGAATCCGGCAAAAAATCGATCGTTTAACAGACTCAGACTCAAACTCGATCAGCGGCGTTTGGAGAACGAGGAACGATTAATTTTTAGGAACGAATATTTAAATTTGTAGGAATATTTAAGTTTTTTTTTCTCGATGGACGACATGGGTTAAATTTTACGACAAATTTTAGAAATTTTTACCCAGTGGTTAAATTCGAGTAAAGTCGGACTTGTAATATGTACTTGTAATATGTAATACGTTTCTGTAATTTTTTCGTTATTTTCAACATTCGAAGAAAATTCGCAGCGAAGTATCAACGCGGACTTCTTGATGATTTAGACGCTCGAGGGTAGTCGACGCGAGTTCGCGAACGTGAATAAAGACGTGTAAACGACACTTGAGAAGCGAGAGCGTGTCTTCCCTCGCTTTTTGATCGTCGTTAACTTGTCCGATATTTCGTACGTTCTTTCTCCGAGTGATTCGTTCCGTGGCCCTAAGTGATTTTTAGCGAGCGACCAATCGAAACAAGTACCGTGGGAATCGCGAGCAACTGGGGAGAAAAGTTTGCTAGAAACCGAGGATACTGATTTCGGTAGCCCCGCGGTAAATCGAACTTTCGAGGTAACTCGTTTCGTGTTTCTTCTTTTTTTGTAACTTTAATAAGAAAATTCACATCGAGAGAGGGTGCAAACTTTTGCATCGTAGACGACGAAAGAAAACCTAGCTAGAAACCGGGGTGACCGATTTCCGAGAAAAATCCACGATAACTCGAATTCTGATAGCAATTTCTCTCGTGTTCTTTTGTTTCTCAATTTCAGTGAGAAGATTCCCATCCAAAAGGATGCAATCCTCGCGAACGATCTATTGTTACGAGTACCGCGCGAATCGCGAGCGACTTTGCTTGAAACCGAGCAGACCGATTTCAGTAGCCACGCGGTAAATCTCTCGAAGGTGACTTCTCTTTTTTTTTGAACATCAACTGGAAAATTTTTATCGAAAATAACAACGAAGGAAATACTCTACTAAAAACCGAGGTTACCGGTTCCTATAGCTTCGCGTTCGTTCAAATTCCCGAAGTAACTTTCCAAATCTTTTCGTCGCATCTCGAAGCCAACGATCGGTCGAAAGTGTCTTTTTTCTCAACGAAAAGTCGATGCAAACTTGTCTCGCGACCGATCGATCGATACGAGGAGCGAGCAAAGAAATTTTACTTGAAACCGAGCAGACCGATTTCGATAGCCTCACGGTAAATCTCTCGAAGGTAACTTCTCTTCTTTCAAACTCTAAACTAAAAAATTTCCATTGAAAATAAGTAAAATACTCTACTAAAAACCGAGGTTAGAGAAACTTTACTTGAAACCGAGCAGACCGATTTCGGTAGCCTCGCGGTAAATCTCTCGAAGGTGACTTCTCTTTTTTTTAAACACCAACTGGAAAATTTCCATTGAAAATAACGAAGAAAATACTCTACTAAAAACCGAGGTTAGAGAAACTTTACTTGAAACCGAGCAGACCGATTTCGCACAGAATCCTCGAGATAACCCTCTTCCAAATCTAACGACAGCTTCCCCAAGACGTCGACCGATCACGAAAGTGTTCTTATTTTTTTGTTCAAACTCGACAAGTTTACGGGACAAGTTCGAGGGTTGGTGTATCTTCGACTTACCTCGAAAAACGTTCGACGATGATAAGATAAACCGTGCCAGGAAGACTTTCCGACAGGCTAGTTTTCTCGACGACGGAGAGTGCAGCTCTGCGATTCCGAATCCTTCGTCGTCGGTTTATATAAGCCCGCGACTTTGCGGGACTCGCTTCATCCCTATCCCCACCCCGTTGTATCTAAACATTCTCGTCCAATCAAACGTACCCGTGTTCTACCCCATCCGAGCTTCCTACCACCGGAGTCCCTCTATATCCTCCCGGTAACCACCGACGCGAACTCGTCCGCACTACGGTCGAGCGGATCCGTCGCTGAATCGCGTGAAACCATCTTTCCACCCATCTTCGGTTTTCCACGATTTTCAACCCCTTCGCGCGCCGCGAGAGAGATCGGTGAAACGCATCGCTCCGCATTTGCACGCGCGACTTTTCCACCGTTCCACAGGTGTTCGAACAGTTCGAGGGGTGACGAAGAATTGGTAAGTACGACAGAGACGTTGCAATTAAATATCGATCACGTTGAACGAACGACCAGCTTTTAGCGCGAGCTTCGAACTCGATCTTGAACACGACGGGCGAACCGTGGACTCGATCTTGATTTTCGCGAGCAACGTGGATGGTCGATTATGTATGGCTGTATGTGTGTTTCGTTTATTTATTTTACGCTTTCGCGGCACAATCTGTGCGACTGGAAAAGCAGGAAAAATGGAGAGGAAAGTAAACAGAATCGAACACATGGTAAAATAAAGAAGTGTTTTTTGTTTTTTTTTTTTTTTTTTATTATTTCTGATACAATTTTTGAACGGACAGTATGGAACAGGGCGAGAGAGAGAGAGGGGGAAAGAGAGAGGTGAACAGAATTGAATGAATGGCGAAATAGAGGGGGAATTTTTTTTTTTTACATTGTTCTACGTCTTTATGGTACAATTTGCGAGTAAAAAGTATGAAACATGGCGAGGCGGGTATACAGAATTGGATAAACGGTAAAATAGAGGGGAGATTTGTTTTCCGTTTATTTTACCGTACAATTTTTGAGGATAGAAAACACGAAGGGCGATGAAAAAGGGAAATGGGATACAGGATATTAGATTTGTGTATAGAAAGTACGAAAAATACAAAGGAAGCTACACGAAATTGAGTAAATGATAAAGTAGGAAGGTTGGGGGAGGGTGAATTTAAAAAAAATTTATTTTACATCTTCGTCGTGGAATTTGTCGAAAGGTAAATACGAAAGATGGAAGAAAAGGAGAACAGAATTATATTACACAAATGATAAAACGAAAGACAACGAAAGTGCAACCGATGCAAAATGCACTTCTCTTCAGAATATCTCTTTACTTTTCAATCGTTGAAAAATCTTTCAAAAATATCAAAAATATTCAAAATATATCAAAAATATTAAAAATATATTTGACGATGAGTCGTGACCTTCAAATGACCTTGAACACGATGTGTTTGTAAGACGGTGTTAGAATGTTGCGCAAGTATACTATTTATATATTACTACGTTATAAATGATCGAATCGATGTCCGTCGGCAGCGATACGCTCCCTTCAACGAGCAATCACGGTTTGTGATGACCCTTCGATTGTTTCTGGCAACGCAGACTCTAATTATGAGATTCCTTATCTTCTCAGAAGTGGTAGGTTGCGGTTGGTGGAGCTTCTTCTTTTAATTTTTCTCCAACAAAAAAGTCTAATGGTCACGAACATAAGTCTTTAAGTTTTCTCGAACAAAAGTGTCGAACATAAAAGTGTAGATTCATTACGTTCGATCCATTTTTTTGAGAATTTTCTATTCGGTTCCCGAGTAGTCATTTGCGAGTAGACAATAAACCGGGGAACCATCGCGTTGGGTGCTACACAGTCTTAAATCGAACAATTTGATCACATTTTTGGTGTTTAAGGTTCGCGACTGTCCGGTTAATAAATGAATATGAATTGCAACAATAACCCAACACGTGGAAGAGATTGCCAGAATCGGTAAATTAATAAATACAATTGACAGAGATCTCGAACCTTTTCGAGGGTCTCTAACGTTATTTCGATACCGAATACTCACTTGTTACAACCCGTGTAAATGAATAAATATCTCGAATACCCTCTCGCTGTATATTCCAATGATCGAACGAATATAGAGAGCGGACAGAACAGGACAATGGTGGAAAGAATGAATTTCGATTTCAAACGGTTGCGGAATACACCGAATGAAACATGACGGATTAAGGAAATTTGCACCGAAATTGCAGGGTGGGCGCATTAATGGGTTTACCGTAACCATGACCACTAGAAATGCTATAAAATAACAAGCAACGTGATCGAGCTATCGAATATTTCCATTTCGACGTTCTACGATTCGAACAACTCCGTCCTTGTACCTACGTGGAAAGCAGAGAGTAACGTGTAAACGGTTCGACGATAGCCACGTTTCATAACAGTATCCACGCGCGGTGTGTTGACGAACGATGGGGCTAATAATATTAACCGAGCCGTTGGACAAACGTTTCGTCGAGTCCGAGTGGAAAGCCTGGAAACGAAGAAGCAAAAGTCGAAGGGAAAATATAAAACTCGTTGGGTCGTTAGTCACGTCTGATACGTCGATATAATTTCTTAGCCGGGTGCAGATGCGATTGAACAAAGCTGTGTCCATTAAGCTTACAACCGTTACTCCCTGTGTGCGTTCTCGCGGGAACGATCGGCTTTCCTTCTCTCTCCCCCCACCCGAGACCGTGCCACTCTCGCGGCGAATTAGGTATACTCGTGCACTCGGACGGTTACACGAAATTGGGACGACCGTTGTCGACATTTGACGACTGCGAGTCGAACGAAAGGAACAGTATCCGCGGATTTGGTTTCCCGGCGCGTGGGATGCTCGATTCCGCAAGGTTACCGATCAACCGTACAACGAGAATCTATTCAACGAGGTAAAGGGCCCATTTACCGCCACCTACCCAATTGCTATCACCCTAAACGGTTTTATTCGACACTTTGACGGACGTACGTTCCGCGAGAAGACTGCCGTCTGCCGCCGGTAACTGTCACCAGAGTTTCTTAACCTAACGAACTGTGTTTTCTGGAAGTAAATATATCGAATAAATAATAAATAAGAAGAAAAACGTATGCCGCAAACTCCGGACTGTCTCTTCTGTAAGTAAACGTATCGAATAATAATAAATAACTGGAAAAACATACGCTGCGATCTCCGAACTGTTTTCATTCGAAGTAAATATGTCGAATAATGATAAATAAGAAGACAAACGTGTGTTCTCGATCGATGAGTAAGAAAGCTATGCAATAATGTTACGACCGATCTTTACATTATTGGTAATTGGGTCTTCTATAAGATTTAGGGCGATCTTTGGTATAAAATTTTTTATCGATAGTTTCGTAACTTTACACAAGTGTCTGAGGCAAAAAAGGAGCTCGATATTTTTACCCGTTCGGGTAGGACAGATCTCTCGTCTCTTGACATTGAGGTTAGACCGATTCGGACAATTTGATAAACATCGTCGAGAGGAGGAAGAATGTCAACCGTCGCTATTATTTTTCGATCATCCTCGGCACGGTCAGGGTCAGGGTAGGGGCCTTCTGTAGCGATAGTAATATAAATATATCGTTACGGTAAATATTCTTGTCCCTCGATTTCCTAAAGATCGGCCGAGAGAAAATGGCCGCTTCGACAAATTCTATGGACAACGTTATCACGAATATGTGGAAGAGTATCAGCACTGATCCTCGGTCCTTTTTGACGAAATTTGTCACGAGATTCGAACCGAAGACAAAGTATTACCAATCTCCTATACTTGTCGTAACGCCACAATTATTATCGATCGAAATGTTTAACCATTCCAATGTAACGTACCAAGAGCATTTTCCAAACTTTACACTTACTTTGTTCGCAGTTGGCTGATCATCCACGATTATAATTTCGGTCACGATTGTCGTACACACGATCCTATAAACCTGTCAAATTTCACTGGAACCGGTAGGGGTTCGTATTCCCCTTGCAAGAAGACCAAGGTCGTTTCTTTTTCCACGTTTCGTCCATTTCGGTGAAAAGAACTCGAGAATTGTCTTATTACAGTTCACCGTGGCGCCCATGACGTTCTCGTCTTAGGGCGCCGTCTACCACCGACGGCATGCAAATCGCCTAATAGCCCATTTTAATAATGTGCCCGAACCGGTGGTACTCCTACGAAACAAATAGCCGTCTCTAACATAACGCGTTATAAACGGCCGGATGAACTAGTGGTCTAAGAGGACCGAATGGTCACGATATAAGATCAATGCACGCCCCCATAGTCGGAGGAGGTACCGACGTCTCTTGTTCTGGAGTAAAAAAAAAAAAATACACTGTGTATACACGAAGAAGTAATAACGCGTTTAATCTTGAAACGTTCTTTCGTTCAAGTATACGTTTAAAGTGAAAAATGAGTGAAAAATGTCACGAACGAATAGAACTTGTTTTTTTAACTTTATAATATTATAGGATACATTGGAAGGACTGTGGAAATACAGGACCATAGTGTATCCAGTATTGTCTATTATAATAGCTTCAATTATAGAAAATTAATATATTAGAAGAACGATGTGAACCAACAACAGAAATTATGAAGCTTCTCTGCTTCATTGTTCATTTTTTCCAATTTTCATCCCAACTTTTTATGTTTCAGCCGTTATTTGTTGTCCCGAATTCGGAATAGATATTTTTTCTTCTTGTTTTTTTCGAAATAGCGAACTGTACATCATATCGCTTTTTCCCCTGTACTCCACATGTGTACATGGAATTTTGATTATAAATAAATACAAAGAGGAAAATAATCGACGACGATATTCGAAATATAATGTAAACAGATACTGTTGATTTCTTCTGTATAGTTTGTTTATCGATCACTAGAACACTGTAGTGAACTTTTTGAAATCGGTGGAGAAATAAAGTAAGAAAGAAATTCGATAATTTATCGAAACGTACGTACGTATACACTTTACATTAGATTTTTATTAACAAAAAATTTCACCAGTGGAAAATAATTGGTTCTTTGATCAATCTTAGGAATAATATAGGTTTCCTCCATTTCGGACAGGAACGAGGTAATTTAAATAATTGTCTACGAAATTACGTAATCTGGCGATAGGATCTCCACGTTCGTATCAAGAGTTATGAAAACTTAGGTCCGAACAAAGGAAAAAGGTTTGACTCTTCTTTCTGGCATACTTATGTTAATTTGCTCAAGGAATTGCGAGCTCATCCACGTGACCATCGGGTACTGTGTACGAAAGAGTAAGGTCAGACGTAGTCCTTCTCTACTCGAGGGTGTTAATCCTCCAGAGACCCATTACAGGAGTATAGTTGTGGTCATTAACACATTGACTGCCATGTCCTCGATATTTCTTCGAATTATGGTACGAGGAACAGAAACATTCAAGACTTCAATACCGTATTCAATGTTTCGAAGCATTATTAACGACTCCAACGTAGTACAAAAATTTACAAATATTAAAAAAAAAAACTTGATTTTGAAAATTTGTTAAACAACTATTGCTTCTCTTGACAATTGGTGCTAACTATAATATTTTACTGTTCAGATACGATTACCATCTAGTCGCAACAACTTAAAACAGATAATACCATACCACCCACGACAGACACTTGTTCAAGTAGAAACAGTGAGCAATGGACAGACATGTTTCCAATTTAGCTTTACCCGTAGATGTATATCTCTCGTGTCCAATTGTACCATGGATTAAGGACTGAACACATGGACCTTACTAAGGAAGGACACTAAGTGGTCAACTTCAATTACAATGTACTTCTGAAGAATGATTGCTTATAACTCTTGGTTAGGTCATCAGGTTACACTTAACTCTAGGTTAGATCATCAGGTTACAATTAAGTCTGGGTTAGGTTATCAGGTTACAATTAACTATGGGTTAAGTCTGTATTAGGTCTGGGTTAGGTCAGGTTTTACTTAACTCTAGGTTAGGTCACCAGATTACAATTAAGTATGGATTAAGTCTGTGTTAGGTCTGGGTTAGGTCAGGTTTCACTTAACTCTAGGTTAGATCATCAGGTTACAATTAAGTCTGGGTTAGGTCATCAGGTTTCACTTACTCTAGATTAGGTCATCGAGTTACAATTAGGTCTGGATTAGGTCATCAGGTTATAATTAAGTGTGGGTTAGATCGTCGTGATGAATTAGATCCTGATTAAATCATCGTGTTAAAATTAAAGACATATCATACTTCATCGTTTTCCAAAATCATCTTACAATCAACTATGACCAGTTAAAGGTTCTGTCCTTGCAAGGTCCTTATCTACATTTGCTACACAATAACGTACAGATTTGTATAAGGTCATCGGGTTATCATTCTGAATCCGTACACTATCGGGTTATCATTAAGCACTTATGCGCCATCATCCTGCGTAAACATATTACAATCGATGTTAACCAACTCGAGATCCTTCCCTCGTTAGCTCCTTAAATCGTAGGTTATATTAATTACGGGCAGTCAAAGGCTGAGAAATTTTTTCAGTAAAGAAACCGAGTCGAGAAAACGAGAAAGAAAGAAAAAATCGAAACGAGGAGGGGGGATTAGAGCCAGTGGGGAAAGAATCTTGTTCGTTCCCCCAGAACGAACCTTTTAATCGCTTCCGACTCCGTAAATTGATTTAAACGGCGGTTGTGCGCGGTTGTGTCGCTTTTAACCTCGCGAAATCGGTCGATTTATCGGTTATCAATTTGCTCGTTGCGGTGGCGAGAAAAAAAAAAAGGTGGAATCGAACCGAGAAAGAAAAACGAAAAGGTGTTCTAAATTCTTTCGTCGAAATGGAAATACGACGTAGTGAGTTGCTGTGCACGGTCGAGTATGTTCACGAGCATTTTACCTTGTAAAAAAAAAAAAAATTTATTCGTTACGAGCCGCGAGTACGCATCTTTCGAGTTTTACGGTAGACGGTTACGGTGCAAGAGCAACGTGTCGCGCCCCCGTGAACTTTTAACGGGGCGAAACATGGACGCCGCGCGCCCTTCGTTCCCTCTTTAATTTCTCCTTTTATACGCGGCGCGTTCCGACGAGCTTTTCGACCGGGTCGAAATTGTCGTGGAAAGGAAAGCAATCGTATCTATTGTCCGGCGGTAAAACGAAATACTGGCGTCACTTTTATGGGATATTTGTCGAGTCATAAACGAGAAATCAATCTGTTACGGACGAGAAGCAGTCGTTGATTTATTTAGACATTATTTAGAGGCGGTCACTTATTACGGAAAATTTCTTTCCTTTCTCTCACGGAGAGGTAACGGCATTTTTTTTCCACCGTTTTTCCTCCTTTTCTCTCGAGTGCTTTTTGAACGAAATTCGATAATGATTACAAGGTTAACGACATTGATTTTTTTTTTTATTTATTTAACATTGAACGGGCACCTGTTACGAGGAAACTCGAAGGCACAGAAAAGAGAAAGGCCGTCGATAACACACGAGAACTCGACGTGAATAATGAAATTTTTAAAGTGTACAATTACGTTTCGAGTAAATCGAGGTTTTAGAATGGCGCAATATTTTCTAATTTGTTTTTTCTAATACGGAGCTACTAAATTTAAAAAAAAAGGCTAACCCCTGAATCAGATCTGGTGGCGAGATGTGGGTTTAAGGTACGGGCGGTTAAAGATTTTACGATCGACTCACCGTCGACAAATTTACCGACGAGAAAAGAGTATGGCGGAAGTCTCGAGAGCTTGAAAAATTCTGCGCGTTAATATGGCAGAAACTATACCGCGCGTAGTATCGGAAACGCGTCGAAGTTTCACGTTCCCATGCGAGAACAGTTCCACGCGAATCCTGGAAATTCATTTCCTTGCAAAATCGGTTAACTCGTGTTTCATCGATAAAGTAGCTCCCTCCTACGTATCCGTAGTTAAATTCCCGAGAAGGAACAGTCTCCGTCGAGGGACGAGAGTTGATCCGACGATTTTCCAAGGTTTGAGCCACCGAGGAGTAACTAGTCGATGACAAAGTTAAGAGAGTCACGTAAACGGTGCGCGATTAGTCAAAACTTTGTCGGACCACGCCTTGGATTTCTGGTATATTATTACTATTATATAATTAAAGATCCTTTTCTAATAGTACGAAAAAGATACAAGTAAATATAACTCGTATAATGTGAACACAAGCAATTAGACAGTACGAGCGAAATTACGTGTCAATTTTCTCAAGTTTTAGAAGGAAGTGTCTATTATAAGACTGTATTGCGCATATTTAAAAGTAGATACAAAATATATGAATGCATTTCGCGGTAGTTCTCATAAACAAGTTTGCTAGAGCTGCAGCTAAAAATGCAGTTGACGAAACCTAACCCCAATTGTTTGAACTTAACCTCAACTTTCTCACGTTGCACGAATATACGCGCTTCGTTCGACGCCTCGCAAAGGCATTTTCGAATAACGCGTGCGGTGCACTCGCGTCACATTCCCGTCTTGTAATTAGAATTTATCGTTTTTGTACTCGATCGAGCGTGCACGAGCGTACGCGCTCGAAAGGAAGGGAAATCGAGTAGGTGCGCGTATCTCGTGACTCGTAACTAACGTAAGAACTATACAGCGATCGCGTCGTGCTAACACGCGTCGTCGCCAAGCGAACGCAAAAAAGATTCGACGAGGAACCGCCGCTGCAATCTACGAACGAACATGCACGAATACATGCGTGTCTCCCACGCGCGAGCGCCAGCCAGTGCTTGCTACGTCGACGACCAAGACACCTTTTAAAAATTACGACCCTTCCGCCTCGAAAAGTATTAACGTTTTAACAGAATTCGAACTCAGTTTATTCCGCACCAGAGAAAATCGATTATCCGTTATCCGTTATTTGCCACGAAGGCGAGAATTAATGTTTACTCGTACTAAACTAAAACTTTGTTTCTTCTTAATAAAGTTTTGCGCGCACGTAACGAGATAATCCAAGTGGACTGCGCACCATCTAAATTGTCGGTCAAACGGTATTTACGCGTCGTGTATTCCGTGGTTTTTCTATAATGGAATCCTCGTAAATGTCGGCCCCGTTGGAACCTCGTTACACACCCGAAGAACACCAGGATAACGATGAAAGTAATTGGCAGAAAAAAATGAGGTAATTTGTGCTGGTTTTTGTTCAAAGAAGCGTCGCTAACTGTTGCATCAAATAGTCCGCGTGTCTGCTCACTGTACTTACTAGCAGGATACTGTTTTATCGACTGTCGGAATACGCGTCGAGAATATTACCTATCGATATTACCTATCGAGACAAATTTTAGCAAATCAAGGAACGAACTTATTTGTCGAAGATTGATAAACGGTGGCGTGAGGTATTTCCAACAATCGAGCGAATTTATCGACAGAGCTCCGAGCAAAGGAATTTGCAATCGAACGAATGCTTTAGAAGAAACAGATACGTATGCTGATGGTAAAAAGAACAAGTGTCTGCAATACCGACAAGGTCGAGAATTATGCATCCGCGACGCTAGATGGTGTGTGAGTTTTTCAAAGAAATCACAAAACTCTATCGGTCTCGTATTATTCATTTCAAAAGCTTGCTCGACGATACGTATATTATTATCGAACCTCGTTTGCATTTTCTTCTGCGCGAAACGCAACCCCGAGTAATCTGTGCCTCTCTTTGTCTCACAGTGAATATATCAGCTATAGATCAATTACGAGCATTTCAATCGCAATATTCCATGGTGAATTCTTTCATTTTATCTACTGTTCTAACGTCTTTACCACGCAATTGAAGATATACAAGATGGAACGATACTGTGTAAAAACAAGATCCAGCCGAAAATGTGCCTCCAAACCTACCTTGAAGAAAGAGGGTTCAAACCTGTTTGAAAATCGAACGCGAGATTTTAGCCGGGTAACGTGATCGTGCGCGAAGATCCATCTCGCGCAAAGCCCCATCGTTCGCCTTGAAAGGGAGACAGCTTTTTGTTCGCGAATCTTTGTTGATAAGTGCGCCAACACGGAGTGTTGTCTAGGGAAAAAAGAATCTCCATCTATCGGGGTACCCGCAGCCAAACCCGCACTCACGGTCGCGCTAGCAACGACCGGGTATATCGATGCTGCATCGTTTCGTGTCCACGCTGGTTCGATCGCGGCGTAAAGCTTCTCGCGATACGGGCAATGGAGGTTAGGTTCGCGAATCGAGCGTCGTCGGTCGAAAACCATCGTGTTTCGACAAGGAAAAATCGGACAAAAGGGAGATTTGCGAAACACTCGCGGGTGAATGAACAACCTGGACAAAAGGAGAATGCGGACGAACGTTGTATCGAGACGACGGTGTTCCCTTGCGGAGGTCTCCAGCGCTCAGGTACCTACAATATTTCGAACGTTTCGTACGGTCCGTAACGCGCGTCAAAGACGGCTCAAGACGAAGTAAGGCGTAACAGTAGAACCGATGTACGGTTATTCGCGCAGGTGTACCCCGTCGTTGTCCGCGCACCTGTCCCGATCTTTCGGACAAACCAATAAAATGGACTTTCCCATCCGGTTTCCTGTACTCCGTCGCGTGAAAATTCGTCTTGTTTTCGATACATATTCGTCGCGGTGCGTTCGAACCGTACGCGGCCCGACGAGAAAGGTGCGAACACGAAAGAAGCGCCCTACCGCGAGCAGGTGTGTGCTTCGACATCGTCGGCTTAAAGCGTATCCAGCGGAGTACACGAAAATTGTCTTCCCGGCCGTGCGTATTCGCTTTGCTTCTTTACTTACCTAGCTACTTACCTACCTACCTACCCACCTACCTACCTACCTACCCACCTATCTACCTAGCTAGCCACCTACCGTTCCGATTACCTGCCCGTCTATTCACAGCCGTCTCTATGTACGTTTCCATCCATCGTCGAGTCTTCTTAGTCGAATATTTATTCGTTTATTTCGTTCACGAGGAGAATTAACTCGACGTTACGATTAAGTCGATACACAGTTTTTTATAATGGAAAACAGATATTAAATACAATCGTAAAAATCGTAGTTCATTTTAAATGAAAATTTGCCACTACGTTTTGGCTCTTTTGGGCGTAAAAAATGCGATTGTTTATAGCAAAAAAAAATCTACGAGTCTTTAAATCGTAAACCAGGGTTCCTCAAATTTTTACGAGCCGACGCTACTTTCGAAAACGGTAATCTCTCGCCAATCGTGAATATTTTAATCGGAGGAGGGGTGGGGGATGAATAAAAAATATCGGTTTACTGCTCTTAAATTTTTTTATCGAATACACTTAGTTGGTACATAAATTTATTAACCAGATACGATGTGAAACTTCTGATGAATATTTAAACTATTCTCGTATTTTAATATTCAACATGGCTCGCCGAAAATCAGCTCGTGACCCATCGGTGAGTCACGAACGATACTTCGGGAACCTCTGTTGCAGACTATAGTATATTATTATGCTACAACGACGGCGTCGTTAATTTATTAACGAGTCGAGTCTAACTAGAACTTCCCAGGGAACATTTTTGTCGTTCAAAATTCTCATCAAGCAGAGCCCAGAATTTTAATGGCCCTTTTTATAATGCTACTATAATATTCTTGAAGGTCTAGCTAAGCTACCCTGGATAACAACTTATCACTGATTCTATAGGATGAGATAAATGACGTATTCCTCCACGCACACCTTGTTACATTACATTTTTCCCATATTGAGTAAAAGCTGGTTACACTGATTGTGTTTACATCGGCAATATTGGCTGTTCTCGCAACGTGGGAATTTATCACGGATAGAGATAATAGTTCCGATCGTTTCCTGTGGCTTCATTGCTGCAACGAGCCTATTTTCCACAGTGAACATTTTTCGAGTCGCCGCTGATTGGACGCTCCCCCCACCAGGGATCATAGCTACTGCGCGCGGTTGTAAAGAATGCCTCTGAGGGATGTTCTCGATGCGAGAGAAATAAATAAACCCTGAATTTTCCGAATTTTTCGGAAAAATACAAATTTCCATCCGGAGGCATTCTTTCCAGTAGCTCACAGTACTTCCATTCGTAAATTGATATTATTAAATAGTTAACAATTTACGCGACAAATCGATATGGAAATAATGTTTGTAAAAAAATTCTGAAGGTTAAATTTACATTTCCATCCGGAGGCATTCTTTCCAGTCGCTCACAGTACCTCCATTCGTAAATTAATATTACTAAATAGTTAACAGTTTACGGGACAAATCGATACGGAAATGTTTGTAAAAAAATTCTGAAGGTTAAATTTAAATTTCCATCCAGAGGCATTCTTTCCAGTCGCTCACAGTACCTCCATTCGTAAATTAATATTATTAAATAGTTAACAGTTTACGTGACAAATCGATATGGAAATAATATTTGTAAAAAATTCTGAAGGTTAAATTTAAATTTCCATCCGAAGAGCATTCTTTCCAGCCGTGGAGTGTACGATCGCGCGTACAGGTCTTCCGGAAAAACGGGCGAGCGTTGCGACGTCGAAAGGGGGCTGGAAAGTAGAGAAAGACTCGCCACCTTTCGGGCACAAGCTCTCGAACGTGGAACGCTCAACTGGTGCACGCACGTCGTATACATACGCGGCGATACGACGACAGGTGAAGTACACAGCTGCTGGACAGCTGGACAGCTGGACCGATATCCGTTTCCAGGTACATTCCATCGCAAGTAAACGATAAGTGTGCGATCGCGGGGACTCGTAATGTCCAACGATTTCATTTCGTGTGGAAAAACGTATTTTCGTTCGTTTTCAGAAAAGTATCCGTACAGTCGCTGCGTTGAAAATACCTACAAAAAAAACAAAAAAAAACAAACAAACAAAAATTGTCCATCGATCGACCGTTCCACCTCGTGTGGAATATCCGCTTCACGACTTCGGATTCTCCCGCCTCGCGTCCCGAACGGAACAGCCGCGTTAATAGTCGACGGTTGGAGCGAAACGGTGCAAAGAACGGAAGAAAACACCTGCCTCTGTTTCTCGATGCGACCACATCCTTCCTCCGGGCGAAGTCTCGCCGTTGCGTGGCCCGTCCGAAGGCTTTCGTCGCTAGGTACGACGCCAACCGATATACGATTTCGTGTATCGGTGTTCGGGAGGCCATAGTACGCGCGCGCGCGTCACACAGGCGTTGGAGAATGTACGCGCGCAGGCACTCGGAAACCTTCGGGGCCGGATCGTTTTTCGTACGGTTCTCACGGAACGGCGAACATCGTCCGTCGGAGATTTTTCGATCGTCCTTTCCGATTCCCGCGGCGACGCAAAACCGCGGAACGACGCGATCGGACCGAGTTTACGGTGTCCGAATCACCGTCCACCACCCTTCACACACAGACGCACGCACGCATACGGTGAAAGCGAGAAACAGAGCAACTCGAAAGCTGCGCGCGACTAGGTAAGTTCATTTATTTATTTACCGTAGTACCCCTTTAACGCGGGGCCTCGATGCGTAAGAGAACGAAGAAAGATGACGGAGAGCGATACGCGACGGGTAACCATAATAATGAATAACGATGGTGATTTCCAACCGAGATAGAATTTCAGATAATACGCGCTTCTGTCGCCGGGTATATGCAATTTTATCACGCGTATAAGTTAGCGTTGTTGCGAGCACGATTTATACAAGTAAAATTACGATGTAACGTACGATGCATATCGGTACCGGGATAACCGATGTCCCCGCGAGTTCGCAACAGGTGGATCGAATCCGATGGTAAAATATCAAGGCTTCGGCGTTTTAAATAGAAATGCAAGGTCGGGTGCTGTTCCTCGGTCGTTAAGTGTTTGGGAAAAAATGTGATCGATTTGGTGTTAGAATTGATCGATATTCGAATAGTAAACAGGGAATAAGATTCGAGACAGAATTGTAATTTATAGCCCTCGTCGTATCCGAAAATGTACTGGGAATATTTATTATAATTTTGTCGTAATTTTGTGCAAAATATTAAAATTGTACGTCGAAGAATTAGACAAGTAACTATTTCCCAGCTCTAGTTACAATTGCCACTTACTACTTGTATCTTAAGAATTTACGTCGCACACTTTCTCTCATATCGCGGTGATTTTCATGGCATTGCGTATATACAAGTCGTACGCGTCCGCCCGCGGTCGTTCGAACGAGGAACGAAACTATAGTAAAGTACGAACGATGAAAAGGAAGGAGAAAAAACCTTGCGAAGATGTATCGACTTGCGTCGATAAGAGGTATCTGACGCGTCGCGAACAGGCCCTATCAAAGGCGATACAAAACGATATTTCCAGGATAGAAACCGAATCGCGACGTTGGCGAAGCTAATTCGTTGGTAAGATAACATTTATCGCGGGGATAGAGAGCGAATTCTCTCGGACGGGCCGTACACACAAGATCGATCGAGTTACTTTGACTTCCTCGCTGCAACGTGTCGATATTTTCTGCAACGTAACGCCGTGAATTAATCGAAGACTATTACTACCTATTTCTATCGTTACGTATCCCGATTTTGCATACTCCGTATTTACACGTTGCATCATGTATTCTGTACCGAAGAATTCCCTCTCGTTAACGATTATTTACGTACGTTTATATCGCGTTGAAATTTAACACGCAAAAAAGTAACCTAATGCATCGACCGAGTCCAACGTACGAATAGAAAATCGACGTTCGTTGCGAGATTATCGATCACGAAACTCGCGAAACTGTCGAGCTACGAACACCCTGTACATCGTTAGTCAAAAGGGGAGCAACGTAGCGACGCGACCGTCGTTACGAAATTTGCGTCACGAGAGAGAGTTCCCTCTGGCCAACTCGAACGGGAAGCGTGTCCGCTGCGGTTCGGTTACCATCGGAGTGTGTGTATGTGGCGCGATAGCAAGTAGAGTAAAAAGGAACGGGCGCTCGCGCGCGAACGCAAGCCCGGAACCGTGCACGCGAAACGATCGAAGGTGGTACGCGTATTTTTCGACGGAAAAATGTCAAGTCGGTGGGCAGAAAAGCCGATTCCGAAGGGGTCGAAGGCGTCGAGAGACGTCGGTGAGAGTTTCGCCGGAGGAGAGAGTCTCGAGACTCGAGGCTCGGTACGCGTCTGCACGGTCCCTGTTCGTTCCGGAGAGCGCACGGGAATTGCGCAACGATTCGTGCGACTCGCGCGATATGCTGACTCAGACGGGTGAAATGCAGCGCGGGTGTTCCGCAGCGGTGTTCCGCGATAGTCGTAGACCGAGCGCACGCGCGCGCGCGCGAACCGGTCGTTTCGCAACGTATCGCTAGTTGCAACGAGTGGGCGACCAATTTTTCCCCTCCCCCTCGGTCCTACCATCGGAACGTCCGTGCTTGTTCGCAGTCCGAGGACGGGGCATCGCGAAACGGTTATCCGCGTGGTAAACTTATCGACTGGTACGGCAGATCGTCCGGACCTAACCCGCTTCCACCCCCTATCGACGGAAAATGATATTTCGTAGCCGGACCGAGCTCGGAGGGAAGTCACGGGCTGGAACGTTTCGAAAGACTTTTTTACCCGACCGTCGGGTTGCGTCCCGGGAGCGTGTGCAACGATTGCGTCGTCGGAAATACTCTTCTTGTAAATACATCGACGACGAGCGTTTAGTATTCTCGAGTTGCAGGTAGCATCCGGTTAAGTGGCGACAGCCGCTCCCACCGATCGCGTGCAACGTTTATTCCGTCGCCTCTGGCTCGATTCCATTTTACTCCTTCGTGGCAGTCCTTGAGAAACGGAGGATAGGTAAACGATTTCGCTGACCGTGGCGATCGCGACGGTCGCGATGTCGCCGCGCGCACGAGCAACGTCCCGAGAGGTGCCGTGGACGCGAGAGCGCGCGATTTCTGTCACCGAGCTGGTTTACAACGGAGCGTTTAATACGCGTAACGAGTACTCAGATTCGCGTCGAACATACGGTGTAAACGATGGCGTATCGAACGAAAATAGTACGCGTATTAAACGCCTTTGCAGCGCCGTAAACACTCGTGTACTTCATAAACAACTGAATTAAGGTTAGGTTTGTTCGCTCGTGTCTCGTAAGAGTCGTAAAAGTCTGCAGCGGTTTGCCGAATTGAGTGGATTGTAAATAATAAAATTAACTCACGTGAAAGGAGGGTGGGGGGAGCGATACTAGGGAGGATCGCGTCGCGTACTTGTACACGTTTATTCGTATCTTATTCGAACATTTTACTAATTCGATACGCTCGACGCGAACGTCACCGTCTCGGTACGCACTGTTTTGATCCGCGTATCAAAACAGAGTACCATGTAAACTAAGTCTCCGTGCCAACGAGACCGGAAATCTTAATCGAACGTAAGCTTTTTCGTCGCAAAACGACGATCGATCCTGACCGATTAGCATCGACAGTCTGGAAATTATTCATCGAAAAACAAGTTGCTCGATAACGGTGCGGGCAGCAGATTGCGATCGGGATTATCGTACAGACAATCGCAGAAGATGATAAAATCCTTCGGAAGATCGAGATACTACGATCGCAATGTCGTCTACTCGTAATTTGACGGGGACAGCAGAGCGGAAAGGGAGCGACAGGCTAGCCGCTGGAACGAGGGGTGAGAGGGGCAAGTTAAATATGACCTTGAACGACTGCAGACTCGGGAGAAAACATTCTAGCGCGTTTGATATCGTCAGTGGCTGATTAGCGATGCATTTTAAAGGTTCGTTCGCGCCGAAGAAGTGTGGAAAGGAGATCAAACTCGAACGAAGAAGAGCACGGTGCAACGAGGTTAGATTTCGAAGCAGCCTTTGGCTGTACTTTAACGCGATATCGTTCTAGTTCGTACACGGTATGCACACTTGCTTTATTTACGCAACGAAGACGTTGTGAGATACAAAACCTAACCTTATAATCGAGGTTAGGATTCGTAACAGCGCTTTTAGCTGCACATCGCCACTTACGCACTTACGTACTTTGGTTATTCTTTTTTTTTTTTTATCTTTACACATATCTGTGTATAAACACGTGCACAATAAAGACTAATAATAATAACAGTAATAATAATAATAACAACGCCAAAAGAATGTACATATTTGTACATGCATGTACATAAATATACATACGTGTATATACTATAAAATAAATATACGTATAAACGAGTGTACGTACGCGCGGCGCGGGAGGGGGGCAACGAAAGAAGGAAGAGAAAAGAGAGCAACAACGTAGAAGCTTTCAGGGTTAAAGAGGGACGAAAGACAGCTGCGCGGCGATTGGCTGGCGGGGCAGCGTGTTTACGCGAGATAGTGGGGATTCGTGGTGTCTCAGCTGAGCGCGGTATAGAGGTAGCAGTCTAGCGAGAGGGCGAGTTAGTTGCGAATGAGCGCTCGTCGGGCGTGCGTCGTTGCGTCGTCGACCGATAATGTCATCTCATTGTCGACGGACGTTCGTGTCGGATCTTGAGAGTCGTGTGTACGCGATAAACCACGCGTAAACGAGGGACGCGCCGTAATATACTTCTTGCGATTTACTTGCACGCATCTGTCGTGTTTTGCTTGCGCGAAGTAAAGTGCGTGCGCGCGCGTTCTCTCTCTCCCCCTCACACTCTCTCACACTCTGTCTGTCGCTGGGAAGCACGAGAGGCGATCGTTCGCATCCGTCGAGACGCCGCGCGTTTCTCCGTCGCTTCGATCGAGAAGGAAAAAGCGAAGCGTGGCTGTATTTTCGCGACTCTCTGCGAGAGCGTGCTCGGTCGCGTGCTCGCGTGCTGCATCGCTCGCGTGCTCGCGTCTTGCCGCGTACGTCGCGACTGTCAATGCCGCCCCGCTGTCGTTATCGCGGTCGATGATCTACTACCACTGCCATCCTCGTTTACTGCCATTTGCGCTTCCTTCGATTCTTTTTTCCCCGCTCGGCTTGTCTCTGAGGAGACGCGGGTAACAGCGAGGACGCGAAGAGTAATACAAAGTAGCGCTCGCGAGCAGAAGGGATAGTGGAAGAAGGAAGAAGCGGAACGTTTAGAAGAAATACGGAACAAAAAGACACACCTCGTTTAACAAACACGGATACGACGATACCATTCGCGAGAACGCGAACTCGATCGTGGAAGATCGAGGCGCGAGGGGACCGATCGGAGAAATTCGGTTCGGTCGCTGGTTGCTGGATTCGTCCAAGTGTAGTGTGTTCGATCGTTAAAAAGTGTGGTGGCAAGAAATTTCCCGTAAACCGGGGCCCAAAAATGGTGCCGCAGCAGCAAGACAGTCCCTCCAGTTCGGGGATACCTATGTTTGGATCGTTGCTCGTGGATAAAAATTCAGCAACGCCGTACTCGGATGCTACCCAGGTAATTGTATTTCCACAACCGTATTCGATTATTTTCTAGTTCCTCCGTTCCTTTCTTTCGACCTTCGTACGACTCGAACAACGTCGGTTCTGTGTTCCGCCGATGGAAACGTGCTTCGACAACGGATGGGCTTTTCGCGGCTCTCTTAACGTCATCGCCGTATCGTTCGCTCGTGGACCAGATACATTTCGAGTATTTTATCGTAAATACGTTTTAGCGTCGTTCTCTCAACCGGTTCGCGAGTGCCGACGCGAATGTATACGCGAATGAAAAATCCTATCGAGGAACGGAAAGAATTGATCTCTTGTTTTCGATCTCCTCGCGAAATATCGACCAACGACCCGGTCAACGACGTTCCGTCGCCAAGATGGAAAACAGTATCGAGAGGGTCACGGATGCGCGCGTGGCTGCTAAATCGCGCGAGATTTTCACACGTAGCGCAAACATTTATGCACACTTTCGTACATTTCTTCTCTTCGACATCGAAAATACCCGCCGTGTTTCTCGTTGATGTTCCTCCACGAAAGGTGTGTGTCCTCGGGTAAGCGCGCGCGCGCATCCCTGATAAACGCTTACGGACCATGCCTTCGCCGACCTGTTTATTTTTGTAACGATGAAACGCTGTCGAACGGAAGAACAGATTATTTTTGTCCTTGGTTCGTTATTCTTGGCTGTTTCAACTTTCGTTTACGTTCCTTCCCGTGCTTTTTTCCACGACTTTTTCACCGTTTCGTCCGCTCCCCTCCCCGGGACTTTTTCCTTCCCACCGATCGAAATTTACTCGCACTTTCCCCGACGTATCGATAATATTTGCTCTTCGTTCGGATATCGCGGCAACGTCATTTCTCTGTTCACATTTTTCAATCGCTCGTCAACCTCTCGCGCGAGCTCCATCGTCGTCGTGCGCTCCTGATAAACTCGCAAGGGCGAAGCTTCTTCGCGTTTCGAATATTTCTTTAACGGTTCGTTGCGTCTGCTCGGACGTAAATCAAATCTCGTGCATTTCTCATCCACGCGCGTTTCTCCGGATAATCGTTACTCGTGACGTACATCGTACACAAGTCGGACAATCTTAGCCTCGCGCGAAGAATTAAACAAATAAAAATCGAGTTCACCGCTACCGTCGGTGTTTCTCTGCGTCACTCTCGGGTCGAGTTTTTCCAAATTTACTTTCGCGATCGAATCTCGGCGTCGCGAGTACCCTTCACTGTGTCGCCTCCGACGCGCGAGGAACGTGTTTCGACGTGTGTTGTTACATCGTCTAATTTTTCGCGAGCGTGCCCCCGGCGAGGCGTCGGACCGTTGGAATCGTAACGGTAAGTTGCTCTCGCTGCACGAAGGTCGAATGAAACCGCGTTTTTCGCAATTGGACGCCGTTCGATTTCAGTCTTTCGAACGAGCACTTTCTACTCGGCGAATCGATGCGTTTTCCTTCGTTGCGCGTACCTGTTACGCGCACTCGGGGGGATGACACGACGGTGGAGAGATACGCGCGAGTGGAAAAAAACGCTGATCGCGACGGGCGATACCTTTACCGTACTTCCTCGCGCTCCGTGATCTCGAACGAACCGAAATGGGAGGCGCGATGACGGTTTTACGCACGGATTCTTCTCCTTCGCCACGAATCGCATTGTTCGATATTGCTGTCCTTGAACGTCAGTGTTGCGCATTCCACGGTCGGGACGCGTCGAGAGTTGCTGGATTCGCGACAGAGAGAGCAGCGTGCATCGTCAGCTGATCGTGTTCGACCGTGGAAACTAACATAAGAGAGGGAAAACCCCTTCCCTCCGTGGTTGGTATTGTTTCGCTCCCACAAACTTCGATTCTTTCCGCGGGTTTATTTTCTCGAACTTTCGGCACGATTCTCGGACACGATAAATTGGAAAGTATAATAGATATCGAGTGTTCGAAAAGCGACAGTTATTCGAATTGGCCGGAGAGAAGGGGAGGAGGTTCGGTCAAAGGCTGAGTAGGAATAACCGCGATACGAAGAACGGTGCGAGGGAAGGTTAGGAGAGCGGGGTCGAAGCGGATACGAGGGTTGAGTCAAGCGGGTGGGAAGTCGAGGCCAGCTGCGTGTATCGAGAAAGAAGTGGCCGCGTTGCGAACTTCGGCGCAACGGAAACGATTATCGCCATCGTTTCTGCGTACGTGCATCGACCAAGGTTTTCGTTGTCGCGAAAACTTGTAGGTTCGTCTGTCTCGCGAGATAAAAGCTACACAGGGTTTCCAGAGGAGGCGATTCCGTTCTCGGTGTCCGATCGAGTGTCGCGTTAACGTTTCCAGATGATCGTCGTCGTCGCACCTTCGTAACCTACATCCGCAGCCTTTCGATTTCCACTCGAGTGCGTGTCTAGTAATCGACGATATCTAAAAGTATAATGGGTAGAGCGAGCGAGCGCTGTGCGTGCTATCTGCATCTCGACGCACATACCGCCGTCTAATAAGCAACGCAAATTGCAATCGCTCTCTCAGCGAGTGCGAACGGTAACGCAATAACTTTGCGCGCGTGCACGCTCTCTGAGGACTCTCTCTCTCTTTTACTCGTACGTCCAAGCGCACTCGCGCTCGCGCTCGATCATCGAAACTCTCGTTCTCGCTCTCTTCCCTCGTATCGCGCGAGGGCGGGGAGGAGACGCACGCGCGCGCAACTGGACGAGACGAATCGCGAAATCACGATATCTGGTCGAAACGGGTTTCGACCGGTTGGCGGCGCTAGGGTCGGTCCTGACCCCCTCGGGAAACTTGCGCTCGATTTTCTCGCCGTTTTCGTTGGAAATATGCAGGTCAAAGGAAATAATATAAATCGGAAATTCGCGCATTCTTAGAATATTGATAATAAATATTTTTAGTAGTTATCGATAAGACTTGTTTATACTGCAGATATTACAGATTATGTTTTAATCGTTCGGAGGATCTAGCGATGGACTACTGATTAATTGGAGACTGTTAAAACAATTTATAGCACTCAAAATATTATTTATTTGCTAGGTATGAAGATTACTTCGCTTGTGTAGATTGTATATTATAGGTAATAATTTCACGAGGAAATAGAAGAATAGACACTGTATATTTTAAGCAATAATTATACAGGAAAATAGAAGGATATACATTGTACATTTCAAGTAATAATTACATAAGGCAATGGAAGATCCGCAAACAGAAATCATATTTCCTTATTGCCCAAAGACTAGCTTTTGGTACACTCAGAGAGGTCCCTACAAGAGCGTACTTCCCTACTTCCCTTTAAGGTAAGTGACGTAGGCCCCAATCTCCGGTAGCTTAAACACACACCCTTCCTCTGGCCGTACATTTTTTTTACCATAGTCTCTAAAAAAAAAAAAGAGCGAATCGCATCGTCAGCGAGGGGCGAAGAGGTTAACCGACGGTTCCGTTGCTTCTGTTTCAGACGAAGAAGAACAATCCGAATCACATAAAGAGGCCGATGAACGCGTTCATGGTATGGTCGCAGATCGAACGCAGGAAAATATGCGAGATCCAGCCGGACATGCACAACGCGGAGATCAGCAAACGTCTGGGTAGACGTTGGAAGACGCTCGACGAGGCGGAGAGGCGACCCTTTATCGAGGAGGCCGAGAGACTCAGGCAATTGCACATGGTCGAGTATCCAGATTACAAATACCGACCGAGGAAAAAGACATCGAAACCGACCGCGTCCTCCGCGAGCCCAAAGACGAAGGACGGTGGTAAAAAACCGAGGAAATCGTCGTCCACGTCTGTGGGAACCGTCGGCCCGGGATCGAAGGGTCACGCGCGAAACGACACCAACAATAACATGCAGACGAGTGTGGGGGGAACGGTTGGCGGTACGGTGAAGAGATTGCAACCTCAATCCAGCAGCAGCAAGCCGGTCTCTCGGTTGAAGGTCAGACTAGCGTTGGACAAGAGACCTCCCCTCGATTATACACCCACCCCCCCGATCGTCACCGCAAAAATACCGAGCAGTCCGTCCTGTGTTACACCGGATTCCCCGGAATCCGCCAGTTTCTACGAGGACAATTTCCTCGAATGCGGAACCTCTGTGCGACTGTCCGCGATCGCCGCTGCCACCTCTTCCCCCTCCACCGCCGGCTCGCCAATCGGCTGCGGGAAGATCAAACGCGAAGCCAATCTCGAGATGGACTACGAGACGACCTTCGAACCGAAGGACCGGCTACTGTCGTCGGTCGGTCCCGTTGGCTCGAGTCTCGCCACCAACGCTACCGTTACCTTTCCCGCTTCCGTCGAGGACATGGGCCTGATTTCGGAGAGGAGTTTTCGCGGTCGGACGTCGTGTCACCTCGAACGACGATCGAGTTTCATGGTGAAGGAGGAACCGGTCGACGTCGACACCGAAATGGACACGGAGACGGAAGCGGTGTTGTCGCCGCCGGCGAACCTCGACGCGGACCGAAGTTCCACGAACGGCGTCGCGACGTCGTCCAGCAGCAGCAGCGTGTCCACGGCGACGACAACAATTCCCACCGTTACGTCCAACGCGATACCGAGCACGACGGCGACGAACACGGGAACGACTAGGACGGACGCGTTATCGTCGAACGGCGGTGTACCGAGAGACGATACTGTCGCGACGCCGCCGACCGCGGTCGTCAAGCTCGAGGAATCACCGAACAACCCCAGCCTCGCGGATCTCTACTCCCTCACGGACTTGCTGCAGATACAACCGTCCGATTTCAAGATCGACCTCGACATGGAAACGATAACCACCGATTTGGACACGTTCGAGACTGCCAGCTCGAGCAGCGGTTCTCATTTCGAGTTCTCGTGCACGCCCGACGTCACGGACATGTTGTCCACCATCGGTGTCGGCAACGACTGGGTCAGCTTTTAAAAAGAGGGGTGGGGTGGAGGGGCGACACAGCGCGCGCATGCGTGCCCGCACGGTTTCGTCGCGCGGCTACGCGCGTTGAGAACCCGTGTATACGCGGAACCCGAGCGTGTAGGGTAAGGCTCTGAGCCGGAAAACGTTGTTTTCTCTCGGTTCGCGTGAGCGTGTCCCATCCGCGACTCGACGCCGCGAAGATATTCGTCGCATCGCGGACGACACGAGCCTTTTTGTACATCTACTGTAGCATATTAGGATTAGGATCTTTTTTTTCTCTCTCCTACGCCGCGGCAAGATTTGTTAACCCACATGAATCGTCGCGATCGGAAAGAGGTGTGACATATACGACATAGGGGCCAGTGTGGGAGTGCCGCGTTCTTTTTTTTTCTTTTTTTTTTTTCTTCATCAGCGAACCGCTGGCGCGCGTCGATAGTCGACGGGGGAACGCGAACACTGTGCGCGACGATTCGTTTCTTCGATGTGTATATCGGTAGATGCATGTGTAGTAATATATACATATACATACATACACACATTTATATAGTTATATATATACATACATTAGAACCTGCGTAGCGACGGAAACTAGCGGGACCCCTCGCATTGGGATCTTGGCACTTTTCGTTCACGGCACAGTGTGTTCCCGCTTGTGTGCGGGGCTGGCTCGTTGCGTACATCCGGGGAAGGTACAGTTTTCTTCTGAGGGGGGAAAGTATATCTTTCGTCGCATCTTTGGTGAGAACGTTACCAACTCTTATTTGTTTCTTTTTTTTTTTTGATTCTCCAACACATATTCTAGTTTTGGAAATCCTCCAATTACGTCCGATTAAAAATAACTCAAGATGACAGATAATTCGTCGACAGTTGTCACTTCGATCGACGATGGAAAAATTGTGGGTATTATTTTTTATATGTACATGTTCTTTCTTTGTAAGAATAATAGTTACTTTTGTATCGAAATTCTGGAGGAGCAGGTTAATGTTCGAGTCAGTCTTAGGTGTTCCTGGTCGTCGTCGAATCAACGTGGAAGCGTCGCTTTAACGACACCGACAAGAAACACCATAATCGATCCTGCAACATTGACAAAAGTGGGACAGAATCGCGCATAAACTTCCGATAACGCGATCGTTGTATCGTGAACGTGTTTACTTCAATTTCGTCGGGGACGATCGATTTTAAGTATTTAGTTAGTGAAAAAATAAAACACGGTTTTGATATCGATGAAATAAATCGAAAGTGACGACGGTGTTGTGGGTTGGCACGGTAGTTAGACACGTTTGCGTCGAACGAGGATACGACGACGATGCGCTCGATGGTGGGGGTGACACCGTTGCTTCTAAGCGGGGTAGGATCGGACGCGTACATACGGGGAAACACTGTGAATCGTTCGACGAACGAAAATAAAAGTGCAAGTGACGAGGAAGCGAAAAACGGGAAGGAAACGAGAACAGAAGACTGGGATCGAAATAATGGCGTCGAACGACGCGCATATATTTCGGTCGCGGTCGCGCGCGTGCGCGCGCGCGCACGTCACGGTCCAAGCGAGGTTAGAGCAGAAACGCGAAAACAACGAGTTATCGCGGCCCCAGCCGAGATTATCGATGCAGCCGACGACGAGACGAAATTGCGCCTCGTTTCCGTTTTCTGCTCGTTCCCGTAATGTGTAGTCGCTCAATCTCTTTTTTTTTTCTTTATTTTTTTTTTTCCTCTCTCCTTCGCACGACGAACGCTGGAACGAACGTCTTCGAATATATCAAACGTTTGATCTCATATTCCCTTTACCTTTAAACTAGCGCTTATTCGTAACGTTTAAAACGTTTTAGCCTGTGCGACGACGCGGTTATTAATTTCGTTTCTTTTCTTTTCTATTTTTTTTCTTCCGTTTCTTTCTAAATCTTTTTCGCGAGATATGCCCCCCACCCCCCGACTCCCTCTCCGCGTTTTCGTCGTCTCGAACGCGAAAACGGTTTTATCGTCGCCTCCTACGGTTATCGATTACACACATCCCCCTGTCGCGTCGACACGGTGAAAACCCACGATGGTGCACCCGGGCGCGCGCGCGCGCACACGCACACGCACACGCATACACTGCCAACTAACCGTTCGATCATTGCAGCTTTCCTTTTAACGTTTTCCTTATACAAACCGGACACATCCAACTGCCAAACGGGACACGGGATGCTTCGTCATCGAGATTTTCGTCTTCTGTTTTCTCTATTTTTTTTTCTTTTTTCTTTTTCTTCTCTCCTCACCGTGTCGACTCGATAACGAGTGTGGTCTTAGTGCGATACACCCGCCGTTTCCGATAATTGTATATCGTTGCCTTCGTTTTCTCGATCGCTCCATCGCGGACACGCGCGTAACGACCAACCGTGACTCGCGTTGGCGTCCGCGGCAACGAGACGACAAGTCGCACGACTTGTACGAGGGCCCACACAAGATACGATTTATCGTTCGGACGGTCTTATCGAGCAATCGTACGATAAATCGTAACGCGTACGGGTTCGTTTTGGGCATAAGTTTTTCTCGTTTCGAGGGGCGAAACGACGCGACAACGGGGGAAACGGATGGAAATGATACGCTCGGTAACGCTCGCTTAAGTTTTGGCAAATCGTTGAAATGATACGGGAGAAACGGGTAGCAATTTTATTCCGGGAAAAGAGTCTTGAAACCTCCGTGGAAAAGGAACGAAGACAATGAAAGTAAGCAGGGAGAAAAATTTTCAATTTTTTCATTTTATCTTTGCAATAACGGTACAGACGGATCGGTGATGTTCTCCCGATTAAAACGAGTCCAAACACGGCACAAATCGGATGAACTGGGTTCCCGCTGAATTTCAAAATCATAGATTTCGAAAATAATTAGATAGTGGTCAGACTTCTCTAATTTGTACCGTGTTCGGACTCTATTTTCTCGGGAGAATCTCGCCAATCTATCGATATCATCGTCATTGATAAAGATAAATTGATAAATGTACAAATTTAAATTTTTGTAATTTTATCTTTCAAGTGCCCCGGCTTGATATCGCTGCTTGGCACGTTGTTTCTTTCTCGCTTACTCTCGCCGTATCTATTCACTGCCTTTGTTCATAGGAATCGGATTATGCTCGGTCGGGGACACCGAGCAGTGGGGGGAACGGGTCGTTGAAATTTAGACGGGACAAATTTATCGAAATTTAAGCGAGCATTACTGAAACACGCGCTCGAATCGCGAGCTCGACGCCTCTGCCTTCTTCGCGCGCAGACGCACGAACTAGATCCTCGGTTGACGCATGCGCGCACGCAGGATCGCGCAAGGAAAATTTACGTCGAGGATATACGATTTTATCTCGAGTACGAGCAGCACGGACCGCGGAACGCGACAATATTCTCCGCGAGACGAATCGAGCTCGTCGGAACGAACAAACACCCGACAACCAAAGTAGGTAAACCCCCCCTTCCTCCCTTCCCAACCCTCCTTACGACTTATAGGCTGTGAATATTTTTTTGATCGAAGGATGTCCGACGATGGATTCGATTTTCGGGATTATTCGAAAGAGTTGAGCTCGCGTCGTGAAATGGAACTGTTAAGAGAAAGGAAGAATAGAAGTTTCCCACGGGGTAAACGAGAGAAGAGAGAAAGAGAGAGAGGAGAGAGAGACGATGGGCAACGTGTCGCGTTTCTTTTTTCTTTTTTGTAAAACGGATCGGAAAGAAACTCCTGCGAATAATTAGCCCCGAACTCCGATCGGACCGGCATTAGGGAACCGCGACCCCGGATAGGAGATATCCAATTCTCCGACGAGTTTCTGAGAAAAAATTCCTGCTGCTCAAGTATCCGAACGAGCCCCTCTGGCCGCGTGGCTTTTCGACGTGAGATGCAGAGAGAGAGAGAGAGAAAGAGAGAGTGAAAGTGCGTGTATGTGTTTTGTCTGAGTGAACGAGTGAGCGAGAAAGAGAAAGAAAAATAGAGACAGACATAGAGTGTTTTGCGAGTCGAAGAGCGAAAAGTCACGACCAGAGAAATCGTACATTCGTAATCTTTCGATAGGTAGAAATAAACGAACACACCAAAGTGCAATACTACGCGTATAACGTGTAATCTGTAAATGCCAACGACAGAAAAGAAAAAACGGCAGCGGTTCTATCGAAATACGCGCGTGAAAAGAAGGGACGCAAAGATAAAATAATAATGATTAAAAGAAAAGAAAAAAGAAAAAAAAAATACTAAACACCGATCTCAATCCGAAATAAACACTATTTTTTCAACGGTGATCAATGGTTGCTGTGTATGTGTACGTATATACATGTAACGCGAAAGAATTTTTGTAGAAAATGCCAACGAGCGTTAGGCAATATTTTTCCACGAATGTAGTGACACACGATGCGTTTTTTTTTTAGTCGGAGGATCGTCAACGTTCGCTCGGGAACCGATTGGACGTACGGGGACACACCACCGTGTCGGGAGGGGTGGGGGGGAAGGGAGCGAGCTTCAGCGTTATACGTACGACGATGCGTGTTCTTTTGATTTGGTTGCGTTTCGATTTACGATTTGGCTTTCTTTTCGGATCGCGTACGTCGCCGATAACGGAATCGGACGGTTCCGCGTCGCGGATATTATTTTTCTTAGTTCTCCCGAACGAAAGAATACGCATCCCCCACGCGCGTACGCGCGCGCATCCAATCCGAACGAAAGATAAGCGTTCAACGTTTACTGCTCGGGAGCGAACGATTACGTGTCCGAGCTATATCTCGTAGGTTTAAGTTTTCATTATACACGATAGTGGAATTAATTGCGCCAACAACTAACTTTATACCACGTAACGACTGTACATTTGTATCTAGCCCTTTGTTTATAATACTTATTACCTTGTTATCAAGTATTCAATTTATATAATTTTTTTATCGAACTTATTAAAAAATATTTAAAAACGAGCAGACGGGTATTTTATCGACTTCATTTAACCTAAATGTTGCTTTAAATGTAAACGCGAGATGAATGGCGATCGAAACAACCGACGCGCACCGACGAGCATTTCTTCCGAATTCTCAGCAGTCGTCGAGCTTTCCTCTCGCAACGATCTCGCGATGAACCCCGCGCGAGCGCGTCAACGATAATAACGCGCAGTAACGCTATTAATAGCGACGGTGGATGAACAGTGGCACGGCTGCGGGCAAACTGCATTCGCTCCTACGCCACGAGTTCGAATTGCTTTTTTCTCTCCTAGTCGGTCCCGACCGTTTCGAACGCATCGATCTGTTTCGCGTCGCGTACACATCTGCAACGGATCCGATCTGTTCGAAGATCACGTTCGGTTTACGGTTTTCGGGTCGAGAGCGAGCTCGAAAAAACGAGCAGCGTTTGCGAGCAAAGCCAAATCGGGTCGAAAACACGTTTCAACGTTCTATCCTTTTCTCTTTGTACGCCGAATCGAGGTTAGGTTTAAAAGTAGCTTCTGCGCGATATTATTCCGTTCGATGTACAATCTACACGTTTCCATTATTTGCGCAATAAAGAGGTTATAACGATAATTTGTGCCGCATGAGATCGATTAGCATATAAATGATATTTAGCGCCGTATCAGCGGTTTTTTATCGTTGCAAGTTGAAACATTACGCTTCGACCCTTTGTAGGTCGCCGTCGGATGATTTAATGCATGTTTTCCGTTTTTTTTCGCGGTGTACTTCTCCGCCAAAGGAGTAACTAACGACTCCGGGGCCCTCGTGTGCTAGAATTTATAGCGGCGCCTTGTTAGAGGGAAGCATCCAGCAAGGCAATATTCGAAAAATGGTAACGTAATTGTGGAACCTCTTTATATTCCGTGATACATGTAATTTGAAAAAATTTTTTAAATCTCTACAAAGTGAAAGCTCCTCGAATCAAGGGGCCCACGTGGTACGCGCGCGCCACACATCCTTAACTACGCCACTGATCTATGCCCTGGTTGTTACGAGAATGGAAGTAAACCGTAATGTTCCAATTTCCAACGATAAAGAACCGGCTATAAAAAAAAGCAAGCCACTAAATTTCGTTTATATTGACTTCAATTGCGACCGCGAACTCGTAACAATCATCAATAGTTTCTCGCAGCTGTCTATCGCCGTGCCATCGTGATCCTTTGATCCTTCGCGCCGTTCTTCCCCTTCGTCGCGACAGTCGGTTCCCGTTGGAAATATTCCCCGTTTCGAGAGGGTTAAAGCGTACCGCTCGAAACACGCGAAGCATGGCGGTGTGGCCGCATGCGTGCGCGTGCGCGCGCGCACTCGCTCGTTCGCTCGCGAGCCGAGTTTCGTCGTAAAATAATCGCTCAAGGTCCGCGGTGGCGTTGCACCCGGCCGACAGCAGGGCTGCCAACAACCGCGCACTGTTTACATCGCGCGAGTGTGTCCACGCTCCCCCTGCCCGCGCCGCACCACCCCCGCCGCCGTCCAGCCACTCGAGACCGCCGCTCCACCTCCCTCCCGCCCCTCCGATCCGCCCGCCCGCCCTCTCTTCCGTCCTCGTCCGCGCGTCCTCGTCCTCTCGGTTAGCGGCAACCGTTCGCATGTTTTTTCCACCGATCTCGGCAGGCGTATATGTATTTTGCGTTCGACGGTCTCTCCGACTCTCGACCGTGGAAACGCTCGACGTCGACGGGAGAAAGAACCGAAAAACTCGCAACGCGCGAGATTTCTGCCCCGCGTCGCGTGCCAAATCACCGTTAAACTGGTTGCGCGCTTCGCGGAGCAAATTTTTTTCTCCACGGGTATTTTTACTAGTTCGTCCTTCGTCCCGCATCGGGGTTCCACTTCTCTCCTCTCCTTCCCTCTCCGCCCTCGCGTTCGTTCGTCCGCCCGCTCGCCCCACTCCCTGCTCCGTCGCGTCTCGTTCGAAATCAGCGCTTCGTCTCTGTCGGTTGTTGAAACGCGATCGCGTGACGCAGACCCCGGTGAACGACTGAGAAAGAGAGAGAACGAAGGAACCCCGCGAGAATCGAAACGTTTTCCACGAGTTCGAAAACGCGTTCGCGATGTTTTACCGGACGGATCCAGTGTACGCGATGTTTCTCGGAAAACCGACGGTGACGCTCTCGGACGCGATCGCGACTCTCCGCGGTTGCGTTCGTTTCTTCCTTCTTTTTCTTTTCGGCTAGCCGGGCGTCCGTGACGCGAACGTTGCGCTGGTCAGGTCCTCGAGCCACGCACAGCGGACGCCGCCGGATCGTTAGAGAGCCGCGCAAACACACAGGCGGGCTCTGTAAACGCCGTGATGCCGGCGCGGATGTTTGGAAAACGATCTCGATCGGCCGGTGGAAACGGAGAAACGGTGGACGACGGATGGCTCGGGTGCGATCGGTCCGCGCGCGGAGGTTGCCGGCGTGGGAGGGGGAGCAGGGGGATGGTGCCGGTGGCTGCATACCGCGAGGTAGCGTATAGCTATCGAGGTCAATGGTTAGTCCAAGGTCCTGAGTTCGAATCTCGCGGCTCGGGTTCAACGCGACGCGGCATTTCCTCTCGCGAACAACGATCCCCGTTCGTGGAACGCTCGAGGCCGAGGACTCGCGGGACTCTCGGCTGAACGAGAGCCGCCGCCGCCGCCGCCGCCGCCGCCGCCGTGCGGTCTTTTCGTTTTTTCCGCCGGCCGGTTTGGCGGTCGGGACGACGTCGGCCGTTTTGTTCGCGACTCGTGAGAGCCGCGGGGAGCGGTGGGACCCGCGGGGACGAACCGATAGGCTAGCGGGAGAGACGAATCGCGCCACACCGTATGCGCGCGCTCGTGGTTCCCGGATTCGCGGCGCGTACGGTCGAGTCGAAATCGGACGCGGAAGCGAGACGAACAGCATGGACACTGATGGACGACACGATCGCACCAGAGAGCGAGACGCGGGAGGGAAAAACCGAGAAAGGCAAAGGTCGACGGATGACGCGTGAAAAGCCGCTCTCGGTCGACGGATCGCGCATTTCGACGTGTGCAAACATCATAATCTCACGATAAGGTCGGGACTGATTTATTTGCCGATAAAAGCTTATTGGAAACACGTGTATCGCAGCCTGCTGCCAAAACCGGTCGAGGGAGGGAGCGAGAGAGAGAAAGAGAGACAGAGGGAGAGGGGGAACGATCTTGCTCGACCGGCGGTGCGCGACGAACGCTATGAATCACGCGGACGATTTTAAGTCGGACGTCGTAAACCCGACTCGTTCTTCGTACTCGTTCTCCCATCTTTCCACGCTCTTTTCTTTGTTTCCGCCTGACGCTAATATCCTAACGCGGATCAAATCCAGACCAGACGCCTCGTTCTCTGTGCGCGATAATCGCGGGTACTCGCCTCGAATCGGGCAGACACGAGCACGGTGTTGCAGTTTCTCGTGCAATATTCGAAAATACCCATTATCGATAAGCGAGCCACGGGTAGAAAATTATCGGTTACAACCGGCGAACTTAATAGGACGAAGTTCGCTCTAGAAAAACGCAGCGATAGGGACAACTCTCGCGACAAAAAAATTTTTACCAACTCTCGAGACATTATCGTATACAAGGATACGTCGTTTTGTCTTTCTCTTTGACACGCTCCCGGAATATTTGATCTACCAAGTGTTTTCGTATTCCGAGTGTCATTTCATTATCGAAGTAGAACAAGAGTCGAAATATCGCTACAACGACGAACTATTATTTATTTCTCCAAATAAGCAGGTATCGAGCGAAATAATACAATATAATTACCGGTCGGTATCCGGAGAAGATAATACGGGACTGTTATCCTTGTACATTATTAATAGACCCAGAAACTGAGTTTTCAGTGAAAGCGAGTGGAGGGGAGGAAATCAGTTATACCCAGCGGTAGAAATTCTGTGCAACAGGATCCGTATTATGTACAAAGATTGGACTTGAGAAACTTAATACTAAATAAGGAAGTCGTACGAAGGGGCCTACAAGAAACGTCCAGTTTAATTAGCTCGAGGGTTGTCGGATAATTCGGTGCGAGAGCGTAATTCGCCTGTTAAATTTTGCTCGCTCGAGGGAAGAGCCTCGGCGAGGAAAAAATCGAAGCGGACAACGATCGAGCGTGCCGTGGGGCCGTTCGTCTCGGCGCTTCGTCGTCGCGGTAGTAACTTTTCACGATCGTTCTACGTAGTTCTTTGCAAACGTCGAGTCGAGTCGTATCGTATCGTATCGATGCGAAGCGTGGGTGTGCGCAATGTTGCAACGTATCGCCTCGATAACCGTGTCCCGATAGAGCGACTAGTTTCGCGCGGAAAAATTGCGTCCGTTAGTCAGAGCTTGCGACATTAACTCGCGCGGCGTGCTGCATGAGCGACTCGGCTCGAGCCCGGAGTTTGCACGCGCGACCCACTTACTCGCGGCTCTGCGAACAAAACGTTGACGTGCTCGACGGTGTACACGGGCCCCTCGCGGATTCGCGCGTTTCGGGCCCCCTCGTTGGGTGAAAACTCCACGCGGTGGAGTTCCAGCGAGGGAAATTTTATTTTCTGTTCTTATAATTTCTTCGATGGACTATTATTGTAAATAAATACCGACACTTCACGGATTTACGTAAATAAGGCCCCCTGGAAGATGGAAACTCTACAAAGGGGATTCAGTCAATTTTAATTACATCTACGTACAATTTATTCTACATGCTTTCCTTGTAAAAAAAAAACCTTGAATTTACACGTGGGTCCCCGATCCGCGCGTTTCGGGCCCCCAATTAGGTGAAACATCGCGCGAAGGATTCGAGCAAGGGAAATTTTATTTTCCATTCGGTCAATAGCAATTGCACCGACGTATAATTTCTTCGATAGATTATTGTCGCAAATAGACCCCGACAATTCACGAATTTACGTACGTAAGGCCCCCTCGTTAAGTGAAAAGGGGAAATTTCGTTTTCTATTCGATCGAGTTTAGTTAAGTGTACGCATAATTTACTCTGCATGCTCTCGCTGTAAATAAAACCTCGACGCGCTCGATTTTGCACAGGGGCCTCAGACCCGCGCGTTTGGGCCCTCTCGACGATGGAAATTCCACGAAGGTGGGGCGTTGGGGGGGGGGGATTCGAGCCGTGTCGAACGTGGAAAGCAGAAGACACGTACAAGAGGAACGTTCCGTTTTTCATTGGTTCGATAGCAATTGCAACGACGTGCAGCGTTGCAGCGGCTCCATCGTGCTCGGTATCTCGGACCCGCGGCTCTCCTTCGTAAAGCCGATTTGTTCGACATGCTCTTATTGCGCGATTACTAATCGCGCAACAAGAAAGTAATGTAAACACTCGGATAGCGTAGATTTATAGTAACTGGCCGCTCGCTGCCGATGAGGAATAATTTACGATGGTCGCGTTTATACGCTGCTTCCCCCCCACCCTCCCACCCCCTCCCCACCCCTCGTCCTCGCTCTCGCTCTCGTTCTATGCAACTTTCTGGGAGCTGTCGTCCCGATAACGAGCCAACAACGAAACCGAGCGCGAGTCGGTCGTGAGGCGACGATAACATCGACGGGAAGTTAATAAATACAGATTTTTTAGATCGTCCACGCGCGTTAAAAATATCGAGCAACAAAGGGATCCGGTCGATAACAGTATCGCGCGACTCGAGAAAATTTTCTATATTTTTAATCGCGGATCTATTCCACGTTGTAACGATTTTCTGGATGACTCGCGTTCACGTACAAAATTACAAATTTAAATCGTTATTGGTCTTGAACGAGATATTAGGTTGTTCGGAAAGTGATTTTGTTTTCCAAAATGGAGAATATGTAATTTGAGAAAATGTTTATGTAATCTAAAAAAATCGTGTTTTATTTTCACCGAAAAAAACGAAATGACTTTACGAGAACCTAGTACTTAGGTATAGCTTGTCTGTAATATTTTTTTTACTTTACAATTCTTTTACGAAAATTACACCGGGGAAAAATACATCGTGGAAAATTCGTGGACTTTTCTTTCGAAATTCTATATTTCTCGACGCTACGGGGACTCGGGAATTGCGTAATACTTTCCCGTTGAAGGAATAAAAATTGGAGAACGCATTTCCATTAATCACCGATACGTATTCATTTTCGTAGATTATCCCCCGCCAGTGTATACGACAATATCGGTACCGTACTTCGCTAAACAAGGGTGACCGAGCGCATGAGATAAAGACAGAAGCGACACGTAACGCGAACAATACGGATTTACAATGCAAACGGTAACTTGAGGACTGACGTGACGATAATAATAAACTTTCGACGAAACGTAAAAGACGAAGCGTCTACCACGAGATATTTTTTTCCCCCGACAAAGTTATCGCTGTTACCTACATTTCTCTTTTAAATTATTTCCCGTTCGATTTTCAATTCTCCCATCGGTAGGAAGAAATTCACGCGTTAAACAAAAGGGGGTTAGAATCGATTCGAGACCGATCGTTTCCTTTCTCGACGCGGAATAGTTCTCGCGAGCGAGGCGACCGCGACCGCGACCACGATCACGACCGCGAACGAATTGTTTCCGCTTCTGCATCCATAATCGATCGTGACAAAACGTAATTGGTCGATTCGCGGCGGTGGCGTGCCGGCGTTCGGTGGAGCGCTCGGTTCGTTTCCTTCCGTACCGCGGCACGTTTTCGGTTCGGCGCGCGCATGCGCATCGTCGGTCGTTTTCGTCGCGCGAGGCCCCGAAATTCGCAGGAGAATTACGACCACACGCGTCGCTCGAGCGCGTCCACGAGACCGAGCGCTCTGCCTTTGAACGGAAACGCGTCGAAGGTCCCCGAGGAGGGAAGTCGAGGCCATACCACCCGGCTAGCTTCAAGGTTTTTTCGCTCTCTCCCTCCCCTGCGCCTGCCCGCTCCACCTCCGCCGTCCCCCCTCCTCTACCTCCTCTCGCCGCTCCCCCTCCCTCCGTCCCTCTAGCGGTTTCCCTTTTGCATGCGAAAGCACGTAAGACCGGCAATACGCCGCTTCTCCGTCCCCCCGAGAGATTCTCCTCTCGTTCTCTTCGGCTCGCGGTGTGCTCGGCCGTTCCCATACCCGGTCGATTCGCATCGTTTTCAGACGCGAAAGGTTTCGCCGATGGAAAATCAAGGTCGCGGGAGCGCCGAGAGAAAAGATACGCGCGCGTTTCGGGCTCCAGACGCGGTGTGCCTCGATGCGCCCGACTCGCTGGGATACCGGAGTTATACGATTGGGCGGTTCGATGCGATTCTATTGGAAACTCGCACCGAAACTCGTGTGCCTCTACTCGTACGCGAGTCAAGGGACGTTAGATAGTTGAATGTATTGGATTGTTCGGAAAGTGATTTTGTTTTTTTTTATTCAATTATATATTCTCCATTTTGGAAAACAAAATCACTTTCCGAACAACTTAACTATTAGAGTCTCGTTCGGGGAGATTTTTATCCGCGGACCGATGCGACTGGCGATGAAGTTCAATTTTCTTTGAAAATTTTCATTACTTACAAATTTCTTCCGAAACTTTGGATATGAATATCGGAGTCGCGTTTAGAGAGATTTTTAAAGTTCAATTCTTTTCGAAAATTTGCATTACCTACCAACTGTTAATATCTGGTCGGCATAGTGAGTCCGCTCTTCCACTCGTAAAATATCACTTATCGTTAAGGGGAGTGGACGAAGGGCTGGTGAAGCGGTTCTTAACCTAATTGAAACGACCACAGATCTTCGAGATGCTCAACATTTTAAAATTCAAAAAAATTCAAATTCAAATTTTTGATTTTAAAAATTCAAAAAAAAAGTAAAATTCATCAACGGTCGCTTCTAGGTGACTAGGTTCAGATTCGGGTACAATAATTGACTCTTGAATTAATAATATAAACAATTTATTGTTTAAGATTCTTTCGATTCACAAATGTCCAAAAACAGCGCCGATTGTTACTCCAAACGTGTTACAATATCTTCCGTTCCTTTGCAAGGGGTGGTTGTAAAATCATTCTTGGATCACGCGAAGTGAGTTTGAGAACCACTGGTCCGGGACGCTATCCGCGCGGATCGAGATCAATAGACCGTTGGTTCCCGGTCGGCGAGAAAAGTTGCTGATTTTTCGAGGATCGAAGTTTTGGGCCGGCGTAGACCGACCGCGACAAGTTTCGGCGAGCGAGAAAGTCGATAGGGGTAGGGTAGGGGTGAGGGTGCGAGAACGGGACCCGTGGCGCGAGCAGCCGGCAAGCGGCAGACGGCAGACGGCAGCCGATACCTTTCGCTCGGCGACGCAAGATCATCGACCGCCGATCGGCACAGCCGGTGCTCGACGTATTTTCGAAGTTGCTCGAACGAGAAGCTGACTGGAACGAACCGTGACTGGCACGGGTCGTGAAAAGCGCACGCGGGACGAACGGGACGGAAGAGGAGGCGGCGCAAATGGCGAAGAAGAAAAGGCCATAGGTGTGCAGGTAAGTTCGAGACTCGCGTTCGGAATCGAAAGCGATCGACGCGGCCCGGTCGTCGGGAGCAATTACTACTGCGCAGTCGCTAACCCTCGATCGGCGCGTCGAGGCCCGCGAAAGTACCGTGTAAATGTAGAGATTTACAGAAGGGGTGGGGGTAATGCTCGATTAAATTATTTACGCATTGCACGGGATGTGCCGGAAAGAACTCAATGCGTCGGGTTACGATTCCAACGCGTTGCTGCTTCGGCCGGAGACACCCTGTGTTTAAAAGGAAACGGCCGATCCGTCGTACCGTGTATACATATGTATATATATATATTTTTTTATCGTCCAATTATTACGCACCACCTATCAGAGATTGTAATGCTTCTCGGAATTCCGTGTCTTGTAAACATATTTTGTTGCTTATCGGAGTGCCTCGGTTGTAAAATTTATTTGGACGAGGACTCTTATAAATTGTCAATTTATAGCCGAATATATATATGTTGAGCATTAAAAAATTGCAATACAAGGGGAGAGGGAAATATAGAAAGTTCGTAGGATACAAATCGACGCATGTATCTTACGATTAAAAAAAAAAAAAATTTTTTTCATGTTCGGAGGGAAAGAATTTTCCGACCGGGTCATTTTTGACCCGTCATCCGACTTCACGGCGTTCAATTCGAGAACCAGCGTACCCGTGATTTCTCGAGAAAGCAAAAATCTGCTCGGCGAGTCGAATTCATTCGAGTCGTCGCGGTTCGCGTACCCCGCGCGATACTTTGCACCTTCGTCGACGCGTGTAGTGACTCACGACACGTGATTCACGACCGCGTCGCGTCGCCGCGAGTCAAGAGCCATATACGCGTCGGGTCTCGGGACCTCGAAGCGAGTCGCGACGACGCGTACGCACGAATCTCCCTAATTCTCGCTTCCGTCGAGATCGAGACACCTAATTACGCGATCACTTTATCAATTTTTCTCCTCGTTCCTAACAAGAATTGCACAACCTGGATTGAGAGCCTTCTAAACACGAAAGAGAAACCTATAACGTTAACGAGCACGTTTACAGAAAAAAATAAAAGACGTTTACTTTCAAAATGTTTCAAATCGACACAATTGTAGTGTACTCTCCTCGAGAGAACAATTGTATCGAGCGTAACGAAGGCAGGAATGATTGAAAAATAAAGTTACTCGTTTGTTTAACAAAGATTACCAAAAATATGATAAATTTCCAAAAGTATGAAAAACATTGGCGATGAAAAACACCGCGTTGTAAGATCAAATCTGAAGTAGAGGTTCGACGAATTTATTGGATCGAAACAACGCGATTACAAATTCATCCTAGATGAAGTAGAGCAATTATCGGGGGATTGGGTAATTAAGATCGTCGCCGTAATTCCGTGGTGTTGTCACCATTGTATCGCACGTCGGGATCTTCGATGTCCTCGAGAGATATTATTTATCTAAGGCCAATAAATGTTTATCTATCGTCTCGATAATCGGGAGTGGACCATTAATATTGCGTCCCGATTGTTGGTCAATTTTTTTCCTTCCGCGAATCCAGCACCACGGCGAAGAGAGTAGGGCGCTATGGAAACGGTCGCGGGAAGCCATCATAGTGAGGGAGCAGCGATCGACGCGCGCGTTCGGGGTGCTCGAATGGGATAAGGCGAGCGATAACCGAAGATCGGCACAACGAACAGCTGCGCGTCAACCTTTCGTTCCCGCCTTATCGATCGCCGCGGCCATTACGCAACGACCACAACACCGATACCGACGCGCACAGAGGACGAATCTCGCGCTTCTGCATCCTACGTCTTCTTCCGCGTTTAATTCGCGTCGTAGTTAACCCCCGTCCCGTTCTCAACCACGAGAACACGCGAGATCCCGATGCCAGAACGCGGAAAAAGAGAGGTCGTTTATACCACGGGAGAAGATTCTACGAGAGATCGAAACAGCTCGTACGAGTGAAAATATAAATTAAGGATCTTCTCAAGTGCGTAACCTTAATTGTCGCGTGCTATTTAAATTTAGAAGTAATTTAAAAAAAAAAAAAAAAAAAAAACAAGAAGTACGGAATCGTGACTCGTTTTTGAGTAGTTTTCTCCGTAAAGGATCGGTAATTATGAGAATATTTATTACCAAATTGTACGCGTAATCGTTATTATCGCGTCTGGGCGCGTCGGTAAATAAACAAAATCGAGGATAAATGTACACGGAAGAATCAAGCACCGAGAGCGACGTAAAAAGTATATGACAGTATGATTACCAAAGAACCGAGAGCGCATAAGGAAAAAGGTGGTTAAAGTAGAGAGTAAGTACCATGGGTCACACACCTCTCCGGTGCAGACGGTGAAAATAATACATAATTAGAGGCACACGAGGCAGGTAGAGCGCTGCCGCCTCTCGTACATCTGCAGATATAGGAAATGCTACAGCGTAAGAGATCAAAACGGAAAGCAGGGAATGAAGGAGAATGCGACCGATCGTGATACGATGGAACGCACGCGAGTTAATATTGTACAGTATAAACGGAGATCACCGTACAGTTTTTATCGGGTGTATCGTGTACACCGGAGGGGGTCTCATTAACCGAAGAATTATAGTGAAAAGAAACACGTGTTACCGGAAAAAGTATTTTAATGTGAAAAATTTACTTACAATTGCATTGTACGAATTTACACATTCAGGTACAATCGCGGTGCAAAGTTCGTTTTAAATCGCGTTTCGTGCACGTATTATAAATAGGAATGGCTGTCCCTCTAGAATGAAACTCACGTTCCACCGCAAATAATATTCCAAGAGTTCCAAACGATAATACGAACACCACTGGTCGTGTTCAATGTCAGCCGGGACGGGCAACGATACACGAGCTTCTCGGAAACCAAACCGATCGACTCCGTGAATTCAATAATAGTTCGCTTCGACATTATTTCTGAAAATTTAGATAGACCGAACAAAATTTACAAGAAACGAAATCGGTTCGTCGTATCGCGCGTATCTATTTTTAAAGTAACACGATTCGAACAAATTTTTCGGAGAAGATTATTTACCGAACGATTAATATTAGCAGAAATAATAAACTCTAAGAAACGACCGAGCGACATTCTCCTAAACACGTTTGCTGTTCGGTTCGTGCCACAGCAGATAATGTATACACTTTTCTACAAGGCGACGTGATTTCATTCGAAACGTTAGTGTCACAGAAGCGGTCGATTCCCAAGTTACGTACGTGTCGGTGATTAATAGAGGAGTGTTTAAACTTCGTGGTAATTCGAAAGTTATTCGAGTTACGTTATTTTAGAAACACGTGTACACGATATGTAACGTTGTACCTAATCCGGGAATGCCATTTGTTTTCCCTCGATTGTTTAAACGAATCCGAAACTCATACGGAAACGTATTGAAAAATATTAAGATTGTAGGTCGTGCGGTGATCGACGCTCTGGTTTGATGAAAGTTGGACGCGAGAGCGTGCGCGTCGCCGTGGCAACAAAAACATCGCGCAGCGGTCAACGCGACGAGGGAAAAGGTCGCGAGCGACCAGTATGGAAGAAGGAAGGAAAGCGAACGCATGAAAACGCGCTCGTGTTCCGTGAGCGACACGCCGTAAGCGATCGTTCCACGACGGTGACGCTCGCACGCAGCGGCAAGGGCAAAGTACGAGACGCAGTCACGGTGTATTCATCCGGCTTTATCGGCCACCGTGAATCATACACGATCGTTATTGTCTTCTTCGGACGTTGTACGCTTTATCTGGGTTTTTAGGTCTTTTGCCTCGCGCTCGCGCTTGCCTCGATGCCACGGCGTCGTATTTTTCACGGTAGGACGAAACGAGAGCCGATCGAGTTCACGAAAACCAACGAGGGAACTCGGCCCTGAGTGCGTGCACTCTCTCGCGCGTTCTCGACGAAGCGTCGTTATCGCGGCACGCTCGTAACTCGAAAGGTAGCGTTTCCGACCGGTTTCGAGAATATTGGGATTTTTTCCCTGCTGGTCCGGGGTCATTGTACGACGCAGCTGTTGCTTTCCTTTACACGCACGGTTCCCGGATATCCGCCGGAATCCGCCATCGGTCGAATATGCCTTTTCTGGTTCGGAACTCCGCGAAACTTGTTTCTGCGGAACGAGTCGGATTCGGTACACGGTCGATCGAAATCGAGGGCCGTCTCAAAATATTGTTAAATATTCTATACGAAACATTTACAACTCTCGACACGATCTGCGATTATTAAAAACGAATCGTAACCGTTGATCATTCTTGACATACAAAATCGAGCACGAAATAATATATTTTATACGTGTGCTAGATCTCACGAAGAGCAAACCTAGACCCAATTGGAGAGGAAAATAGGGCGCGCGGAGTGCCTTGAATTATTCGTTATCGGTAAGTTTAATATTTTATTTCGCTACCGGGGGAGACGAGGTGTCGTAATATTCTTTAATTACGATTGCCCGCGAACCTTGCTTCTTCGGATGACTCAAAAGACAAAGTTGAAAACGTCGTGTAATACAATTATTCGACTCTGTACAAATCTTGTTTTTTCAGACTCGAAAAAAAAAAAAAAAAAAAAATTATCTCGCATCAAGGATGACTCAAAATACAAAGTCGAGAACGAGATCTAGACGCCAACGTGAACACGCGGGGAGACCTTTATTTCGACGCGAGAGATCGATACTGTTCGCCGCCGTAACGTTCAATTTTTTTTGCCCGGTTGAAAGAGCATTGGGTCTCCAGACGTTGCATTATTCTCGCTGAACGATGAATCAACGTCGATCTAATTTTCGGTTACGAAACTCCTTCGCGCCGAGCGATCGGCGATCGTCGACGATATTCGGTTTTATCGAGCGGTTCTCGGCTAGCGAGAGTTTCTCGTCTCTTCGAATCTTCGCGTTTCGCATGACTCCGGGCAATTAGGACGCGGGGGCTACGGAACACTTCGCTTCGAACGACGAATCGATAATTCGCGAGCCGCGCGCACGCGATAATCTTCTCGGAAGGTCTTATCTGCGGTTCCCCGTGGATCGCGTTACGAACGTTCCGATAAGTCGCGAGAGATGCGGGAGAAACGATCGTTCGTTCGCTCGCTGGCTGGCTGGCTGGCTGGCTGGCTGGGCTGGCTAACTCGCGCGCGGGCGCACGTGTTCCCCCGTGCTATCGGCCATCCTAGCTGGACGAGCACGGTTCGCTGGCGAAACCGCAACGCAATTAGCTCGCTCTGGGAACAACAGCGGGGGCCCAGCGTCGCAAAATCTCGCGTCAGCGCGATCAATGGCCGCCCCGAAACGCGAAGCGTTCCCAATGACGCGTCGCGCGAGTCGTGCTATCGTCCGCGCGTTATCGCTTAAGCGATAATTAAAATAACATCTGACTCGTGTTAGACGGGGAGTGGCGGGGTGGCAGAAGGACAGTGGTAGGAAGAGAGCGAGGGAAGGAAGAAAAAAATTACGCGCGAATCGCGCGCGGAACGGGTCGAGGAAGCGCGTCGCGGTTCGGAGGAGTGTTCCGGGTTGTCCGTTTTGGCGCGTGCGAGTGAGCGAGCGAGCGAGCGAGCTAGCGGTACACGTGCGGCATTCGAGGCTCGATAGACCGACGCGGACGCGAGTCGCGTTTGCCGCGTCGCAACGAAAGCAAGACCGATCTTCCGCTACGGCGCAATCAAGGCCGTACCACTGACTCAGCCCGACCAGCTGTTCGCTACAAAGAAAGAGCGCAAACGATATCGGACTCTCGCAACCGCGTGTGCCTTAGATAGCGGCTTCCTGGTGACCTCGGTGCATTAGCACTCGCAATGCCGCGCGGTACCATGACTGCATCGCCAGCTGCTTTTCCCCCGTCGGGTTCCCGCGAGTCCGATCGATCGTTTTATCGGAAAAATGGTTCACCGCTGCGTGGAATTCGCAAACGTGCTACTCGAGTTTCTTCGATCGCCGCTGGGATCGATCGGTAGTAGCGGTTAAAAGTTTCGAGCCACCTGTCGATCTTGGGAGATACGTAGCCCCGTGGGTATACTTGTTTTCGTCGAGAATCGAACTCTTTCGTGAAGAAGTTACTTGGACAGGATAGGGAGTAACAATTATGCCCGGTAATGTTCGATCGCGATGAGAGAAATAAGCAAAAGAGAGTGAAAGTAATACGTGGTAGAAGTATGTACGTACGCGAAGAATATAGAAAAGTAGAATAGTCGTCGAGAGATAAACTTATTCAGGCGAGATCGTTTAGCGAGAAAATGGAATCTTTTTTTCTGAAATTATTTACTCGAGTAACGGCTATATTAGGAGACATGGTTTTCCAAACATTTCCAAACGTACGGTAGCGTGTTCGGACTTGTTGCACGAGCGTACGATTATAATTGCAACGGACTGTCGGCGCGCGTCCGAGGACCGTTTCATCGATTCGGGTCGACTCCGGTCGCCGCGTTTCTCGTGATTAGGAATATTGTTGACGCATCAGCGGCTCTCTGACGTTGCGCCATCGACGATGAGAAAACGATAACGACGACGACAAAACAGCGGGTCTGCACGGCGACGTTGCACCCGCGGAAAGAAAGCAATGAATTCGCCGCGAGTTCGGCCGTCGCGTTTTCCGTCATGGGTACACCCGAGGGGAAAGAAAGGGAAAGGAAAGAGCGAAGGAGCCTCCACAGCCCGAGGAAAAATAGAGGAGAAGAACTCGTCCGTGGTTTCGAGTTACTCGCACGGTGGCCCGCGTCGATTCGTCCGAGCGGGATCGTTCGGGTCCGAGCGCGCACGAAGAAACCCGAACGCACACGAGGGGCCACGTTCAGCCCTGACCAACGTCGTCGCCCGTTCACCGAAATCTCTCGCGACCGGCCGATGACGCTGTTTCTTTTCCTCGTCCTCTCGCGCCGGTGGCCAATGTGATTAATTTACCTAGACGGAATGGAAATATACGAGCTTCTCGAAATTACGGAAATCCACTTAATTCTTCGAGCTCTTGGAATTCTTCGGCACGGCAGCTCCTTCGGTAAAATTCACTTCGATTATCAAGATGATCGATCTTGGAATTAAGCGCGTACACTTGGCGTAGAAGGAGATAACGAAATATTTTCCCAGCGATCGGATGTCGAACGCTAATAGGTTATCGAGTGATTTTTGTACTCGGCGTGTTCGTGTGGACGATAGAAAGGCATGTTATTTAATTACGATAGTGTGCGAGTAGAATTTTTCTGCTGCGATTTTTCATAATTCGTTAGTACAGATTGAGGTATTAAACTAACCTTAGACTATTTTCATACAGGATGAACCGGTTAACCTATACAATCTTGACTCTCAATCACCAGCTGGTCTAATTTTTCTAGAGATGGAAATATCGTGTTTCGGTAAGTTGTAAGAATACGCGGAATATTAAAACGAAAGAGCGAAAGACGCTCCAAAAATAATCGTACGATGCATTTTTACGTTCGGTGTGAAATATTTCGTCGAGGTATTTCAACTTCTTGCGGCAAAGGGTTACCAATGTTCGTAAATATTTTTTCGCGTTCGTGGATCGTTGAAAACAACCAAGACGATCGGTGCTTCGAGTTTCGCGATCGTCGATGACACTTGCAAAGCAGACGTAACCTCTCTCCAGTCTCCTACCTGCCCCCTTCTACCTAATCGCTCATCGTCCATTGCCGCCACACACGCGCTTGCCTGTCGCCGGCAATACATAATTAACTCGACCAAATTCTCGGAAGATCGCTCGATGCCTGCGGAAGAAGGGTTTTCCTTGGAATCGAGCGAAGGATGCGGCGATTCGATCGAGACAAAGAATCGATTCGGGAAAGCGTCTCGCGACACGTACACAACCGACATACGTATATATCGATCGCGCGACCAGTTCCACGAAATACACGAAGAAATTTATCCCTAATAGCGTCTCGTTTGAAGTCCGAGTTTTGTGTACGAATATACGCGAAACAGTCTCTCGGACTTCGGTTAACGGTCCTCTAATATATTTCGATAAACGACCTAGTCTGCGCCAAGAATAATAAACACTCCGACGATGTTTAAATTAACGTCGCAACTTTCGACCGGGGGTAAATAAATAAAAAAAAAAAAGAAAGAAAATCACAGAATACAGAATTTTGCGAATTTCGTCGCGAAATCGTTATAAATATTTTCTCGCGCCTGTTCGAGACTTATCGATGTGCATTTCATTCCTGTAATTTTACGTCTCTTTTCGTAAACACGCTCTCTCTGTTATCATTAATAATATACATTATCTTTCGTATCTAAAGGGGTCTCGAACCTCGCGAGTGGAATTATTATTATTATTAAATTGCGGTCGTCTCTCCGGTCTGTGAAATCTGTAACTCCCATGGCCACTCCCAATTAATGTTACCGAATTCCAACGATTATGTTCCTCCGTGGAAGTGCGTCGTAATCGGCTCGCTCAAAGGGCGCTCGGCTACGGTGAAGACTAAACACGGATTGCGTTACGTTCGGGGCGCATGCAGTTCGATTTCTTATTTCGCAGACGGTCTCGCGCCAAGGTCGCCGGTGTATCGACCGATATCGATCCGCCGCGATAAGATCCAACTTTTTCGTCTCGATCCGTGCGATCGAAGCAACCCGGTATTACGCAGTTGCGACCGCGAACGACGATCGGGTGAATCAGCGACGAGCCTTCGCGGGTTTCATTTTTATCTTATCTGGCGAGTAGCGCGCGTGAGCAGACGCGTCGTCTGGGACGCTCGTTCGATGAATGTCGAACTGCGCCGTAGAAATTCGTCGGTCGACAAACAGGGATCGGTGGTTGCAGCGAGGTTAGGTCACTCTCGCGGTGGATGGCCGCGCGCGCGCGTGTCAGAAACGGGGCAGAATCTGAATACGATTTTCAAAGGACGAATAAAAGATGAAGGGTACGAAAAAAAAAAAGAATTATGGATAAAGGAAAAAAAGAGTTAAAAATTGCAGCGGTGTTATTAAGTACGATACATATTCTACCGGTAAATAGAAAAACAATAATTAGGCGATGGTATCGCGATGAAAATTCATAAGATTTTTAGTTTTAAATTGCAACGATGTTGTTAAGGATTGTGTATCCCGTAATTAAACAGAAAAAACACAACAAAGTGGTATTCAAAATGTATGAGTTTCCCAGTTATGAATTATTACTATGTTATTAAGTGTATAGAAAATAGGAAACGATAAAGGATCGAAATTACGAGTAAATTATATTTCACCTTGAAAGAGTAAAAGCTCGTCCGAGTTAGTCGCGAACGAACAGTTGTGTAGAATTTTTATTCGTCGTATATTATTCGAATGAAATTATAAGCACGAACGCAGACTTCAAATCGTATCGTGCGTATTAGGATCGTAGGTCGCGAACGTATGCACCTTGGATAAAATTCTTATCTAAATAAAAATCTCGAATGACGAGTAAAAGATAAATGATTTTTTATTCATTATAATGATACCTCACGTTGAACGAGTAAATATTTATCTGAGTCACATTTCTAATCGAATAAACATTGCTGTGTGTTGTTTCTGTTAATTATCTTTTAATGCACGCTACGAAAAGAAAATATTTTTTCCACGTGTAACGATTTTATTCATTCATTGTAAAAAAAACTATACGACATTAAAGTATATGAAAACGTAAGGTGCTAAAGTAAAAAAAAACAAGGTAAAAGGTCAAGGTGCAACGAATTACTACTTGGCAACCTAACCCTACTTTTGCGTGTCGTGCGTAGGAAACAAGAGAGGTCAGTTTAAAATTTTTTAAGTTTTAAATTTTCCTCGCGAGCGAATACAAAATTCCATGCACGTCAATTTGTTTAAAAAATTAACCCTCTACGATTTGAATTTTGTTCGAAGCCGATCGCACAATCCTGTGCCGAGTTACGTCCTCTGGAAGTTTAACGATCGATCGAGCAAAGTGAATGAAGATCGAGCTACGTAAGTTCCTGGAAACGCGTACGAGCACGATAGAAGAAACTGCAAACGTGATAAAAAAAAAAACGATCGTTCCGCGTGAAATAATTTTTATTGCTCGTTCAAATATTTCTTGCTTGCGTTATTACGTGCCACGTGCACGGTTCGTTGAAAATGTTCGCAAAGACAATTGTTATAATCGTCTGGTTTGCACATCCACCACAAGAGTAGCCTCATGGTAACCTCACAGTAAGCCGCGATACCGTGGAGGAAAAGAGAGATCGGATTCAAGAGTAACGTCGATGAGTAAGGGGAATGTGAACAGTGTCGAGTAATGTTTGCCTAGTGGCATGCCTTGCGAAGGCTGACTGGAACGTCTGACTCAATGCAACTCGCGATTCTTTCCAAGCTGGATATTTTTTTTTTTTCATCATCACTTTAGATGCAATAGAAGATATCTACGCGTTGGAACACACGGTAGGAACGCGAACCGAGGGAATCGTCGTGGAAGGAACGAATTTTAAGGATCCGCGTGAATTTCTGGTCATTTGGCGACACGTGGCTGTGATACGTGCGCGCGCGTGAGATTCGACGCATCGCTGTCTGCCAGCGAACCGACCAGACTCGCGTTGCGGTCCGCCAGCAAACCGACCAGACTCGCGGCGGTCCGAACGAAATCAACCGATAACGACCATTTGGTAGCCGAATTTGACCAACAATTATTTTATTCAAGCGTTAATTGAACACTCGATGACTAATTGTCGTAAATTCGTAACCAAAAACACGTACAAGTGAAATGGTCGGTTCTCGGTTCATCGACGATCTTCTCGTGGATTTCGATCGGCCGTCTTTCGTCACGGAAAAGATCAGGGAGAAAGGTCGACGAAACTCACGGGTAAACCTCCACGCGTATGAGGCTAATTAGAGTTGAGGTCAGGAGTCGAGATCGGAGTCGTTGCGCAAGAGTCGTAAAATTGAGAGTCGGAGCTGTAGAATTTCGCGTAGATTCGATTTCATGAGACGTTGCTCGTTGTAACGCATCCGAGGAAATACGGGGGAGTGTCCAATTGCGTCTGTCATAATAACTTTAATTAGGATGGATCATGAAAGGCCCGAGGAACGCACCAGGGGTTGAAAAAAAGAAACAATATACGCGCAAGAATTAATCGCGTTTTGTAGAGACAAGGTAAAAGAAGAAAATTTGGTGAATGTTTCAGTGTATATTTTTCTTTTCGTCTCAATTTCGACGATACAGTTTATAGCTTAAATTTACCACAATAATATAATAATATGGTCCTAAAAGTACGTTACAAAAAATTGGATGCCTCGGCCGGTACGATTACAGTCGTTTATTTTTTATAAAATGTGGAAGTAACGATAAATGCGAGGCTTCTTAAGTGCGTGGCCCGGAGCGAGTGGTCTGCTTGTCTGGTGCTAAGGGCGGTACCTTACGCACGCCCTTCTAGACACCCGTACGAATACAGGAGAGATCGCGACGCGTTTCAGCGATCCGAAAAACACGCGAATCGCGAGCACTCGACCGTCTCTCCGCGCTCGGTTCGTACGACATGATCACGCGGCGTAGAACGTAAAGGCGAGTCCAGAAGGAGCGAGCGAGACTTTCGGGATGCGCGGAAGGGAGCTAGACGATGTGTGGGAGAATGGACGAGTGGCGGGAAGTGGGGAGGGGCGATTGGGAAGGGAGAGCGGCGCAGAGGGGGAACGGGGGAAGTGGGAGGGAAGGATGGTCGAAGGGCTACAGACCGAGCTGACCGTACACCGTAACACGCATAAATTACGATGTAATTACAAGCCTGGCGATCACGATCGCCGGTTAGGACGGTAGACAGATCGGATCTCCGAGATTCTCCGCGAGGAAGAGGCGATCGGGTGGCAGGACGAGCAGCCGCAACGGGCCAGACGGTCGAAGGGAAGGAAAAGTCCCGGAGCTGAAGCGGGACGCGGGGGATCGGAGAACGGGCATCGACGATGGTGCCCGATCGTCGTAGTCGGCGCGGCCAAAGCGGCGGAAGAGGCAAAACTAGAAAATAATCGGTGCGTGTGCGTGCGCTGGCAGATCGAAAGAGAATCACTCGAAGAGAATCGAATCGACTGGACTCACCGAAGCGGATCTCCGGTGCAACCTCGGTGTAACCGCGAGTCGAAATCACCCAGCCGTGCATCTGTCGACTCGTCCTAGAGCTGCGAGGCGCTATTACGATTCCCCATTTTACGGGACTACGTGCTGCCAACATACTCCACAGCTTTCCTCGGGGACTATGTAAATATTTTCAGGTGCGAGAAGAAACTCTTTAAATAATATTGCGTATGTATACATTATATCGTAGACGGCAGCCATATTGCGTTCGATGGTTGGATAGGTTAGTGGTTAGGGCACTCGCTCGGCAAACGGAATAGCCCGGTTCGAGCATATTTGGGTAAATTCTTTCAAGAGCAATTCTTCTACGTTGAGAAAGAGACAAGATACCGTAGATATCGGAAAGTATTTATTTGTGCGGCGTGTTTGAATTCGTACGGTCAGAGTGCGATAAGTGTGTTTGGAACCGAGCGAATGTTTAGATTAGAGTATCGGTTTGTTTGGAAGTCAAGTGCACGTAGAGTGGGATTCTTCTAATGTTGTGAGTGGTGTGCGTAGAGTGAGAGTATAGCGTAGCACGAAGGGTAAACAAACGGGTCTTTCGATTCAAGTTCACTTTGCCAAACGCCCGAGTTACAATAACATGTTTCCTTCGATTAAAACTTTCATAACTCTGGTAACAAGGAGAACGAAGTTTGAAAACAAAACTCTGTCGTGTCCTTCGAGAATACAGTGACAGTGTTCTGTTAATTTCCGTAACGGAATAAGCTTTAAACGAAATCGAGTACACAGTAGTACCGTGTCGCTTCTCTTCGAACGTTGATTTTCGACAATACTATCGCTTCGAAATTGATCGAAAATTGTTTCCAGTTCTATAAACACGATAGACCGAATATCTGTTTCCAAAGGTCAGTTTCCGGATTTGTACAGATAACGTGTCTCGACGTGAGTCGTCCCTCTCGGTCTTCAAAGCTCTTTCTGGGGTCGAGGATTAAAAAGAGGGAAGAGGATTTTTCGAGTGCGCGTCGCCGACGGAAAAGACGCGGTACATGCTCGGAGCGGAGGTTAAACGCGCGCGAGGTTTAAGCTCCGCTTGGCGTTTGGTACGGTCGGCGGGCGAGGGTGAGACGCGTCGCGCGAATCGAAGGCCGGTGGTCGGCGAGGTGTCGCGTGACCGCGCGCGCGGAACTCTCGAGCGCTGGAGCATCCCAGGGACGAGCGGACGGGTTTGCATCGTACATTGCCAAGCCGATCGTGAAGCGTGATATTGCTCCGCGCCGAGAATCGCGTCGAGTTCCACTCCCGGGGAAAATTTTGTCCCCCGTGAACGTTCGCCGCGACACATCCCGGGGGAAAATTCGGCGTCTCGCGGCCCGAGCTCGTCTTAAAACGTTCTTTCGTTCGACTATGCGCTTAAGATCCGTGAATCAAAGTATCCTGAATCTAACAACAACAGGCTGGTCACCGAAAGATTGAATGGTATAAAATAAAAATAACAGACACATATATTTTTTTATTATTTTATTTGGAAATTTAATCAATGTATTTTTTTAGTATTATGTGGGAAAAATAACATCTCTTAAATGATTACTTTATTAGAGCAATTCTTATATATATATTTTATTTATATATATATTGGGATGGGTTAGGTTTGGGTTAAGTGTTTGGAACTCGTGTTTTTGGCCTTAAGATACAACGATATATATATATCATAATATATTTTTTATTCGATATATAACGAGAGAGCGATGGGGTTAAAGAAGACCCGAGAAACGCACCGAGGTTAAGACTGTTTGCAGGCAGCTCGGAGAAACTTCCATCTTATCGTCGTGAGTTCTCCAAAAATCTCGATCGACACACGGAACTTGGAATTTCGAACACCGTGTCGCTCTAGTCGTGTTCGATTATTTCTCCCGTTTTCCCCGCCGCGTGCACATCAAAAATTCTTGTCTCCGTGCACAATGGTCGTAAATTTGACCGTTCCTCCTCCCCCCTGGCTCAACGCGAAGCAAAGATAGATCTTCCGCCTTTGTCGAGACCGGCCCTGCTTCTTACCTCGTCAATCTCGCGCGTATCGATCTTTCATACCCGTTGTCCTCTCGTTCCACTCGTAGTCATCTATTCCTACTCCTTGTCGTGTATCTAAATTCCAGGCCTTTTTCTATCCTTCTCATTATATTCGAATCCCCCTTTTTCATCCACCGAACACCCTTCAGATAATTTTTCTCTCCGAAGATTAATCTTGGATCTACTTTCTCGCTTTGTCTCATTTTCAATCGTTCGCTCTTTCTCTCTGTGCTGTTAAAACCCCCATTTGTCCACCGAACGCTTTTTAGATAATTTTTTTCATTCAAAGATTCATCATCCCCGCTTCTATTTTTTCGCTTTGTCTCAATTTCGAACAATTCCCGTACTAACTTCGAGGTTCGACAGCCTGGATAAATTACTCGCCGCCGTACGACGGCACACGTTCTCGAATATGCGCGTGTGTACGGAATAAAGACGCGCAATAATAATAATAATCCCCGCGGGGACAATATTTTCGCGGGGTCTCGCACTCTGTGCGAAGCATGGCGAAGCAGCGGGTGCACGCTCCACTGGGCCAGACCAGACACACCTGGGGTCGCCGGAAAAACTCCCGGCGCGTAAAACCTGACCGTAACACCGTGGCGGATCTATCCGAGAGACAACGATTCGTCTAACCCAGACCGTGGCGGATCTGGCCGGCAGACAACGATTCCACGAAGCCAGGCCCGAGCCCAGAGCCTAACTCAGACCGTGGCGGATCCCTCCGAGAGATTCGGCGGCTCGAACGGAAATCCCCGACGACGAGCCGAGGAAAAACGATCCGGCCGACAATGGTTGGGCGACAGCGCGCGAAACGGGGGTAAAAGGATGTGTTCGTTCAGCGGAGTTGCAACGAGAAACTGGTCGGTGCGGTTGGTTTTTCTGCGTGGAAACGAATCGACGGCGATAAGTCGCGACGCCCGGCAGAAAGGAGACGACGAAGTTCGGGGCGAAAACGTTGCCAGTGGCCTTGCCCTCGAGCACGAGCAAGGCCAGAGTTCACAAGCGGTCTCTCCTCTTTGCGCGGTGGTCCGCGACGGGCTACAACCGCTCTTAACCGCGTACGCGTTCGCGTTCGCGTCGTTCTGGTCCGGTCTGTTCGATCCCCGTATCGTTCCTTGGAAAATACTCGCTCTCGCTCACGCGGATAGGCGCACGGCGAATAGAATGGTAAATTTCGATTCGAGAGTTATTGTATTATTATCGTTTATAGACGTTTAGAGTGTACGATTTTTAGAGCGGCGAATAATTTTTCCAACAGACGATAACAATTAGCCGACAACTAAAAATATATAATGTACGCTCGAAATCTGTTTGAACGGTCGAAGTGGATCCCAATAGAACGCGAGAGAAAGGAGAAGTCATACCCCGTTAGGCGGTAAGGGAAGAGTAGCAGCGGATACGTCGCGTAAAACGCGAGACTCGCGTTTAACGACGGCCAATTGCCGTGAACGATTCCTGCACGGACTAACCTTGGACTCGCGCATGCTCGACGGGTGCGATCGAGAGTTCGGCTCGCGTTTGATGTTTCCGCAGATGCCATTCGCTGGACGAAGGATCGCATTCTGCTCGAAACGCTCCGGCTAAAGGTGCGTTTACATACCCACGGTTCGGTCGTGGTTAAAATCGGACCGTGTAGTTGGGAAATATTATTTTATTTTTGTTTAACGTCTTTATTACGCAAAGCCCCGGATACACGTATAAAGTAAATATTCGTTTACCGTGGGAGACAAGACACAGGAGAGATAAGCGTGGAAAGATGCCAGGTGCGGGTGCTGTTTTCGAAGCTAACCTCAAATGTTGACTTAGCCTAGTTGACGAAGTACAGATTTTGGTAAAAAGATTAACTATTAGACCAGCTTTGTACTTGCTCGGTTCAGCGATTCAGTTTCACCAAAATTCTTGCTTAACAGCCTTGACCAATCATAGTTATTATTATTTAAAAGTATTGTAACTTTAATATTTTTTTACTTTATTTTTTTAATATTGGGTTGTTCGGAAAGTCATTTCATTTGTTTTTTGCGAAAATGAAACACGATTTTTTTAGAGTGTATAAACATTTTATTGAATTATATATTCCCCATTTTGGAAAACGAAATCACTTTCCGAACAACCTAATAGTTTAGTAAAAAACTATGGACTTTCGATCGACTGAAATATTTAGTCGAGCACCGTTCCAGTGTGTCTGCAGCGGTCACTACTTTGTTGCGTTGAAAGGACTAAACTGTCATTCGATGGAAAGTCGACAGTGTGCACTCGACTGTACCAACATTTCCCGCAATATGCCCTGTACAATTTTCCCGGAACCGAATCGTACGCTCAGTGCACAGCATCCGTCGATGTTGGTCCATAATCGCTGATTGTCTTTCGACCGTTGTCCACGTGTTCTGCTTCCTTGGACACCCTTCAATGTCTCGAAAAGAACTCGCAGATGGCCCTCTCGACGGTCAGAGTCTGATAACTTTCCCTCGGCGAGCCCATCGAGACAATAGTCTCATCCTCTGGCGCAACGTCTCGAAAGCAAGGCACATTCAATATTCACAACTGGTACGTCTCCCGATTCATCTCTACTGTATTCATCGTGTCAAAGCGCGGAAGGGTCGACTTTTGTAAAATCACCGATACTCGGATTATTGACCCGTTTCCGAAGATATCATCACGACGACGCGATCAGGAAAGATTTGTTCGCCGCCGATTTAATCCCACCAGTTCTGCGCCGCTCGGTATATGTAAACGCACCTTAATACGTACGGATGATAGAATAATCGCGGATCGCTCCACTCACTCTCATCGGCAGCTTCCCTCGCTTCCCTCGCCGACTACGGTTCGTCTCTCTCCGCCCCTCTTCGCGGCGTTTCAACGACCCCTTGTGTCCCTTCGTGCCCCTCGTCGCGCTTCGCATCGGCCCGCTTCGTCCTGCCTCGTTTTGCCCGTGCGTACTTCGTCTCGTTCCTCTGTCTCACGCCCCTCCTCTCGTACCCGTGGCCTCGCCGCGTCCCGCGCGTATCTGCTCGTAGCGGGCCTCACCTCGGTCCGTCCCGGCCCGTCCTGTACCGTCCCGTCCCGTCTCATTTCGACCCGTCCCGTCCCGTTTCGTTGCGTCCGTCTCGTCTCGTCCCGTCCCGTTTCGTCCCGTCTCGTGTTGTCTGGTCTCGTCTGGTCTCGTCTTGTCCTGACCCGTCCCGTATCGTCCCGTCTCGTCCTGTCCCGTCTTGTCTCGTCTCGTCTCGTCTCGTTTCATCTTGTCTCGTCTCGTCTCGTCTCATCTCATTTCATCTCGTTCCGTCCCATCCCATCCCGTCTCGTACGTCCCGTCCCGTCCCGACTCGTCGCATCTCGTTTCGTCTCGTCTCGTCTCGGCTCGGCTCGGCTCGGCTCGGCTCGGCTCGGCTCGGCTCGGCTCGGCTCTGCTCGTCTCGTCTCGTCTCGTCTCACCGCGCCTCATCCCGCTGCTCTCACCCTCTTCTTCCTACCCCGGCTCCCACACCTCCCGCAGCCTCTCGTCCTGCCACCTAGCCACTTCGCGTCACGCCGTTCCGCGTGCATCTACTTTTCCCTCGATCTTTTCGTTTCTCCTTGTCCCGCGCATCCATGCGGATATCTACCTTGTTGTCATCGATGCACGCGTTATCCCGTGCCCGCTTCACGGGGGCTTCCCGCTCACGGATAACGGCAAAAGATTCGTAAGGCGAGACAGTCCTTGAATATATCGATCCGAACAAACGCAAAACGCTGACGAATAGGACTCGACCTTTGCGTTTCTCCGAGTCGCGCGCCGCGTTACCCGTGCAACATTGTCGTTTAATTCGCGCCTCGCGCGCATCCGTCTCGCGACGCTTCGAAAGAGATCGGGAGGGAGAAGGGAGAGGGGGCGTTCGCCCGGCGCGTCACTCACACGTAGGTTTCCCCCGTTCGTTCCGAGAGCGCGTGGAAAAAGCACGCACACACCGACTCTGTCCCGGTGGAGAAGAAAAACTCGACGGGCTCGTCGTCGGATTTTTCGGTAGGAAATTTCGTGGCGGTTCTCGCGTCTCGTCTCTGCGGGTTTTTCGTTCGCGCGTATCGCCTCGGGGGACGAGTCAACGCGGGCAGGGGGAGAAGGGAGGGAGAGAGGCGCGACTCCGGGCGAATAATCGCGGTCGTGGATAACGTTTTTGCGTCGCGGGCGCAAGTCGTGCCGGACTGTGGGAAATCGTCAAGAAGAGTTAGGATGTTGCGCGCCGCGAGCAGATGGGAAGAATCATCGACGAGAGAAGGTGGTTGAAGAAGCGGGAGGAGCGAGAAGGAGAGGGGTGTCGGTCGGGTAGCGAGGGCGTAGGAGAGGAAGGGGGCGGGGGAAACGGGAGACGCGCAGGAGAGGGTGGTGGTCACGGTGGTAATGGTAGGGTCGACGGTTGATAGTGGTAGTGGTGCGGAAGGCAGAGAGGCAGGGACGCGCGGCGATATACAACGCTGGCGGAGGTTAATGCCGCGATCCGGTTCAGGGGGCAGCCTCGATGCCTGGCTGAAAACGAGGCTCGGCTGGCTAGCTAGCCGTGTATCGCTATATAGCCGGGCCGGGCTGGTTGGCTCATCGACCGCGTGGCTGTTCGCTTTCCTGTCCGCCCTCTCGATCGTTCGCTCGCTCGACCAACTGACCGATCGACCGTCTATGGTTTAGATCGGGATCGTATCGGCGCGAGGGCACACCGCACGACATGGTCGAAGCGTGGAAAGGTACGGACAGACGGACAGACGGAGCTTCTTCGATACACGGAGTCCCGAACGCGGGGAATTGGATACGATTCGCGCTCGTCTGCGGAGTTGAACGACTCGACGCGTCGAGGAACGTGGGAGTACCTCGGTGCTGCGCGGATAAGCTCCCGACGAAACGGGACCAACGAACTCTCGTCTACTCTGTGCCCGAAAAAAAATCGTCTAGGTCGCGGGTCGACAGGGTCGTCCTTCCTGGTAAAAGTCGTTGGTCCTCGGGTGATTCCTTGGCGAACCGTACAAGGAAACGGTGCTCGGTACGTTTACAGATAAAAAAGTATGTATTCCGTACGATGCCTCGATACCGGTACAACGTCAATGTTTCGCGCGAAGCTTAATTAGGGAGTTATTCGTGGTGCGTACTCTTATTTTTCTCTCTCGCATATTTATTACACAATTTGGAATAACGCAACAAATGTAACTGCTCGCTAATACGAAGGCACGAACGAGTCGGAAGCAACGGCGCAATTCGCTTCGGTTAATTAAAGATGCGTTCGTGTTCGACGAAACACCGTTCCCTCGACCGTGTTGGCATCTGTTGGTTAGATCAGTTGTATCGCAACGCTTCGATTCGTTTGTTTAATTCTTCGCGACTCACGTTACACGAGGAATATGTGTGCGTGTGTATCGTCGAAGGACGAAAGCGGTGGCGTTCGCGCGCAACCTATCGGCAAAAAAGGGGTTGATGTTCGCGGTATTGGGGAAAGATGTATCGTGAAAAGGCGACGCGAGCCGCGCAGGGGAGGGGGACGCGAGGTGAAGCGAGACGAGATCGTTCGCTCGGAGGTTCGTTTGTCGTTGACCTCGTGCCGACGGCCCTGACGTGAGTCAGAGTCTGCGAGAGTCGAGAGCCGAGAGCGGAGAGCCGAGAGAACCGAGTGTCGCGAGCAACGGGAAGACGGGTCAAACGATGTCAACTCCGATATTTAACGACATACGTGGACACGCACCGACCGACTCGTGGCCCGTGGTCGACGAGGAGCCTCGCCAGCGAATCCAATCGTCCCGATCGTGCATCGTCGCGGCTCGTCGGGCCGCGGGCACGAATTTTCAACGCGATTTTTCTCGCGTCGGAAACTTCTCCGCTCTCGAGACTTTCGAAATCAGTTTTCCACGCGGCTCGTGACCTCCTCGCGTGTCTCGAGAATTTTGAAAGCAATTTTCCACGCGGGCACAAATTTCCGAGCGCGATGTTTTTTTTTTTTTTTCCGCGTCGCAACTTCTCCGGGTCTCGAGACTTTTGTAATCAGTTTTCCACGCGTCACGGCTTCTCCGAGGTCTCGAGAATTTTTAAACCAGTTTTCCAACGCGGCTCGTCGGAGAGAGGGTGACGAGAGTTTTGAAAATATTTTTCCCCGACGTTCGGAAAAGTTTCGTCGATGTTTCGCGGAGGCGACACAGGGGGGGGGGTAGAGACGGGTACACATGGTTTGCCAACCAGATCGCGGGTCTCTGACCCTTTTACTGGTCTGCGTAACCGATGCTGCGACCCCGTTGAAAGTCCATCGCGCGCCGCGTATCCGTCCGCTCGCGCGCCCGGCTTTCCCGTTACCGTGTCTCGCAGAACCTTTCGGCGAATATTCGCTCGAAAGTCGAAGGGCGACCTCTCTCGCTCTGTTTCTCTACCCCTCCCTCCCTCCCTCTCTCCCTCGCTTGCCTCTCCCGGGATTATCGACCGTTGGAAGAAAACATATTTGACCGGTTCGCGAGACGGGACGGTATGGTCAAGGTCGGTGAAACTCGTTCGCGTTAAACGCGAAATCCTTGGTACTCGGTTGGCTGGCGTTGACGGCAGCTGCGGGTGCCGGTAGGGGACAGCGCGGAACGAGCAGCGCGCTGGAACGCTGCGGGACGAGCGGGGTGGGTGGCGCGGGGGACTGCGGAGGAGGGGAGGGAGAGAGCCGCGAGCGAAACCCGCGGAAAGAAAAGGAGAAACGAACCGAAACCGTATGACTAAGAATCGCACCGCCGCTTGGGAAAAACCGGGCGGGAATTGTATGCAAATGCCGACGATTCCTCGTTGGACCAAGGAGATATCCGCGACGCGCGGTTCAAAGTCATTGTCGTCGGTTTCGTCGTTCGTTTACGTTACTCTCCGGATCCGTGTGGAGGCGCGAGACCGAAAACCTCCTTGCGCGATCAACAGGTACGACTCGTGACGTGTACGACCATTTTCTTGCCCGAGTTCGTTATAACGTCGCTAATCGCGAGGGTAAATTCGAATCCATCGACCGGCCGTCTTTTTTCTAAGAACGTCCCCTGTGTTCCCGGAATTGTCAATTTTTATGGGGAAAGTATACACCACGGCGATAATTTATTTATGGGTGCGAATTTTCGGCAGGAAAGTTTTTACTAATGACCTTCCACGACCTTGAAAGATGAACATGTTGCAGGTGGGTGAATCGTCTCGCTTAAAGGAAAATATGCCTGTTCTGTTTAAAAAAACAAAGATCGTCTTGGAATCTCGAATGCACTTCCGTCTAGAGAAGATTCACCGGCATTGTAAGGTAACGGCCTTGAAACTGTGTAAGTTTTTTTTTCTATTGTAATGACATAGCCTGTGTCTAGGTGGACAAGGTAAAGCTTAATCTTGCCTTCGATTTGTTGCAAGAACACTTCGATAGAACGCGAAGTTATTTCCGTAACATCGTATCGTGTTATTCTTTTTCCGTTCGAACGTATCTGTCCGTTGTTTCTTTGTTTACGATATTAACAAAGCGTCCGATAACATCGGACAATATTAACGAGGCGTCAGGTAACATTAAGTAAATTTCTACGATTCGTAAGCGATAAGATATATAAATATAAACCTAGCGATAAACTAGAGAAAATAAAACATCGTGGCTAGTGACTAATAAGCGTTCCCCGAGAGAAATCTTAAAAAGAGAGAAAAAAAAAGAAATAGTCCGAACGCGCGAAAAAATGATTTCACTCCGCGATCGGTGCGAAGAAAAATTGCAACTTCGATTCCAAATGGTACGAAATAACCAAAACGGAAAAATAGATTAGATATTTAATTATGAGATGGAATGTCAACAGTCTCGCAACTTGTATAGTTTTATTCTAATTTTTCATTGGTTGGAAAATAACCTACGAATATCAGGGTATTAAAAAGGTGGGATATATTTCGACCCGCTGTGCCCCCGTTGTATCCCTCGTGCAAGCCCGGTCGAGAAACGACCTATCACGATCGAGGCATTTCCAAAGATCACTCCTATTCGAGCTTGAAAAGTCCACGAGATCGTTCGCGGTTCGAATTGGTTTCCGCGTACGCTGCGTTCGCTTCCGACGCGACACGTAGCGCGAGATACTGACACCACGGCTCGGGGGAGACGGTCGGACGCGATCGAAGGAGACGCGGCGATGGGAATTTCGCCCATGGGCGAGAACCGAGCGAGCGAAACGCGAGATTTCCGATGCTCGTACTTGAAATTCCGCGTGGCAATCCGCCAAGGGCGCGAGCGTTAAAGAGATTCGTTAACCTTCCTCGCTGCGAATAAACGAGGTCCTCGCCAACGTCATTACGGTTCGTCGAGCGATTCGCGGAGCTCGGTTATTAATAGGTGCACCGATCTGCGCGATGGGAAACGAGAATTGGCAATGACGCGTTCGCGCCGCGTGCACGCACACGCGCAACACGTCCGCGAAAATCGTACTAAACAGTTCTGCGCAGGAGGTCGGCGAGAAAGACGGGAAACGGAACGCGAAAAACATTTCCATCGGGTATGTATACGCGTTCTCCCTCGGCTTCGCGAGCGGCTCGGTTGCCGGTTCCATTTATTTTTCGATCACGCCTCCGATTTCAATTTCTCGAATACCGCGACAAATCTTCTCGATTCGTTGAACCTCGAGGTTACGCGTTTCTTCTCGAATAGAAAATAAAAATGTATACGAATTTACGCGAATTCGATTGAAATTTAATAATACGACTTTATCGTACCCAGAGGAAACAATAACGGTCTTTATTGTAGTAAAACGGAGAGATAATAATACAGTATTTTATAATAATAATAATTCGCTTTATTGTACCAAGAAAAGAAAATAATAATACAGTATTGTACAGTAATAATACATCTTTGTTGCACCAAGTAAGGAAAATAATAATACAGCATTGTCCAACATTAATAATAATAATACAGCATTGTCCAATAATAATAATAATACAGCATTGTCCAATAATAATAATAATAATACAGCATTGTCTAATAATAGTAATAATGATGATAATAATAATACGACTTTATTGCACTATGAGAAAACAATAATACAGTATTGTGTAAGATATATGAATTCGATTAAAACAAATTCAATGACGTCCCGGCTGTACAACAGCCTCGATCGCTAAACTGCGGATGTTATGCATCTATAGTGTATGCAAATATGGAAAACATATGCTAAACGTATACAGAATATATGCACTTACGCAGGATGAAATATTAATACAATTATATATTATTTTACGAAATATATTCTACGCGCGTTCGACATTTCCCACCTTGCCCCCATACGATTTTATTTTTCCGTCATCCTCAATTCGTCAAACAAAAACTGAATAAAATCACAGCGGCCCACCGATCGCGGTCGTTAAAGAAACCTTATTTATTTACTTTCGATCGTCGGCACCGCTGTGCGGGAACTATCTCCCACGATTTTTTTCTTCTCTCTTTTTTTTTTTTACCATACGTCGTTAACGTCGCTCGTATCTAATTTACGTAGGACGCTAAACTCCCCAGCCGGCGCGATTAACTCAACGAGTTTAACCGCCGCGACAATTACTATAAGCGTATCCAAATTTGTCGACCACTACTTTATTTTATATCGTACGACGTATTTGTACACCAAGGGTCGTTCACCCACAACAGTTAATGGTATTAACAATAATAATAACGGGTCCGTGTTGAGTCGCGCGCAAGACTCGGTATACCGGAGAGAGTCGCCTAAACGTAGGCAGAAGCGTGTAATAACCGTGACTCTCGATATTGTTCTCCTCCATCCAGTTCGTCGCTCCTCTTTTTTTTTTTTTTTTTCTTTTTGCGTGGATTGGCCCAGGTCGCGGCGTGTTCGTTCGTGACGAGCGTTATTCGACGCCCCGATTCACCGGCGTCGAATCCGCTACGGGTCCCGGGGCTGGTTGGTTGGTGCACTTTGCTTGCGCGCACGCCAATTTCGATTCCTTTACGATGGTTTTACGGCGCGCGATAAAGCATGGATTTCTTCCGTTCCGGGATGGAAACGGTCGCGGACACGGTCGAGAATCGTCCCGTCGTCTCTCGCGCTCTCCCCACCCCCGGAAACACGATTCGACGAATCGGGTGTCGGGCCTTTGTCGCGTCGATCCGTAGATTGTTTTCACGGACGGCGAGCGAGAGGTATCGGCTCACGCGCACGAGCGAGCGCAACCCGCTTCGAAGTTTGAGTCACGTCGCTTTTTATCGCCGCGGAATGAATCAGCGTGCACGCAGCGAACGGAGCAAAGTACCCGGTAGCCGTGCAGGGAACACCGTCGTATTATTTTTACGGGCACCGAAACGTCGGTCGGAATTACCATAATCTCCCTCCAGGATTCGGACGAGTTCCATCCTCGGCTTCCTTGCTCTTTACCTTTTCCTCTTGTCCTGGATCTGGTCCTCCTTGTCGCGTTTCATCCCCACTCCTCTCCTTTTCTCTCTCTCCCTCACTCTCCCTCTACTTCCCCCCTCTCCCGACCGCCCCGGCCTTTCTCCGTTCAGCGGCGAGTCGCACACGCTCCCTTTCCGTCGATGATCGCGCGTCCGCGGAGAGAAGAAGAAGCGAGGCGGATACGGGATAGATGGATGGGCGAGATTAAGAGAAAAGGACGGGACGAGAGAGGGGGAGACGGGCGACGTCGACACCTTCCGAGAAGGGAGAGCCCGGCGGTGGGTCGGGAGTCGTCGGTAAAATCGCTGCGTTGCATCTTCCGCTCTGAGCGTAATTCGTGGAAAGATAAGGAGAGAGAGGACTGCTGCTCGCGACCCGAGACCCACGGCTTACGTTCGCAAACCGTAGGAACCGAACGATTTCTCGCGATAGCGGTTGATAAAGCTCGCTCGAAATCGCGGCTTCGATTCGTGGAGAGCTCGCGAACGGTTACCGAAACGGAAGCAGAAGAAACGAGTGTGCGTGTATGCGAGAGGCGGTGGGGGGGGGGGGGGGGAGCGAGGAACGAACGTGTTTTTTTTGTTGTCTTTTTTCTTTCTCCGTGCGAAGATTTAGACAGGCGCGGGCAGAGGGCAAGCACCGTCGGAGTTCCCGGTATCGAGGGACACACGGAGGCCGCGACCGTAGAGTTATTCGAGAGGGCCTCGAGACAGGCGTCACCGACCGAAAAAAACTCATTCCCTCTCGCGGCAAAACGAGTGGAAAGCAAAAAGCAGAAAGCCGCGCCGCGCCGCTCCGACAGCGCGGAGGTACGCCGCGGCTCCCTCGTAAAAATATTATTTACGTCGGCCGCAGCGAGCCCGTGCTTCCCGAACCTCGACGGGCTCTCGCGAAACTCTCGAACCGTCTCCACTGTTGTTCACCGAGCTCCTTTATCGCCCTACGAAACACGAGAAACGTTGAAAATTGAACCCTCTTCCGGCTCTCCCCCTTGCTCCGTTATATTCGCGGAACTGGGAATCGAGAGAAAGAACGTCGGAGGTCCCCGCCTGGTTTATCGTTAGCCGTAAAACCGCGACGGACGGATATCGTTGAGATCGACCGACCGTTCGCGCTAGTCGCGGGAATCGCTCGCGAGGGAAAGGGAGGGAGGAAGCAGCGTCTACGGGTCGAGAGAACGCGCGCGAACGCGGATTTTATCCTTCGCTCGACTCGCTGGTGTTGCAAGACCGTGTGGAAGGTAGAATTTATATTTTCGCTCGAACGTATCGAAGATGTGTGATTCTGCTGGCGCTTTCAGCGACCGTGACTTATTTTCTGTCCGAGTTCGACACGTAACCCCTCTCGGAATTAAAAACCGTAGGACATTTACATATTGCAAGCAATTTTAATTATAGAATGTAAAGTCATGAAATAATTTTCTTCAATTTTCGGATATATTTACAGATGTATGTTAGCACCGACCAAGTACGAAAAGAAAGTATTGTAAAAACATAGTTCCAAGAGGATATAATTTTTACAGCCGTTCTAAAATCTAAAGAACTAGGTTAGGTTAGGTTATCGAAGCGACCGAAGAAGAAAAGAAAACGGTACGACCGCGCGAAACATTGTCTTACCCTGTGATCCGTTAAAGAATTGCACTCCCGATTCATCTCGCGGCTATAAAAAGGACACGAATAAATATATACGAATAATAATATCGTCAGCGTTCGTAGAAGAGCCCGAGCGACCGCGAACGCGAACAAGATCGCGTCGAGGGTGAACGAACCGCGAGTTCTCGGTTTCGAAGCGGTGTCGGGGCAAGACGCACACTCTCGCGGACCGATGCCGAAGCCAAAATAGACCAACCAGCGGGGAAGAAGAAAGCAAAAGTTGCACGTATTCGCGAGGTGCGTTACTTAGCGATAGGGGGATACCCGAAAAAGTCCTTTCGGTCGCGAGAACTCGTTCTGGAAACTTTCGCGATCGATCGCGAGCGGAAAACGAGGACGTGACTTCCGTTTCTCGAGCGAAAAACCGAACGTCCGTATATCCCCGAGGGGATATCGCGCGAGAGCCGAGTCGCGGTGAGCGTGGATACAAACAGTGGGAGTGGGGAGCGCGACAGAAGACGGTTGGAACGTCGAGACGTTTCGAACCCACGTAGTTTCGGGCCACTCGTTTCCTTTCGACGTTTCCGTCGCGCGGTTTCTTTCCGGAGGGTCGAGGGGCGAGGTAAATTACACGAACGGCGCGCAATTATAGTATTCCGCGTTAGATTGTCAGGTGTCACAAATTTATTCCGTTCGTTTCTCCCTCGTGCTGTGTCTCACTCTCGCCTCCCACCCCTGTGTAATAAGGCAGTGGTGCGCAACTGTTTGCGCTCGAGGGAGAAATAAAATCTAATTCTATCGGTAGAAGAAAATGTACGTGGATACTGGCTCGTAGATATTTTCCTCTTGTTCTACACCAAAATGCTTGCCCAATGAATAAATAATAATAAGGGAAATGGTGCGTAAACGCGACCGAGGGAAAAATAAAATGTAATCCGAGATTCTACGCTGTGGAAGAGAGTGCAAATAATATGGATACTCTTTTCTTGTTATTATTGTAGACCAAAGGGCTCGGTCAATAGTAAACAACAGTAAAAGTCTCCTTAGTAATAATAAGACAGATTTCCTCTTATTATTGTAGGCCGACCGACTTGGTCGATAATAAATAATAATTATTTAAAATCGTACACTCTTCCATCGCTAAAATGTTCCAAAGATTTTTCTCGATCCGTTGCAAAAATAATTCCAAAATTTTTCTGAAAATTATTTTCGATCCTCTCGCGACAAAAATATTCTCAAAATTGTTCCGTTGTTTTCCATCGCAAAAATATACCAAAAATGGTTCTCGATCGTCTCCACAAATCCAAAGTTAACAAAAATCGACGTTTCTCACCAGAACGCGTGCAAAGGACACGTAGTACACGTACCAACCAGATGTTGCGCAGCGTAATAGGTACCTTCGAGCGGAGTTTAAGGTGTCAGCGACGTCGACGATGGGAATCAACCTTCAGCTTCGACGTATCCTTCCCCCTCCAACTCTCTGTCCCCGAAAAGACACGATGCTGTGTGGTCTTCCACCTCGTTCTGCGTCGATTCGCGGCTCCGCTCGTCGGTTTTCTTTCCCCGCTGTCCAGCTACGATCTCTCCGTCCCGGTTTCCCACGGGAGCAAACGAAAGGGGAAAACGCTCGGTCGACCAATCGTCGAGATTTACGAGCGGATCTGCGCGAGCCTCGCATTCTCTGCGTTCTATCGACGAACGAATCTCGAAGCGCGCTCGCGCGCGCGCGGTTTGTTCGCCCTTCGACCGTCGCGTCGGGCCCAATTGCGTTGGGCCTCACCGATCTTTAGAGAGAGGAAAACGATCGAAAGCATCTTGCAAACAGCGCGATCGCGTTGGACCCAATTGCGTCGGGCCCAATCGCGTTGGGCCTCATCGATCTCTAGAGAGAGGAAAACGATAGAAAGCGTCTTATATAAAGTGCGATCGCGTTTCAATCGCGTTGGGCCCAATCGCTTTGGGCCTCACTGATTTTTAGAGAGAGAAAAACGATCGAAAGCGTTTTGCAAAAAGCGCGATCGCGTTTGAATCGCGTTGGGCCCAATCGTGTTGGGCCTCACCGATCTCTGGAGAGAGGAAAACGATCGAAAGCGTGTTGCAAAAAGCGCGATCGCGTTTCGACATCTATGCCAGGTTTCACGTCCCGTGGATCGAGAAGCGTTGAACGCGTAGGCGGCAGCCATATTGCGCGTTACGGGGCTTAAGGAGAGAACCAAGTCGTCGCTTGGATGGCTTAAGTAGGATCGTTGGGGATGTAGGGGACCTTCACTCGGGGCACACGGCGCGCCCGATACGCGTTGGTTATCTTCTAATCGGCTTGAAGAAGATTAAATACGCTTTACTCGTGATTCGAGATAGAGGTTATCAGTTATCGATACCAGCGTGGGCAAAGTATAGGGGTTTGTGCTTTGCATTTTGAAACGTTGATACATTCGATGATTTCTTTGCACTCTCTACATTTGCATTCTCGCGATAGGTCCTGCGACAAAGTGGTGGTAAATTTGGTACGAATATTTATAACTTTTTGTCCAAATTTTTAATTGGTGAAGTCCAGGGTTCTTGATGAGTCGATTATGACGAGAATAGGGGAGGGGTAGATATTTCTATAGTTGCTCTGATCTTTGAGCAGTGAGGTTGTAGACGTAAGCTTTGTCACTCGTGGGAGCTACGGCGTAGAATTCACACTGCGCATTGGCCCTTTTAGAGCAGTCCCCCGCTCCAGAAAGATCTGGGCCCGATGATCTTGATCTCCCACAAAATACGAAGAACGATGGAAAACCTGTAAATCCGGATCGTTTGCAAGAACCTATACCTCTCAGAGAATCATCGAAGATTTTCTCTTTGGGCCTCATCGTGAAAAAGACAGTCGATCAAACCTGCAGATAAATCCCCCGTGAACCGTGATCGCCTGTAGCAACCTCCTATCAAAGCAATCGACTCTATAGACAATCCTCTAGTAAATCTTCAACCGTGCACAGGCCCCTTGTAGGCCCATTTCGGAACAGTCCCCCGGATTGAGATTCTCGTTTCCTCGAAACATGCAAAGAACGGTGGAAAATTTACCGTAACCATCGATCATCATAAAAATCCAAACCCAGGGACAATCGAAGGTTTTCTTCTTGGGCCTTATCGCGAGAAAGACACATTAACCCGAATCGTCGCACACTAGAACCATCAGAAATCTTCTGATCCTTCGTCACGAGCGTGACGATCACCTCCGCGAGTAGTCCCCGTTTCCGGGGCCTCTTGGGTCCCCTCCACCGGAAAGACACCGATCCAGCGATCCTTTCTGTCCGCAGAATGCGAAGAACGATGGAAAAACCTCCCGATATCGTGGACCCGCGAACGAAAGAGCGTAAGTAGTCGTCGGTGCGGGGTGGGGTCGCCTATTTCTGTCGTGATCTCCCGCGTGGAGGATACGCGCGAGAAAAGACGAGTCCCCGGGGTCGCGCACGGTCGATTTCCGTACGGCGGTGTCGTCGCGGGTCCCCACCCCCCTCCCCCACCGCCTGTTAAGTACGTGGGCCCCGTGGAAGCGGTCGAGGGACTCTCGGGTCGCGGTCCCATGGTCACGGTCCCCGTCGGGTCTCGGTGCCCGCGCACCCTGGCCTGGGCCCCGGTGGAATCGTCCCTTCGCTTTGTGTCGGGGGCCCCCGAGCTCCCGGGTCTCGTGTTCTCCTTCGGCGTCTCTCGGTTGTCACGAAATCGGACGTGGCACGGCCATTGAAACTCGAGATCCTCGCGAGACGCGCCATTCAAAACGCGCACCGTTCCGTACGATCTCTCTTTTCTTTTCTCTCGGATGAAACTCGTCTTGTGAAAAGAAGCGAGGGGCCTACGGAGGATCCAGGGGCCGAGGATCGAAATAAAGAAAGGCCCCGGTCGGTCCTCTACCGGGGCGAGAGAGCCGAGTGCCCGCGCGCACGCGGTATTCAGCTTATATTCGTTCGGACGTTTGCCGCGAGCAAAGCTTGTTTCGCCTACCTGCGAGGAGAAACCCGCGCCGTGCAGCCGGCACCTAGCCGGGCCCGACTTGGGCCCCGCGAAAATCCGAGGCCCTATTCTTGCGCGAGAGGAATGCGCGCTCGCGAGGCGTTTCAAGGTCGAGGAAACCTTGGTGCAGCTTCGGTGAATAATAATAATGATAATGCGTCATGTACGTTGAGAGAGGAGTTTTCGAAGAGAGTATCGAACGAGCAAATAGAGGGGAGGAGGAAACGAAAACGAAGGTAGGGGTAAAGTTGTATTGTTGTCGAACCAAATTCTCGTTGTGAGATCACGAGTTGCACGATTAAAGTTCCTCTGGGTGGGGATGATCTTATAACGAAGAGAATCTTGCGAGCTCACAACGAAGATTCATTACCTTCTCGTGAGCATCTCTTGAGGCCTCGTGGGTTATTAAAGGAGATTTCTCACGTGTTGAAGATGATCTTATAACGAAGAGAATCTGACGAGCTTACAACGAATACTCGCTACCTTCTCCCGAGCGTCTCTTAAAGTCTCTTAAAGTCACTTAGAGGAACGAACAAGATTTCTTTTCGTTACAAGTTCATTGTCAATTGACAGAAATGATCTTATAACGAAAAGAATCAACCAAACTTACAACGTACGAAAATCTACCGTACAAATATTCAAATTTTCGAACTATACCCTGCACAGTTGGCGCCAAAACGAGAGCTTTTCTTAAACTCTAGAAGAGGATCGACGGGGGAGGGGATGGAGTCGGTGTAGGGCGATAAGGCGTCGAAAAGTCGGGCGTTTTTTATTTCTCGGAATCGAGTTCTTTCGAAACCAGCGAGGAAAGCTCCGGCACGTGTTCCTAGCCTTGAAGTGGCACGCTTTACCCCTCTTCCACGATGCTCGAAATCACCGATTTGTGTTCGGGACGACGCGGCGTGAAAATACCGTCCGGTCGACAAATAACTGAACTTGAGCAACAATCGAGGTTTGGTTCCAATACGTACGAAACTCGTGGCACGTGTTATCTCGTAAGTACGAACTTGGCGATTTAATATTCAAATAATTGACGGAGGTCGTCTTCGAAAGAAGAACGGAATTCGGTATACGCATTAGAGTAAATGTGTATTTACTCGTAGTACAAAAATAATTATGTTATTCTGGTAGCTGGCACTTGCGCGACGTGCGGCGTCGGATATTATTTATTTCGTCCAACGTCGCGGCGACTACGTCGACGTCGATTTGAAAAGTTTTATATTTGTTCGTAGATCGCGAGTCGCTTTAAGGTTTCATAGCGATCGGTGTTCAGAACAGTCCATCGTTGAACCGGTGGGTAATAAAATTGCCGCTGTAGGGTTGCGAGACCGCGGCGAGGGTCCCAGGAAAATTGGGCCCGGGTCCGTTCGACATCCGAAAGGTCGATGATTCTCTCGCCGGTTGATTTATTGTATGTACCTCAATTGCCATTGAGAGCCGGGCAATAAAACGCTAGGAACGTGCACGTGTTCGGCAGAAACTTACTCGAACAACGCGGCAATTGTGGCCTTAAGCTCCGTTTGTTCCATTTAACGCATTCTCAAGTCGCGAGAGAGTTTCTCAATATTATTAATACTCGATTTAATAATCGCTCGGATCGCGAGCCCGGTGCCCTCGATAATAACGTGGTACAAAAATTGTAGAAACAAAGAGTAAAGGACAAGGGTAGTTCTTTTATTAACATTGAAAGCAAACAATTAAATATGGAATCTAAAACTATTTAAATGAAAAAATAACTTTCCAACGATTGGTAGAGTATAATTATAAAATAAAATATAATATTAATTACGAATACAGTATTTCCTAAAATGAAAAAGTATCTGTACTTCGTACCAGAAGGAAGCTCGTAACCCTAACAGCGATGTTTCGACTACTATTTTTAGCAACGCGCCGTGAAATCAAATCGGGAATAATTCGCGCGACTTTTTAAAGAATTGCTTCGAGAATCGGCCATCTGTGCAACGGAAATAAAAAAAGGGAAAAAATTGGTACAGCGGGACCTTTAAACCCCGTGTAAGTAGCTTACGCGAGATAAAAAATGCACAAGAGGCGAGAGAAGGTTCTGAATAATTTCGAATGCTCGACACCGCGTGGCGCTGTCGGCCGACGCTAACGCGTATTCATTTCGAAAACCCGCGATCGGTTCAACGAGCGAGCGCGATGACGCACGGGGAAACTCCTCTTCCTCGCGTCGCGCGTCTTTCCGACGCGCTGTGACCGCCCGAACACGGGATTTCGCAGTCGCGAGGAAACTCCGCGCCCGCGGATCGGGTTAAATATAAACCCGCCGCGAATTCTCGGGGCGAGAGCCTGTGTCTTGCACCGCGCTACTACGCCGCAGACCGTTTCGTTCGCGCTTCTTTCGCCTCGTTTCGCGAACCGCGCGCTCGTAAACGGGCGCGCGTAAACATCGATAGCGCGGAAACGTAGAAGGCTGCGGTGGAGCGCGCGCTCGATCGTCGTGTGGAGAGGTTCGCGCGCACGAGAGATGCGAGAGAGAGAGAGAGAGAGAAAGCAAACCGCGTCGCTCGCGTTCGTCTTGTGCCGGAAGTTCTCGGCCAGCGGCCGAACGAGTGGCGTGCGCGCGCGCGTCGATAATAAATATTTTTCTCGAGATACGAACGCGAGAGCCGAACCAGCGAGCACGAGGGAGAGCAGGGAGCGCCGAGGCGCTGCGCGGCGGCGCAGATCGATAGCCCCGAGGACCGAAGGGGAGATAAATTTCGAATTCGGCACGGTGTTTCGCGACAGAGCACGGGAACGCCGCGCAGAGAACACTGGAGGGACTGCACGAATCGCGCGATTTGTCGCAGAATTGGTCACCCACGCGATCCGTAATACGATTTAGTCTCGTCGATTTGTCGTACGACAGTCTCGGTCACGCGTAAGGTACTGTAGCACGATTTAGTCGTGTCAACTTATCGTACGACAGTCTTGATCGCGCATGGAACGATCCGTCGTACGATTTAGTCCTGTTTTGGTAGCGACGTACGATTATCCCGTACGAGGGGCTCGAACGACCAATCGTAAGGACAGTCGCATCGACTTTTCGTACGATAGTACGATCACACGTGCAAGCACCTATAGTACGATTTTCTCCCGCTCCGATAGCGCCATACCGTCTCCCCACCCCATCGCACTCGTCGCGCAAGTTATGATCGTCCTGCCGGCGTTCGTATAAAAGAAATCGTAGAATTCATCGTGACGCGTACCGTGGACTCTATCGGAGGCGCCTCGACGAAAATTCGTCCATCGCCACCGTTCGATTCCCGGATGGGTGACCTAGTTCTTCAAACACGTGGCGCTTTACGATCGTCGCCAGTGGGCTGAAAAAACGCGCGGCACGGTACGGCTCGACGCTACGATGCCTCTCAAAGAGCTTCGGAGCCTCGGAACAGGGGTGCCATTGTGCCCGGGACGACAGCTGCGTCGCGAGCATTTAAACGCGGCTTTATTTAGCGATCTCTCGGAACGGTGTCGGGCACGATTTTCGACGATATCTCCTTTCGACGCTCGATTCTCGCGGTACTCTTCTCACCGCGCTCTTCCCTCGGGACCCTCGTTCGCCTCGCGCTCGCCCGCACGTTGTTCACCGTGGTGCGTGGTCTCTTCGAACGCGTCCACGACTTTTCCACGACGACGTTTCCCAACGATCGGGTGGGCTCTCGAGCACTCGTGTTCAATATCGTCGATAGGCATCGAAATTTCCTTGGCCAAGATACCGTTACGAAATCGATCTCTTCGGTCGGCAATCGGGCGAGGCAATAGCCCGTGAAGCGGCCCATTTCGCGTGACTACCGACGAAACGCGAAACGACGAGAAGTTGTAGAGCGCGGGACGCGAGGAGCGACCGAGAAGGAAAGGGAAACCCCCCACCACCTCGCGCTAGTCGCTTCGCGGCGTGCAGCCGTCACGGCCAGTCGACGAAGGAAACATCGAGCCAGCGTTTAGGCTACGATTCTTCTACGAATAACGTGGAACAACGTTTTATTCGCGAATATACCTTCAGAGCCTAAAGGAAACATTAAGAAACAGGGAACATCTCCGGCGTATCTCACGCTCCGTGTCCCCACATTTTCTCGAAGACGTTATACGATATATACTATATGACTCGATTAAGCGCAGCCCCGTTTCGGAATCGACGCGCATATGCGTGACGCAGGGCGATTCTCGTGAGAGAGATCACACGTGTGCGACGGCGATGATTTTTTCATTTTTACGTCCGTATAAACAAACGGAACACCAACTATAGACCGGTGTCGCACGTGTGTCGCACGTTAACCCGGGATATTCGGCCGGCCTATTTAATACACTTTATTTGTACATAGAGTCGAAAGCGGGCATCGAATAAAATTACGCGCATCGCGCGCTCGCCCCGGCGCCGAGCTGGTTTTCCAACCGAACGGCGGTAGCGAACGTGTTAATTACAATTTACGCCCCGCCTAGACCGTTCAGGAAGACACCTGCGTTTTATAGCGCCCAGGGTTTTATCTCGTTACGGCGCTCGCGATCCGATTAATCGCATTACCCTAACTGCAGTCTTCTGTGACAATTTTTTGGATTTTGTTTTTTTTTTTTTTTCTTCAGGATCGTTTCGCGTCGTTCGTATCTAATTTACGCGGGACGGTGAGTAAATGGAAAGTGCGCAAACGTTCGAACGAACGTGTCCGTCCGCGATAAGTACCGCGAGTGTATTTAAATTTTTGCGGTCACTTGTTATCTTATATCGTACTCTTTTTATTGTACGCGAAAGATTGTTTATTTAAGGGGATCCTGATAGGATGGTAATTAAGCGATTCTCGAGTAATCGATGACTTCTTTCTTACTGGATAAAACGTATTACGTGCCACTTTGGGCAGGGCTGTGACAAGGGGCAGGGGCACGTGCCCCCTCGGGCGTTATTTTACGAGGGCGTTGATGTAATGTAAAAAAAATTGAATCGGCTCTTTTTACGGTCTAAAATAATTTTTATTCCCTTCGGTTAGAACAAAAAAGAAGAATAAGGAAATACACCAGTAATATCTCGTTGGTATCTTGAGTAATGTTCTTTCAAAATTTATTTAGCAGCTTTCACGAGTCCCCTTTCGACGAAGGATAGTGCTGGTGAGGGTTTCGATCGAATTCTTCTCATAAGTCAACGAAACAAAGAGTACACAGACAGGGAACCGTAATAAAGTAATCCACATTGCTCATTTCTAGGCAGGGATTAAAATAACAGAACAGTTAGAGTCACCTTTCGCTAATTATGCTATAAAATGTAACAAAGTGTCAGGTGCTTCCGAACCCTTGACCAACGGTATATATATAGGGTGTTCTGGAACGAAAACATTTATTATTACATACACTGTGGATCGATTCAAGCATTATAATACATACATGCATAATTTTCAACATTATTTATTCCAAATAATGTAAAATTTTTATACACGTCGTTCAAACTCCAATGTTTTACTCTATGTATTTCTGTTTGTATTTTAAAAACAAAAATCAATCCACGGTGTATATAATATTTTATATTTAAAACAACCTACCAAATATACCATCAATGTTCGTAGATTTTGTTCCAGAGCACCCTATATCCTGAAACAAATTTTTCATTTCGCGAACTTGTATCCGGGCAATAGATTTTCGACTCGCAGACGATATTTATCGTTTCGATAAAAACATACCAAACCTCTAGACTGAGAATCACACCTACAAATATTTCTATTTACATTTTATAAACAAAAACCAATCCACGGTGTATATTACATTTTACATTTAAAAGAACCTCTCAAATATACCATCAATGTTTGTAGATTTTGTTCCAGAGCCCCTATATTCTGGAACAAATTTTTCATTTCGCGAACTTGTATCCGGGCAATAGATTTTCGGCTCGCAGACGTTATTCGTCGTTCGTATAAAAATATATCCGACACTGGTTTCCCTGGCTCGGGATTCACCGGCCATTCGAGGCAAAAATAGGAAAATGTCGCGCACGGTGCCAGTCCGGCAGATCGACGCGGAACTTGTCGCACTCCCGCTGGCAAAGCTGCGATAATCGCTTCGAAGCCCCGCCGGTTAATCCCAAACTAATTCTCGTTGCGACGGACCAGCCGCTCCTACAACCCGTGAAGTTCCGGCAACCCCTCGAGTTCGGCCTCTTAGCAGCCCACCCTTCTCTGCCTCCGCCGGCAGAACCGGCCCCCTGTTTCTCTCAGCCCCCTCGTCGAGTTCGCCCGGCCCGGCGAACCCTCCCAGACCTTTGCTCGCACGACGCATTTAATTCTTCCTCCTCGTTTGCGTTCCGCTCGAGATTTCTGTCTTCTCGGCGCGTAAACTCGACCGCGATCCCGAAACGGTGGAACCAGTGCCTCGCTTAATGTTCGAGAATCAATAAGCGAGGCACGTGTGGAAAATTCGTTTCTCTTCGAGGAACCGGACATCTTGGGACAAGGTTCTCGAGTTGGACGAGTACAGTGAGGATGATTCTAATTTTACATGTAACCGGGGTATACTTACACTTACCCAGAAAGTTTAATATTCGAGATGGGAACAAAATGGAGTATTTTGAGGGAGATTTGGAGCGAGAGGGAATTCAAGTATTGGACACAAGTGCGAATCGGACTTCTCGAGAGGTGAACAGACCCAATGGGGGTAATGCCTGAACACCAATCCGGGGAACAAACGTGTTATCAATAACCGAGGCGTTGTATCCACGTACGAACTTTCAACGAATCGACAAGGAATTTTCACCCTTTTGCAAGAAGAACAGATACAATTCCACGGTTTTCGTGATAGCAACCACCCCGGATACAAGATAACCGTTACCGAAATCTTTGACCGATCGTTCGAAGCTTTCGAATTCGGATAAAAATTTCAGCTCGGTCTTCACGGTTTTTCGAGCACCACTCGTCCGTGAACGATACGCCATCTGTTCCGAACGATGCACCCCACTCCCCCTCAGCCCCCTCCCCACCCACGTTTCCCTCTCGTTTTCGAACGTTGTACTCCCGGTTCCGTTCAAAGCCGATGAGATGCTCCTCGCGTACGTTTTACCGATTCGGTTCGTAGCGAGTCAGCGGTGCATATGGCGCGTATCGATTTACGGTGTTCACGTTCGAGCCGGCTCGCGCACGGCTGAAAGGCGAAGCGAAACGAACGCTTCACGGGCCGCCTCGCGAACTCGAGCGAACGCAATCTCGGCGCGAGTCGGCGGACGTAACGAGCGAGAGCCGGCCGTTTCCCTTTTCCTTCGAGCAGTCGAACGAGCACGAAATCGCGCACCTACGATCCGATTCGGTGCGCTCCGGGTCTTGCGGCCGCTTCGAAAGACGAACGGGGGACGTGATTTAACTCCCTATTACGGATAATCGACGTTCTACCGTAACCAGTTCGCGTTTAAATGACGCACAGGTTGAGGATGAAAGCGAAGGCTGCTGCAAGAGATTCGCGAAAGGTTGATGCGCTATCACTCGTGGATTCTGGTAGGGGGTCTGTCTCTCGAGAAGGAGAACTTTTTAAAGAGATAGGATGCTCGGGAACGTGTGTGTGTATGTGTGTGTGTGTGTGAAAGAGAGAGAGAGAGAGAGAGGCATTTGGTGCAATTGCACGGGGAGTACTCGAGTTTCTCGGATTCGTAGATACACGGTTGTGTAACTTGTATGTTCGTACGTTAGATAGAGATACTATTAACGGGGTACAAATGTGTTTTTTAGTTTCATTTGAATTTCGAAAGTGAGATTTTAGGTCGAGTGTATTATAGGGAGAAGGAGATTTTAGGTTGAGTGTATTGTAGGGAGAAGAAGATTTTAGGGAAAAGGAGATGTTAGGTTAAGTGTATTGTAGAAAGAAGGAAATTTTATACCAAATGTATTGTAAACAGAAGAAAATTTTATTGCAAGTGTATTGTAGGAAGAAGGAGATTTTATACCAAGTGTATTGTAGGGAGAAGAAAATTTTATACCAAGTGTATTGTAGGGAGAAGGAGATTTTATACCAAATGTATTGTGAGGAGAAGAAAATTTTATACCAAGTGTATTGTAGGGAGAAGAAAATTTTATACCAAGTGTATTGTAGGGAGAAGGAGATTTTATACCAAGTGTATTGTAGGGAGAAGGAGATTTTATACCAAGTGTATTGTAGGGAGAAGAAAATTTTATACTAAGTGTATTGTAGGGAGAAGAAAATTTGATACCAAGTGTATTCTAAGTAGAAGAAAATTTTAAGGAGGAGATTTTTGGTTAAGTATATTGTAGGGAGAAAGAGATTTTAGATCGAGTGTATTGTAGGGAGATTTTATATCGAGTGTATTCTAGGGAGATTTTATATTGAGTGTATTCTAAGGAGATTTTATATCGAGTGTATTCTAGGGAGAAGAAGATTTTGTACCAAATGTATTCTAAACAGAAGAAACGTTCAATCTTGAAAGGAATTACAAAACATGTAATACATATTTTCAGTAAAATCTTCTTTTCAGTCCACACATGCATCCGTTTAGTGTTACTTAACTCTTGAAAGATTGTACACCGAATGTATTCCAGGTAGAAAGAAAGACCAATCCCCGAGAAGGGACTACCACTCTAATCGGTTCGATTTCCGCTACAACGCAGCCACTCGATTTCTGTCCGCGTTCTTTCCGTTCGCGGTACCAGATTCTCAACCTGGCACCGATATTTCTTTCTCCAGGTAATACATTCGTAAAAATTCGAGGCTGCGTCGGTTGGTTTCGGAACGAATTAAACCGCGCGAGTCGTGGACTCCCGCGCGCGACGCGTCTTCTATTCTCGGTGTGACGCGCGCGAAGAGGGTGGGCGAGAAACTGGGCGGGCTTTCGATTCGTACACCGTCGCGTGTCCTCGGCCCGAAACGTCATCCGCGAAATGTTCGTCGCCCAGTCATCGTTGCCTCGCGCGCTCTGCCCACGTGGTCGCGTGCATCGTCCGCGCGAGCACTCACGAGGCAGAGTTCATCGCCTTTCGAATCGACGCGACGACGTCGCGAGCCCGCTCCGTGCGCAGAGACGGCGAAAAATGGATAAAAAAAACATCGGTGCACATCGATGTGAACCGCCATCTGTCGATACATCGGTGTAAGTATCGAAATCATCGATATCCTTCCACGAACGCGAAAAAACCAGATTATTGTAATTGGTTTTTTTTTTTTTTTGGACAACGAATGTTTCGAGTCTCGATATATCCCGATTATATTAAAAAGCATTACGAACATCAGGATCGATGAAAAATGATTAATTGAACCGATAGAGTAGAAATTATTTTTAAAGATCCAACGACTTGGAACAATAATAATATTTAAGTTACGGACGAAATCTTTCGGTAACTTAAATACATTTATGTACAAAGAGAACGAAACAAAGGAAATAAAAGTAAAATAATATGGAAATATAAAAAATAAGAATTACGAGTAAGTTACGAACGAATTCATTTTAAACTTCGTGTAACGCTTTTTGCACGATTTTTAAAAAACTAACCTAGACGTAGTAATCCATTCATTATTGTTATTATTACTATTACTATTACTATTACTATTATTATTATTATTATTAGTAGTAGTAGTAGTAGTAGTTGTAGTAGTAGTAGTAGTAGTAGTAGTATTATTACTATTACTATTACTAATATTATTACTATTACTATTACTAATATTATTACTATTACTATTACTAATACTATTACTATTACTATTACTAATATTATTACTATTACTATTACTAATATTATTACTATTACTATTACTAATATTAGTACTATTACTATTACTATTACTAATATTATTACTATTACTATTACTATTACTAATATTATTACTATTACTATTATTATTACTATTACTATTACTATTACTATTACTATTACTATTACTATTACTATTACTATTACTATTACTATTACTATTACTATTACTATTACTATTATAATTACTTTATGTTTTTATACAAATGAAAAGGTGTCGATATTGCGAAACATGGATGTTCTCCCATTTCTGTTCGTTCCTAGCCGGGTGCCCGCGGGGCGCGGGCAGTCGCTCGCGCGATCGCGGTGCTGTGTTTTTCGCGCGTTTCGTCCCCGCGACTTGCTCGACTCGCGCGGATACTAGAAATAGCGATGTATTTTCCCTCGGAGGGAATCGAACTCGCGACCTTACGAGAAGTTACACCTCCTCGACCGCACCCCGTTGTATTTTTAGAAGGTAAACCGAAAGCGGGGACGACCACCCGTTCCCTGCTCCGTCGGCCTCCATCCCTCCCGGTACTCCCTCTCCCTCGGGGGAGAGCTGAACCGCGCGCGCCCCCTTCGTCGACGAGGACAACGCGGGCGTGCATCTCCCCGGTTTCCAATCTGCCGCGCATTTGCATGGAACCCTTCCTTCCCTCCGTGGTCGCCCGCGCCCGTCGTTACACTCGAAACTCGACGCCACGGGGTAGCCGGCAACCCCCTTTCCCGCTCGTACCCCCCCTATGCCTCTCGCTCTCAGCCTCCTTCTCGAAGCGGACGAATGGTAAAAATTTTTGCTCGCCCGCGACCGGAGGATATATCGCGACGATTTTCACGAGACAACCGGTCGAGGCTCTCGAAGCTTGCGTTCTTTAAAAAAGGGGGGCCGCGACACTTGGGGGGAGTCGATAAACTGGATAAGTTTTACTACTTGGGCATCGATCGGAGGAGAATTCTTTTCTTTCGTAGTGTTCGAACGTGTGTGTATAATTTGGGTGGTGAAGCTTTTGTGTATTATTTTTAAGGGGGCACGTACCCCAAGGGGGGCGTTAAATTGTGGATAATTCTTTCTATCAAGGCATTGATTAAAGGAGTGTTAGTTTTCACTCTAGTATTCGAATGTGTGTCTACCATTTGGGTGGTGAAGCTTTTGTATATTGTTTTTAAGGGGGGCGCGTACCCCAGGGGGGCATTAAATTGTGGATAATGTTTTCTACTTAGGCATCCATCGGACGAGTATTCTTTTCTTTCGTAGTGTTCGAACGTGTATGTATAATTTGGGTGGTGAAGCTTTTGTATATTGTTTTTCAGGGGGGGCACGTACCCCAGGGGGGCGTCAAATTGTGGATAGTTTTTTCTATTAAGGCATTAATTAAAGGAGTGTTAGTTTTTTCTCTAGTATTCGAACGTGTATCTACCATTTGGGTGGTGAAGTTTTTATGTATTATTTTTAAGGGGGGCACGTACCCCAGGGGGGCGTCAAATAGTGGATAATTTTTTCTGTTAAGGCATTCATTAGAGAAGTATTCATTTTTTCTCTAGTATTCGAACGTGTATTTACCATTTCGGTGGTGAAGTTTTATATTGTTTTTAAGGGGGGCACGTACCCCAGGGGGGTGTTAAATATGGATAATTGTTTAAGCATCAATCGCTCGAAAGCGTATTTTCTTTTTCGTAGTAGGTGAAGTTGAATCTCTCAGTCAAGGGACAAAATTTTATCCTTTCTTTAGGGGGGCGTAATATATAGGGGGGTCGAAAAATGGGGGGCAAGTGTCGCATATCTTTTCATTAGTACATCCATCACTTTTTATCAAAGTGTATTTGTCTCGTATCGGTTGAACCTACGTCTACTACTTGTGCCCTGAAATTATTTCATTCAACAGGGGGGCTGATAAGGGGGGAGTCGCAAAATATCGATCCCTAAAACATCACTCTCTATCAACAGATCATCCACAATATTACACATTTCTCGTACCATTTAGACCCACTTCCATAGACTTAAAAATTGTCTCTTACTTTAAGGGGGGCCCCCCTCACAATACACAAGGGGGTCAGGTAACAAAACGCGAACAATCGATACATCTCTCCCTGTAACCGGATTGATAAATCCCCGAAAACTTTTCTTCCATCGTTCCAACCTACTCGTTCTGACCCAGGGGGGCTACAGTGCAGGGGCCCGATCGAGCTGCGCGTCTCGGTTAACGGGGAACGCGGGCACTGCGGTGCTCACACGGGCGAGAAGTCTCGCGTAGATTAGGGTACTTTGCACGCGGAAGGGAAGCGTGTACGCGCCGGTTCGGTGCACCGTGCGCGATCTCGAGCGCATCCCGGATGCAAGCGGTGGCGGGGCACACGGGGCACACTGGGCCGCAACGGGAACCCGCCGAAAAATACGTCCGCTCGCCACGCATCGGGAGAAGCGTTTCGTGCAGGCCGCTGCGGTTTCAGCGCCGGGCCCCGGGAACAATTTTGCATTCGACGGAGGGGCAGGTATAACTGCCGAGGACGAAACCTATTTCGTAGAACCAGTTCCGTCGGAGAAGCCGTGGAGATTTACGACCGTTCGGGGCCCCCTTTCGAATCGTGGCCGTCCCCCCTTCGTCCCCCGCGCACCCCGTCGATCCCCCTACCCCCGGTACCCCGTGCCCAGTCCACGTCCCACTGTTCGATTCGGCTGCGGCGAGTTTCTCGCCCGTTGATTTTCGCTCGATTCGACGCGATACGCGACGAACGCACAGGTTAACAAAGATGCCCAAAATCTTTTTCCAGGGGCCCAAAACCGACACGAAGGAGTCTTCGACCCGGAAAGGAAGGTCGTTAGAAGCCGATCCCACGGAAACGCAACCGAATCGAGAGAATACGCGAAGCTTCTGGAGGCTTATCGCGGGGGCCCGTGCGTCACAATCGATTCGGGACCGAACGGGCCCTGAATCCTGCGGTTCAAGGTCGTGCTTCGGGAGCAAATTTCAACGCGAGGACTCGGTTAAGTGCTTTACTGCCATTTTGTGTATTTATGGACGACAGGTCTTTCTAGAAACGAAGGAGTAGTTTTTTTTCTTACATCGGGCCCCCCGGTTAGTCCCCCCATCCCAGACCCCGTTTCTTAAAATATTTAGGTTTTCGATGAAATTTCAACGCGAGAATTCGGTAGGTGCTTCACTGCCATTTTGTGTATTTATGGACGACGGGTCTTTCCGGGCCTGAACAATCGTTCTCTCTCAGATTGGGCCCTACCCCCTCCCCGTGCAGACTTCTCATTTTCCAAAATGGTTGAGTCGTTGATCTAACTTCCATGTAAAATTCGGTGAATACTTTTTCGTCATTCGGTGCATTTGTCGAGTCGTGTGACGGGTCTTTCCAGACCCGAGGAGTCCTTTTCTCGTACATCGACGCTTGGGCCCCCCCTTTCCCAAATTGTCTAGGCTCTCGGTCTAATGTAACGCGAGGATTTCGAGCCGATTTCACATCGCTACCATTTTGTCCATTTCTCGACGAAGCGTTCTCGACTGTTCTTTTAGTAGGCCCCACCAGACCCGAGGAATCATTTATTCCCCCCTTGGTGCACGGGCCCCTAATTTACCAAAATACCTACATTTCTAATATAATTTAACGCGAGTGTTCAGAACCGTGCGTGCACCTTGGTCGTTTTAACCAACGTATCCTCTTCGATTAGATCGCCACTTAGGGGTCTTTACAGACCCATAGGAGTCATTTACTCCCGATCGGTCCCCTAATTTCCCGAAACACCGCCACCACTTCGTTCCCCGGTTTCGTACCAGTATCGCGTCGCCGCACGGGTCTACCAAGACCCGACCAACGAATCCCGCCCACGGTTGTTGCTCGTTCCCCGACATCGTGGGCCCAGTCGTTCCGCGCTACTTGAAAATTAATAAGGTCTATCCACCTATTTATTCGGCCGGCTGGCTGCCCGCTGCCGCTTCGCCTGCCATCCCGACCGTCTCCCTGTTTACCTACCTGCCTACCTACTTACCTTTCTACCTACCTACCTTCCTACCTACCTTCCTACCTACCTACCTACCAACCGACTTACCTGCCCGTCGGATTGCCCGTTTACCTGCACGTTTCTTCGGCCTCTCGCGGGTCCGTGTTTCGTGGACGCGTATAGAAAATTCGACCGATTCGAAATCGATCGTATCGTTCAACAAAAAAAAAAAAAAAAGAAATAAAAGAAAAAAAAAAGAAGAAGAAGAAACCTGCCCCACTCGTCATCGCGTCATCGAGTACCCGCGGTACTGTGGACTCTATCGACCCTGAAACCCAGCACCGGGGAGATTCCCGTGGATTCTCACGACACCCACGTAGCAACCTCTCCGAAAAGGTAGTATCATCCGTGAGGACGAACGACAACCGTCCTCCACGACGCGATCCTCCCGTGGCTACCTCGAGCTAAGCAACCACCGACCGTGTCCCTCGTCCCGTGGTTCCGTGTTCTTTATTCGACGCCAGGTATAGAGCCACGCGTACATCTGTATCGCGAGTAGAATCCTTCTTCGCTTTCACCGATGGTTGTTGCTTCGAACGCGAGCGAGAGCCTCGCCCGTTCACGGTTGCGCAACAAAACTCTACGACCTGGTTCTCATAATTGGCCGGTGCGCGCGGGGCCGGGACCGATCCCGTGTAGTCGTTTCCAACAGACCGAGTAACCGGAATTCGGCGGTCGCCGCGCCGCCATCCTCGGACCACCCGTCCACCCGAGCAAAGGTCGCATCCGCCAGACCTGGCCGGAACTCGCGGCGATTGCGTTTCCCTACGAAACACCACGGGTCCACGCCGCTGCGGCTCGTGGGAGCCAGATCCACGCCACGAGCGAACGCGAGTAACCCCGACGTTGCTTCGAAAGGAATATAGCCTTCCGTTCGAGGACGACTCCCGTCACGGGCGAAACGTTATATATATATATATATATATATATATATTTCGGAACGAATCGACGATCGCCGAGAACGAGAACCGCGTCCTGGACGAGATTATGGGACTCGTGCCGATGGAATTAGCGACCTGAGTGCTCTTAACGTGGAGGTTATTACATCGAGGTAATGCTTGGTGATTTGGTCGCGATTGAATTTTTAATTTAGGTGTCGTTTAGTACCAAGGTAGTCGCAAAGGTAGAATTATTGGCGCGCGTGCTCTTAACGTGGAGAACACGATAGTTGTTGTATCAGGGTAATGTTTGGTGATTTGGTCTCTATCCAATTTTTAATTTAGGTGTCGTTTAAGTACCAAGGTAGTCGCAAAGGTAGAATTATTGGTGCGGGTGCTCTTAACGTGGAGGACACAATAGTTGTTGTATCAGGGTAATGCTTAGTGATTTGGTACCGATCGAATTTTAAATTTAGGTATCGTTTAGATACCAAGGTAGTCGCAAAGGTAGAATTATTGGCGTGGGTGCTCTTAACGTGGAGGACACAATAGTTGTTGTATCAGGGTAATGTTTGGTCGCGATTGAATTTTAAATTTAGGTGTTGTTTAGGTACCAAGGTAGTCGCAAAGGTAGAATTATTGGTGCGGGTGCTCTTAACGTGGAGGACACAATAGTTGTTGTATCAGGGTAATGCTTGGTGATTTGCTCACGATTGAATTTAAAATTCAGGTGTCGTTTAGGTACCAAGGTAGTCGCAAAGGTAGAATTATTGACGCTGGTGCTTTTAACGTGGAGAACGTGGTGGTTATTGTATTACCGTGACGTTGGAGGTTCCTGGAGGGAATATTTGGTGACTTGATCTTAATTTCGTCTCAATCTTAAGTACCAAGGTAGTCGTGAGGGTGGAATTATTACCGGGAGTACTTTTAACGTGGAGAACACCACGGTAACTGTGTATCACAGTAGCATTAGGGATTTCTGTAGCAAATACTTGGTAATTTAATGTTAATTTCTTTTTGCCGTTAGGTACCAAGGTATAACACATCAAGAAACACATCCAGACGTGGTATTCTTGGCAATAAAAAACGAAGAAAACAACGAGACTCGTTATCAAGAGGACAACTTACCGCTCCGCATTCACCACACGCAGCCGTTGCTTCGTCTAGACCGGTGTTTCCACAGGTGTGACCACAAGTGATAATTTATTACCATATAATCGTGTATTGTTTGTAACGTACCAAGCTTTGAGAAAAATAAATTTACGCAAAATTAAATCAAATCAGTATTATTTACTTTCCTTCCATTCCATTCTTTCCCGTTGCCCCTTGCGAAATATTGTCGATTTCTGGAATTGTGACGTCATTTCCAAGAAATTTCGCCAGCAAGAAATTTACGGACTTTCGCTAAGTAATTTTCTCGATTTTCGAACTTTGGTATCAGGAGAACATAATAACCAAAGAGGTGGCACGACTCCGTGAATTCCAAGAAATGACGTCATTTCCAAGAATTTCCGCTGGCAAAAATTTTCAAGCTGTCGCTAAGAAATTGTCTCGATTTTCGAACATTGGTATCAGGAGAACATGATAGCCGAGGAGGTGGCACGACTTCGTGAATTCCAAGAAATGACGTCATTTCCAAGAATTTCCGCTGGCAAGAATTTACAGACTTTCGACCGGAAATTTTGTCGTTTCTCGAACTTTGGTATCAGGAGAACATGATAGCCGAGGAGGTGGCACGACTCCGTGAATTCCAAGAAACGACGTCATTTCCAAGAATTTCCGATAGGTAAAATTTACGGACTTTCGTTAAGAAATTTTCTGAATTTTCGGGCTTTGGTATCAGGAGAACATGATAGCCGAGGAGGTGGCACGACTCCGTGAATTCCAAGAAATGACGTCATTTCCAAGAATTTCCGATAGGTAAAATTTACGGACTTTCGACAGGAAATTTTCTCGATTTTCGAACTTTGGTATCAGGAGAACATGACAGCCGAGGAGGTGGCACGACTCCGTGAATTCCACGAAACGACATCATTCCCAAGAAATTCGGCGAGCAGAAAATTTCAATTACTATACTAACGGATCGTACAACTAAAGTGAGAATGATCGAAGGATGGGAAGTTGAAGGGTTAAATTAAAATACTCTCGATATGCTGTAAACTTAATAATTCATTTATTGACGCAAATATACAACTGTACACTTATTAACAACAAATTGATTCGTACAATAATAGATACATTTGTTAGTTGTTAACTTAAAAGTATTCTTCCCCGTAGATATACGCTCCCAGTACAATATTTCCCAACGCTTGTACGTACAGTAAAAACCCCGTGGGTCCAGAAAGACCCGTGTTCGCTCCAACCAGATCTTAAATCCGCGGCCGGTACGCGAAGACGCGATGCGGGGACGCATCGAGCGCGAAACATCGGCTTCGAGAAAGGATAGCCGCGCTCGTTCGATTGGGAAAGGTCGCGCCAGCGCTCGCGATCGCTAGCGCGAGCTCGTTTCGCTTCCTCGATACGTCCGAGCGGTTCCGAATCGGCCGACGCCGAGCCGCCGTAGACCGAGCAAGAGAAGCAGACCGCTGGAGGGAGGGTGGGGGCCCGGTGCGTCCGCGGGTCGAGGGAGGGGGAGGCGGGAGAGCGTCCACGATAATCCAGTCGATCCTCTCGAATTCTCCGTTACGAATAATAAACTCGCCGACAAAGTGGCCGACTCCGGCAGCGGCCGAGCGCGGGGATCGGCCATAGACGCCTTCCACGAACCGCTTTTTTCCGTTTCGACCTTCCACGCCGTAAAAGGAGAGCCGAGCTCTCGAGGAAGGACGACCGCGAGGTTTGCGCTGCTCCGATATTGCTCGGCCGCTTTTACGGTTTCCTCGATAAACCGATATTTTTTTTTCCCCTCCTCCCTCCACGGAGAGCGACGACTGAACGGGGTGGTTGCCGGGGTGGAGCGCAACGTCCGTTCGTCGACGGAATCTTCCGTGGCGGGTCCACCCAGGCGGGGCGGAGGAGGAGGAAGAGGAGGAGGAGGAGTAAGAGGGCGGAAGGGCGCGATACGGACGCGAGAAGTGCCTCGGTATCCAAAGAACCAACACGCATCGCGGAGGAACGAAATTGCTTTAGAAGGATGGCGGAAGGACCGTAGATCATCGCGGTTGAAATTAGTTTTTGTTGACGCGTTGAATTAATGTTTCGAGCCACGTGATATTTTCTGGAAGAGACCCTGATGTATAGCGCTCGTTGAATATTATAGGTGGCTCCACCGTGCACCGCTGTTTCTCGTCTGGGAAGGGTATAAGTATCGGGTGTAGTGGATAATTTTAAATACGGGAATAATCGAAACGATTTCGTTCAACCTTACCCCCTCCGTCGCCGGAAGTTTTTACTCTGTACTTTTATCGCGGCAATGCCGTGCGCGATAGGCTGGCCACTTTGCTGTAAGTTTACCGCAAGTCCACCCAAGGCACGCAACTTTAATCACTTGTATCTTAAAAACGATCGAGTATCTGCGTCTAATATTTTGCAAGTATCATTAGAGAGCTGTAGACTATCATCCCGCGAAAGCGCGTTATAATCCAAGTCGACCGCTCGGGGTCCGTCCTTCCGAGCCAGGGATAAATTTCCCTTCTTTAAATTCCGAATAAATACCATACTGTAAATAGTGTATTTAATTACAGGCAGCGATTCCACCGGCAGGGTTCTAGTACCCCTCCCTGTGTACTCGCATAAAAAACATAATGTCTAATTAGACGTACATTGATACCGCTCACCCCATTTTACCTGTACCTCTCTACGTACACTCTGTGTGCCATTACCGAAGGGTCTTCATCCGTATAATAATAATACTTGTCCAATAGGTCGTTAAGTCCGTGGGAGACGTACGACAGGTCGGTATACCGAGTATCGTGTTGCACCTCCGTCGTGTCGACCGATCGTATGATAAATCGTCGCGTCCGTGGCCCCTATTACGGGCAGAGTTCGCGAAAGGACGCGCCGGGCGAGCATTCCTCTCGACTCACCCTCTCGAATCGGCCCGGCGATCGAAACTCTCCCCCTCGGTCTCGCGCGAGCTGCTCACCCGGCCGGAAATTCTGCCGCGAGCCTTCCTTCCCTCGTCGGCCCCGGCGCGCGGGGCTCTCGAGGCTCTCGGTCTTCTGGCCGGGCGAGCCGCCCTCCTCCAACGACTGAGAGCCACTGGATCTCCGGGACGCGGTCTCGCTCTCCCGTTCTCCCGCTCGGGCTCCCGCGTTCCCACTCGGGCTCTCCCGCGCTCCCACTCGGGCGCTCCCGCTCGTGTTCTCCCGTTCACCCGCCGCTCACCCGCTCGGGCTCTTCCGTCCTCTCGCACGGACCTGCGGCCGATCCAACCCCGAGTGGGTCAGAGCACGTCTGCGTCCGCGCGTACGTTGCGCGCCTCGCGACTCCCAACCCGCGAGTGTCGCGTCCCGAACGGCGTCGCACGAGACCCCGTGGCTCGGGGAAACGACGTTATTGCGCCGTAACTGGGGGGATTTTCGACGAACGGAAGGTGCGCACAGCCGAGGAATATTGAAGGGAGAGCGCCGCGGCGCTCGTGGGTTAGCGAGGTTTAATAATTCCGTCCATCCGGAGATCGCGGGGGTATAAAAGTTTCCACTCCCTGGTGTTCAAGTACGAAACTTGTACTCCCTAATAACCACCACTACCGGATACAAAAGTACCCTAATAACCGAATATAAAAATATCTGCACCCTTCCGTTCACTACCAGCGAACGTAACAGTATACGTTCCGTCCTGCTACCCAATATGCATTATTTTCTAATCGTGTTTAAAAATATCGAATACGCTATTTACAAAGCACAGCCGAGAAAAACATATTCTTCCAAAACATGAATATCCGCGTGGGTCAAACAACCGTACAAACATACTTAAATACTACTCTATATATATTATATTATTCACTGTACAACATACTTGACGTTACTCTATATATTATCACCTCGTAAAACATACTTTATGCACTTATATTGCACTTTTTAGAGCGTATAAACATTTTATTAAATTATACATTCTCCGATTAACAATATATTAAATTATATATTCTCCGATTAACAATATTATATTATTTTACATATTCTCCGATTAATAATATATTAAATTACATATTCTCCGATTAGTAATATATTAAATTACATATTCTCCGATTAACAATATATTAAATTACATATTCTCCGATTAACAATATATTAAATTACATATTCCCCAATTAACAATATTATATTATTTTACATATTCTCCGATTAATAATATATTAAATTACATATTCTCCGATTAACAATATATTAAATTACATATTCTTCGATTAACAATATATTAAATTACATATTCTCCGATTAACAATATTATATTAGTTTACATATTCTCCGATTAGAATATATATATATAAAATTATCTATTCTCCGATTAATAATACATTAAATTACATATTATCCGATTAATAATACATTAAATTATATATTCATATATAATCTTCGATTTTGGAGAACGAAACGACTCAGTAGTACCAACCTGTCGCACTGATCCGGTGTCGTGCAATTCCATCGCGTTAAACTTTGCCGAGACACGCGTATACGATTCCGCGAAATTCGTAAAGGATCACGGCCGCGGTGACTGCACTTAGGTCCGCCGGCGCGGCCGTTGCAGGAGATCCCCCGACAGGTCGTGGAACCGGGGTTTCCTCGTGCATCTCGGCCCACGCAGAAACGTACGTACACCGTCTCGATCGACTGGCCCGTAACGACGATCGCACGGCGAGAATCACTGCACGAAAAATCGAGCGGAACGGCTGCCCCGCACGACTCGAAACTCTCGTTTCGATTCGTCTTTCGGTAGCGCCGCGTCGCGCCGCGTCGTGTCGTGTCGCGTCGCGTCGCGTCGCGTCGCGTCGCGTCGTAGTCGTGGTCGTCCTTTCTCTTTTCCCTGTCTTTATCGCGAACGTGACCCGGCTGGACGATCGAGAACGTTGACCCGACGCGTGGACCTCGCTACGCGCCGAGAAAGCGATAAACGGTAACAAACGCGCGACGAAAAAGCTCGCGGGGAGTCCGTGTTACGGGCGTCGATCCTACCAGCTAGAGGAACGTTAAACCCTGCCACGAATTGTACATCGTTGCCTGAATAACCGCCAATTGGATCGAACGTTCGCCGTTAATTTAGCTGCTGACCGATTGGTACCGCGAGAAGTTTCAAGAACGAGGGGTGCGGTTATAATGGGAGAGGAATTGGTATTTTTGGTAGGTGGATGTAGTTCAGGGGATTGGGATGGTGTGTGTGATGGATGGTGAAGCTTCTTCTAGAATTCTATTCGCTGAATCCTAACGAATTTGTAGTGAGAGAAGTTGGAGGAACGAGAGGTGTGGTTACGATGGGAGAGGAATTGGTATTTTTGGTAGGTGGATGTAGTTCAGGGGATTGGGATGGTGTGTGTGATGGATGGTGAAGCTTCTTCTAGAATTCTAGTCGCTGAATCCTAACGAATTTGTAGTGAGAGAAATTGAAGCAACGAGAGGTGTAGTTGTAATGGGAGAGGAATTGGTATTTTTGGTAGGTGGATGTAGTTTGGGGGATTGGGATGGTGTGTGATCGATGGTGAAGCTTCTTGGATAGTTCTGATCACTAAATCTAGGAATCTTGAAGTGTTCTCAGGTGGCCAGAGTGTAGATAACCGGTGAATATCCTGTTGGTGGTGTTAGGTACTTGGTAAGTGAGGAACATCTGTGATTAGGAATTCAGGGAATGCCCAATTCTATTCAGAGGCAGTTTCCCTAGGTCTCCAGGGTATGGATGAATGCTTGACGAATGTTCCATCCCACTGTCCAGGTCTCCAGAGTATGGATGAAGGCTCAACGAATGTTCCATCCCACCAGGTACTCGTCTAGTGAGGAATATTTATGATCAAGAGTTCAACAAACATCCAATTCCATGTAGAAGTATACTTCCCAGATCTTTAGAGTATTGATGATTGACGAATATCCTGTCCACTTTGCTAGGTACTTGCTGAGTGGAAAACATTGAGGATCAGAGATTCGGTAGATACTCAGTTCCATCCAGAGGCACTTGCCCTAGGTCTCCAGAGTATAGACGAATGCTTGACGAATGTTCCATTCCACTTTCCAGGTCTCCAGAGTATGGATGAAGGCTCAACGACTGTTCTATCCCATGAGGTACTTCTCTAGTCCATCCAAAGGTACTCTAGGAATATTTATGATCAAGAGTTCAACAAACACCCACAATTTAAAATTGTTTCTACTGAAATGACAAACAGAGTTCCACCATTGTCCAATTATTCTAATTCCCCAAACATTTTCCACTCCCGAAAATTTGTATAAATAATTGTATAAATTAACCGTTCCTTCGACACCTGCTGACTCGTGGTAGATCCGTGATCAAGTATTCTACCCACACCCAATATGAATTCCATCCACGGTTATTCTTCCCGGGTCTCCATAGTATGAATCGAGGAATAACCTAACCACCGTATTAGATACTTGTCGAGTAAGGAATATACGCGATTAGAGATTCGACGAATAACCAACGCGTGCATTTCCGCTTGTTGTTGGTCTCCGGGCGCGTGCTCGAACGTCTACGTGTATCAGATAAGCTACTCTTTTGCGTATCGGTGGATTTCGTCGAATAAACGCACCACGAGCGAGCCGTGAATCGCCCGTGACGACGTGCACGATTATGCACTTCGATATTCTCGGAACGAACGAATGGCGATCGTGTGCGACGCCGAAGGCAAGGTTCGGCGACGACGCGATCGTTCGAAGAAGAATTAGTCGCACGAAGGAGGCGTCGCGGCCGCCGTGCCTTCCGTTCGTGGAAAACACGAACATTAAATCCGTGAACGACGATGACGAATCCGGTGCTCCGTGGAGCCGAGTATACGCGCGGTCTCGCGATCGAATTTTCGAGGACGAAGGGGTGGGGATGGGTAGGGACACCTTACGAGGGCGGGGGAGGGGGAGGGGCGGGGGGAACGCCGCTGCGAAGGCGGTGCACCGTCACGCGTAAATCACGTGCGACGTACACACCGTCACGTGACGCGACTTCTTTCCCGACGCTTGCCTCGAGATTAATCACACGAGAAATTGACACCCGATTGATCCATTAACGTCCTCGTAAAGAAAAACAATGATTTACTCGGCATTGTATGCAAACAGTTTGGCGGAATTCAACCCTGTTCGTCACTAACCTCTTCAAGGTGAGTATGAAACAATGGTATGGAATATTACCGTGTAACGATTGTGTATCTATATTCGTAACGTGATTTTTCTTCTATATTCGAATCGATATAATTTCGTTCCGGACGAGGTTAAAATCACCCAAGTATAAAAATAGTTGTAACATCGGAGGAAAGCCATAGGGAAGAATTATTTACCTTTCGTTGTTTTTGTATGTACAGGTGATACAAATCGGTCCTATATACACTCAACGTTGCTCAACGACTTACGAGAAACAACAACCGAGATTCTTGGCTCTCTGGTGGTTATCTTCGGAGTCACTCGAGGCCGCTACAAATCCAAATATGTCTTGTTTCGAATTCACGCGGTACATAATTCAATGCTTGGTATGTATAACTCTTCCGTTGGAAATGGGTTTGAACTAGGGTTATTCACGGTTTGTCGTTAATTCGAGTTTCTTTCGACGAACGAGAAGACTCACCTCGTCCAACGCAATAGAATGTAAATACCTGGAATCGCGAATTGGATTCGCTGTGTAATCCGTGGGACGCATTAGAAAGCGTCGAGCCGGGACAAGAGGCGCGTACCGACAACGTTGGAAGCTGTCGGGAAAATTCCGGTCGAATCGATGTACGGGTTCGGATTTGGGTTCGGATTCGGTTTCGGGTCCACGTCCGGGTTGGCTCGTTTGGCTGCGGTCTGGCTCGCAGTCGGCCCGATCCAGGGAGGAGGAACCGTGACGGACGAACGAAGGGATCGAAGTACGCGGGAAACGCAATTAGAGCAGAACCGGTCGGTGCTACGAACAGCTTTCGGGGGAGAGAAGAGTGAACGTTTCTCTACGCCGCGCCGTACCGTTTCCGCTCGCCTCTGCGGGGCGGGGACGGTCTCTGTTGCACGGACCTTCCGAAAAACAAGAAAACCGGCCGACTTTACTCGTTTCCGAGCTCGACGAACCGTGGATTCCGAGCTCGACGAACCGTCGATTCCGACGCCGACGCGGCGTCGATTAATTAACAACGGCGGAAACAGTTCGAGCGAACGATGAATAAAAAAATTTAATTCAATTTTTTCTTCGTCGGAGAATACGGAGAAAAACTAACCTTTTTCGCGTACGATTCCCTTTAAGATTCGTCGAAAACATGTTTATTCCGTAAAAAGAATCAGAATCGAGGTGACCGTGAACCAAATGAGAATGTAAAAACATAAATGAAAACGAAACGCGCTTACTCGAAGAGTAGCGTTCTCCGATCGAGCGGAGACGAAGCCAATCGCGCCACGAGAGTCGCGAGCGTGGATGTGCGAATAGCGAGGCCAATCCCCGACGTTCTTCTCTTTCGCCGCTCTAACGCTTTTCCCGCGAACGGGGAGCATTTCTACGAGAAACTGCGATAAACGGTTCCCTCGATACACCGTGTCCGCGAGGAAAGGAACGAGAATCGTCGCGAAGCGCCCGCTCCGACCGGAGTTCGAGATGAAAGTGATTTTTCGTGGGCGAGTATAAATCTGTGCACACCGACCCCCCGTCGATGTCGCCGACAACGATTATCTCTTCCTCGGAGAGTGTATCGTGGTCAGCTTCTTCGTGAGTCCCCGACGAAATCCAAACACGGTTGCGTCGCATTCGACCGGTGCGATTCCGATTTCGTTCGCATCGCTTCCGAGAAACCGGCTATACGTTTTCGCAGACGGAGAATCCCGCTTTCTTATCCACGGGTGATCGATCGATTGCACGAAATTTCCCAACGAACGACGAAAACAACACTGACCGTGTGTTGCGTCGCGTCATCGATGGTCGGAAGCGTTGGTAGCGCCCTCCGGTACAGGGACGCGAAACTAACCTCGTAAGATTAGACGACGGCAGGTTTTATCGACGCTCGCTACTCCTCTTCGCCCCGGACGGCACGATCGTCGGTGAAACGATGCACCTTACCTCGTTCGTCGCAGTTTTAGTTGCGGCGCGGGTATATTTGCGGGAATGATCGTTACACGAGCCGTTTATCGCGCGAATGCGTTGCGCTCGCGACGCAGAAGATCGCGAAGGTAAAAAGAGACGAACGTGCTTGCCCGTTCTTCGGGCCAACGAACAACGATGACCTCGGTTTCAGGGTCGTTTCGACTATTATTCGCTTGCGCAGACTTAACTCGCCTTCTCTTCGTTCGCATCGTTCCCCCCGCCTCGTCTCTCGCGGTGTGTCCTGCCTTGCTTGCACCGTCTCGCCTCCTATGTAGCGAGCCATGCATCCTTTCGCCTTCTTTCGTTTCGTCTCGCCTCCTCTCGCCTAGCCGGGCTCCTTACCTCGTCGCGCGACGCCTCACCTCGCCGCGCGCCATGCTTTCGCGAATGTTCTCCGTCTCTCCGTCCCCTGTCTTCGTTCCGGTCGTAAGGGTGCAGCTCCTTCGAATCGCAGAATCATCTCGAGAACCCGATCGAATTTTCGTCCATGTTTATCTCCCGATTAGCGTTCGTCGTACAAGATACGCTCGCGTCGAATCGTTTTCGTAGTTCCTCTCGTCGCGAACAGAGTGCGTTGAAAGGTTGTTCGAACGGATGCTAAATAGACGCGTCGAGTTTCCTTTTGCTCGTAAAACACGATGACGGTACCCTGGCTCGCCCGTTTCCATTTTCGTCGATGAAAAATCGTAGGATCGCGCCGAAAAACCTCGACGAGGCGCTGCTTTCGAAGAACACGCGTCGGTGCCCCGTCACGATCTCGCAACGATGGCGACATCTGTACGCGGCGAGCGTGTCAACGAAGATTAGACCAATCGAATCGAACCACATGGCTCAGCTAGCTGTCGTCGCAGAACGACGCGTTGCTGGGCCCGAACTTTCCGGGTCGCTAGAAAGTTGTGTGTCAAAGATATTCGGGAGCATGTTGCTGATCGTCACTCGAAGAAAGTCACTCCGTGGATTCATCGTGAAAACATGCTGGTGTCGCGCGCGAATCTGCATTATACGTTCAACGAGACGCCCATTTACGTAAAAAGGAGATCGCGAGAGGATGCGACTGTCGCTATGACGGTGAATCGTTTCGTCGTGTTTCTCGTTTTCGTGTTGGGAGTCGCAGTCGCGGTGATCGGGACGTTCCTGTCTCGATATATCCACGACTCGTCGAAGAATCTGCCCGGTGAGTCTTACGAACCTGACTAGTTCTTCTAAACTCATAAACGACGGCTCATAACCTCGTTTCGGGATAATCATCGTCATTTTTCCAGACTATCGTCACGTATTCATTCCGCTTCCTTCGGAGGGGACGTTGAACGTCTACGACGAAGGTACCTTGGACGTGGCATTACCATCGAGTTTTCAATCGGAAGATCGGTCAGAAATCCAAAGTAGAGCGGCATCCACCGCGGAAGCTTTAACCTCGTTGCATTTGGCGCTAGAAATGAAATTATCGGGAAAGCAAAAGAAAGCGGTGAAATTGTTCCAGCATGCGGTGGCGTTGGCACCTAGTCATCCGGATATTTTGAATCATTACGGGGAGTTTCTGGAGTATACGCAGAATAATATTATCAAAGCAGACGAGTATTACGTACGCGCGTTGAGTTACCAACCGAATCACGAGGGAGCATTGACGAACAGTCGGAGAACGGCTCGTGTGGTCGAAGAGCTGGATCGGAGAATGCTCAGGCGTATAGACGAGAAGCGAGACGCATTATTCGCAATACCTGACAACAACGCGGCATTGATACGCGTGAAAAAGGAGGCGTATTTTCAACATATCTATCATACGGTCGGTATAGAAGGGAACACGATGAATTTAGCCCAGACCAGAGCCATAGTCGAGACGCGAACCGCAGTCGGTGGTAAGAGCATCGACGAACACAACGAAATCCTGGGATTGGACGCCGCCATGAAGTACATCAACGCGACGTTGATGAACAGAGTCGGTTCTATTTCTATAAAAGACATATTGGAGATACACAAACGCGTGCTGGGTCACGTGGATCCTGTACAGGGCGGTCAGTTTCGACGTACCCAGGTCTACGTCGGTGGACACGTGCCTCCCGGTCCCGGTGATATACATTATCTTATGGAAAAGTTCACGTTGTGGTTGAACAGCGAGAGGGCCATTCGAATGCATCCTGTCAGGTAAGCGGGCACGATTTTCCCGTACTTTGTCGCCTATGTGTTCGGTTCAACAAATTGTTGTCCTCTCTAACATTTTATTTCATTCATTGAATATTTTCCCTAGGTACGCGGCTCTGGCGCATTACAAGTTGGTACACATACATCCGTTCTCCGACGGAAACGGTAGAACGTCTCGTTTGCTTATGAACATGATCCTCATGCAGGCCGGTTATCCACCCGTTATTATTCACAAGCAGCACCGACACACTTATTACGAGAATCTGCAAATAGCGAACACGAGGGATGTCCGACCGTTCGTTAGGTTCATAGCGGAATGCACGGAACAAACGCTAGACCTATTCTTGTGGGCGACCAGCGAGTATTCCAAACAAGTCCCCGCTCTCAGCCAAGACACCTTGTTCACCGTGAAGCACAAGACGATCGCTTTGGAAGATACCGATGACATCATCGATACATTCGATGACGACGACGACGACTGAGCGATACCGATGATCCGACGCGATATTCAAAAGTATTTTCTAGACCAAAGAACAGTAGCATTAAGTCGTGTATATCCATCCATCCATTCTTGCCTCTATCGTTCGTATCGATCGAGCGATTCGTTTTAGAAATCGCATAAATGGTTCGCGTGGAATGGACGAGCGGTATGCTCGAACAATATTATTTATTTATTTGTCTCCGACGGGCCAGATATCGGGCCCGAAGAACCGCTCTCACGAAAAGCGCAATATCTCCTTTGGGTTCGGACGATTTTGATTTTTAAAGAGTACCTTAAATGACAATTAGCCGGTACAAAAATGCTTCCATTACTTTTCGTTTGAGCTCTCTATCGTATACAATTAGAGACACTACGAAGTACAGTGTGAAAATTTATCGAGAAGACTGTGATCTAACATAAGGAATATAATACGTATATGTGTAAGGGAATATATTTAACAAGATGAATTTTAAACGCGGGTATATCTCCTGTTTAAACTTACGGAGCAACGGCGCGATTGTTACTCGCTGGTCAAGTTATCTCAGACGTACAGAATTGTAAATACATGCGCGGCTTTTAATAAATCTGTTATTTTGGAAATCATTGTTCGTGTATTTTGTTTCTTTTTTTTTTCTGTTACGGCCATCTTCCATACAAATTTCTAGGAATACACCTGTACGTTGGTACGTTAAACGGACCTGCCATTTCTTATCCTTTAAAACGATCGTCGTTTTATTTTATCATATCTGTTTACTCGTTCAAGCGATAAAGTAAAATTTATTTCTGGGTTAACGCGCGGGAGAGAGAAAAAGTGTAAAGTTGGGAAACGACAATACGTTGCCACTGGGTAAGTAAATTGTTTCTTTTCGCGTCACTTCGCCTCGATTTTTTTCTCCGTAACTATTTTCTTATCAAAAATACTAACGGTATGAGACGTTATCGAACGTCAAGCTACACGCGACGCGTACCGTTGTTCGCCGGCTGTAGAATTATTAGTACAAACGCGTTGTTAACGGCGTTACCTTCGAAGCGTAAAACCACGCGATCGATTCGAAACCGATCTTCATCCATTTGCCCTTGTTTTCACCGCTCGTTCCAATTGGGACCGAGCTGACTCTCGTAAAGCCGGCCGATCTACGAAAATAACGATAAGACCGGAGAAATAAAAAAAACTAAAAAAAAAAAAAAAGAAAAAATAAAATACTGAAGGGTTCACGATTTCTAGGAAACTTTAATTTTTTTTTTTTCTTTTTTTTTACGTCTAATGAAAAAAACATTATCGACACTTCGTCGGAGAAAGAAACGATACAGAGGCGACTTCTTGCACCGGTTTCTCGAGTGCGTTCGATTTCGATACGTAGTATATATATATATATATCTCTCTCTCAAGAGTGGAACAAAAAAAACGTTGCGTCCGTTACGCTATACGTGCAAATTTCTCTCTCTTTTTTCTTTTTTTTTTTGTTTCCTCGTTACTAATTGCGACATTACACGCTCGGTTAGTCCGTATAAATACATTTCTATAAAAAAAAAAAAAATTATACTTCGCCAATGACGTGTATGTCGGCGGTACGCACACCGCTTTTGAAAATTATTTCTTTTTCTCTTTTTTCTTCTCGCACTCGTTCTCTCTCACTTATTCACACATTCGCTCTCGCTCGCGCTTCCTTCCCTCTGACCCCTTTCTTTTCGTCGGTTCGCGCGATCCCAAGGTCCCGTGGATCGATAGGTCGCGCGTGCAGTATCGACGAGTCGCTCGACGTCACGGAGGAAGGAACGCGTTTCTATTCGTGCACGGACACGCGCGATTATAACCTCTTTCCGCGACCGTTAAACGGGCGTCACGGGCGTCCACGGGGACGCGTAACCAGAGTGAAACAAATCGCTACAGGATCGCGGTTGTTCGTCCGGTAGGGGGAGATTTTCTCCGTAACGTTCGCGCACCATTGCGATGGTGAAAAAGTACAAACAAGAAATCAAACGACAACGACGCTGAGGGGCAGTATCTTCGAAAATGAAACAAAAAAAAAAAAGAGAAAGAAAGAATAAAAATGGAAAGGAAAAAAAAATTGTAGACGAAAGTAAAGCACAGAAGTATCTAAAATAGGTATACAGTCTAGTCTATCAATCTCGGGGTCGAGTTCCTGCACGTGTAATATTTTCTTCTTCCTAGCTAAGCGATTATCGTCTCGAAAATCAGTCGTTATTTGGTTCGTTGCGAATACGGGGGCGTGATTGCGTCGCACGCTCGCGTGGAACATCATCGAGGATCTTCACGAAACACGGATGTCGATCGGAGGCTCGCCTCTGGACAGGATGGTCTCGTTTTTGTTATTTTTTTCTTTTTCTCGAAAATTCCATCCAAGCCCCGTGTTCTCGCGATTTTCGTGCTCCGGGAGCGTGCAGAATTCGCGCGCAAAATTGAATCGTGTCTTAATCGGCAACGTTGTAAACGAGTCTCGTCGATTCGTCGACGGACGAAATAAAAAGGACCACATACACGTTGAAAAGGTCCGACAGTCGCGCGCGCGTGCGCGCGCATGTGTGTACGTGTGCATATGCGTAGGAGAAAAAATTAAAAATAGAAAAAAAAACAGGGAAAAAAAAAAGAATTCTTTGAAACACGCTCAGCGACGGAGGACTCTTCTCGCGCGTGCACGGATATACATACAATATATATATATATATGTGTGTATATATATATTTATAATATTGAAGGCTCGATGGACGCGCATAGCGATTTGTTATCCTTAAATTTATTCGAAAACGTTCGAGTTGTAGGGGGAGTTTAGGGGTTTGAGGAGCGGATCCTTGCACACGGTACATTTACAATGTTCGTTTTAAGTTTCGACGCGTACAGCGAAAAAATGATTCAGGAGTTTTGGGGGAGGGAGGGTTGGGGGGGGGGGGGGTGACTAAAATTAGGAACCGACGAGGGTGTCCGGTTCTTGAGTACTCCTGAAGGATAAACCGGGATGCGTTTTCTAAAATCTTACACACAAGTGTCTCTATCGTCCCCCGTGTTGTACACGACGAACACGCACACATGCCTGTGTCGCTCCCTCCTCTCGTGCATGCGCGCATGCGCACTCGTTCGTCAATTCTCTCGCTTCGATTCCCCTGCTCGTTTTTTTTTTCCTTCTTATTTCCTATCGATGCTCCATGGGAGTTACACCCGGCACGTAGTATCCTGGTCCCGACAAAACGTTCGTCTTTGTCGTTCGCTGTTTCGATGATGTTTGTAACAGGAATGCAAGGGGGGGGATGAGAAAAATTGATTCGATCGTTCGTGTTGTTCATCGGTACGTTTCAGAGTGGAAGGGAGAGAGGGATAGAGAGATAGGGAGAGACGGAGAGAGCGACACGCTAGGCGATAGCGATCGAAGCTCGATCGCGCGTTGATAAGGTATCGCGCGGCACGAGAACGGAAGGGGGTGGGGTCAAGGAGTGGGGAGGGGGGATGGAGGACGTGGTGTAGGAAAGCGACCAGGCGAACGCTTCTCGCGAATCTATGGACGGTTATTCACGCGCGCTACGGGATTCTGGCTCGCGATCTCTCTCGTGGATCACATGTATCGAGGGAGAAGCGTGGATCGGACACGATTTTTTTTTCCCTTCTTTTCTGTCTCTCTTCTCGACAACGACTACGACTACGACGACGACGTTGATCGCGAGACGAGAACGAAGGAAAGAAAAAAGAAAAGAAGGAAAAATTCGTGGCTCGCGAGAGACCGAAAAAATTGTTATCGACGAGCACCATCGTCATCGTCATCATCAGGAGGCCATGACGACGGACGTGGCGCGATCGATTCGCGATCGATTCACTCGTCTACGTTCGCTACCTCCTCCCTTGGCCTTCCGTGAAACCCTGGTCCCTCTTCCTCTTCTCGTGCCGCGTTACTCTATCCTCGTGGTGAACGTTGATATATAATATATATGTATAACCGCGATTCTACCTCCCTTTAGCGCAAAAGGATCCACCTTAATTGTACCGTAAATTACGAGTTCGCGTCATCTTCTGGCTGATTTGTTCCTCTTGCAGGAGCTGCCCACGAAACTGACTGACTTGATCTATCGCGGCGTTCAAGGTGTCGCGTTGCTGCATCAGTAGCTGCTCCCATTTTTGGGCATACGCTGCAACAGACAAAACAATTTCAGTCGTACGGTTTTTGGTGAGGGAGGGAGGTCGTGCTCGGGTCTCGCGATTTTGGTGAGTCGATTGAGCCTGATGGAAATTATTTTTAATTTTTTTGGAGGGGGATTTTTTTTTTTTATTATTTTATTTTATTTTATTTGTGTGAATGCCAAAGCCAGTAGTCGGTGGCAACGGTGCGATGCACAATGGGCCAGGAATCGTTCTCGGGAGAGATTTTTGATTTTTTAAACAACTGGGAAAATATTTGGGAAGTTTTATCGGTGTCTCTGGTAATCTTTTGTTCCAAGCGCGACAGAACAATTGAATACAAATTGTTGCGAGTAATATTTCGTTTTAGAATTGTTCATGGAAATTTCTTACTGGTAAAATTGTCGAATTTTGCATCAAAGTAAAGTGAAGGGACACATGGGAGAATATTTACAAGTAATTATTTTGACAAACGAGTAGAATTTCACGGAATCTCTACCCGGTACGGTGTTCTTCACAATTATGCAAATTTTTGTCGATTGCCCCCATTGCTCGATATGGAGACTTTTTAATTACTTCAAGCACCGTGTAACTTAACGATACAGATTATTAATCTGAACACAATGCTCGAGTGTGTAACACGCAAATCAAATTTTTACGTTAAAAAAAAAAAAAAATTAAGAAAGAAAAAAGAAAGGCAAAAACTATTCGTATTTGTTAAACTCACACTCGCGTATAAGCAGAAAAACAAAAACAATAATCTATCGTACAGAAATATCTATCCATATTTCTCTACTGTCGCTAAAATCACATGATCCTTAACGTGCTGGGAATGCATTCTGACCGACTGTGCACCGATCGTTCGCATCGAATCGAAAACGTTTCTCGAGATTCGGTCGTGTTCGATCTCGTCGATGAATCGAACCGAATTCGGTTCCGGGAGCCAGCAACTCGGTCGAGCCTGGACTCGAAAAGAAGTTATAGCATTTTCAAAGCGTATCGCAGCCGCGATCGAGTATGTTACAGGCTAGAATTAGTGTGCGAAGGAAACAATACCGTTAGATTGGTAATCCACAAAAATAATATTTATTTAACAATAATACTTCGAGCCGTGTACATAGAAAAAAGAACGCTGTGCATATGGCTACTTTGCGTGTCTCGTCGACCGCTCTAAATCGATGGTTCGCGTGTCCCGTGCGTCGAACGAGAGCTCACTGTCGCGTCGGTTCGTAAAAGATAAAAAAAAAAAAGAAGAAAAAAAAATCGAACAAAAGAGAACGAAAAGAAAGAAAATTAGAAAACGTTTGCACGCGTTTAAGATCTACTCGCAGAGGGGAAGACACATGGGTTATATCCTCCGCCCAAATTGCCCGGCAAGAAGAAAGTTGAGCACCCTCGCGAACATTCGAGACTAACGAGATATGTGTCGTCGATTTCGCGGTGTATGCGAGAAATTCACTCGTGGCATTATTTTTGAGGATTTCAGTGGCGTAGATGCATGAATGGCCAGCAATTGGTGTTAACTTCGAGTGCGTATTAAGGTTAAGCGGGCGGTTTCCTTCTCAGGCGATTCTTTATGATTTTGCGAATCGAATTTGATTTGATTTTTCGTACCGTCGGAAAATTGCATTCTCTCTATCAGACGTCTACGCAATGAGAACCTCCTCGGGTAGGGCGACTCAAACTTTGTTCTTTTCCGTCTCAAATCTGCAAGGGTTCGTTATAACGTTCAAAACGTGTGTGTGTGTGTGTGTATTGCGTACGGTGTATGCTTGCATCACTCTCTTGCTGGAAAGCTAGAAAAGCAAACGACCGAGAAACGAGCGAGAGAGACGACACACGGCGCCCTCTGTTAATCTCTATTGCATCTCGACGAATAAACATGGCGCGTGCCTCGGTCGCGCGGACTCTGCTCGTTCGTGGGTTCACTAACGCCCGAGACTGCTCTCACAGCGAATGAATATTCGTACGAACTGCGATTCTCCCGATACCGAGCCACGGATCTCGGATCTTTGGCGCGTTCACCCGTAGTTGGTATCATTGGGTCGCCGACGTTGAACTTTCTATTCGTTTCACATTCTTCCGTGTAATTACCGATATAATTAATTACATTTGAAAAGTCCATTATTTCATTCTCGTACGTACCTCTGCTGTACTATTAACGTATTTATCACGTTGATTGACACATCGTATTTAAGTATGCCGTCGTCATCTGTTCAAACTATTCGATAATTAGGTGTACTTGTTATTTTGTATTACTAACGACGGCAAGTTATTTAAAAGTTTATGTTTCGTTTCTCGTGGGCGCTCTAGAGAAGCGGTGTAAGTTTAAATTTTAATGTTAAAACGTAAACGTTTCAGACGCCGGTCACTGGTGACCACCATTCAACGTGTTCCGGTAAGAATAATATTACTGTTTGCAGAGTAATTCTAATAGGTTAGAAACGACCCTACGATACCAAGTACTAATTCCAAATTAACACGCGCAACTACGATCCACGGGCCGATAACGCGATTCACGATCCAAATTCCCCAATCTGAATCGTTGACGCGAATCACGGTTCGCACGAACAACACGCACTGCGAGACCGAGCCCCGGAACGATTCGGAGGCACTCGGAGGACCTATCAGGATCGACGAGCACCGGATTTACCGGATGGCTTATTAAAAAATAAACACTACGCGACCAATTGAAGAGGGGTTTCAACGATTTAAAATTTGTTAAAACTTAACACCTACGAGTACGTTATAACGTGGTTACAAAACTATATACGGTAAAATTGTCGCAGTGAACGCAACGTTCAAGGCGTTGATCGAACAACCTCGAGGACCGAAACCACGAGCAACCCGCGAACAATGGCGCTCTCCTCTCTCTCTAATTTATTGCTCTTGCTTTCTGCTTACGTAGACGAAGAAGCCCACGTACACGGTGGGCAGCAGCGAGAAGAGCAGAAAGTTTTTCACCAACGTCAGCAAGAGTTTACAACACTCGGACAAAGACGAGCCCCCGTTTCGTCGCTCGAGACTGCTTTTGTTTCTACGCAAGTCCTCCGTTCGTTTCCAACCGTCGCGCGATTCTCCTTGTCGGACATTCGAACGATCTTTGGAGCGTGTCGTCGTCGTCGTTGTCTCGTCGCACTCGAGATTGAATTTCTCGCAACCGAAGAGCTTCGTTTTCTTCGCTGGCTTCTCGTTGTCGAACGCCTCGAAGTTGTAATTGTAATTGGCGTTGTCCGGGACGATCTCGTACAACGAGCGACACGCATGCGCGTTCAACGATCTCTCGCCGAGGGTCGCATACTTCCTTGCGCGAGCGTTGAACGTGCCCGACCAATGGTACTTCTGCGTCTTCCTGCGCCCCGTGGACACGGACCGCCCCCTACTGTCGCGTTCACCGCCGCGCGCGTGGAGGTTTACGTTCATAGGATATTTCCCCGCGAAGCGTTCGGTGCTCGAGATACGTTCGACCATGGTCGACGAGTCACTTGCTCTCCCGATGTTCGACTCGGTGTCGCTCGAGCTATCGTCGCTCTCGCGTTCTACTAACTCGTCCTTCCACGGGGACTTTAACGAGTCCTTTGTCGTCGTATTAACGTTCCTATTCAGAATGGACCACTCGTCGTCCGAGACGACGTCAGTGACGTTGACAGTAGTATCGTGGCTCATTGGTTCATCGGCCTTATATAACGCAGTTGTGGTCATGGTCGTTGTTGTAGTTGTAGTAGTAGATGTAGTTGTAGTTGTCATCGTTGTCGTCGTTGTCCTGCCGTCTTTCCGTTTTAACGTGCAGCTTGTGTATGCCTTACGTTTACCACGCGAATCTGTTGCAAAATTTCACACACAATGACGCCTCAAAGAGTCACACAATATTTGCTCGCTTCTCCATTTTTTTTTACCGTTCTTACTACTGCCCCCACCCACCCACGTTCTGTGATTCCCCACTACCCTGCCCCACAAGTCCGACCGTCGAATCTCCGAGAGACCGGGGGATTTGGTGGAGAGAAGGGGGCCGATATCCGTAACCGTTCGAACGGTTCTCGGAATATGCACAAACGCAGAACGCAAAACACGATCCGTTCCGAAAGGCATGCGATTATCGAGTGGAGAGAGAGAGAGAGAGAGAGAGAGAGAGAGAGAGAGAGAGAGAGAGGGAGAGAGAAAAAAATAAAAAGATAAACGGTTGCAAAGCCGAGAGTACGTTTGTCTCGCTCAGGGGGGGGGGGGCAGGAAAATATGTAAATAACCGGTTTTTGCATTCCATTCATAAACGAATAAGAGGGAGCGGGGTGCGTGCGCATGCAGAGAAAACTAACTTTTTTTTTTGCTAGGACTAACCGAAATTGGCGGGAAAACGTAACAATTCACGAAATAATGAACACATCAAAAAAAAAAAAAAAAGAAAACAAAAATTTGGAAGCGAATTTATACGGTATACGCCAAGCAGAACAGATCTTACCTTCTTGGTCATAGTCTACTTCGTGCGTCGCGCTAAACACAGTGTGCGCGTCATTGAGGAATCTGGTTGTACCTTCCATGACCATTTTGTGCGTGTCTAGCACTTCCTCTTCCAACATCTGCAGCGCGGATACCGCCTCGTGGAAAGTGTACAGATCTTGCGAGATCTCGCCCTCCTGGGTGGGAAAATCGCGAAATGTCGAGATGAAGGAACAATAACGAAATGTTTGGCTAACACATGTTGAGCGCCGCGTTTTATTTTAAAATACTCGTTTTGATCATTTTGTGCAAGAAACGGTAAATGTTTCAGCGTCCCTCGAGTGGTACACAATTATCGTGTACAATGATATCATCGTACCGTGGGGGCCACCGATGTTTATTTCTATAGTCTTACGGATGTTGTAAGCCGTGTCTTATAAATATATAATGAATGTAATAAACGTCGACCGTCACTTACGCGGTATGAATGAAAAGTCACGCGAATTGGCGCGGCACTCGACGTGTTAATTTAATTAATGCAGCGGTCGATGGAAAGAGGTAACGAGGGACTTACGTTCAGCGAGCGAAGTTGCGCCAAATCACTGTCTGACAGAACGCTGTTGTTCGATTGTTCCTCGATCTTTGGATCTCGATCGCCATCCGTCGGCGAAACTTTCACTTCCGTCGGATCGGTTGCGGCTAGTTCCTTCACTCTGTCCGCGTATCTTAGAGTGTTCAACGAGTGTTCGCAGGAACTCATTCCTGGACTGATCATCGCTATCTGTAAATACGAAATAACGGTCTTAGAATATGGAACATCCACCTAGGCAAACCGATCACCGTTGTACAGGATATAACATAGTACGAGAGATTCAGCACTTAAAAACAATGAACTTTGGTAACTTGTATCTGTAGTTCAATTAATGAACAAATGTTCACAAAAGTATTACCAACAGTTTGGCAAAACTCTACCGGTTAAAACGAGTCCAAACACGACCATCTTCGGACCATGTTCGGTTATAAACAATTCTAATAATTTATAATTAAAAGTCGTCCGAACATGGTCGTGTTTGGACTCATTTTAATCGGAAGAAGCTCACCGATCCATTGATGACCCTCCGAAGACACAATGGCGAGTATACAAAATTTCAGTTCGCAATAATAGCTACCGCAGATACTCGCCGGTATCCAATATCGAAATCCTATTAAAAAAGAACGTTATCTCGTTATCTCTAGCTCGTTTCATCGTCTTTAAGCTCTGTATAACTTTCCCCGAGCTTAATTATGTTACACCCTGGGTACGTTCGCGAATCCCACGAGCAATCACCATGCAGGTTTTCGACTTCTCGCCGATGAAGCTGTCCCTCAGAACCTGCGTCAGCTTGCTAGCTCTGAACGGCAAGTGCGTGCCCTTGCGACTCAACGCGCGAATGCACTCCTTCAAGGCCAGCAGCGACTTATTGATCTCGGCGCCTTCCATTCCTGCGAATCAACGCAACCGTTTCATCCTGTGGGTCACCCGCAGGAGCAGACCATCTCGCGAATCAAAATTACACAAAAAAAAAGCCACTCACTGGTCTGCCTGTTGGCGGACGACGTGTCCGCTCCTCTCTCGTTCCCGGCCAGATCGATCAGTGAAAATTTACCGTGCACCTTGTGAGTGCCCGGGGACCGTGCTATGATCTGAAACACCGCGTGCGATCGCGACGAGTTGGAATTCGCGCTGGTCTGCCCGCTGGTCCTGGCGCTGTTCCCGTGTTGGATAAGCTTCAGTACCTCGTCGCACGTTTCGACGACTTTCTCCGTCAGTCCAACAATTTGCACCTAGGACGACCCACGACAATGAACAAAACTCTAACAACCGTGCGTCGTCGACCGTGATTGTTATCAACCCTTTCCACTCGAGGGGCGATCCTCGATCGCCACTGAATTCGGTGTACTTTTTCTCCGATTTGGAAAACGCATCGTGGTTTGGAATTGAAATTAAAATTCAATCACTATTTTCTTGTAAGATGTGTAAACGAATATGTATATGAAACATTGAAACGAAAATGTTCCGTTTGAAATTAATTACACGATTCGAAGGATTTCGTCGTGATGCTAGTTTCCGGTAACAGAACAGCATCGAGTGAAAAGGGTTAAACGAACACACCCGTTATAGTCTATACCTGCTGCTTGCCGTCCTCCAATACCCTCAGTTTCTCTTTGTCCGCCAACAGATCAAACACCTTGCCCGAATAGATTTCGAAGAAACTGGCGGATATAACCAGATTCAACGGCCGATACTTGGCCATCTTGAGACACTTGAATACGTCCTTGGCCACCATGGCGTAGATACCTTTTTTACAGTCTTGAGTCTTCCCATTGAAGTCACCGCCCATGGTGTGGGTCTTCCCGCTGCCCGTTTGACCGTAGGCGAAGCACGTCGCCATACCGCCCTCGAAGATCGTCTGGACCAATGGTTTCGCGGTGTACTTGTAGACGATCTCATTGGTGCAGGTCTCGTCGAACGCGTAATCGAATCGAAAGATTTGGTTCTCCAAGTATTTGGTTAAATCGACTTTGGCCTTCGGCTCGTGCACGACCATCTGGTCCTTGCTGGGCACGCTGATCACGTCCACCTCCTTGCGCGTGTTCTCCTTTTTGTTCAACGGACGCTTCCTTACGCAGACAGTGATCTGATGGTCTTCCACGGTGTCCGTTTCTCGCAAGGGCCTGAAGTCGATGCTGTTCTGGTACTCTCTGCGAACGGAAACGATCCCGTCGTGAGCTTTGATCCGTGATGAGACGAGGATGGTGGATTGGTTAGCCTTTTAGAATATTTGTACACTTATCGTGGAATATTTTTGCAAATATTCGCACAAAATGTCTGTGATACATCAAACTGTTTAAAATATTGTTAATATTGTTAGCATGTATGTAAATATTTACCCTTTGGACTCGAGAGGAGATCCTCGGTCGCCATCTAATTCAGTGTACTATTTTCGATCCGGGAAAACTTGGTGGTATGGAATTCAAATTCGAATTTAAATATCACGTTCTTGTAGAGTGTAAACGCGTGTATGCGAAGTGTATAAAAATGTTCCATTTCAGATTAATTTTACGACTTAAAGAATTTTTTCGAGGCGTTGGTTTTTGGTAGCAAAGATACTTCGAGTGCAAAGGGTTAAAACATGAATATTTTATATATTTTATATAATATTTTATATAATATTTTATATAATATTTTATATATCTTTTCAATAAAAATATAATTTTGTTTCATCGTATATTTTGCGCGTTAATCTTTCCTAATAATAAACTGGTGTTTGCAATTTTATAAGTACCATGAGATGCAAATTATGAAGTTTAATTTCGAGGCAATATCTGGTCGCGTAAAATTGGAACACATTGGATATATTGTAATACGAAAGTCGCCGCTAAAATTTCCAATAAATATTCATAATCGAGTTTCCTAATAATATAGGGAAATTATCTCGCCGAACGCCCTAAACGCTTGATCTTAACATTGCAGCGACATCAAAGGCTGATACCATCTTTAGATCGTCCGCCGCGGTATCGGCCTTTGATGCGGGACAATGTACGATCAAGGGGCACGACTACTCCTTTTGGGACCTTTAACGAGGTAATTATCCTATACAACACAGCTACATCGTCGCAAGATTGATACGCCTCATAAATCACCACTGGTTAGAATCTCAAATACAGTTATTCGTCTCTAGTGAGGTTAAATAGATTATATAGATATGCCTCGAACAGCAGTGAATCTAAAGTCCAGTATATGTACTTATATATGTTTAGACTCTGAACAAATATAAAAAAAATGTTCAGAATGTTCGAAAATAAAAAAAAATACTGCCTCTCGTATTTGAAATTTTCCTAGTGGCCCTATACATACCGCGCTATAAAGGGGAAGCCCCCGATGGAAAGGAGATCAAGTGGTGGAAACAAAAGATTATCGACTAACCTTATCATGGCAAGGAATTCCCAATTCGGATTGCCCGGATCTAGGTTCATGAGCGCCTCCTTCTCCTCCTTGAGCTCCGCTTGTCTCTGCCTCCTCTCCTCCCTGTTCTTCTTCAGCCTCTCGACTTCCTTCACCACGTTTGAACGTCTGTTCCGACCATTCTCCACTTGAGTTTGTTGCTGCTGAGATTGCAGCTGCTGTTGGTGCTGCTGTTGCTGCTTCTGTTTCGCCTGAGTCGTCGCGGGCACGTGGTTGGTGGCCTGGGTAGTCGCAGGCATCGGTGGTATATTCTCTAGTTCCCGACGGGCGGTCAACCCCGTCACGGAGTCACCGTGTCCGTTTACCGTGGTTGTAGGCGGCATAATGTTCGTCGGTCGTCCAGATATTTGTCGCGACAATTGCCTGTTAGAGCCCGCTGCAAACGATACATTAGTCCCGAGACCTTTCGATGGAAATCGAACGAACTACGAGCGCGAGGAAACCGCTGCGAACGATCCATTATTCGCGAGATCTTTCGGAAAAAATCTAGCGAATCGCCAGCGCGGCGAACTCGCTGCAAATTATACATTATTCCCGAGATCTTTCGGGGGAGAATCGAGCGAAGTAACAGCACGGTGGAACCGACACGGACTATGCATTATTCGCGAGATCTTTCGGTGGGAATCGAGCGAACCACCAGCGCAGTGGTCCCGCCGCAAACTATGCATTACTCGCGAGATCTTTCGATGGAAATCGAGCAAACTACAAGCCCGGTAGACTCGCCGTAAACTATACGTTGGACGCGAGATCTTCGAGGGAGGAACGAACGAAGATGCGAACGATGTATCGGTCGTGTGATCTGTGGGGGAGGCAGTGATCGAACGAATCTCTGCCAATGCGCGAATAGCGTACGCGACGACGCAAAGGACCCCCTCAGGTGGAGGGGGGAATGGACCGTCGTGTTCGAACGATCGTATCGACCACAAAAACGAATCGCGTCGTTACCGTGCTCGTCTCGGTCCGGTACGGCTCGTGCGTCGTCGATGCAGCTGTCCTCGGCGTTGTTTATTTTATTTTTTCTGCCGAAACACCGACTCAACGGATCGAACCTCATGACGAAGACACGCGACCGTTAAACGCTGGCTTCCGATCGATCCCGAGAACAAGGCGAAGGCGAAGGTTAGAACGCAATCGACGGAAACCCGCGGTGAATACGATCGAGGTGTGCCAAGCAGACCGTCCAAGCCGCTCTGTCCGCGTACTGTCCGCCGTTAGAGGTCCTTGCCCTTGTATGCTTTTGCATACAGCGCAGGAACGTCGATAGTTACAACCGGCTAGCTAGCCCACGAACCCCGGCGTACTCCTGTGCCAGCCGACGACCCAGTGGGCTCGACTCGCGTTATACGCCGAAAAGGCCACCGAGTGCCGACGGCACATGCTCGTAACGGAAAATCGATCTCCGCGTTCGGCCACGTACGCGTATCGTTGAACACGGACACGATATTGCAAGGAAACGATCGATCGCGATGCATGGTCGGCAGCGGGACACGTATAGCCCAACGAGTTTATTATTATTGAAACTTTCTTTTTATGGCCTGCTGCTATTGTCTATCGACTTTGTGCTCTGTTGATTATTATTGGAAGAAATACTTATTGTCGGAGTAATATTTGTTTGGGATCTCTCTTTTGAAAGCCGCGGGCTGTTGCGTGCGTGTTGCGTTGGAGTTTTTGTTTTTGCGCAGCACGTGTCGAGCTGTCGATGATGTCGCGTAAGGTGATATTTTTTTCTTCTTCTATTCTTTTACGATCACAGCAACGTTTTATTGTATTATGTTATCGTTTATGTATTTGCTCAAATAAATGTTTATTACGATGAAATGAACGATAGTTAATTGGATGAAAAGAACCTAACACTTATTTTAATTTTGTTTCCTTCCTCTTGTTAATTAACTTCCACGTTTTTTCCCCTTTCTATTATTAGATTATTTCCAAGGTTGAGTCAATAATAGCTTATAGCTATATTTCGCTTATGTACCGAACCGTTTACTTAATTATACTTTCTATTCTTCAGTCGATACTGTATTATTTTTGTTTCCTTTTTAATGTACACGATCTTAGTACAATAAAGATGTATCGTTACTATTATTATAAATATAATAAGCATACGAACGATTAGACAATGCGAGAAAAAAGTTGGTAACGGAACTTGATCACCCAGAAAAAATCTCAGACATAAATTGTTTTCACAAGTTGTTTGGCATTTAAAAAAGTATTTTAGGTGAAGCATCGAATTTAAAAAGTTCAAAAATATCAGACCAGTCGATGAGGCTATTAATATCTTTCAGTACAAATGTTAAGTCAGCTGTTCAAGTTTAATGAGATCCCCAAGGTACTCCGTAGCATGCACCTCGAAGGTGGTAGCGTGGAAAAGCGTGGGACGAGACCAAGCGATTAGACCATCGTCCGGGTCTATAGCCTAAGAAAGATAACAAAGAACGAAGTCCAGTTCCGTCGAGTGAAAGACCCAATCTGTCCCCTTAGAATTTAACGCGCGTTTGCAGGTTGACAGAGGAGAAGTCCCTTGTGAACTGCATAAAACATTTAAGCGCGGATCCTCGATAATTGCAAAGATATGAATAATTAAAGTAACACGCTATGTAACTATTCGTGTATACCGTGAATATCGATTTGCGTCGTCAACGTTTTTTGTGATGCAAAAAGTATTTATAAAAACCCGTGATCGTATCAACTTTTCTCTGGATAAGAAAAAAAAATACAGAAGTACATTATTTTCCATTTTTCCGTAAATTTTTCATCCCTTTCTTCACAGATTTTTATCCAATCGTCGATTGTCCAGCAGTTCGTCATCGGTGCACCTTCAACAATCTATCAGTCCCGCGTTATCGCGACTATCCACGCGAAACAATCAGCCCCGATAAGCTTTTGTTTTTTAAGCGTGAAAAAAAAAAATTGATACGGAAACGTATCGAGTGTTGTGAAATCGTCCAGGTCGTGCACAACTATTCCAGCGGTATTTACGTTTCAGGAATGGTTGCCAATCGCTTGAAGACGTCCATCCACGAGCAATACCGTTATCTCGGGAGTTGAACCTTAACGTGGGGATCGTTCGCACAATTGTGAGTAACAAACTTGGCTAAAGAGTGCAGGTAAGTTTCAAACTTTCCACGACCGAACATAGCGATTCAAGCAACGTTTCTCAATTCTTTCTCTTCTCGGTTGAAGATCGCCACGAAATTTTCAAAAACGTGTAAATTACTTCCAGATGCTTTTCAGTGGCTTTACGAGCACCCGGACAATAAAATTTCCTCCAAGTATAAGAGTTTTTCGGTTCGAAAACCTTTCAAACCCACGCTGTGTACATTTCCACAATAATCGAGTATCTGCGCCTAATGTTCGGTACATCCCCTTCAGGGACCTGTACGCACACAACCGTTCTGCGAGAGCAGGATAAAATCGTAGAGGGTCGGATCGGATCCTACCCCGGTCGGTCACGTGATTCTGTTGAACTCGTTGCGCCATGCGCTCGATGGGGGCAAATTGGAAATTCGCGACGCGTTACGCCGGCTGGGCAGCGTCGACCGCTCGCGCGCAGTTTCGCACGCGGGAAGCGTATTGGAGCGTACGGTCACGCGCGACATACCTTTTACTGGAATCGACGGCTTGGTGGAATGCTGCAAAAAGAAAGACAGAGAGAACACATTGTTAACGTTTTTTTTTTCTTTTTCTCTTCTTCCCCAAAGGAGGAAACAGAAAAGAAATGCATCGTAAATTATTCGTGTAACAAAGCTCTTTTTGCGGTACTGTAATCCGAGTGCGCTACACAAAATAGTAAAGTAAAAAAAAATAGACAAACAATCGGTTCACGGAAGCCAAGTGTGCACGATACATCCCGTCGGCTGATCGAGAGACATCGAGATCGAACGGGATCGTTCCCGCGACGAGGAGAAACGAGCCACGCGACGAAAATTCGGGAATCGATCGACACGCGTTCCTGGAGTCGATTGAACACGATCGAGGAAGCGCGTCGTTCCGCGTTTGGCAACCGATCTCGCGATTGTACCGTTCTCGTATTTGTCGCACGATCGGATCGAGAGCGATACGCGTACGCGGATTGGACGAGCAAACAGGGCCTGCGATGTGCGATAAGCCGTGACAATGATAGCTATCGTGCAGTGGTGAGAGAACGATCGTGGATAAAGCGACGAGTGACGAGGGTGGGGGGAGTTACGGGAAGAGTCGCGGGGGGTCCGAGCGCGGGTGAAAGCACCGCGTTTTTGGCGAGGATGGCGCCGCGGAAGGGGGGGTACGATCGATGGGGCCTGGAGGGGGGTAGACGGGGTTCGACCTACACTGAAACCGGGGACTTGCACCGATACCAAAAAAAAGTACAGTTGAAATTTTAATAGAGTTATCTCGATTTAATTTCAACGACCCGTTTCCCCTACTACTCGGTGTCTCGGTGAATTTTTAAAAAATTTAATTTTTATATTTTTCACTTTATCTTTGTAAGAATGGTGTCGACGGATTGACGAGATCCTCCCGATTAAAATGAGTACAAACACGGCATATATTGGAAAAATTTTACTATTGGTCTATTATTTTCGAAATTTTTGATGTTTAAATTCATTGGGAATAAAGTTCGTCCGATTCGTGTCGTGTTTGGACTCGTTTTAATCGGGAGACCCTCGCCAATTCATTGGTACCATTATTACAAGGATATTGCACTTCTGCAGCTATATATATTTAAAAGTTAACAGATTCCACCGTGGCAAAATGTTACTGAAAAGTGCCCTTGGTAACGATTTTATATTTAGGTCCCCGAATGCGCGAGAAAGCAACGCGTTTTGACGAGGATGGGGTAGGATCGATGGGACTTACATCAATACCAAAAGATACCACTCTACTAATTGCATCGATTATAAATTTCAGTATTGTTTCTGCTCAACCGTACTGCGTTCCTCGGGTCTTTCTCGACCCTTCCCAATAAAAAACTACTTTTCCACATTTGAAACCCTCACAATATCTACGACTGAACACTTCTCTCCTCAATCCCCTTGTATCGCAAAGTTAAAAACACAAGTCCTAATACATTCTCCACCCTAAGACCCAAGAAAGGAAGAACGCGTTAAGGTTAACAGAATCCACTGTTGTAAAGTGTATTTTTTTTTTTTTATTCCTCTGCGGATTTCCTCGTTACCGACGGTACCACCCCAAAATGGTCTCGGGTAGTTTGACTGCCCACCGAGGTAAGTCCATAATGGATCCACCTTGGTAAATCCCCAAAATGGTCCACGGAACGTTTGGATCCTCGCGAAACACGAGGAGGCGGGAAAGGGGGGAGAGTGGAGAGTGGAGAGTGAATAAGAGTCGCGGAGCGTGGGATTCGCGTTTACCGAAAGAGCAGACATGACTCGTACAGGAAGCGTTGCGGATGCAAGGCCGTTTCTTGCGGCGTGACCGCCGTGTCGTCCAAGGGAGCCCTCCTCTTGGTTTTCCGACTCGTCCACCCCCTCGTCCTCCTCGCACGAAGAGTCCTGACGTTTCGATTAACGATTGTTTTATATTTTTTTTGTCGCGCGCACGCGCATGCGTGCACAGTGGCGTTTCGATCGCGGTTTCGCGCAGAGGGGCGGGGCTCTCGATCGTGAGACGGGATCGAGAAACGAGGGGGTTCGACGAGCCGAGAAATCGTCGTGATATAGACGCCGGAGAGTAGATATTGCGAAGACGCGCGACGACGAGGCGAGGTCGTATTGGGATTCGATCGGTTTTTGGACGGGATCCCGAGGTCGTTTGATGATCCATCGTCGACCCAGGTCCGTGATAATGAGCAGCGTCCATGGAGGAAAAAAGATGTTATCGTGTTAGTAGCGGGAACGACGGTAGGTGGTGGGCGGGCGGGCGGTCGGGTCGGGTCGTGGCGGGGCGGGGCGACGTTGATGAACGCCCGTGGGCTCTCTCGGTGCTGCTTCCTTGGCCACGCCGAACGAAAAAGAAAATTCGTGGCCACGTCCGTGGACCAGGGTTGGCTCTCGCGTGCGCGTGTGAACACCGAAAGAGCGGACGGATGAGACAGGTGACCCATGACGACCCCTCTAGAGAGGGCGTGGGCCGTTGCATGCGATTCTGACAGGGGGACCGCGTGAATTAACCGCACGATTCCGCGAAAGGCGGTGGGTTAAACCGAGAACCGAAACGTGCTTCACTCGTGTCCGACCCATATCCTTGTACCGCGTGTGATCGTTGTAATAACTATATTTTTGTAAATATAGTTTGTACAGAAAAGAAAGAAGAAATATCGAGTCATTTCGTTCTCCAAAATGGAGAATAATTTAATAAAATATTTATATGCTCTAAAAAAATTATGTTTTATTTTCACCGAAAAAGAAACGAAATGATTTTCCGAATAACCTAGTATAATAAATACACTGGAATAAAACAATGTGAAAAAAATGTTATTTGTATTTTTCAAATTTACTACCCTTATACTTCATTGTCTCATAGGGTGTCTTATAAGTAATCACCTAAATGTCTTTACCTTTAACATCTATCGGTAAGAAGTAACTTTCGAAAAATATCGTTCGGTTCTCCGTACACCTACCAACTCTCGTCAATAATCGAGTGTCCGTCCACTGTGCCCTCCGACATCGGATCAAAACATCTTATCACCACTTGCTACGATTCGAGCTCACGACGAAGCGTATCTCGACCCTTCGCGCGGTCCCCTCGTTAAAACACGACGCGCCAATGACGAACGATGAAGCCTACCTGGAGACGCGGGAGAAGTACGCGATGATAAAAGAGGAGAGATCGCGCGCACACGTGAACTCGGTTTACGATCACGGCCAACTATGGTAAAATCCGTGTATTTTTCCCCCTCGAGAATATTCCAATCGGTAGAAACGTGGTACGCGCGGTTCAGGCTGCCTGCACTGTCCAGCGAGCGATACGTACCCTTGCTCTGGAGGTGACTAACGCGTGGTTGTTGATCTGAGCCGGTGGTGGCGGTTCCATCGTTTTCTGACTGGCCAGCTCGGGGTTCAAGGCGAGTATCGCGTCGATCTCCACCTAGAAATCAGCCGCGAGACTTTTACGTGTCTCGTCGATGCCTCCCCTCCCCACCCCCCCATTTCTGTTCGGTCGACGGTGATATCAGAGGCGATACCCGTGAGACGCTTTTGAAACACTATTTTACCTCTTTCCCCTTCGTCTCGCCTCTCTCGAACCATTCTACGGTGACAGTGCGCTGCGCCCAATTAACGCCCGAAACGACCGCCGAGTGGATGCGACCTGGAACAAATTAATGTCGTTATTGCCGCGTGTATCGCTATTTCCACGGGCGATCCTGGCAGTGGAGAGATATCCCTTGACCCCAATCCCGATGATTTGCGACTGGTTCGTTTCTCGTCGTTAAGGGGATTCGCAATCGGTTTCGGTTTCTCGTCTTCGCTGCGCCGAGATCCCCGCGATAAGAATAGAAAACGTCGTCGTCCTCTTTCCCTTCTCGTTGGAACTTGAAAATGAGCCAGCGTGCACGCGCGCACGCGCTTCGATCGGGTGGCTTTTTCGTGAGTCTTGACTTCCATTGGACAAGGGGCAAAATTTTATTCGAATAAATAAAGCTTATAGAAATTTTCACTAATTCCCCCCCCCCCCCCCCCCGTAGAAAATTCGTGCTACATTTTAATTTCTGATCGACGAGCAAGGGATGAAAATTTTTTTATATGTTTTTCTCTAGTAGAAATTTTACATCCGGATACAAATTTTGTCTATCTGCAAAATTTTATTCTAGCCTAGACAATTTCCACTGACTTTTCTTCCACGTAGAAAATTCGTACTGGATTCTAATTTTTGGTAATCTTTATTTAACAAATAACGGGTAAAGAGCTATTCATACTTTATTCGTGGCTCGAAATTTATACCCGAATAATAATTCCACCCATCTCTGCCTCCCATCGTAGAAGAGGTTTCGCTTCTCAGCGTTTGGCAACGCGAACTCGTCGTTTCTCAAAGTCTCGGCCTCGGTTCCGCGCAAGTTGCGTCTTACTTTCATTTTTTTTTTCGCCGCCGGGGCACCGCGTATAAGGCAAATTGTCCCAATTATCGTCGCACTTTTTGACAAATCGTTCCTAACAATAATTGAAAATTCAATCAATCACGATAACATTAATTGAAAATTTATCCATCCGGTGGAACATTTTACAGACGCGCGAAACGTTTAATTTTTCTAATAAAAATATAACAGTTCTAACAAAAATAATAGACCATTTCATCGTTTGGTAAAACAATAGGAAATATTGGGTTGTTCGGAGAGTCATTTCGTTTTCCAAAATGGAGAATATTAAACCAATTTAATAAATTGTTTATACACTCTAAGAAAATTGTGTTCCATTTTCACAAAAAAAAAAAAAAAATGACTATCCAAACAAGCCAATATTTTATATTTAAGTAACCGATATTCGAGTATCGAGTAACAAACGACCCAGTCGTCGTCGTATCGACACACAAGTGCAATAAAAAAATATCGGTAACGGTGAATGCGTTTGCAGATGATGGACGTGTTGTCTCGTGGATGCGTTATGCGCAGATGAATAGGGAGAGGGAGAACTTCCACTTTCCCTTCCTCGTATTGTTCTGGGATTCCTGGACATCAGCTAGCGACCGACTGCAAAACTGGTCTATTGATCGAGCACAGCCAGCTGTCCAAGAATCCCAGATTACTTCGGTCGTAGTGGTAATAAAACCGATGGATCTACTACTGTTAGGGTTTTCGTCACGTGTTCTCTACTGCGCCGTCGACGATATAGGTATGCGCTGAAACTATGTTATTTTAACGGTTTAAAATGTTTTCTCGGTATCCACCGACGAGAAAGAAAAATATCCGATCTTATTTTGAAAATCGGAGGTAACGTTCACCTCGTTGTGGAAACAATGTTACAAATTTTTATTACTGTTTGTTAAATACCCGATAAAAATCAATTTTTCTTCCAAACTTTTTTCTACCAACGGCTGAAACATCATTGTGTCGAAGCAAAGTGTCCCTACCTTTTTACACGCCTTGAATTTAATAAGATTCCCGCGACACGCAATTATTTTTAAATAATAAATGATTAACATTGTCGCTGCTGTGATACACTTTCGTATATATTTTTGTCCATTACGTGGTAAATAATTGTATCCGATGTAATAAAATACGGTATAAAAGAAGTTAGGTGTTCGATGAAAATTAGAGAGAATCTAATGAGAATCCAAAAATAGAAAACGCACAAATGTGTCGCGGCACGTGGATTGGGAAACACTGCGTTAGCGGAAGCACGCTATATATCCTTCCATATGGCATGCTCGCGAATTAAAACGTAGTTTTGCTCGACCGGACAATTGTGAAAAAAAAAAAATTGAATCGCGACAAATGAAAACGAGTAGCGAGAGGAAAAAAAAAAACGTTTCTTGATGACGTAAGACCAGATAAGATATAAGGTAATGTTCGGCGAGGTAAGAATCTCGTGACGGGCGCCCTTATAAGGATGCAGCGCCCACGTGCTTGGCTCTCTGTCTATTACGCGCTCGCTTTTGGACAAGGACTTCGCGCGTCGTCTGAAATCTAATTATTTTTTTTTCGTTCCGTCGCCCCTCCCGAAATTCTGTTCCCGGATCGCGAGACACAGATTTAAACCCCTTGGTCTCGAGATTCAATTCGTACGTATCCTGGAACAATTTTGAAAAATTTTCTCCCGAATTTCCAGCACGAGAAGACGTGATCCACTGGTGTGTCACACGGCGGCCGTGTCGAGCGCCGAAACTGATCTACCCGAGCGACTGGAAACCAACCGAAGCGCGACAAGAAAGTTTCAAAAATTCTTTTAAAAACTATCCAACGTTACGCAACAATATGGAATGCGATTACTTTTACCACGAGCGTGAATCGATTTCGAGGTGTTTGAGCCGCTCTGCACTTGCCTTTTCTGAATTAATTTCACAATTTATTTCACGGTAATATTACGTGTAACGCATACATGTAAAAATAAATGAAGAATCTTCGACCACAAATCTCTTGTCTAAAAATATGTCTCCCTCTTTCTCTATGCCGTTATAAATTTTATACCAGCAACTCTGTGTGTGTACCCTTTTCCAAGAACGTAACAAAAAGTTACTCTATTATTATTATTATCATGATATCCGGGGAAATTTGCCCAAGGGGGTACAAGAGGCGGCGACGCGACGTCGAGCTCCCGAAGCGGAATGCGTGTCGGCCACTTGTTGCGTCGTGACGCTGCGTTGGGTTCCAGCGCGCAACTTCCAGCTCGCGGACCGCCATGATTTTTCGTCCCGTCGATGATCGAACTATTCATCCGTCTGTCTATTCTCGGCGCGTGCACGAGCGCACGCCGTGCCCGTGAAACGAGCGTGGCAATCGCATTAATCGTCCAACGCGGCAGGAGCACGCGTTAACGCCGCTAACGATCGCACGGTAATCAGCTCGGAAATCGACGATATCGAGGACAATTGGATTACTTTCGGTAATCGAGGAGACGTTTCGTCAAGGGCACGCTTCGCATCGGAGTGTCGAGGACGCCTATCGTTTACGCGTAAAGCTATGTACATATCTAGAATGACAACAAACACGCGACGTTTTCACGGAAGTCGATTCTACGCGTTAAAACGAGGAAAAGAGTCCCTTGCCGCTTCGCGATCCGAGTAATCGTTCCCGAGATACATACAATCGGCTAAAGTTTCCAAGTCTCCTGTTTGGGGTCGTGTCGACCCCGGAACAGCTGACCGCATGGCCCCGCGTGTAAAGGGTAAACTCGAAAAGCAAAATAGAAGTCGCACGATCCTTCTAAACTCGGCAACCAATCACCGTATACTTCGACAATACTGCACTTTTTAAATCTAAATTTCCGTTCCAAGTTTTCGTAGACTATGATTCTTCGAACAAAATTGATATACGTTCTTCGACAAACCGTGTCGAATTACTATTTAAACGGCACACCCCCCAAAGGGACCTATGAAACACTAGTAATATCGACCCGTGTAATTTTAACCGTTTCTATTTTGAAAACGAGTCTTCGAAACGGCGCGAGACTTTTTCTCCGTTATTTGGACACGTAGGATTGATACCGAAAATGTGTCCCACATTTTTGTCACGCCCCGTACGTGCACAGTGCAGGCTATAAATATTATGGCCGCGTCGAGATTGGGTCGGCGATCCGCTTTCTTCCCGCAGTCGAGACCGCTTTTCTGAGAAATCGTGACTACCGATTCCCTGGATTCTCAATCGTTCGACGTTTTTTTTTTTCTTCCGATCGCGTCGCGAAAAGACGGTTGGCGTCGAGGGGAGGATTACCGCGCGCACCGCCGGTTGTCAGCGCAGCCACGGCTCTCCTTTCATGGCGAGAGGTCTGACTCACTCGACGGCTGCGAGCGAGCGAACGAAATCGCGTCGATTATCTTCCGAGAAACGCGGGTCTCGCCGACGATAAAAGTGTCCACGCGATCCCTCGCAGGACGAACGATCGAATCGCGAGCACGAAACGCAATAGTTCGTTCGTTTGTTCGTACGTTCATTGTCCTAACAAGCGCCGAGACGGGCGAAATGTCGCTTAATTTTAGATTTCGACGGTTCGGCATTTCCGTCTGAAACTTTAAACTTTGTGTGTCGTCGCTCGACTGTTCCTCCGAGACGAAAGAAGCTAACCGTTCACGCGAGCGAATGTGAGCGTATCGTCGATATCGATCGTGTCCCGCAATTGCAGCTGGCCTGCCAAACGACCGACACACGCGAATCCGGAGACGTCGGGTTTCGAATGGACGACTTTTTTCGGCAGGATCTCCACATTAATCGATGTTGCGTGCTGCGAGACGATCCGCAGCCGAGAACCGGTGACTTGGTTCGCACCGTACTCGTTTTTCATACGCGGACGAAAATAGTGCGCTCCGAACGAGGTTAACGTTTACGCGAAACATATCGGGTCGATGAGAATTTCAAATAAGATACGAATGAGGCATAGAAACACGGGTGTAACACTGTGTCACCCCCCTATTGAGCGACATAATTTTACAATGTACTTTACTCGATTTGGTAAACTGCGTAGACCTACGCGAGACTGTTACGAGGCACGAGCAAACGAACCTAACCTTGATTTGACTGTTTTCGAAGTAAATACACGAGGGCCTACGGCGCTGCAAGGACGTTCAAAACGCGTACTATTTTGGTTCGATACGCCTTCTTCGGATGTGTCTTACCAACTCCGATGCGCCATCGTTTACGGCGATACGAATCGCGAAGCTCGGGACGCGTAAAAACGCTTTGCGTGAACTGACTCTGTACCGACCGACTCGCGAATTCGTAGAAACCGACCGGTGGATGTACACCGCATGGGGTTCTTTCGAGTTCGCGGACTAAACGCTCGATCGCGTTCTCGTTCACGATGGTTCGCGGGGCAACACGTAGGTTATCTTTTTTCTCTTTCGTTGCTTCGAGGAAGACGAAGATCGTTCGATGTACACGAGAGAACCGTGTAACATCTGGAGCGCGTAAGAGGAACGCGATCAATGACTCGAAGGAGGCGGCTTTCGTTCTGGTCTCGTTGCACACGCGGGCAACGCGTCGGAAACGAAGCCCGCGCACGCGGTGAAAGGATATATCATATCCCGTGTATGTCTTCTAGCTCGATCGGTAGTACGAATCTTGTATGCTCTCCCGTACGCGGGACGGGTTGCGCCACGGTCCAGGCACCGTTTCAAATTTCGCACGCAACGGCTCCGAGTGTGAAAAAAGGAACGATGGAAAGAAAACAAACATGGCGTGGAAATGTTCTCGGTCGAAGCGCAAGGGCGACCGTTCGCAACGTACACACAGGTGGAAGTACGCGCGCGTGCGAGCGTGCGACTCGACGGTTATCGCGTGGCAATAGCTTCGATCGGTCGCGAAGATGTACGCGTCGTTCACAGAATCGGTCGATTCGTTGCTGGGAAAACACGGGAGCTAGGTGGGTTCGCAAGCGCAGGTACGGTCGGGCTGCCAGCGAGAGTTTCGCCGATAGGAAAGCGAAACCGGTCCCGTGTCAGGGAGTTCCTGCGACGTTTGTCGACCCACGCGCGATTCTCGCCAACTGTCGTTTTAAGGCCGAACGTGTGCCACCGCGGCGGAAGCGAAACCAGTCGGTCGGCTGACCGACGAGTCGATACGAATCACGGGCAGAAAAGGGGATAAACGAAACGAACCGGCAGCTGGCCGGTGCGGCCCTGATCGCGGTTGCCTCGTCCTCGCGATCGCCGGCGATCGCCTCGCGTTGGCACCAAGAGAAACCCCTCGAACCACACCGATCGGCCGACTAAATTTCTAAAAATACACGTCGCTGCGAGCGCGAGACCTTACTCACCGTCCGTCCTTTTGATGTTGATGCTGTAGCCGGTCTCGATGTCCAACAGGTCGTGATCCATGGTCATTTAGTCGTGTTCTCACGCCCGTAGCCACCACCGTAAAATAACCCGGCTCCTCACCGGATCGGCCGATGACAACGATGACGATAGTGTCGTCGACGACGAGACGTGAAAACGGCACGATTCACGGGAGAAGCCCTACCGCGAGCGAGACTGCGTTCGCGAGTCTTCCGAATCTGACCGTTGACAGTTACGACTTGGTTCGTATTCAAAATCACGCGGCGGAGCGTTGCGTTCGTCTCCTCCGCCGTGGTAGTTTTCCGTTCCCGTTCCTGTCGCCGCTGTTCTGCTCTGTTTTGCCCGTACCGTGCGTCACCGTCGTTCTCGTGTACGTCCTTCTCGTCGTCGTCGCAGTCGCGGTCGCGGTTGCAGTCGCTGTCGCCGTCGTTCTCGGCCGCCTATTGCCGCCGTTGTATATGCCGCGTCAGGGACGTCGCCGATCGTCCAAGGCACGCCCGTTTTGCGAATTCTCGATAAAACGGTGGGTCGCGTATCCCGCGCGACAGCACGCCTCCTTTCCACGAATCTTCGTGCACGCCGAAACAAACTCGCGACAACGCGAAATTACATCCGGAAAGCCGTCGAGTTTCACGAACGAGATGTTTCCGGGATTTTCTGCCGGGATACTGCCAGTGTCCGTTATTGACAACGGAAAGACTGCGAGCGCCAACTTTCGGTCGACCGGACGATCGCGACGACATCTGGCTTTGTACTACTCTTCGCCGCGACAAGCAGCATTGTTCTCCCACCTACCGGCCGATTTAGGAACTTCTCGTCGCTATGGTTACGCCTAACGAATGGCAACCGTGGGTTCGTGAAAACGACACGCGAGGGACGAACGAATAAATGCGTAGGGAACGAGTTCGTGTTTCGAAATGAGAATTTTATTTGTCTGGAAGCAGAAATCAACGTTCGAGGGGCGTCGGTGGGCTTCCGATTGGTATTGATCTTACGCTTTCGGCTACTTGAGAGTCACAGCTCGTAGCACCAATGACTTCAGTTCTTCCGAGTCGAAATCCGTGGCTCTCTTCGACAGTTGAACGATGCGTTTTAGCCTGAAATTAGGAGGGACAGGTGCATTTAAATTTTTCTTAAATTGTATTCTTCCTTCCCTTTTCCACGCTCTCGAAATAAATTGAATTAAAATTAAATACAAAATTAGAAGTAGTTAGAAATTAGAAATGAACGTAAACAATACGAGATGATTCGGAGAACCAAGAATCTTACGTGTCCGAGCGTTGGTTAATACTCAATGGTAGAGCGTCCTGTTTCATTTTCTCGAATACCTGCAATGCGTCGAAACGAGTCATAGTTTGGACCAGAAGTTATCGACGAGAGTCGAGTGGTCGTGGTATCCGATCAAAATTATTGATTACCTCGAGGCTGCGCTTCACGATATTCTTGTCCAATTCCGCGATTCTCGCTACAAAGTGGGCGAAGCTGCGCGTCGTGCTACCGTTGGTCACTCGATACAGGAAGGCCAAGGTTTCGTCCTCGTTCAGTACGTACTCGAAAGTCTGAGAGAAAGATAAGCTAAATTAGAACCTGTCTCGTGCGTGGAAACAGTTTACCGATTTGTGGGATCACCTGAAGCTCGATCAGGGGCGTTCGAGGGAGCAGTGCGAGCACGCTGTGCGCATGCGTCGCCGCGAACACGTGAGGACAATTGTCGCCCCTCTCCGCGAACGTGTTCAGAACTGCAGCGACCAGCGACAACCCGCTGATCTCAGACGTGCCTCGGTCTAATTCGTCCGTTATCACGACGCTGTCGGGCGTAGACGTGCGAATCGCAACATTGATCTGAAAGCAAAGCCAAAATTCTAGGTTAGGTTCTGCTTTCAAGACGACGGAAAGTTAGGTTGGTCTGGTTTTACTCTCCTCTTTGTGCTTCGGCTCTAATCGAAGCGCCCCTAGTGGCAGGCAACACGAGACGTGTGCGAGTCACAACCTCACGCTCGTTAAAGCGTGCTTTAACTCGACGTTTCTAATAATCGTATTTCGGAAACTAAACGCGAGAGTCAATTATTTTTTATATTAACACACTCGAAAATACTCCCCTTTAAATATACATTAAAATCGTTGCAAACCGGTAGATCCTTTTTATAAATGTATATCCATTCTTTAATACTTGTCGAAGATTCTGCAGAAACGAGCTCGCGTACAATCCTACGCTCTCCGTGTTCAACATCTGAGTCAAGATACGCGTGACTGTTCCAATGGTGGCCGATTTCGCGGGGACGTACGATCCTATGTGAGCCATGAATATCACAAGTCCGATCTGTTTCAGGTACACGCTCTTGCCGCAAGAATTCGGTCCCGTTACTACTTTAATCAAACTCCCACCGTTTTCTGAACGAACATCGTTCGGTACGAATGTGGTGAAGCATTCCAACAGCGGATGTCGTCCTTCCCGTATATCTATGATCCTGGACTCAGTTAAGACCGGTCTCACGTAATTGTAATCGCGCGCTACCTTCGAGAAGGCCAACAAACTGCAACAACAAAGCAATTTTGAAACTCCATAATACTATATAAATCTATATACTTCAAGCAACTGTGAAAAATGCCCCAGAGTGTTCGAAACTGCATTTTCACCATAGTAATCCTATCACTACTCTCCACCATTAGTGAAACGATTTTCCTTAAAAATTCTGATCCCTGAATGTGAACTCCATCCATAGGTATTCTCTCCAGTCGTCCTGATGTACTTACGTGTCCAGCTCAGCGCACAGTTGAATCGCGTGTAAAATCGGGGCGCTGTGTTTCTTCACGTATCGTATCAGTTTCTGCACGATACTATTTTGTCTTACGGCAATTTTCAGGATGATGTCGCCCACAGTATCGTCCAGTTCTGAATCAAAGTTTTACCGGATGAAGGAAACTTCGAACGTCAAGCAGGAAACTGTCGTACCGACCTTTCGCCGAGGAACTCTTGTAATAGTGTACGTCCCTGATTTTGAACTTGAACTCCAAATTTCGAAACACAACGTTCTCCGGCGGAGTTGGATTCCATTTGTTTATCGCCAACACGTAGCCGATGTTTGGTAAATACAACATGTTGCAACCAGTCACGAACGGTGGTAGGTGTTCTCGCATGTCCTTCTCTGCCATCTTCGTGAGCAGTTCGGGCAGAGTGCGTTTCATGTGGTTCACTGGAAACTGTTATCGTGAAAAATTGAACGTTTTTACAGTAGAGATCTGCAGAGAATGCACCTCGATGGAATTCAAATTTGACGATCAAAATTTTCGGAACGGTATTACTACCATTGGAACACAATTTTGGACCGAAAGAGAAATGCTTCATCAGCATAATGAACTCAGAAACATTCTTCGCAGTTTCTCACAATAAATCTACGTACATTCGTCCAACAAAGGATCGACGTTCGGCTTCACGGAGAGTCTTCCCTCACGTCTGCTTTCGCCGAAATCTATTATGTACTCGACGAAGTATTTCACGCATTGCATCTCGTTGGTGATGCTCTCGGCTGTTTGTTTAAAGAGTTGTATCTTTTCCGCGTGATCCTCGCATATATCACCGATGCAAATTACATGAGAGACGGTCTGAAAGTTAACGAATTTACTTTTCGTCGATTCCTTCCGCGCCAAGTGTTTCGTTTCTGTACCGAGTGACTACCTTGTGCAATTTGTACCAATTAGACGCTTTCGCTTGTGGCCCTGAGCAACAGACAAGCAGAGCGTTCGTTAGACGGTACACGTGTTTCAAACAGGACGACAAATTCTCGACGACGCTTTGATTGGCCGGATCCAGGAAGAATTCCACCGCGTTTAATCTTTGCTTCAGCACTGAGAGATTTCGTGTCGGATGTCGTAACGTTTTCCTACAAAATTAGAAGAAATTAGAAGAGATATTTATCTGTGGCCAGCAGTAGCCAATGCAAGGATTTACCAAAGAAATTGTGAGCCAGGTCCTGACTGACAGTAGCGGTTCAATAGCGAGAAAAGGCTCGCTCCTTTTGTCGTTGTGATCGTTTTGCCAAATTTGAAGAGGCTCGGGTGGTCCCTGGCCTGGACGATGTTCAACGCCTTGTAGGTGTCTTCGTCCATCATGACCAGGTCGTGGCTTCATTTTGAAAATATAGGTGTACGTGTTAGTTGTAGCAGTTTATTCATAAACAGTCGTAATTGCAACGGTCACCTTCGCGTTGCAGTACTTAAAGTAACCTGAGAACTAAATGTACACGTAAATGTACTATATGCGCTGGTATCTTTGAAGAAGTTAAATACATCGCTTGTCTCGATTAAATAAATGCTCCCGTTCCAGTTTTATTTACACAGTGTCTGGAGTTATGTGTAATCCGATCCTATGAACAAAGACGGTGAATAGACTTAGGAAGAGTAAACGAGAAAGAATTGGTCTGTCAAGCGGTAATAATCAAGCTCGAACGCTTCAAAGAAACACCGCATACGTTACGCATCTTGAGATTCTCCCGATCGAAACGAATCCAAACACGACATAAATTGGAGAAATTTTACTACCATTCTAATATTTAAATTTAAGAATACTTTCGACAATATTTAAATTCAATACGAATAAAGTTCATTCGATTTACATCGTGTTTGAACTCATTTTGATCGGGAGGACCTCGTCGATCCATTGCTACCGTTATTATAAAGATAAAGTAAAAAAGTGACAAATTTTAATTTTTGTCATTTCAGTATAATTTACAAATCCCTGACTATTCATTTTTTTTTTAAAGAAGCGTCTTTCGACAAGTTTGTAAACCTTTAATTCAAAAGCTTACTCGCGTCCGAGTCGCTTACGCTTACAGTTTAACGTAATTGAGCGCAGCGAAGGATGGCTTCCCAGAGGGATCGAGCGCAATGTTGTTCCAGTGCTTGTCGATGAACAACAAGAGAGATCCCAGCGCGTGGATCATTACACAGCATTTGAAGTTCAGCATGCTATTCAAGAAGGTTAATCTGTCGGTGTTGCTCGCGTTCCTCGGCTCGAATTCCAGTTGCAGGCATCTCACTCTGTGAACGCACCGCTCGTAACTGTTATCCTTCTTGCACACTACCTTCAACACGGTGTTGCGCGCGCGCTCGTTCGAACCGAACGAGTCGGTTTCTTCGTTCAACGTTTCCGTGATCACCATCCTCTTCAATGCGTTCGCGAAGACGATCGGTGCACCGGCAATGGTAATCAAATAATGCGGCTGACACTGTCTGTAGAGAGCTTTCATTACATCAAACCGCTCCGTATCGTCGGTCGTGTCCTCCATTACGAACAATTCGGACGTAACGATGTCGTAATACGCAGCGCCGAGCTGATTCTTGTTCCAAATTATCGATAAGATGATCTACGAAACGAAGGAAGACGTTCGTACTAATTTTCCAACGCACCGAATATACTAACCTCGTTCGCGTCTTCGGAAACGACCGCTTCTGGGAAGTTGCGATTAATCGTGGTTGTTTTATTCGTCGATTGAGGTTCACTCGTGATCTCTTGGTTGTTCGAGTCCTCTTCCTCGTCGCTACTCTCCGATAGCAAATATTCAAATTCGGATTGTCTTTGAGGGAGAAACGATAAAAGTTCTTTAATCGTTTTCGTCTCGGTAGGGGACGAGGCACGAAATAAATTGTCGAGACAAAAGGAAGATATTTGAATAAAACTAAATCGGTATAAAACTCGTACATGCGATTAGTAGAAGGTGTCGTACTGCAAATTTTGAATCCTGTGCTAGACGAGGATGAGGGTTCGCATCGAAAGGCATTTTCGACTCTGTCCATATTCTTGATTTTATTGAAACGATTTCCGACGAGTGAGTAAAACGATCGGTGGAACGTTAATTCTAACGGACTTCTGGATCTGCGCATGCGCCGTGGTTCCATCTAACTGTGGAAAAAACATTCTGCGACCCCTGTTCCCTGAAACGCTATTTTACACGAACCAATGGCGTCATCTAGCGGCACAAAGAACAAACGCAGTGAAGTAATACACATTATGCTTGACGCTATATAAATTACGTATATTATAAAGAAAAATAAACCGTGCTGCAATGTCGACATACTGAAACCGGATGCGTCATCTATTAACACGAACAGAAAGTATTTAGCTAGAAACTTGAGCGTGATGCCACCGAGGGCGCTGCCTGTTCTAGAAATTAACCATAGGAATAGCTTTTAACTGCCAATTTCCTTTGTAAATAGCTTATCGATGCAAGGTTAAACTATTATTTCATTTGTATAACGTTATGTAGCGTTTCAGCCACATGTTAATTGAAAATGTACCGCAAATATCATGTGTCATTGAATTTACACCAGAATCAACGTCATTGTAGCCGATGCTCAAATTAAAAACAACATCGTAACAAGGTAAAGTTTTATTGACTTATATTACATATATGTGTGTGTAGGTGTGTGGGTGTATCTGTGTGTGCGTCTGTATAAGTGTGTTGTATGCGAGAGAAAATACGCTCGCAAAAATTTGCGTGGTTTGCCACTGGAAGATAGAATCCCTAACCCTCGGGTATAACCTACTCGATGAATTACGATTAGGAGCTCTCGTGTTAATATTTTGTATTCGAACGATCGACGTTCGATTTCGATCTTTCCTCAAAGCTTACGTTACAAATACGTTGATCGTGAACGACATTTCGAATGTAGTATACAGAGGAGCATCGCGTCGTACGATCAAATGGTTCGAGACGATTAACTCGGAATGGGCGGAGGTGGTTGGGGATTGAAGGTAATTGGCCGATACGTCTTCTTCTTCGTAAAAGGTTGGACCCCGTTTAGTTTGAAATCGTGTGTAGGATTCCTCGGTCGTTTCGCTGGTTCCACTGGAGTCTCCTCTTCCGAGGTTGCCGCGTCGTCGCTTCGTTCTGGACTAGCCGACCTGCTTAACGTTCGTTTGCTCTTTTGTCTACGTTCCATCTCTTTCGTTCTCCGGTCGCGTTTCGAATCGACAGAAAAAGTTCGCGATTAAACGAATCGACAAATCGATATTTCGATAGATTTCGGTTATCGCGTATACGTTCAATTCACAGAAGGACTTTGTCTACATAAAACCACGTGACTGCGAAAAAATATCATTGGCCCGCTAACAGAAGTGTACTCTAGGACCTACGTACGATAGGTCGACATCACTATAAATTTTTTTTCGTGACGATTTTTCATTGGACTTACCTTACCTAAATACGTTTTTAGCCTTAAAAACGATGGCAGACATTCCGTTAGAAAATTGTCACAAACTAGAGCTACTTCAAAAGGAAATAGCAACTTGTATGTTGTATCTGGATCTTGTCGGGGCATATCTTTCTGCCATTTCGATCCTGCCGCAGTCACGTGGCTTTGTTGTCACATACTCCTACGAGTTGAACGAACTATATGTGCAACCGATTTCGCTCTCAGAAGCACCGACCACGTTTTCCAAGCTTTCGAACTTTTTCTGCCAAAATTCGCTCGAGGTAATCGAATCGAAACGTCGCCTCATCGAATCGACGCTCATTGTAGAAAACATTATATCGATTCGAATATTCGCGTGGCACGTGTAGTACTCTCGACGGGTCTATTCGCAAACGTTAATTTCCAGAAACAACGCATCGATTCGAAGCTCAATAACACGCTTCCTAGGCATCCATCTACACGGTACTTTTGCTAGAGTTCTCGCAGATCCATGCGCAATTAGAAGCATTCTCTCGCTTAGCTTTAGTGAAGCGTTGTTAGATGACTAGAGGCGTTAATATTACGCGTATGTAATAATATATATATATATATATATATGAAATATATATATCATGCCCACCTTAAAACCCGCATGAAACGAAAAATCAAAAAGCCAACGATTAGTTAACGAATCCCGTGAGCTTAACGAAAGAAGTTTATGCTTTCGCGCGGGGGATCGCGAATTACAGTATTTATTTGTCGAGAACCGAGCACGTCGCCCACTATTTCCGATTTGTTTCTGCCCTGCGCAGACGAGAGCGAGAAAGAGGGGCCGAAGGTGAGCGTGGATCGGTACGAGACGGACGAAGCATCCATACTTTGTCTCGCTCGGTCTTTCGGTTACCCGATACTTCGTCCTTCGCGCGCAATGACACTTCAATCTGTCTCGTGCCCCGTTCTCTTCCAAACCTTCCGCCTCCCTTGATTCCATCCCACTCTCGCCTTCGTCGCGAAAGAAGCGAGAAAACGATCGTTCGAGAATCGCGTTCCCTGTACGGTATATAGTAGAGAAGTTGCCCGTCTGAACGAATAAATACTGCGAGCGCAAAGGTCGAAGAACTCGAAGGGACGCGAGCAAAGAGGAGACGCACACGATGCTCGCGGATCGGTTCACACACGTGCATGCATACTGTGGCAAAAATTGGGAGGCGACACTGTTTACAGAGATTTCGACGTTGAACTCGTGGGAGATAGCGTGGTTGTAAGCGAAAACAAAGTTCAATCGAGAGAATCCTCGCTGTCGCGCGTGCAGGGTCCAAGGATAGCACGCATAGGTTAGGTAACTACGTTCGACGCGGTTGCGACATCGACTGAAGCGGGGATCGAGGCGTTTACCACGGGCATCGTTGAACGTACCTAGATCGATGTGATTTGCTCTTCCCTCCAGTCTCCCGGGAATGAGGCCTCGTGTTCGGCTGCGAGAGTTCGCTGTCGCTGCTCGCGAACGAGGACCTAGCTATCATCGCGCCGTGAGCGAAATCTTTCCTACGAAACGAAACGATCGCGATTAGATCGTTAACGATCTCGGTCCAAGAAGTGTTCCTCGACGAAGGAACACCTACGCTCGAGCTTACCTGTAGTTGTCGGACCTGGGGGTAGAATTGGACGTTACAGGTTTACCAGGATGTACGTTCGCGTCCACGAACACGGGGGAACTTTTAGGAATATCGCAAACGATCTTTGGATGGACGGTAGTTTGTTTGTATTCTAGATTCGACGAGGCGTCCGGGGCCCAGTCGTAGTATTTAGGTCGGTAGCTGATCTGCTCGCCACGGCGGTGCTTCGAGTCTGAGGCCGAACCCGAACCCGAGCCAGAGCCAGGCTCCCTCTGTCGATGGAACTCGCTACCCGCATCGAAGTTCTTCCCAGGGGTCGTTACCAATTTTCCAACCGGTAACCAAGTTGGGGAGGAAGCTGTAGAAGAAGGAGCGCCATCCGGTTCAGCGCGCGATAACTGCGAACCGTCCCATTCGACGGCCGGCAGAATACTGGAAATATTTATTTATTTATAATTAGAGAAACTCGATGTATTCACGAAAGTAATAATATTCTCGATCCAAGGAAACAATGCACGACAAAGAGCCGTATACAACGGTTAAATATAGCATTGTGACTGTATCTGTGCCAGCGCTGTCCAGCGTAGGGGCTCCTCGCGAGCCTGCTTCCCCCATTTTCCCGTCGCGCATGCTAGTGTCACGTACGGAGCGGGAGTGGGGGAATCCTAGAGATCTCGCGAGACCTGGCTCGGCAGCGCTGATCTCCTGTTCTTTACTCACTTGAAGTTCTCCTCCATTTCCTTGAACAGACGCAACTGTTGCCTGATGTTTGCCTTCTCCTTCGCCCGTTTCCTCTGAAACTCCTCCTCGACTTTCCGCATCGCCTCGAGTTCACCCTTCCTCTGACGTTCCTTCGCCTCCGCCTCTCTCGAAAGCTTCTCGGCCAATCTGCGTCTCTCAATCTGTCTCACCGTCGACTGGAAGGTGAACCGTCTGCTCTTCGACTTGCTCTTTGGTTGCGGTTTCCTCTCCTTCGGGTCCGGGGACGGTTCACTGTTGCTCTCACGCTTACAGGGGGACGAGTGTCGTCTCTGTTTCGGCTCGCCGTTGTTCTCGTACGATTCGACGTACCGCATCTCGTCGACGGTTCTGGAGCTGTTCAGACCGCCGACGCACGACCTCGAGTTCTTGGAACGTCGTTTCGTCGAGGCGGCGCGATCGTTCGTATTCGCGGTATCTTTCGTGCGAGCCTTCTCGCGACTCGTCAACTCCTCGTGTCCCGTGGACGTCATCTTTCTACCGTTCAGGCTCAGCACACGATGTTCCGCCTCGTTTGACTCCGGCAGATACATCACGTGGCCTCCAGGTGTCAAGTACGAGAATGACGGTGGTTTCATGATGACCGGGAAGTCGTTGGCTTTGTCCTCTGAGGCTTCCTCATCGGCTGGGTCATCCTCGACCTCGTCGTCTCCCTCGGCGTCACCCTCCTCGTCTTCATCCTCCACTATGTCGTCATCCTCGTCGTCCTCCTCGTCGTCGTCGTCGATCTTATGGTCCACGATCTCTTCTCGATCGTCCCCGTTACCCGAGGCTCGTTCACGGGCCACGAACGGTTTCCACACGGACGTCGCGACCCGTGTCACCTCGACAACTTGATTGTGCTGCAAGGAGGTGGGTGCACTGGTCGACAGGAACCAATTGTCATCGAGGACATCCGACGTGGACTTTCTGTGGATGTCGTGTACCCCGATACCGAACGCCCCGGACACCGATCTTTTTAGCTTTTTCAAAGAATTGAACGCTGAACCCTCTCTGGGCTTGGTCTCGGGGGCGCAGAGGTACGTTCTAGCGTCCTCCCGGGGCAACGAGAGTGAGAAGACGTGAGCTCGCGGGGGATACTTGAGCGGGGTAGGTAGAGGAGGTGGTGAGTCCACCCCAGCGTCGCTGCTGGACTCCTCGCCCAGGTCTTGTTGCGGCGTCCAGGTAGGTCTTGTGGCTGGGGTCTTCATTCTGTTGATGGTGCTCACGTCCAAGGAATCCTCGTTCACTGCCCCAGCGTCACCGGATATCCCGGAATCGCCCGACTTGTCGTGCAGACTACGTGGTCCCAGCGCAAGCAATGGCGGTGGGGGTGGCGGTGGCCTCGAGAGACGCTCTATGCGTTCCTCGAACATCACCTGAAACCCGACCAACTTTCGTTATCATCACCGATTAATTACCCCAACAGATAGGGTAATCAAACTCCGAAGAATAAAATCCGAATTGATGAGCTTTATAAGGAAGCAACACGACTCCTCTTACGAACCGGGATTTCCTCGCTAGCTGTGCTCATGCTCGGTCCAGGTGCCTCCAGAGCGGACAACAGTCTCCAAGCAGCTGACGGAGAGAATCTTGGAATTTCCAACTGCTTTTTCGGCAAAGTTGGTCGCAGTTTCAGCGAGATGTCCTCTACCACGTTCCGTCCCTGAAATATGGTGAACGGTTGTTAAAATTGGGGTCGTCTGGGAAACAAGTAGCGCGTATAGAACAGAGTACGAGAAAATCGATTAAACCTGTCTTCCTCGGATCGCTAATCGACAGGTGTTCACCGAGCCTTTTCATTAAGTCTTGTTAACTTTCACGCGTCACTTGGCCAGTGATTCGATTTTTCCAGTTTCGCAAAAAGCACCGTGTTCCAGATTTAATTGTATCGTTTTCACCGGCACTTGGCACGGTCTTTCAAGAGCACAGCACGTTATCCTGGCAACGATCTTCGGCTCGCTACGCGTCGTGCCTCTTTGCGCGTTATTAAAGGTTTTCGTGCGAAATCGTGGCTGTTAATTAGCAAAATAAACGATATCCCACTCACCGAGTTATCGTCCGTGTCGTCGGCCGTGTCCGCGGAAGACCTACCGTCTTCCCCGTCCCGGAACTTGGTCCGCGTTTCCTGCTTCCGGTGGTGCACACTGTTGCGGGTCTCGCTCGTGAGGATCTCGTTCATGCCGAAATAGAACGTCTTCGGTGCCGACTGCGCCGACGAGGCGAACCTAACGATGGACGAGAAACAATTCGTTGATCATTTTCGAGCAAAACTCGGTCGAACGTTTGCACGCGATAGGAGAATGAAAGAGGATGTACCGTTCCGGGACGAGAAGTCTGTGAACGGAACGGGGCGAAAAAGAATAATGTAACTTACCTTTGGCAAATCTTTCTAACACTCTGGGTACGTTATAGTCTACCTTAACATTTGTAACGAGAGTCTAGCTTGACATTTGTAACGAAAGTCTACCTTAACATTTGTAATGAGAGTCTACTTTAACATTTGTAACGAGAGTCTACCTTAACATTTGTAACGAGAGTCTACCTTGATATTTGTAACGAAAGTCTACCTTAACATTTGTCTTTGCAACACTCTGGGTACGTTATAGTCTACCTTAACATTTGTCTTTGGAACACTCTGGGTACGTTATAGTCTACCTTAACATTTGTCATTAAAGAACGAAAGAGTGGAGACAAGAGAAGTCCCTAGGGGACACAATGTTAAGAAGACTACTTACTAAAGACACCAAGTGATCAACTTCGATTAGAATGTGCTTTTGCAGTACCTAAATGATACGTGTGAGATATTAGGTGTCCTTATAAATCCTTAGGTGAGGATTAGTAGTCATAGGGATGGATGTATTCTCTTATATCCTGTATCTTTTTGTCCAGAAGGTGATGAAGGAAGAGTGAGTGAGTGAAAATAGAAAAAGGAAGTAAGAATGTTTCATCCCAGGGCTGCTAGTAAACTTGTCAGTAAGGCCTACTAGCCTTATACCCTTGCCTTATACCCTAGGACATTAAGAGGTAAAGTTTCCCTCTGACAGCTGGTGCAGGAGATATCACCACATACATATCACTTTGCTCTTACCGACTCACCCATACCAGCCACTGCAAAAAATAAACAAACAAACTTACTGGTCGTCCTCTCGTCGACGTTCCTCCAACTTCGCCTCATCGGAGAACCCAGGACCGAATTTCGTTTCCGTTTTCTCAGCTGCGACTAGCGGCCATTTTTCTTCGACAGATTGTTTACGACGATTGCTGGCCAGGTCTTCGTTCCACCATCTGGGATCCGAGTTCTCCTTATCCCCAGCCTTCCGCTCAAGAGACTCTGGAGTGCTGGCCCTGCCCATGACCCAACCACGACTCTCCTTCCCAACACGCGTCAGTGGTCTTTCAACCGCGTTTCTACCAACCCCAACATCTCCACGTTTCTCATGTTTGGCACTTTCGTTGTTCCTTCGACGACGATCGGTCACCTTCCTCTCCAACCTCTCCCTCAATGGTTTCCTAGCCTCGTCCCTGTCAGGACTGGAGGCTCTCTCCCCAGGTTTAGCCTCGCAGTTCGATCGTTCCTCCAACCGTTTGCCTCGACTCCTGCACTTTGGAGATGCCCGTTCCTCGCGATCCTGTCTCTCCTCGGTCTCCCGTCTCTCTGGACTCTTCTCCACGCGTCCCTCAGCCACGCAACCAACCGATACGTCCAGTCGTCGATCCAGAGATCTGAACTCGGTGGTGGACTCGCAGCCAGTGAAGTCCAGCTTATCACGCACCCTCCTGGCTACTTGGATCAGCTCAGCCTGGAACTCTGGACTGCTCATGCTCCTCTGGAGCGTGTTCTTCCCGTCGAAGAGTTTCGAGCGTTGTCGATGATCGTCCCCACGACGAATCCTCTCACGATCCTGCCATTCGGGGATGCTGGGAGTCTCGTTGCCCCGACGTTGGTCTTGTTTCGGTTCATTGTCCAGGATACCGGTCTCTCGTCCGCGTCCCCGATCGCGATCGAATGCTCGGTTTGGGGCGGACAATTGCCAGCTGACCTGGGCCTTCTTGGTCTCTGCTCGGGTCTTGAACAGACGGGAGCGTCGCGGCGGTGGCTGGATCTCTCGTTCGAAACGACACCTGGCGTCGTGGGCGCAACGAGGATCATTGGGCGTCGCCTCGTTCGCCATCTCGAGCAACGTCGGCGGTGCTGGAGCTTTGTACTTCTTCCTAGCCTTGTATCTGCTCTCCACGCGCTCCTTGGCATCCCTGTCGATCCGACGACAACTAGAGGATCGGCCATCCTCGACGTCGATCGATTTCCCAGGGTTAGACCGCGCCTGGAGAGACGTGACCACGTCCGGGGAGTAGCGAAGGTCTGGCTCGCTACCGAACCTCTTCAGGTCAGAGACGATCTCGGGTTGTTTGGCGTCGGATTGGTAGCGTCTGCAGTGGCGTTCGATCCTCCTGGAGCGAGGCTCGGCGACGTTCGACGCCGAGGTGCTCCTGCCACGGAAGGGACCATCGTGCTGAAACATCGTCTAATCTGTGATGGTTCTTTCTCTTTGTTTGAGGGCAGTTTTGCTTCGAGAGGGATCACGTTTTGTTGGGATGTGTATTGTCCGTGAGAAGAAGGTTGACGAGTGGCTCGTGTACCTCCACTCTAATTCACAATTCACCAGCTTCGGTCTAATATAACTACAGTCAGTATTGACTGAGATAGTGGTCCATAAGGTGGTGTTGAGATCTAAACACTCGTTAGCCTTCTTCTCACGGTTGGACAGTGTCTACTATTGGGGAACTGGAAAGATGTCACCTGGTTTAAGAGAAGTGCGACAGTGGTACTTGTTTAAATTTAGGTAAAAGGTCTCTGGAGCTAAAAGAGCTCGAATCTCGAGGCCCTAGAGAAGGGAAGGGTGCAAATGTAGCGAAAGTAAGCGAGAAAGAAACAATGCGCGGAGTGGAGATGACTTTGAGCACTTGAAAAATTGTAAAAAAAAACGAAAAAATTTCAATTTTCGAAAGTTTCGATTAAATCGGTGACCTAAAGGTGACGAACTCTTCTTGCACGTACTGGACTCCACGATCGGGCTCACATGCCTCGACCTCGTCCTCTTTCCAGCTCCTACCAGTAGCCATAGCTCAACAAGTGTTTTAGGATGGTGAAGGCATTGAGAGTGGGGGGAATGTGTTGGAACGAGACCAGGATATTGGACTATTGGCCAGACAAGTAGACTGTCGGGTCAAGGACACTTTCTCACGGACGAAGATCCACTTTTTTACCTTCTCTCTTTGGGTGTCACCGTTTTTGTAAACGGAAATGCCTATCTCGGAGTGAACGTACACGACAGAGACAGAGAATGTTATCCTCTTCGACTAGACAGTTCACTCGACCGCGATTTTGGCCAACAATGTCATTCGATACTGTTTCAAGGTCATGGAAGGATAAGAAGAACCTCGACTCGTCGAACTATAAATATACGCGAGCTGTGCTATACGCAATCCCTCGACACAACCACAATAATCGCTTCTATCCACGTGTGTCGATATATCGAGGGAGGTATCCGTCGTTATAACGAGGTGCACGTCTCTATCTCCTAGGGGACACTGTAACCCGCAACGACACGATCTACGTACGCGAGTTATACTATACGCACCCCTACAACACAACGACACCTCCTGTGTCGTTATATCGAGGGAGATATCCGACGTTACAACGAGGTACGTGTCTCTATCTCCTGGAGCACACCGTAACCCTCAACGACACGATCTACGTACGCGAGTTATACTATACGCAACCCCACAACATAACGACACCACGTGCGTCGTTATATCGAGGGTGATATCCATCGTTACAACGAGGTACACGTCTCTATCTCCTAGTGGGCACCGTAATCCGCAACGAGACGATCTATCTAGGTCGAGAGGGTACCCGCAAATACACGGTGAGCTCGTAGCGAGTGTTTTACCTTGCCGAGGTCGCGCGAGGACGCGAACGTCGGTGGTCTACGGCCGCTTATGGTCCCGCCGTTGTGAATGATGCTCCCGTTGTCGGTGGCGCGCAGTCTCTGATTGGGTGGCTCGGGCAGGACCTTCCGCGCCGCGGTAGGCTGCTGGGACCGATGCCTGGCGAGCTCCCGAGGAAACGACTGGGACCACCCGCGGCTCGTTTCCGAACCCGGCAGCCCGTTCGAGCACATGGACGCGGCATGTTCGTCCCGCGAGTTGTTGCTCCCATTGTTGCCCATCCTCGCGTCCTTCGCGTTGCCGCCTCCTCACGAGAAACGCGACCCGTCCGCCATCGCGCATCTGTCACACCAGAAACGTGCGATAAACCTTCAAGTTGTCCCCCATTCTCTCTCTTTCTCTCTCTCTTTCTTTCTATACATATAAATATATTTGTAATAAGGGTAGTATATAAATCATTTATATATATATATATATATATATATATAAATAATATGTGTCTACCATTAAATAAATAAGGGTAGTATATAAATTATTTATATATATATAAATAATATATGTCTACCATTAAATAAATAAGGGATATCTTATCTCTTAAGAGATAAAGATATATATATATATTCTCTCTCTCTCTCTCTCTCTCTCTCTCTCTCTCTCTCTCTCTCTCTCTCTCTCTCTCTCTCTCTCTCTCTCTCTCTCTCTCTCTCTCTCTCCTACAAAGAGTAATCTATCGAAAGGAAGCAACGATGACGTCAGGGATGTCAGAAGTTGCTAACTAATGCCTGATGTTTGCTTTAAGGACCTTCGAAACGTTTACCTACATTCCTTTCTACCTTTTCACGAGGTCACGCGATACCTATCCTCGTGCTTCGTACCGAATTGCATTACTATGCGTTTCTTTGTACTTTTTTGTATTCACTAATTTTGTATTCTTCTATTCAGAGTTCATTGCACCGTTTTGAACGCGATATCACCGTGTATCGAGACAAACTTTACATCGTGATCTGAATTAACAAAATCGTCGAACTTATTTTTAAAAATACTTTGCAAAAAGTTACTCTGTAAAAGTTGCTCAGAATGTCGACCTTGGCCCTAGACCAGATAATCACCAAACACGTAATCTTTTCTCGGGACGAATTCCTCGCGTCGATGTGAACCAAAACATCCTTTCCCTTTCGGCCAAATCCAAGGATCAGTTACGAGAGGGAAAAGTTGTCGAGAGTCTCTCGATCTTGAAGTGTCCCGTATAGTACGTGGAACCTTTTGCTCGCAGAGCCACCGTGTCGAAAAAGAAGCTTTCACTTTCGAAAACCGTGACGGTGGATCACTGTTCGGTCTCGATGAAAACCGTGTATCCACAGCGCGAAGGGCTGAAAGGGAAAATTCACGAACACTGTTCGAGAGAGACGTCAAGGGGAACGAGCACATGGACGCGGAATCACCTGTTCACAGGAACAGGGTGAGAGGTGTCGGGTAACCAAAGAGGTACGAGACACACCAAAGACGATCGAATTGTACTCTATAAAACACTGATTTTCCTCCTCTGATATTTTTCTCTAACTATCTCTACAATGAAGATACAACCGGGAACATTTTATACATTTAGGGGGTCGAGCCATTTCGAACTTTAGCTATATATTTTTTCACAGTTGTGCTAAAAAAGAAAGTACGGTCCTACGAATATAGTACTCTATAAAACACTGATTTTCTTCCTCTGATATTTTTCTCTAACTACCTCTACAATGAAGTTACGACCGGAAACATTTCATACATTTAGGGGGTCGACCTATTCTGAAAGTTGGCTATATATTTCCCCACAGTTGCGCTAAAAAAAAAGTACGATCCTACGAATATTGTACTCTATAAAACACTGATTTTCTTCCTCTGATATTTTTCTCCAACTACCTCTACAATGAAGTTACGACCGGAAACATTTTATACATTTAGGGGGTCGAGCCATTCCGAACTCTAGCTGTACCTTTCCCCACGCTTGCGCTAAAAAAAAATTACAATCCTACGAATATAGTACTCTATAAAACACTGATTTTCTTTCTCTGATATTTTTCTCCAACTACCTCTACAATGAAGTTACGACCGGAAACATTTTATACATTTAGGGGGTCGAGCCATTCCGAACTCTAGCTGTACCTTTCCCCACGCTTGCGCTAAAAAAAAATTACAATCCTACGAATATAGTACTCTACAAAACACTCATTTTCTTCCTCTCTCATTTTCCTCAAATCGCATCCACAACGAAGTTACGCCCGTTACACGACACACGTTGTGGAAGAAGGAGCACAGAGGAAAAGACGTTTACCCCTCGTAGCGAAGAGTCGTCGAACTTGTCGCGAAAGACTCTCTCTCTGATAGATAGATCGTTCCTGGTTCGCGTCGATCCCGAACTCGCGTCCGTTTTTTCGATCCACGAATCGATTTTGAAAGCTTCCGGCCGGTTGCCAGCGGGAAACGGGGATCCGCTAGAAGCGGACCAAGTCTTCTTCTTCCGAGTTCTACCTTCCTGACTGATTCGAGATCGAGACGGGCAACGTTCCCCGCTGGCTCGTCCATCGAAGCGAAGCGAAGCGGCAGGCAACCGAGATACCAGCGATAACGGGTTTTGCCTAACGGTTTCGAATTGGTTCGAGAGACGCGATAAATCGACGAACGACCCAGACCGGATCGCGACGCGGTAGATCACGCGTCAACGGAGACGCGCCGCGGCCATGGCTACCCGTGGTGACACACCCGGTGACGGATCCCACCGAATGGAAAACGAACAGTCTGAAGAGTACTACATCATTATGACCATACATCCTCACGATTTGAACGGTGCATGTGCATTCAACGATCGCAATTCCGTTTCCAAATAATGGATTTCCGATGTGGAAAACCATGTGGATTCCAGGTGGAAAGAACGTTCTCTCGGTCAGGTACCGAAGGACGTTTAACGTTTATTAAGCGGTGTGAGCTCGTACGACGAGACGGTACAAACTCTACGGAGTGGTCTGGGAAATTGTTTCGGGGCGTGACTTCGTTGTGGAGGCGGTTAGAGGAAAATGACAGAGGAAGAAAATGAGGGTTTTGTAGAGTACTATATTCGTAGGAGTGTACTTTTTTTGTAGCGCAAGCGTGGGGAAAGATATAGCTAGAGGTCCGAATGGCTCGACCCCCTAAATGTATAAAATGTTTCCGGTTGTAACTTCATTATAGAGATAGTTAGAGAAAAATGTCAGAAAAAGAAAATGAGTGCTTTATAGAGTACTATATTCGTAGGACCGTACCTTTTTTTTAGCACAACTGTGAAAAAATATATAGCTAAAGTACGAAATGGCTCGACCCCCTAAATGTATAAAATGTTTCCGGTCGTAACTTCATTGTAGAGATAGTTAGAGAAAAATGTTCAAGAAAGAAAATGAGGGTTTTGTAGAGTACTATATTCGTAGGACCGTACTTTTTTTTTAGCGCAACCTTGAGGAAAGATATAGCCAACATTCGAAATGGCTCGACCCCCTAAACGTATAAACTGTTTCGGTTCGCACCTCCATTATTGGTGCAGTTAGAGAAAAATGTCCAAGGAAGAAAACGAAGTCTGAAGAGTACTAAATCATTAACACCATAAATTTCCACGATTTGAACGTTGCATGTGCATTAAACGATCGCAATTCCGTTTCCAAATAATTCCCAAAACCTCGAAACAACTTCCCTGGAACAGAACGGGAAAGAAATGACGCAAAAATGGGAAAGTTTCCGAGTCAGTGGACGCGATTGCGATCCCATCGACTTTACCGAAAGCAATTACGAGGACGATGACATCCCCGCGCGGAAAGAACGGTGCACGCCTGGCTAGGTTCAGCTTCGAGAGGTATCGCGCGGCGACACTTTTTCCCTTCAATCGTTCTCGGCGATCGTAGGTCGCTTCGAAAGCACAGCTTAAAGTCGGACAAGCCGGGAATCTCGCGTGCGCGATCGAGAACACGCCGCGGGGTAAGGAACGCGAACGCGTGCCATTCCGCGTCGATCCTCCTCTGAAAACGTAAAACGCGACGTTGCGTAAAGCCGAAGAGAAAGTTGCCCGAACGCGTACCAAGATGCTTGAGAGCGTATCGTCCTTACGTTTCATCGCTTTTTTTTTCGTCGTTTTATTTCGACGACGGTATATACACATAGGTTCCCTGTTTAATGCGCGCGTGAAACTTTCGAAGAAGACGGATCCGTAACGATCGCGCTCGATGGAGTTTCGAACGCCACGCGCGCGGGCTTCTGGAGTTTCTAAAATGGCTACAGAGTACGTGCACTACGTTGCACTACGGTGCACTACGGTGCACTACGGTGCACTACGGTGCACTCCAGTTCACGAACGGTGACTACTTGGGGCACGGTAGCTTGAGAAATTTACAAATTGACGTTTTCCATCGTGAAAAATTTAAATTAATCCGGACAAATTGCATGGGGAGATTGTTAATATTCCAGCTAGTAATTAAATATCTAATCAATCAAATGGGGAAAATCTCAAACAATTTTGAAATTGTTAGTGTTTCATCTCGTAATTAAATATTTGATTAATCTATTTTGAGATTGTTAATGTTCCATCTCGTAATTAAATATCTAATCAATCTATTTAGAGATTGTTAATGTTCCATCTAATAATTAAATATCTAATCAATCTGTTTTGAGACTGTTAATGTTCCATCTGGTAATTAAATATCTAATTAATCTCTATTTTTTTAGTTTCAGTTATTTTCAGTTTATCGAGACTTCTTTATTGTTCATTAACTCGAAATCAACGCCAAGGTGGTGTCACTGGTGACTTACAACGATTAGAATTCTAATACTCGTGAACATTTGAACAATGTTACTCTCGGTTAGTGATACTACGAAATAACAAACGATACTATGGAATAACGTTTCCCAATTATCGAATATTTCTATTTTTTACAATACGGTACATTTTCATGTATGGAAAATTGACGTGGCGGTCAACTTATTGACATCGCTTAGACGTGGCCTCCTTCAGACTGGTTAGGTACGAGTTTCGCAGTGTCGATTCAAGGGGATTGTTATTTCGAGCGTACTGGAATCTAATCGAGGTGCTTGGCATTCTACCGGAACGTGCCCTCTAATGAGAAACTATGAAAGATTTTAGAGAAATCCCGATTAATTAATCCTGAGCGATGGTACGGACTGTGATAGTCACTTTTCGTTTGGAACATGGAATGTGAGAGTCACCTTCGGTTAATAACGTACACTGTGAGAATCTCCTTTGTACAATAATGTACACCGTGATTATTACTTTTAGGTCGTACCATGGACCGTGATTATTACTTTTAGGTCGTATCCAAGGAATCGTGATTATCACTTTTAGGTAATAATACCAATCGTGATTATCACTTTTAGGTAATAATATGGATTGGAGTTGTTGCTTTTGGGTAATAACTTGAACTGTGATCGTCAGTTTTTAGGTAATAACGCGGAATGTGAGAGTCTCCTTTATGTAATAACGTAGACGGTAATTATTAATTTTATGGTCGTACCGTGAACCGTGATTATCACTTTTAGGTAATAATACGAATCGTGATTATCACTTTTAGGTAATAATATGGATTGGAGTTGTTGCTTTTGGGTAATAACGTGAACTGTAATTAACAGTTTTTTGGTAATAAGATGGATTGTGATTATTATTTTTAGGTAATATTATGAATTCGATTGTTGCTTTTAGGTAATAAGATGGATTGTGGTTATTATTTTTAGGTAATATTATGATTTGGAGTTGTTACGTTTAGGTAATAAAACGGATTGTGATTATTATTTTTAGGTAATATTATGATTTGGAGTTGTTACGTTTAGGTAATAAAACGGATTGTGATTATTATTTTTAGGTAATATTATGATTTGGAGGTGTTACGTTCAGGTAATAAAACGGATTGTGATTATTATTTTTAGGTAATATTATGAATTGGAGTTGTTGTTTTTAGGTAATAACGTGGATCGTGAAAGTCTCCTTTATATAATAACGTAGACGATGATTATTAATTTTAGGTGGTACTATGTACCGTGATTATTATTTTTAGGTAATAGTATCGATTGGAGTTACTGCTCTTGGCTAGTAACACAAATTATGATAATTAACATCTGGTACCAGCATAGACCGCAATTATTACTTTTAGGTAATAATATGAACCGTAATGGTACACGTTTTACAATAATATTCTATTACTTATTATTACTTTTAGGTAATAATACCAATCGTGATGATCACTTTTAGGTAATAATATAGATTGGAGTTGTTGCTTTTGGGTAATAACACGGATTGTGATTATTATTTATAGGTAATATTATGAATTAGAGTTGTTATTTTTAGGTAATAACGTGGACCGTGAGAGTCTCCTTTATGCAATAACGTAGACGGTGATTGTTAATTTTATGTTCGTACTATGTACCGTGATTATCACTTTTAGGTAATAATACGAATCGTGATCGTCACTTTTAAGTAATAACACGGATCGCGATAGTCGTCTTTACGTGAGAACAGAGCTCGTGATTATTATCATTAGGTAATAATAATGTAGACTTCGATGGTGACTCTTGGCTAATAACACGTATACTTGTTATCACTTTTAGGTTGTAATATCGACTGCAATGCTCACCGTTAGGTAATCGGTGTTAGATTCGAAGACACCTAACTCAACGTCTAACAGAGAGACGAGGACGATGTTCGGCTTATGAAAGTAACGGATTGCGAGGAAACTACAATGTAAGCATCATTGAAGATTAAGTCCAACATGCGGTCATAGGTGTTGTGGAATTCCATTGCTTGGTATTAAGTAGGTCGAGAGCCTCGACACACTAGAGGCTGCTAGTGTTTCGTCAGTATTGGAAGATGTTTACAACGAGAAGCCAACTAGGTGAAACGTAGTCACCGTGTATCTACATTCGTACTACTGCTGTTGTTGTTTCTTTTATACTCATTTTCACGAAGATTGTACAACCTTGTACACCTAGCGAAAAAAAGGTTTAACGATCGCCCAGGAAACTCTACCATATCGGTGGAGCTCACGTGCACAGTGTTTACCTCGATGGAAGAAAGTAAAAAAATTCAACAACCTCTTTTGCAATATTATTGAGTTGCTTGGAAAGTCGTTTAGTTTTTTTTTTTTTTTTTTTTGGTGAAAACGAAGGTGTAATTTAATCTTATTCAATTGTATATTCTCCATTTTGGAAAAGGAAATGAATTTACGAATAATGAAATAGTAACGAGATATTTTTATGTACAATTTTTTGATACACTTTATCAAACACGTGGTGTTATTTTTTAATTCGATTTTTACGAATTGAGCAATTTTAATGCAACACTGAGGAATTGTTCTGGTTTTTCGTGTAAAATGTTTGTCAATTTGGAAGGGACGATTTTTTGAGAATGTACCGAAAGAGAAATAAAAATATTTATCTCTTAAACCGAGACGTACGAAACGATCGCTATAATTCTTCAGGTACTTCGAGAAAACTGATTAGATTCCCTTGAGGATAAATTAAAACTTACGAAAATGTTATTTTTCGATAAAGAGTAAAACTAAGCCCAATTTTTCTTCGAGGAAAATTTTTTTAAAAAAAGACTACGACAGAGGTCCACGGTCGATTAATTTAGAAATAATTATTTCTCATCTAAACGTACATACCTTCGAAATTGGTTAATTTAATAACTGAAATAGAAATAATAGTCTCTCCCAAATGCTCGTAACGACAAAGCTACTTACATACCTTCAAAATTAATTAATTTAAAATTAATAATCTCTCCCAAATTCTTGTATCGATAAAGTTACGTACATACCTTCAAAATTGATTAATTTAGAAATAATAATCTCTTGTATCGACAAAGTTACGTACACACCTTCAAAATTGATTAATTTAGAAATAATAATCTCTTGTATCGACAAAGTTATGTACACACCTTCAAAATTGATTAATTTAAAATTAATAATTTCCCGCAAATACTTGTATCGATAAAGTTAGGTGCACACCTTCAAAATAGATCAATTTAAAATAAATAATCCCTCCCAAACACTCGTATCAACGAAGCTACCTACCCACCTTTAAAACCGATTAATTCAAAACAAACAATTTCTCAGCCAAACCCTCTTGTCGACAAAAGCTACATACGTACATACCTTGAAAATTGCTAATTCGACAAACCAAATTGATACATTTCCACGGTATCCGTACTCTCCCCGCAAAAAAAAGAAAAAAATAAAGAAACACACTATCTCGAAACTCCGTTGAAAAATTCCATCGTGATTGCCGCGCGCTCCGAAAGTAAGAATTTTTTCTTCCAAGCGACCGTGTACCATCAACGAACTAGAACCGGGCGCTCGTGAGTTACTCACCGAAATCGTGTAAATTCGTTACCAGGATCCGACGGTGGTTGCGCGTGTTGTACGCGTGCGTCGCTGGGCAGCGCGGCTGCGTAGCCGGTCGGCGCGCCCGTGACAGGTGGATCGAGAAAGGAAGAAAAACGTGTGACCGATCGGATCGGATCGAATCGGATCGAGGTCGCGGTCCTCGTGCGAAAAAGAAAGTCTTCCTGGGGCGCGGACGAGTCCGATCCGGTAAATCCGGTGAGAGCGGACGAGCCGCGACTGGCTGTCAGCTCGTTTTTTGCGTTCTCTCCTCCGTTCTCTCTTCGCTTTCGACACCGAGCTGCCGCGTCGATGACCGAAATTCGTTTAACGAGGTTCCGCACACGGAATCCGTAAAGAATCCGAAAGTCGGCGAACCGGCCCGCGAGCCACACGGAAGAGACGCACCATTGGACGTGTACCACCCTACGAGCGATCCGCGAAAACGTTCCACGCACGACGATAGTGTATTTTTCTTTTTTTTTTCTTTTCTTTTCTTTTTTTACGCGTATACGCGCGACCGAGGCTACGCGCGCGTACGAATTTCGCGCGAACGATCTCGCGACGACTACTCGGTGCGCGCGAGCGAGCCAACGAGCGACCACCTGAGTAATACGCGCACCGATCTCTACGGCCTACATTCCAGCACTTGGAACGTTTCTAGAGATCGTCGTTGCGTAAAGTGAGGAGGACGCGCGCGGGGACGCGAAAGCCGCGGTGCCACGCGTCTCGCGAGGTCTTCGTACGAGGGAATCGCTACCGAATGATCGTCGATGCTCGCCGGTGATGATTCGGGGAACCGGGGGATCTGTTGTCTCGGGAGTGGGTTGGAAGATTCGGGCGGTGGGTTCGCGATGAGATGATTTTAAATGGGTAGGGGGGTAAGAATCGATACGGAATCATTGAGAGTCATTGTGTTTGATAATTTGGGGAGGGATCGGTTGTTTTGGGAGTGGGTTAATGGGTCGGATTACTGATGCGGAATCATCAGGAGTCATTGTGTTGATGATTTGGGGAAGTATCAGTTGTTTTGAGAATTATTTAGAAGCTTGAGTCGGTAGTTTTGCGATAAGAAACTTTTAAATAAGTAGAATCCAAAAATCGATTTGGAATCATCAGGAGTCATTGTGTTGATGATTTGGGGAAGTATCAGTTGTTTTGAGAATGATTTAGAAGCTTGAGTCGGTAGTTTTGAGATAAGAAACTTTTAAATAAGTAGAATCCAAAAATCGATTTGGAATCATCAGGAGTCATTGTGTTGATGATTTGGGGAGGGGTCAGTTGTTTTGAGAGTAGGTTAGAAGCTTGAGTCAATGAATTTATGATGAGAAGCTTTCAAATGTTGAGTAGAGTCGAAGAATCGCACCAAAATGATTGCGAATCATTGTGTTGATGATTGCAGAGCGATTAGTTATCTTCTGAGTAGATTAGAAACTTGAGTTGAAGGATTTAAGATTCGAAGCTACCAACTATTAAGCAGAGCCAAAGAATTGCTACAGAATTGTCGTGAATCATTATGTTAATGATGTTAGAATTATTTTCGGAGTAGAACAGTTCCAATTGTTTGCAAATATTTCAGGAAAAACTGTACTTGGAAAAAGACAGTACTTGCAAGTAGAATACTAATTGAGTAAGTTTGTTTTATATTAAATGTGATCGAAAAGGTTAGGTCTGATTTAGACCTATTTGAGTAGGTTAGGTCTATGATCGAGAAGGTTAGATCCAATTTAGATCTATTTGAGTAAGTTAAGTACGAATTACATCCGATCGAGTAGATGAGGTCTGTGTTAGATCTGGTTGAGTAGGTTAGGTCTGTGTTAGATCCGATTGAGTAGGTCAGGACATTCACGAGTGTCGGTGTTTGGAATAAATAAATACCGTTTACGAAGTAGAGTAGCGCCTTGCATAATGTTCGAAAATCGGGACTCCGATTATCAATATGCCGGGCACGCTTAGAGAACGTTTTGTCGAACTGAAACGGGACACTCGAAGTGGGGATAATGAATGGAAGACAATGGCTGAAGTTAAACCAACCGTGTTTTATGTTCGTAAGTAAATGCGTCACGCCTTAACAATTAACCAAACCGTTAAGTTTTCCTTCCTCGTTCGTGTTACAGTCAATGTTTTATGTTTTCGCTTTTCACAAACACCAACATCTTGATAAATAAATCGCGATCGGAGCTTCAAAAGTGGGCTGTGCGCCACTGACTGACTACCACGACGATGAAAGTAAACAACTCGCATTGTTCTATCCTGAGAAGTTGATACATGGTATAGAGAGACTGTACCGTATACATTCGTGGAAACGATAGTAGCGGGGGCTGACTGCCGATCACGAATCCGAGCAACGCATTCTGCGCGTAACCGAGACGTCTACGAGAGTAATATTTCTTCCCATTGAAAATTCTCCGTGAAGCACCTCGATGTAAAATATTACTTCTTACGAGCAGTGTTCGAACCCTTTAGGTACGACGCATCAGATACAGGTACTCTAGGGTACGAAAGCTTCACCGCGACGCACCGTTTCGCACGACTGCTCTTTCGAGAGAATCTCGGATACTGGAGGTCCGCGAGCACGCGTTGAACCCGATACGCGCAACACGGTTTTCGGGGAAAAGGCGAACGAAGGACGAAGCAAATGAGCCAACACAGTCCCGTGTTGTCGGTTTGCTCGTACGACGATTAGTCGCGGATCGTTAGCTCGGCTTCACGGAACGCGAGCAGCCCGAATAGTTCCACGATCTTGGATCAATCTTACGCGCCGGACCTTCGCCTCGATTTCTCTCGTAACGGTCCAGATGTTACAAATTTCAGACGATACCGTAATTGAGCAGACCGTCCGCGTGACGAGAAGCCACGAGATTTCGCGGAACAAGGACGTCGAACGACCGTGAACAATTTTTTCACAACTTCAAGCAATGTTCCAGTCAAACGGAACACGGAAGCGATCGTTAAATCACGCTGCGAAGAACTCGACGACCGTCGACAAAAGGCCACCAGGTTGTTCTTGCGCCTAATTATCGACAATTACGATCGTCGAAGGGCGATTCTCGAGTTTCGGGCGAACGAGATAAAAGCAAACCGCGCGAAACGTTATCCACGGAACGAGAATAGCGACCGGGGAAGGAGAACGAGCGAAACGCGTAACCGGTTATCGTTTAACCGCCCTGTAATCGTTGGGTCTTCTTGTCTCTTGCTCGCACCGGAATTCCGATTTTTTCATTTCCTCTTGCCCCACGAACGACCGCCTTGTTCGAACTCGTCGCTACAACGACGATCCTCGATCCAGATCCTTGCGAATACGGACAGCGGGATAAAAAATTCTAAATAACCTACAAAACTCTACCGTCCGTACCACCGTGTCGGTAACACGGCTCTCAAGGAAATTCTAAAGGCCTCCCCACTCCCCGTAATACTTATTATCGCGTCTCGTAGGTGGAGCGCGAAAATTTCCAAAAGGAACGATAATTAGAGGGTAAATAACGTTCCGCTGGTTCTCGGTTGAAATCGGCGACCGAGCGAATTTTCCCTCGGCTGGCAAAGGCGAATTCCGCGCATTCCGTGACTCGACGTCGAAGCAAGGGGGGAAAAAAAAATCGTCGACTTATCGAGCTCGAGGTTGTCGAGAATGTGCGCGCCGATACGCCATCGTGCGATCGTTTCTCCCGTGCCGACGGATCGGAACACGCCGCGCGCGTCGCCCTTTCCGTTTCGCTTCGCGGAGCACCGTTTTCGGAAACACGTTGCCACCGGTACACGATTAATCCGCCACGCGGTTTCGTTCGAGAAACGAATAGACCGGGGGAAACGGTCGGCGAAGAATTCTGCGCGAGGGACCAGGGGAACAGAAGGAAGGGCGCAGAGGGGTGGAGAGCGGCAGGATGTCAAGAACGAGCACGGATGGGTTTTATTCGCGAGGCATTTGGGTCAGGCGCAGTCGCGCAAGTGCACCGCGGCGCACCCATTCCATTGGCACCTGCGCGCATGCGCTAGCTGACATCCTAGTACTCGCTACTATCGAGGAGGTTCGATCGGCCACGAGCGAGCGTCGCTCCTTCGTCGATCGATCCGCGGATGGGATACAGAAGGAATACAGAGAAGCGGAAACACCGTGGGGGATTGACGGGTCGATCTCTCGGATGGAATCGCCGGCTGCGTCGTGTCGTGTCGTGTCGCGTCGCGATGCGCGTCGCCATTAGAAATCGGTGAGCGTAGTTTCTCAGGAATTTTGGTATGCGGAAGGAAAGCTGCGAGGCGAGGGTCGAGGAGTGATTGAGCGAAAGGTGGAGGGAAGAGAAAAGACCAAGTGACGGCGGTGTGCTAGCGTGTGTTGCACTGGGCACGTATCCGTGTGCGTTCGCGGAGTAGAGTGGTAGTTACCGGGAAGAGAGAGAAAGAGCGAGCGAACGAGAGGGAGAAACGCAACGATGCGAGAATGGAAAAGAGCACGGAAGTTTGGGCGCGAAGCAGAGGTAGATGGCGTTCGGTCGTTTGGATACTCGATGCTCGTGCAATGGGCTGCGGATCGCGGATCGCGCATGCACACGTACACAGGGCGAACACACGTGCGAACACCGATCACCGTCGCGATACCACCATTCCAGTGCGCTCCTTTCTCGCGGTCCGCACACTTCAATGCGCATGTGAGCGCACATTTTCTGTCCGACAGCTTGCCAAGCACCGCGAACGCGTACCTGCGCGGCACGCATTTTTTTAAACGTCTTTATAACACAAATTGCTGCCGAAGGCTACCTCTAAACCTGACCTCGAACGATATTGCAAAATCAAAACAAACGTGGAATCAGCTGGGAAATCGTTGCACAAAATTCTGTGGGACGAAAGATCTAGTCATTTACGTGAGCAAGGGGGTTATTATGGGATATTAACATACCAAAATGAAACATAATTCTTGAGCAATTTTGAATAGCGACATCTGGAAAGCTAAATGCAAAGGTGTTCTTTTATTTACAAGTTACATCGTACACAACTTTAACTTCATTTTTATCTTTACAATTGTCGAATATCTACGCTCGATATTGCCCCCTTCTACCATCCTACAAAAGCCCGTTAAAATCGGAGGGGGACAGTGCGAGTACTTCTCTCGCGAAACTCGCGCCGAAAACCGCGAATTGCGCGCGCGCGCGCTCCGCGAATCGAGATACACGCTTTCGCGGAACATAGCGTCCATTGCGAAACTTCCTGTGTCTGGCATGCGCGCGCACGATCTTCGATAGCGACGTAGAATCGGACGTTTCTCAACCGCGCTTTTTCCCGCGTACCCGTTCGATTCCACAAAAGACCAACGTGAACACCGAACGAATTCCGCGATGTCGTTGCATATAACGTTCGTCGTGAAATTAGCGGAGTCGAGGCGAACACCTTTCGTCAACCGAGTTAAAGGCCGTTGTATGCGTCGACTCGTTTTCAGCGAGATTTCCGCGGCGATTGACTCGCTTGATCGCGTAGAGTGTAACGACTCTATTCACTATGACGTGGATTGAACTTCTTATTTTTGCTATCGAACGAAGTATCCGTTTAAGACACACGTATACATTTAAACATATGCTTGTCGAAGTTCCTCAATTTACTGTAACCGAATTTTCCGTGTACGCGTCTACTTGCGAATCTTCGACACTTTCTTCTTCGTTACATGTGTTATTATTATAGATGTAAACGCGCATTTTAATCGTCCTACTTGGCGTACCCGATCGCGATGAACCTGCCCATCCGTTCGTAAGACCAACGTCGAGAACCGGTCGTTGGGGCCCGATCGTCGACATCGCGGCAAAGCGAAAGCGACTGCCGCGATCGTCGTTCTAACCTATGACCCGGGCGCGGATACCATTTCGGGTCGTACCGATGACGACCGACGCCCCCGAAGGTTTTCGCAGTGGGTGTTTGACGCGAGTAGGCGGTTGTCTACCGGCGTAGATTGCACAAACAGATAATTCGATGAGCCGTCCTCGACGCTGACGGACAAAGAGTGCGAGCCGACGAAAAGTGAAAGTTGCCCGCGCGAGAGAACGTCGCGAGCGATCGTTGTAACGGTGCCTGAAATTCGAAGGCGGTGTATTTCGTCGGGGTGGGAGGGGGGCTCGACTAGCGACGTCTGGCGCTTCCGTGGGAAACGTCCCGTAGACGTCCGACGGACGCAACGCTTACAACAACGGTTCACCGTTGGAAAATTCGTGGCTCGTTTCCCTCCCGACGAGTAAAGAAACAAACGTTACTCGAAGGAAGGGAAGCTGCAGTTGAACGGGATTCCGAGGGAAAGGAAGTTAAACGAAACGAAACGCGTCGTTGCAGGGCCGTGAAGAAAAGAAAGAGCTGCAAATCGCGACGGTTCGCTGCGCGAGAGACTGTGCCGCGTTCTCAGGGAAGCCGAGAGAAAGACGATTCTTTGCGACCCGTGAGATACCTTCTCGTTAATTAGAGGCAAAACGACGAACGAAAGCCCGATCGCGCGTAACGAGCGAACGCGATATACCTACGCGTAGTCGCCCACAGGGCGCGGTCTCGCAGATCGATCCTTTTCTCTCGACGGTCGATCGAGTAATTCCCAGCTTTCCAGCGACAAAACGGGCACCGACGATTCAATCGAAAGCGGGATAGAGGCCAATAAAGATCGCGCGAGTCGATGGCTTGCTCACGCTACATAAACACGAAGTAATGGTGGGGATGAGTCCGTTACTTGAATCGGCCGTAGAAATTGTCGCTCGAAAGCGGGAATCACAGTCAATTACTTAACCGTTCTTACGCGTGTCTCTCGTTTTATTTTGCATTTAATTGTTCGCGCAGTATCTCGAGGTTGGGTTCAGGCCTCACCTCTACGCATCGTTATTATTGTCACGGAATTATTATTTTCACTATGACCTTCGATCGAACATCTCTATTAGAATTAATCTTGCAGTCCTTCTTTTTTGCATAACGTTCCGGTTTTTCCTCTCTACTTATTCTTCTCTAGGTTCTATTTCGTTTACGTTATTGTCAAAAATATTTAAATAGTATAATTTAAATAATATATTGTAAAACTTATAGTTTCTTACCAATTATATCATGTGTTACATGCACAATTATTGTAGAATGTGCGAGCAGTGCAATGAATGAATAAAAAAAAAAATATTATTTTGTTCCCGTTCGATACGTTACAATAAAGACGGAAAAACGTTGTAAAAACGGAAAGAAGGAACGATCTTCGACCGAGAACCGACTCCACGAACCGGTAAGAACGAAACGGTGCAACGAGGCGGACCGGTCTCGCAATTTTCTCGCCAAAGCGCGACGACACTTTTACCGCCTTTGACGGAACTCGATCGAACACGAAAACGGTCATTCGCAGTGTCGATGGCATCCATTGCTCGCGGAGGAGAGGGGAGAGAATCTAGTCTGCCGTGAACACGGAATCCGCCGCTACGAAAGAATCACGAGCTTAAATCGGTCGTTATTCGTCGAGATACTTGAACGAAGAAAACCACCGCGTCGGCACTTTACTCGCGAGAATATGCGCGTGTTACGCAACCCGACGCATTGAAATAATAATGCTCGGCCTTGCGAAAAGTGCCTCGCCTTCTGCACCGCCTCTTACAGATTCGTTCGAAGACCGATCGAAAGTTGCCTCGAAAGCGAACGAGTGTGTAAACGCGGATTCGCTCGCAGACGGCGCGTGTCATTGGTCCAATCAAGTAGGAATATTAGTTGGAACATGGAATTCCCGAGATGAAAATAGATACAGGGGCGCTACTTTTCCCATAGGGGGAATTCACTAAGCCGACAGAGGGCTCACGCGACGCGTTACGCACTGATTTTAATGAGATCGTAGACGGAGAAAATTCTTCTCGTAACCTAATTCGAATGACCTCTACGAATTATAATTTTTTGCCAAAGTGTATACATTATTCAAATGTTCATGGTCGATGATTTTAATAAGAATTGTAGAAAATTTTGACCCGTACACGTATTTTTAACAAATAGTAGATTTTACATCGTTAAATGTGTGTAGAATAAAAAGTATATACAATAATTTGCACAGAATCTCATTACGTTAACGATAATTACATCTTTTTTTAATCTCTATATATCCTGCGTGTGCTTTAAGTACGGCATTAGTTTTTTTTAATAACATCTCGATTAATACCGTTCCATTCATCTCGTAGAATGTTTTACAACTGTACGACTCGTACGTATACGACTTTAAACCCTTTTTTTCAACAATGCAAACATATCAAACATAGATGAATTATTTTTTAATTCTCTATCGATAAAATCGATGTATAACGTACCATGTGGTTCCATTGGTAAGTGTAAACAAAGCTCGCGCTCGCGGCATAAACGTTGAGCGCGGAGCATATAACGGGGCAACGTCACGGCGTGTTAACGTTCTTCTGATTTCGCATGCGTGCTATTCGCCGACTACTTTTCGGTATAATTTTTCCGACCGGTGCTACCGATCCCGACCACGTCGTATGAGCCTAAGAAATCTGTAAGACGACCGAGCAGCTTTCTATCCCCGCGAAAGGAAACGTTTGCCGTCGAAACGATCGGTTAGATCGCGCGGGAGAACAAAAGAATCTCGTTTGGAAATCAAACGTCCGCGGCACGCGTTTTCGCTGATCGTTCGAGCGAGCGGCACTCGTTCGGTTCAACCAAACGACCGTAATATCGTGGCCGCTTTCGTTTCGTCGCGCTCAACGAAATCACGCGCATTGTCTTCGGGACGAGAACGCGTTTTCTTCCGCGAGCATTGTTTCCCGCCTCGGAATCCTACAATACGACATACGTGCACGACTTCCGGGCAAACTCGTCGCTCGTTTCGGAACGCAAGCACGAACCGAGGAAATCGGTCGACCTGCGAAGTAACTACGAAACAACAAACCGTTGGAGTCGATTCTCCGTCCGATTTCAAAACGATCGATACCCATGAGTTTGCATCAACGGTTCAATATCTCGACCGATTGCTCCTAATCATGTGCATTTGGTTATTGGTATCGTTTTTTCAATCACACAGAATGCAAACTCGAAAACGCCGCGACGATAATCTTGCCGGGGTCTAAGATTTTACGCAAAAAAAAATCCGGTTCGTGGAGTAATTTCGTTCGTTTTTGCGACCGAACCGTTCAATCCGAGTCAACGGAACGTAAAAGTAGTTTTAGGGAACAAACGTTTGTATACACACCGATTGTCAATTCCACCGGGCTCTTCGTTCCACTTTTCTTTGCTTCTCACCGAGTCATCCCACGTAAACGATCGAAATCACACGGATGTCACTGCGTAGACAAACCGAATACAAGTCTCAATCAGGGTGACAAGGCCACGTAGCATCGAAATCGTCTAACTGTCCACTGTTTCGAGTTGTCTGCTGGTAACGTTGTTCGTTCTCGTGGCAAAACTCGCGATGCACTGAAGCACACGCGCGTTCGCGGGATCAAATCTCGAATGCGCAACGCCGCGATTACTCGAGATATATTTTACGATCGTACGCGCAACGATTTCTCGATACCTTCGTTCGTACGTTCGATATCGTTCGACGTTTGCTTATAACGTCAAAGAAGCGGAGACGTTGCGCGGAAAGCGGTGTGAAAGATTGAGAGGAAAAACAGAGAATAGCGGGAAAGTGAATGAGTGAGTAATAATACGAAGAACGGAAAGGAAGAGAAAGAGGAAAGAGGAGGAAAAAGAGAGCGAAGATTGAAAACGTGGTACGGCACAACGTATCGAATGTTCGACGTCTCGAAGAGAAGTGTGATTCGCGCGTTCGCTATCCTCGAGCGCGACGCGAAATCGGGACTGAGCGTCGACCCTCAAATCCCCACCCCTAAACTCCGACTAAAACCGTTCTCCTACCTCCGCTCGGAACTTTAGCTACCTACCTTGCTCTGTTCCCCACTACCGTGTAACGCGTCGCGTTTTCCCTCCCTCTCGCTCCTTCACGCTGCTAACCTTTTCCTCTCTACATTCCTTTTGTCGTGGCTTCTATTCGAGTATGATTTCTCGTTCGAACGAGATACGTATAGCCATCTCGCGCTTCGATATATTTATCTACAGAACGTGCGATTCGTTGGTAATTTTAAAACAATGTTCGAACTGTACCCTTCGTTGAAGAAGAATGAAAAACCTATTAACAAGTTTTATGTTTATCTCCTCTTAAGGAGATCCTTACGCATATATAAATAAATAAATGATATAATAATTGTATTGCATACTTTAATCTATGGTATTGTCTAGACGATGACAATTTGCTCAATCAGCTCTATATACAAATGCCTGAGGCATGATTCGAATTATGCATGAGGAGGCCAGGTCCATTGATGCTGCGGAGGTTCTTCTACCAAATTCTCCCATGGTTTCCACTCTTCCATTTTCTCTGCCAAAGATATTTCATACCTTGCTTGCATCATAAGTTCTTCGACTTGCCCGCAACCTATTTTTTCTTCTACAGCGTTCACATCGCTGTTCTGTAATGTCATAAACACAACATGTTAAACAATTTAATTTGAGTTAATAAGATGTGTTTGAGAGATTGTTCAGTACCTGCTGCACGATCTTCAACCTGTCTTGGACAAGTTTCTCAGTATGTATTCTGTAAACAGACTGTGATGGCAATTTAGCCAAAATGCGCAAAAGTTTCGTATACAGTGTATTAAGTTCACGATGAGGATATCGCGATACGGCGAGGCCCGTTAATCCTGTTGTCTGAAAAAAAGAACAGCCATTAAGGTGTAAAAATGCGGTAGTTTTCAAAATAACATATAAATGGAAGAGGATTTGGTTATGTTTTGAATGACACTCGAATTTGAGATAAATTCGGCATGACCAAACCTTTTCTACATCTTGATCGACCTCTACAAATGCGTTACCTTTTTTAATACTCCTGCCATGATCGAAAATATTATCCGATTACGAAAAAATTGATTACGCGACCAATCCTTAAACAAACTTTACGTCTAAAACTGTCTAAAAGAGATACATGCTTGTAGTAGCAGCAGCACTGTCTTATTACACTATCATTACCTAGAGGGCTTCGAATCAAAGAGGCACAAAAGTTGTTTCGAAGTCTGATTGGCTAGTGTCCTAAACTTCATCCATAAAAGAATTTAACCTCATTTTATATCACTCAAATTCATTCAACTTTCTCATATTTAAAAGAAAAATTAATTTCTTTAACTTACGTTCATATTACTAATACTTATGCAAATTTAAAGATTATTTATTTCTTTCTTTGTCTAATAATAGGAAGCTAATGCTAACAGTGAACACATTACGTCTTAAAATGCTCCTGTAATAGAATGTCTGCCCTTCAGGAGAACGTTTACCATTTTTACTATGTTGTCACCATCTGAAAAAAATTACTAACTGCACTACATGCTTGCTATATCATCCATTCTATAGTTTAAATGAGATATTTTCTTCGAGATTGTTATTACCTAATAATCCTTATTGTGTAACAAATCGTATGATTATTACGCATCTTGCGCTACATTTTATAAACAAAACCTTGAATAAAAAAGGTAGTATATAATAATAAGATCACTTTAAAGATAGAACATTTATTTGTACGTTTTCACGAGTAAAGGTGTTTATCGATTAGATTTAGCGACACGCTCAAGTTCATCTTTCTTTTTGATCGCGTACGAATTAGATGAGCCTTTGGCAGCATTAATGAGTTCATCAGCTAAGCATTCGGCAATTGTTTTAATATTACGGAATGCAGCTTCCCTAGCACCGGTACAAAGTAACCAGATTGCTTGATTCACGCGTCGTAATGGTGATACGTCCACCGCCTGTCTCCTGACTGTACCAGCACGACCAATACGCGTGGAATCTTCTCTAGGTCCTGAGTTAATAATGGCTGTCACAAGAACCTGAACCAAATGAAATTATATTTTTATCACAAGTGTGTGAACATATACAAGTATACATACATATACATAACTAATATATTTGTACACACAAAAAATTCAACAGTATTAATTACCTGTAAAGGGTTTTCACCCGTAAGGAGGTGAATTATTTCAAAGGCATGTTTTACAATTCGAACAGCCATTAACTTTTTGCCATTATTTCTACCATGCATCATTAAAGAATTTGTCAGGCGTTCTACTATAGGACACTGAGCTTTCCGAAATCGTTTCGCTGCATAGCGTCCAGCAGAATGTGGAAGATACTTTGCATTTTTCTCTTTGACAGCAATGTAATCTTGTAATGACATATCATTGACCTGCACATCGTCACAATTCCAACGACCGAACAGTTTAATTTCTGGTAATTCTGCAGAAAGTGTTACTGGTAAGGTCGTTGTGGTAGGTACCACTACATCATCAAATGTTTCCATGTCAGCCATGGTTTATCTGCAAAATAAAAATTTGTAGATTAAGCAGCTCTATGTCTTTCTTAAATGCAGATATTTCAATAAATTTTGACATAAAATAACAAGTACAATATGTGAGAAACGAGGAGAAACGATGCAAAGTGGGTAATTCATTTACATGCGAACAATTCTTTTAGCTCTCTTATAAACTTTAACAAGAGGACCACATCTACTTTAAATTTTAAAAATTGATCCTGGATATTTCGTAATATCAAGGATACTATATTTTCAGAATTATTTCTTTAACAGATACGCAAACACTAAGTAAAGTTTCCTCGTGTCAGATGTCAATGAACACGATGATTTCACGACAAAAAAAAATGCGTGTAAATTTTGTTTAACCGGATCACATATTTGAAACAAGTATCGGTATATCACAGAATTTGAATAGAAATAACGCTCATAGTAAACATAAGTTATGTTGAATATGAAATTTTATCCGAAAAGCACTAATTACAACTTCTGTTGATTCAAAATATATGAAAATCGTAAAAACATGTGGCCATGTGGTCACATGTATGATAGTAACACTTCAACTCATAATTTGTAGAGCATATAATACGTATACAATCACTGACAACCTCTGCGTGTTTCCGACGTTTTAATATCACTTTTTTTTACACGACCGGCAGGTAAATGCGTCGAACCTCCGAATTTCTTACCATACAACTTACGTTCACGTCTTCGTTGTATCAAGCGTGAACAGGAAAAGGCCATGACACTAGAGGCGCTTCGGCCTGTGATTGCCGGATTTCAATCACTCTAGTCAACATTAACGTACGACATAATAATATTCAAAGTTTATAGTGTCTATTGATAACGTCGAGCAGCGTGTTTTATTGCACAATTAATGCATATAATTTCGGTGACGAATTCATTCTTTAAAAAATTTGTAAGCCATAGAAGAGTTTCAGGCATAAAGTTGTTAATTTGACTACGACGTGTTTACGGCAGTTCTGTAAACGCACAAGCTGAAACGATTGGTTCGTGAGTTGCCATTTTGTGCGTGTATTTATGATCAGTTCTATTTAAAACGTGTACTGCCGTCGAATTTTAGTGGCTTCTCGTTAAGTCGTCGTCATCACCCAATAATACGGGTATAAAACAGTTCTTTCTAGTGTGTGATAAAGTGGCTTTTGTGTCATGTTGAGGGTTAGTACCGGTTGCCGAGTAAACCGGTACATGTCTGGAAGGAAAGTTCACGCTAAGTGCGAAAGATGTCACCACTGAAAAATCTAAAGCGACTTCCGGTTTTTGGACAAAAACGGTAAGGATCGTTTATACTTTTATTTTTTATTCGCTGTCATTTCGATGGATCACGGTAATTATTCATAATAGATAAATTACTTACCTTGCTACGCGTCCGCTTATTCGCGTGTGAAATATGATTTATAGTAGGTAAGGCGCGAAGACGGGTGAGAAATGTATAGGATAAAGACATAAAGCACGTAGATCTGTATGCTGTGTCTCTATTGTTTCACGATTACATAGATATCTCGTTCGAGCATAAACGCAATTAAGCGCTTAGCGTCATCGTTAAAGTTCCATAATTGTATTCGCGTAAAAGCAATTACGACTTCACTCTCAGCGACAAGCCATTTGTCTTGGAGAACAATTAACGAAGAACTTGCAAAACTGTACCCGAAATTTTCTGCGTAACATTTACAATCGAATAATACATTTACATAGTTACGTAGAATACATTTTGGTAAAACGTTTTTTTCGGTGTAATTCTTTACTCTATTAAAATCGAAGAAAACGACCGAACAGTACTTCAATAACAGTATCGAAAAAGAATTCTTACCGAGTATACGGGAAATTTGTCGTTTTATCGTATTACGAGCGACATTATGGACTAGCGTGTTCCTTCGGTACGTTTCGTATCGTATACCAACAAAAAGGTCGCGGTGAATATTTTCCTTTGATAGCCCGAATCGCACGAGGGAATCTTTGAATCGTTCTCGGAATATACTTGAACACCGATCAAGCTGTTTTTCGAGCGTAACGCAAACACGACCTAAATACGATTGAGGGCTAATAAGCTAATGTTACAACATGCATATGTGTCACACGAGATCCTTCGACGAAGATCAAGACTGAAAAGACACTACCTAGGGATTTCGTTAGATTTGATTTCGTAGGTGTTCTCCTCAGAAACACGGTGAAAAGTAGCCGGACGGGCACTGGTAGCTAAACCGTAGGGGGTTCGAGCCTGGGGTGTATCCTAGCAACTCACCGAAGACTACCGCTAGAGGGTAGTCATTCAGTAACGTAACTATGGCTTTTGGTACCTGGTGCACCGACACCTTTCCCAATGTTCGTTCTTTCATCGTCCTCCCGCGATTGACTCTATTCTCCGTTAGTTATTATTCATTCGCGGTGCGCTCGTTTCTTTCTTTCTTTCTTTCCCGTTTCTCCATTGGTTCGAGTATCGACTATCGAACCAGGCGGTAGACTTACAAGTATCTTAACTATTTATATCTCGTGTCGACGACAAATCCGTATAAGTACGCTCGTTCGTCTATAACGTGCATTTACATTCACGTGTTGAAACCTCGAACTCTTCTTACGTGGTCGAGCTTTGCGGTGACACTCTTTGGTAATAAGTTATTGGAGTAAAAGAGAGGTCGGCAACCACGTAGATACAAGTACCTAAGAGTTAACGGCTATATTGAATTTCTCTCTGCGTAACAACCTTGTCAGGCTTTTAGCGAAACTAAACAGGGGAGCACCGACGAGACGAAAGGATAGCGAACGGCAAAGGACGAAGAGGGAGCTCGGGTTCATTTCCGAGTGCATGTATATGCGCGCGCTTGTATACACGGTATTACCAAAACGAGCGGAGGAGGGGGGCGACGAGCCAGAACGGTGGAAGCGAGATAGAGTGCGGAGGAGGGCGTATAGGTGGAGTAAGCTATATATCGAGGCAAAAAGTATGACAGGCGATAAAGAAAGGAACGAAGGTAAAAGGAACTTCTAGAATATTTGGCAATAAATGCACCGAGGAATAGATAGGTGGGTGGAGTGGAGAGAGTATAATACGAAAAGGGTCGGGAGTAGGAAGAAGTTAAGAAATACGGAGCTACTTTGCCACCGACGGGAAGCACAAATAAGGGACAGAATACGTTATAGGTTAGAATCTCGCCCGAGAAAGGTGTTCGAATAGAGACGAAATTATTTAACAATAACCGTGAACGAAATTGTAACGGTGTACTATTTTTCTATCTCTTGTTTTCTCGTTCGGTGATTCTCGTTACTTTTCTATTTAAGTTCCGTCGGTAATTTCGATCTCACGATTGGAAATTTATGGAGGATTCCATCGTGTTCGTTTCCTTGTCGGCGTGAACCGAAATCGGGGAAAAATCGAAAGCTGATCCGTGTCTCGAGTAGAACGGTCGACGTTCGTGTTCGTGTAGCGATAAAAAAGGGCAGCGAAGCGAAAAGGGAAAGGAAGAGAAGTTGTAACGATTAGGTGGTACGGTTGGTGTGTCCGGTGACGTTGCGGTGGGAAGGGTCGATGCTGATACCGACGACGTAGAGAGCTCTGTTACGTACATACAAGGGGTCGCTGCATATTCGCTGACTTTTCTCGCATGACTCTTACGCCCCTCAACTTCGAATCAAAGAGTAAACGCGCTGTATGGCTGGTTTCGGCTTCAGCTTTGACTCCTGCAGCAGATATTGGCACACGGATATACCGTGGCCCGACCAAACACCAGAGAATACGATCCGTTTTATCTCGTTCCATTTCGTTCCATTCCGGACAGTTCTCGCGGAGAACGACGATAAATAAATTCGTTATTCGTTTTCGAATATGCGTTGTAAATTTCTATCGTCGAAATCCTCTCGACGAAAAATTACTACTCCCTCTGTTGTACATTTTTTTTTTATTTTTTTTTTTCAAATTTTCAATCCACTTTCTCCGGTGTTACAATTTCGTAACCGTTGGTTCGGATCGAAATTATTGGGTTGTTCGGAAAGTCATTTTCCAAAATGGAGAATATAATAATTTAATAAAATGTTTATACGCTTTAAAGAAAAAATCGTGTTTCATTTTCACCAAAAAAAAAAAACGAAACGACTTTTCGAACAACCTAATAATTACCGCGTAAGCGACGATTAATAATAATAATAATAATAATAATAATAATACTAAAAGCGTTCCCGTTACAGCGTTCCGTGAACGGGCTTTGGCGCGAAGAGCCCGAGGTAATGCGCGATGTGTAAACATAAGAAAATAGATGATGAAAAGGAAAACGAAAGTGGCGCGAAGAGAGAAAGAGAGAAAGAGAATGAGAGAGAGAGAGAGAGAGAGAGAGAGAGAGAGAGAGAGAGAGAGAGAGAGAGAGAGAGAGAGAGAGAAGGAACATTTTGCGAGGGGCGTTTTCGTGCAAGAAAGGAGGACGTTAAGTACATTTCGGACGTTTGTATAGAGCAATTAGTATTTACAAAAGGGGTAGGTGCGGTAGGAAGCGAGTTTGAACCCAGGGGGAAATTCAGTCCGTGCAATGGGAACGGGAGTACGAAATCGGTGCGCGAAGGTAGATAGAAGATAGAAACGAAACAAGAGGGGAGAACCGAGTGAAAAGAGAGTCGAGCAAGGGGGTTGACGAGACCACATGCTGCGAATACTCTTCTCCTCGCCTACTGTCCCCCTTCCCCCATCCCCCATCCCAACCCTCCTCCTCCCTTACAGCTTTTCGCGGCTACTATTATATAGTCCTCTTCCGACGCCCCTCTGATGCTGCGCGAACGCCCCACTAGCGCCAAAACGTGACGAGATTTTTTACCGAGATGTTCTTTTCCGTCGTTTTCGTCTTCCTTTGGTGCGTCTCAAAGACGTTCTCGTACCACGTCTCCGTCCTCGTTCGTTTCGCTATCGGATACTTAAAACCGAATTACTTCTGTATCGGTAATTTCTCGTTTAAGTAGTCGTAAGAAAATTCTTCGAGTGGAAAGAAAAATATCGAGAGTATTGATATTAAAGTATAAAAATATTAAATATCGACGTTAATAGAATGGCAATATTTTCTCTCGGTACCGTTTACCCAACTTTTTAACGTACAATGGATACACGTGCTGGTAAATAATTCATAAGTTACGAGCGAACCGTTTGTAAAAAGTACGGTGAAGGTGTCAGCAGTCCCGGAGAAACGAACGCGTGTAATAATAACGATAGCGAGATGTTCGTCCGCGTCGGTCCGTTGCGGCGACCCACGAAGGTGTTCCACACCGAGCTCTCCTCGAGTAAGGCTGTTCCGGGGACGAGGGTGGTAACGGGGGCCGAGAGGAGGGAGAGCTTGCGCGAGACAAACGCGAGCGAAAAAGGGTTGCGAAAGCTCGTAATTTCTCGCCCACGGAGAGCCATCGGGCCGGCCCTCGGTAGTTTTAACGGTTCATCGACGGTGGTTGAGTTCGAAAGCGAAATTCCAAGTAAACGGAGAAAGCACACACACATACACCGCGCGCACGCGGGGACGAAATACGTTCGGGATACGCGAAACGAGAGATCCGATCGAACGATAGAAGCGCGTTCCCCCCTTCCATCGAATCGAATCGAAGGCTCGGCACACGAGCCGAGTTTCGAAGAGAACCGAATCTTTTGAGCGCGAACATCCGCATAGAGAGATTCCGCGCTAGGCAATAGCATCCGCGAGGATCGACAAGGCCACGCCCATCCGGATATCGATTCGTTGACAGCGGTGCTTTTCGCTCGCGCTTCGAACATACCGAACTCGTAACTAACATCGTAATCGTCTCTGATTGTATCATCCGCTTAACCTCGGTGGTCGCTTGTCTCTCTCCTTTTGCTTCGTTTCGTCGTTAAAGGTAGATCGAAGAAGTCGAACGATAGAAAATATTCGCGTACCCTACAACGGAGAGTAAAATATCCCCGACGAACGAGCTTCCCGGCCGATGGTATTTAAAACGGATGGGTAACGATATTTCCTTTGATCGTGAATATTTACCAGACGGGAGGAGCGAGTAGGGATAGAAGTGGGGGGGGGGGGGGGGATACGGAGAGAGAGGTTAAATTTCGCGATAGAAAGGAGAGGAAGCGGACAAAGTGCCAAGGGAGAGCGAGGGAATTGAGAGAGAACGGAAGGAAATAGAGGCTGATAAGGGACGAGGCGAAGATGAAGAGACGTCAAGGACTCGAGGGAGACTCGACTTGACTCGACTCGAGTACGCGAGGATGGGTGTCGTTCCATCGAGGGGTGTTTCGTATCGACCGTTATTCGGCTCCGCCTATTCCAGAGTACCAGCGCCACGCGATTTCTCGCTCTTGTTTCCTTCCAAACTTCGTACAATCCAAACATCAACTGTGTGTAAGCTGTCGACTCGACGCAACGTTCGTTCTCGCGTACCACGCGAAACACGTACGTACGTAGCTACGCGGTAAACCGCTCGTTTAGTCACATCTCCCCCCACCACTACTCTCCCCGATGAACAACGATATTATCTCCGGAACGGTCTTCCGATTTTACTTTAAGAGTTCGTATACGTATTTACGGCCTTCTGTTCTCTGCACGATCGTGGATAATAATACCGTATACAACATTTAAACGCGACGCCGTAACGGTATAAATCGTTTCGCATTGTGTTACTCCTTACGTGCTTCGACAATCGTGGTAGATCTTTTCGTCGCGTTCAGCGCATTAGGTACGTTGCGCGACGTGTGTCGTGTTGCTTTCGCCCGTCGCGAACTCGCCATAAATTAACCACGATCTTGCGATTCGCGCATACAGCGTTATACGCGTGATGTACACGACTGTATCGTGACTAGAAGGAAATGGTACGCGCGAGCGAAGACGAGCAGAGGAGGGAAAAGCCGGCGGCTTGATTGATGGCGCGGAGAGAGGAAAAGGGACGCAGGGATTATGCGGTGGTGAAGCGAGGAGGGGACGCGAAGATCTAAAAACACGAGACGAGCAACGGCAGGCAGCGTCAGGCAGTGGGCAGCACGGGCGCGCAGTTTTCTTACGATATTTACATTGTTGTTTACTACCCGCCGACAGAGTGAAAGCAAGTCGAACATTTCACTTTTATCGGTGAAACGTCGGACGTGCCTTTTTTTCGCCGGAAAAATACCGCAATTTTCTTCCATAATTCCATGAATTTGCTCCTTTTGCCTCGTTATTAGCAAATGAATGCGTTTGACGTTGAACGAGGGAGCGTTCCGACGATGCGAAACGATAATTGAGGGTGAACGACTCTCGCGCCCCGATACTTGCCGGTAGGTACCGGAGTATATGGTGTGAAGTTTCATAAGACTGTCGGTCAAACGAGAAAATAAATAATTCATTCCCGTGATTGAATCGGCAATTTGTTCCGCGCGTAAACGCCGCGATAACGAATTCTGGTGTTGTCTCTTGCATCGAAATTCCATCGTTTTTATTCGACCAGATATCGAAAGTGCTCGGTCGCGTCGGTGGAACGCGCGCGCGCACATATCAATTCTTTCGCGACGATTTACCTGTACTTTATTGAAGAAGTAAAGTACCGATCTTGTCACACACATACTTCGAATAGGATCGATGCACCATAAAAGAGCCGCTGACATCTGTTCCGCGGTTCTGGAGATGCGACACTATGTCTGCAACGGTATTCAGAAGACAGATATACATAAATGCATACGTAGGTATATCGTGTACCACAGACGCGAGTATGAAAAAGTCTATCCCGTTCGTTCCATCGTTTACATTAAGGCGCACCGATAGCGGTAGTACATCGTATAATAAAATCGAACGAGCGACGTAAATACGTATTCCATTTTTTTTTCTTTCATTCTTTTTTTTTTCCTTCTTTCACCAGATTAGATAACGTGCGCGCGGGGAATCGATTCGTGTGTTACAGGTACACACATAATAATTGTTACGTCGATAAACGCGTTTACGTAGCGTCATCGGGACGGAGAAGTGTAAAAAGACGGTGAATTTTTCGGTCGGGACGTTGTTACGAAAAAAATACAGTTGAAATTGATCTTGACGGTAGACTCTTGACTCAAGCCTTTAAAGGGTCAAGTTCCACTAAAACTATTATTAATGGGACGGGGAAACTGCTACGTCCATTTGCTCTTAACCACGAACCACGTCGTACGGTTCATTATGGGAACTAAGAATTGTCGAGGAGAAAGAGATGGTGCTCGAGCAGAGCCATACACAAGCGCGCGCGTGTTCCGTGCGCGAGGGAGAGAGAGGTAACGAAGGGAGAGCAGAAGAATGAAGTAAGGGGCGAAGTGGTACTGGTGTGTTGTGGGGAGAGGGAAGGTTGTGACGAGGAAAGATAATAGGAAGAAAAGAGCAGGAGCAACAGAGTGACGGAGGGAAACAAAAATGTTCTGTATCGGCCTCGGATGGGGTCTAGGAGAATATACGTTACGAAACTGTCAAAGATCAAAGTCAACGTGTATACGATGCTAAGTCGTGCGTTTAGGGTAGACGACGCGCACACGGTAAATGTATTATGTTAATACAGGACGAGGAAGGGCACGTACCTTTCAAATAACAGCGAATCGAAATGTAACGATCCCAACGATGCCCCGAAGGCGGATGAAAACGAGCATCGGCGGACATTTCGATGGAATCGATGACACGACGGAATCTTTGATAGAACAATATCGTCGCAACGTAAGCGGCGGTCTTAAGCGAGTTTAATTTCGTTTTCTTCGTTGAACTCGTGTACCAAGTGTCATTTGTCAACGACAAATGCTCGAGCTTGCCGCTGGTGTAGCTCGCTATAACAACGTGTAAGAGACGATAGACGGAGAGTATAAGAGAGTAGAATGGAGGGTGGAACATAATAGAGAGGCAGAAAGAGAAAAACAGAGAAGAGTTTTGTTTCGATGTATGTTCATACATACGGTGGTGCCCGCAAGCAGGGCTGCTTCTGCTTTCGACGAGGAAAAGGAGGAGGAGGAGGTGGTGGAGGTGAGGAGGGTCTTCTAGCTCCTTCGGGCTCCTTCGTGCTCCTTCGTATTTCTCCAAGCTCCTTCGGCTTCTTTTCTTCTTTCCGGGTTTTGCCACGCTCACCGTGACACCACACGGCCTTCGGTAGAAGACGACGGAGGACGCCTGTGCAGAACCCTCGCCCTGCTTCTAACGGTTGCCCAACACCGGAAACCGACAAATGGGGCCCCTCTCCTATTTTTCAGTTTTTCTCGCTTCGATCGTTTACGTTCCCTTTTTCGTCACGTTAACGTTCACAGGTGTCTGGGTTTCGATGCACGAGGTAATTAAGCGTCTTGCAAGGACGACAACGTAATACACGTATTCAATGCTCCGAGAATACGAGAATATTTCAAGCCCGTGTAAACGTACAGTTCGTGTACTCAATGTCGCGAACGAAACATGTAGGTTAGTGTATTTACAGGGCGAATAGATCGAGTAGTGAATTCGAATAGCGTCGTTCTATAGACATCGTTATACACGTGTACAATATCGTTGATATTAACAGCTTGGAACATTTTGTGGAACGCTTATAGGTTGAGTGTATAAAAGCGGTATTTAACGTTGGATTCGCGTGCGAGGAAGCGAGACAAATAAGAAACCTTGTCTTGCAAAGCAGCGACTTTTTTTTCCTTCAATAAATCTCGTCCAATGCGATAAGACGTTTGATCGATTGCGACAGTGTTTCTACGACGATGGAAAAGATTTTGTAGCGACTGTTGAAGGTAGCAGAGTGGCGACTGGAGCGACGGATACGGTCCTGCCCGAAGTTACCCGAATACGGTCGAGAACGGCCGATCTTGGTGGAGGCCCGTAGCCATGTGTTGCGGTCTGCCGTGAGTGCTTTCTGACAAGGGAGGTGCGGTGTCTGCGTTTTTTCTTTACTCGTCACAAACTAGAAAACTGCGATTTTTCAAGCAGGCCGACGAGCTGCGCGTGGCCAAGGTATCGCGGAATCGTGTCGAAAAGACTCGGGTGTGCCTGAATGCGAGCGAAGTTCGACATTTGGGAAAGAAAGTGTGTGTATTTCTCGCGGCGTCGGCCGAACGAGACGACGAAGAAGGAGCTGCTGCTTCGTCTCTCGATGTGTACGCGAGCCTATGCTCGTGGTGTCTCTGTGAGAGTGCGCGATCGAAACGAACAGCACCGATCCGGACCAGTTAAACACCGGTAGACGTTCGCGAACGCAAAGACCGAAACAGAGGCATCGAGTGGAAACGAAGAAAGAGAGAGTGCGCATGATAATCGTATCCTCGATAGCTGCCGGATAGAGACGCGCAGGGTGCTGCGTGCAAACATCTTTCTCATTCTCGCTGTGTCTCTCTCCCTCACTCCTTCCCACGTACCTTTTCCATCCTTCTGTTTGTGTCTTTCTCGATACCTCTGCCTCTGTTCTTGTGTGTGTATCGGGATGAGCGCGCGAGCAAACGAACAAACGAACGAGTGCGCACGGGCATGCTCGTTTCTGTGTTGGTACTAGCATCATCCCGTTCGTCGTGTTTTGTGTATTCTGCTTGTAGCGAGTGTCGCCTGGACGTATTGGAATTATCGTGAATATGGCTCGTTAATTACACGTCGCGAGCTTCGTAAATTTGTAGCCACGATATCGTTCCGGTTCCCGTGAGTTTGGCGAGCGGCTATTGGATCTATCGGAGCTCGAAACGTTCCTCGTTGCTCGCGTCGACAGAGAGAAAGAGAGAGAGAGAGAGAGAGAGAGAGAGAGAGAGGGCGAGTGAGCGAGAGGGAGAGAGAAGAGAAAGAGAGAGATAGAGAGAACTCGAGCAGTGTACGCGCCGTATTCCGTACTCCCAAAAGGTGCTACGTATCCTCGTTCCTATGTTGTGCGTTGGTGTTTACCCAGTGTGACGAAAAGTGATGTGCTCGCGATGTGCCCGCGTTAAAAGATAAAGCGGGGTCTCAAACAAAGATAAAGTGCAACGTTGAAAAGAGAAGGAGTCGGAGTGCACGATGTGGGAAAGAGACAGAGGTGAAATGAGAGAGTGAGAGTGAAGGTGGGCAAGCAGCATCGGTTAACCACTACCGAAAAAGAAGAAGAATACAACGTCGCGCGCAGATAATCGACTCGAATTCGATCGAATCTATACGATGAACGGTTCTGTAAGGTGTATTTAAATGTTTGACCGTTCTTCCGCGAGTAGTGTAACATCGAGATCGGGTCGAGAGTGGCCCGTTTGTGCGTGCGCATATATGAACGTGTGAACAGGGTCGTGAGGTGAATATGCGGCGTGTCACGAGACACTCGACATCGTCGGAAAATTGATCATCCTTCTTGGAACTGGATTACCTTACGGGATACCACTGGCGTCGATGAATCCATACATACGACCGATAAACGGATAGCATCGAAAGAAGGAGAAATACTTTCAGAAACGCTGGACTTGGTCGGCGTGTGTACTCTTCTAGTCGCTGATACGCGCGCACAATGGTAAGGAGCTCGTACTTCCGTCGAACAACACTTTTCGTGCGTGCTCGCGCGTGTGTTCACGCGGGAGCGTGTGCGCGCTTATGTCGTGCACGTACATGCTCATCACTTGACCGTTGCGGGGACGCAGCGCGTATGCGTACTCGTACTCCGAGTGTGTGCGCGTTGGCTCGCCTCGCCTCGTCTCTCCTAGCCTCGAGTCTCGCGAGCAAAAGCGAAGCCGGTACGCGACGTACGTGTCGCGCACACATTCTCGCGCTCGACTGTAGCGATCTGCTGCCTGTCTTCTTCGGAACTGGTATCGTGTACATATTTCGCAGTATGATGCGCGCATTACTTCTACGCGCCATTTACGCTTTGACTGCTCATCTTTCGTATCGTTTTCGCGTGGTTTGATACGACGCAAAATTTTTCACGATCCCGGGTTTCTGGTATGATCGATTATGATCGCGCTCAACCAAATACGATGCGACCTCGGCTTTTATACCTTTCTAGAGTTTTTTTCCAAAGACGCTGTTCGCTTCGTGCCACAATGCAGATCGTTCTCCTATACCTCGTTTGCGCGCACTTTACTTCGCGTCGATAACAATAGCCTCTTGAAATATTAATCACGATTCGATTTCGATCACTTATTGTTCTGATGCAAGGATGCATATTCTTGATTGATCTTTCCCCGTCAGATATGCCTACCTGGAATTGTACAAAAGCCTATACCTAATCCAAGAGACTGAAACGCGTTCGACTCGTGCCAGCGTTCAATCTTTGTATTTCACTGACGGTATTGATCGGGTAGATTAGGCAAATGAAAATAAATCGTTGCGTTTCAAGTTTGATTTAAAAGAGATGATTCTGCTTCTTGTTCGTGTTCCGATATTTTAACGAGCGACTGGCATAGCGTAACACGATGCGCAGTTTTGTGCTCGAATATGGTGCTCCTCGTCACAGGGAGGCATCGCGTTTCACGAATGACGCTACGTCGCATCGAATTCGATCGTCCTCTCACCTCTTGTACCCTATGGCCTTCAAAAAGGACCCAAAACGAATGGCCTTACGGGACAATGTAGAACAATGTTACCCTTTTGTAATTTTTGTCGCGAAATAATCGCCGAACGAATTAAAATTTCGATAGGTTCGCACGAATAATTTATAGCTCGTTTATTATTCCTCCCCCCTCCCCCTGTTGGTTTGGCAATTTAGGTACGAAATCGTTGGGTGAAATATACGAACAACGACCTCGTTTCGTTTTACGTAACGACGAATTTAACGTATTTCTTCCTTTTCGATTTCGAATGCCTAGGGGCAACCATCGCCACGCGAAATCGAGAAGTACGTCCGCAATGGTGGTTTTGTTAGACCGAATCGCCGAACGCTCGATGCACATCCGATACGCGTATCTTTCCAAACCGGTACGCCTGCTGGCGTTACTGCTCACCTCGTCAATTCTCCTTAACGCGATTGTACTACGAGAATCGAAACGTTACCATCGGCCGTTTTCTTCAGTTTCTCATCATCGTTCGACGAAACATTTGATTTATGCTATCCCAACACATCGGCCGAGCGTACCCGTCGCGACGCGTTTACCACTTTATTCGCGTGAAGGAGAAAAGTTTGTTTACATTCTCCGCGGTACAAGTGTGTCCGAAAGGGAGATACAATGGGAAATATTTGGTTCAACGACCGTTACATTTCGCTCGAACATTTTTCACAGCCATCCTGCCACGGAAACGTTTGATACGCCGAGTTTCGTCCCAACGTGTATACATATATGTATGTATTTACGTAACACGACTGGAGGTCGTTATAATGGTTACAGAGCGTCATCGTTTAATACTCGCGCGTTTCACACCGTGTCTTATGATCGCGTGGAATCGATACGGGATTTTCGATGGACGTACCGCCGAATGTTGGATTTACAGTGAGCCGCCGGACCAGTAGAGCCCCCCCCTTCCCCCGCGATCAACTATTCCATCGTGACTCACGGGTACGTTTTAAACGACGAAACGTCTGATTTTCCAGCGAAACGATATAATTTCAATTAATTAACTTGATTGACATTAAACGAGAACATTTTGCCCGGAAGTAGTAAACATACGTATACGTCGCGCGTAGGTATATGCGCGTAGGTACACACGTACGCGGTGCGATACGATCGCTATTGTCGGTTTATAACCGAGAGAGCGGTGAGTGAACCCAAACGATCCTCGTGGAGAGTAATTAGCGGTCGTCGTCGGTGGGGCGGCAACGTTGCCGACCTCGAGGTGTCGTTAACGAGCGGTTTAAACGGTCGCTCTTCTCGAGAGAATGAGAAATCGATGCTCGATCGATTCATCTCGATTGGCTCTCGTATCTTCGACTTTCTTTCCACTTACCACTGTTTCGAGCAGTTTTTCATCCTACCTTTCGTGATTCGCGCGCACGCACCGTCTTCCACCTACGGCTCGTCGATCGATTGTCTCTGATACTTGTAAAAGCGAACAGGATGAGAGCTCGATCGCAGGACATTGTGCAAATTAGTGGGACGTGCGCGCGCGCGCACGCCCGAGAAACATCGTGATTTACATACCTCATTGTTTCGTATACCGTTGATGTTTCACAACATTATTCGTTCGCGGTTCGACCGTAATTTCTTTCGATCAACTGTCGTGAGTAACGTCACGATTATTTATCACCGTACACGGTTTCTCTGTTCGCTTCTTTTTAATCAACTTTTTTTTTTTATTCTCTTAGAGTAGCGTTTTCCAACCCCTGGACCGTGACATCTAATTATTTTTATACTTTTAGAACTTTGTTATTTTTTTTATAATTTTCGTTAAATAATAACTTTTTTTTTAAACTATATTTAATTCTACTATGTTCGGTACAATTTCTAGCGCAATCAATAAATATATACGAAAGTTTTGCATTTGTGGAAATTAAAAATTTTTTTTTGATATCAAGAATTGTTGCGTGTCGCAAAAATCTTATCGGATTTGGAACGTGTCGTTGATTCGAAAAGGGTTGGGAAATACTTTTTTAGGGTGCGCTTCCTGTTTGTTATTTCGTCGAAGGTGAATTACTCTTGTAACAATAAATTACCATTTCATCGGGCAAACGGTCCAGGCATAATTACAGAAATACAGTTCGTTTTAATTAGCGATGTCGATGCGTACATTATTCTAATCTGGAATTGATTAAGCGGCCGACTTTAGACGCACGGTCATCGAGCGACTGTCGTGTTTCCAACGATAACCCTTGTACGATAAAATCGTCTCCCCGTAGCATTGGTAAATCATTATTGTCGTTTCCATTAACGGAATCGTTAGTATTGTCCTCCGGTGTGCACGATACGCTGGTTACGTGACGTTTTAATCCGTGAAAAATATTTTATGCAATTTTATCGCGAATCTCGTAATCCCGCGTCATCTTTTCGTTAATTCGAACGTGCTTATTGTCGTGTATCGAGCACGCGCGTGGAACTCGAAGCGTTAGCCAATTACCAATAACGTAGAGAACTAAATTTTTAACGGTGGTATTTCTAAAATACGAAAGGAAACGTTCCCTCTTAATTCGACTTGAAAAGTTGCCCGCAGCGGCGTCCAAAAGCATTCGGTATTCACATCGACGGAAGAGTAGTCGTAACTCATAATGGTGTAGTTACGTTTTTCGGAGAGAGAGAGAGTTCGAAAGCTAGCCCGATTTTTATTTGTCCATCGTACGATATTGCGTTACGTTCGTCTCTGACTCATATTAAAATTGTCGAGTACTTCGCGAGTACTCGAACCGTGTATTATTTGCTTACTTTATACGCGTACGAGTTTATATAACGTTCAGTTGCACATCCACGTGCATATTTACGTATCTCCTTTGCCCGGAACTTAAACGTTACACGAGTAAAGTTAATTATCGAATTTACAGAAAAGACACGTGCGTGTGCGACATACGTTCGTCAGAGTGCACGGCTACAAAACGCCCGACAAACGCTTCGTCGTTAAAGGTGGTTCGCTAGAAGTTACGCTTTTGGTTAAGACTGTACTACTGGATGAACTACGGAAGGGTATCTGGCATAGAACTTATTGTCCAGAGTTACAGGATGCTTGGCCATTTTAATACAACGATAAACAACGTAACTTTCTCCGCGTGGGAAAAAAGTTTGATCCTTTGCCAATGTACTTCCGTTGGCACTTTTTTCGCGGATACACCTAGCACTATTACATGGACAGATGTACAGTTAAAACGAATCACGGCCAATACTTTCCCGGGGCAGGAATGTCGAGTCTACGGGCAAGCACAAAATGGCTGCCAGCAGGAGCGATCGACCGTGCGTGCGTGCGAGCAAGCGAGTTAGGTGATGTTGTTTCTTCCCCTCTCCTTGTCGCTCTCACAGTTCCTTCCTACATTCACACATGCACGCGCATTCTCTCTGTCTCCCTCGTGTCGGCTTCTCTTGTATCTCTTTCCCTCGCTTACACACGTTTTCAACGTACGTTCGGTCATGCTGTCCCTTTCCTTTCCCCTTTAACCATATAATATCTTTTTCCGTTCAAATTGCAGTATAACCTTCCTGCTTCCCTTGCTCGCTCCCTTCTTTTTTTTCGTTTCTTCTCCGTGTATCTGCCTATCTTCCCATCGAGCTGTCCTTTTCTTGTACATTAGCACGGTCACGCAGGTATCGCGTCTGTGGAAGCGTGTTTCTCTTGTTCGCAGTTTCACCGTCGGAATCGCTGGAACGGCGTTGATTCGTTTCCGTCTTATGCGCCTCTAAACCATAGTTGTGTACTCGGTCGTTATTCGTGACCATGGGACAAGGATTCGCGATGTTCGTGCCGATTGATTTCCAACCTCCTTCATAACCTCGAAAGTTTTGTGTCTCGCGACGAACTGCGTTTCCAATGTTCCGTATCGCCGATCGTGATCTTACGCCCGTCTCGGCTTAGGGGTGGCGTTTCGTGTAGCTTCGTCGCTGTACAATTTGCATTCGAATGGGATAATAGAATTACGGGTAACGTTCACGGAAAGAAGTAATTAAAAACATGACCATTGCCTCGAAGGGTGCAAAGAATAGGGTAGCAGGAACGAGCAACAGCGGCGTTGACCGACTCGTAGAGCGAGCGAGGGTACGTCGCGTAGCATGGCACGACATCGATGCCACTGAAACTCGTATAGGCGTGTTAGCTTCACCAACACACTGTCGTGCTCGTGGCTCTCGCAACGTTCCGCGATCACCGCATACGTACTAATTGTGCGGCGTAACCAGCCAAGCTACATTGTCTGGCATTATGTGTACATGACATACACGCCACTCTCTCGGACGGATGTGCACAGTTTTTCGAAAGTTCGCAAACGCGTATCGAACCAATTTTGTCGGTATTCTCGTTTGTTTTCCCCATTCTATTTCGTGTCTTCGTTTCGTCACAGACGTCGCCACGGGACGTTACTATTCCTCGACAGCCGAGCCGTTCTCTATCGGTACGATATATCATAAATCGGCCACGTTAGCAGTATTGCCAGACTCGCGTCAACGAGCGCGCATTTATCGTGCGAGAAAAACAATCGTTCGTTGTTTTTCCCTACGAGAGCATAATTGCTACAAATCGGTTGTCAAATGAGATTAATGCGACGTCTGACCGTGATCGCGCCAGTGCGCAACAAAAGATATGCCTTTACTAAAACTAAACGATTCGAGCACATGTCAATTACGCAATCATTGTGCGAGCTGTTTTTCGAATCGACGCCGTTTTTTTTTACCGATTTTGTCGCTTCGTAAGAATACGTTTATACAATCCGAACGTAGAGATTGATCGATTCTGAAATCGAAGATGCAGAAATTGTATTTTTTACTCGGTCGTGTAAAGAAATAATTACCAGCGACTGGACCCCCCCCCCTTGTCTTTTGAAGGAACGTTTAAGGCGGAATCTTTTACCTGGAATTGTAACGAGGTTACATAGCCTCTTCTAGCGAGAAATGTTTCTTCGTCGTGATATGTAATGGCGAAATCGTAAGAAAATTATAGCGTGAAAAAAAATATACGTTCCTTTTGAGCGGTGAATTTTATGGATCTCCAATAGTTTATACCTGCCGTGCTCGGGCATTATATCAAATAATTCGCATCGATTCTTTTACGATTATCGTTATTTACGTCCGATCGTAACTTTCGATTTAAAAAAAACTGTGCGCTTTTGTCACAAATTTGAGCAATTGGTTCGATATATTCCTGTTTACGATGGGGATATATCATTCTCCGTTACACTGAAAACTAAATTGGAATTTACGCGGAAGAGTATTAAAACGATAGGGAAATCTTTTTTTAGAAATCCATATCTGTCTCGTTCCACCGAGTATCGATATTCCGATCTCAGATAAAAGTTGGCAGATAATCAGCGATAGGTGGTAATTATACGCTCGTGTATCTTTGGTTTTTCTGCGATCCTTGCGATCGGTCGCTACTTAATTTTTTTTTTTTTTTTTTTTCCCTGTAAACCGATATTATTGGTAGAAACGGATCTTCCGTGACAAAAACGTCTGGACGGTTGGGCTCAAGGTTTTAAACTAAGGGCAATATGGACACGGTGAGTCCGAAGACGTCCCTGTGAGAGTACAAAGGATAGAAAGCGAATGGCGCAAAATGACGAAAGTAGGAGCTAGAAGCGAACGAAGGAGAGGAAGATAAAGTATGCGAGGGAAAAAGAAACGACAAGGAAAACAAGCGAGGCTGGAAACTGAAAGAGAAAGAGATCGAGACTGTAAAGAGGGTAGAGAAGTATATGGAGGTACAATAGAGCCAATGCAGAGGAGACGAAGGCGAAAGACTCTGCCTCGAAGAAAAGGTAGGTAGACTTTGTGAGCCTATAAAACCCCACGGACCTAACACAGATGGAATCTACCAATACAGTTTGCCCATGAGCGTCGAATCGTCAACCCGTATTTACGATACACAGTTCTGTTGCGGCAGCTACAAGCAGGTGCGTCGACCATTTAATGTCAGGTCGAGATTTGCGTACATACATATACATGGTTGTTGGTCACTTGGTCATGAACGTGTATTTCGAAAGTGTTTGACCCGGTTCGGGTATCAATTTCATAGTTCGAGCCGGTGTTTCGATTCTAAGTTTCAACGTTTGCTCTTCACGGTTCGGTACGAAGCCACGCTTCGAGTCACGGACGATACACGAACTCGACGTGGAAACGCGCGTCGAAAACATTCGAATAACCGTTTATTCTATTTTCGACGTATACGCAACGGTGTATGCGGTACGGTAGATAAGATCTTTCACGAACGAAACGATCCGAAAAAACGGTGTTTATTCTCTAATCCTTCGTTGGACGTTTTTTCAACCACGACGAAAAAGAAACGTGTAAAAGTTAAGGGGACAGATAGAATGCTGTCGGTTCCCTGAAAGATTACGCCAGTGGCCGGTCGTATTGGCGAGCTTGTCGAGTTTGGTTGGGGGGGGAGATGAGGAGGGGAGGGGGCGATGATGCCTCGGTAAACGCCGAGCGCTCGAGAACCCACATCGATGCAGCGTTCAGCCATTTACTAGAGAATGCTATCGAGGACTGGCATTAATTTATATTGCCGCTGTTCCGAATGCGTAACAAAGCGTGCTCGTACTCGTGCTCGATCCCGTTCCAGTTTCGAGCCATTCCAGGCCGCGTGCTCGACATTCACCGAATAAAATATTTATCTTTCGATAGACGAGAAAAACTACGTTTTCGTAATATCAGTGACCGTCGCTTCGTGCACAAAATCTTCGCCTTTCCACGGACCCGCTGCCTGCCCTTCCACCTCGTTCCGCGGGAAATCCTATCTCGTAGGTTATATACAGGCGTAATGCGGTGCCTCTTCTCTCAATGTACACAATATTGACGCATGCGCCGCGCAGTGGAACACGAAAACTGTCTATCCTTTGCTACCCCCCACTCCCGTGTCCTCTTCTCTCCTCTGTTCTCTTTACGGGCAGTCTTCCTACTCTTTTCTCCCGTTCGACGCAACAATCGTCACTCGCGGGATTACTTTGCCACACAAAGAATTCGTCAACAGGAATATGTGCTTCGAATACGGTTCATTCACGGGCTGTACAGCTGTGTGCTCGAACGTTTGTAGGTATTGTTCCCTTTGCGTTTAACCACCCAAGACATTTTATATCCCATCGTTCGATTAATTACGCAATTGACGATTCCTCGACCGTCGAAAGTTTCGTTTATAAATTTCCTTCAGGGTCACCGTTAACCGTGCATTTAGGCGCACTCACTGTCGTTTCCCACGCTCTGAATTCACGGAATAAAAATAGACGCGATTAAAGGTACAGGGACAGGAATAAAAGAACACCGTGGAGAAACGTGAAATAGTTTTAAAACGAGAATCGGATACGAATTTTTATTTATCGGGTTGTTAACGGCGGTGACGTATCGTTTGTTTAAATCGAACTTTACGTCTCGTCATTGACGCGTGTGCTGCACAACATTCCCAGATACTGTCGGAAAACTGGTTTATTACATAAACGCAGTAACTTCAAAGCTCCTTTCTAATTGATTATAAGGTATTGCTCCGGCGTGTTTGTCTTCATTATTCGAATGCTGCGAGTGTCGACCCTCATCTTTTTCAGATAAGCAGCCGGTAAACGTCAATGCACGCGAACGAAAATTCGCGCGCGATTGCCTGTACTTGTCGCGGCGGAGTTGAAAAGGTTTATATCAGCCGTCAACTGATCTCCACTTAAATGCGAGCGTACCGGCATCGAAACAGTTAATGGAAGAATCGTTATCGTGGATTTTTTTTTTTTTTTTTTAAATACAGAGCAGCCGAGTCTCGCGGTCGTTTTATAAAATCCTCGACGGGCTCTATACGGATTATTTCTCTGCATAAAAGTGTGTTTTCGTTTTAGAGGGAAGGCGAACCAGAACACGTACTCGGAATTTCAGATACGTTGTACGCACAACTCCACAAACTTTCGCGTTTCTTTCAATCTCCCCTTTTGCGCTTCCACGAATAACATATTCCTCTCAAAGCGAGAGAAAATTAAACGGCGTTCCGTTTGCAGTGGCAAATAAAAAAAAAAAAAAAATGATAAAAAAATAAAAAAAAAACCGCTGTTAAACTCGGTAGTCGCGCATTTCATATATTTATCAATTTATTTCCTTTTTCCACGTATTTCCAACGTACAATGTGGTCGTTATACGCGCTTAATAATGCTAGATACCATCACGGTGGATACTTTCACGGTAACGGAATTCCTAGTCGTTTTTAGACATGCGTGCTTGTTTCGCTCGATCGGCCGATTTGATTGTGTATCGGAGTACGTACGTGCACGTGGTCACGCTTATCCTTATCGTGTTCGGTTAAAAATACATTCTTTAATGAAATTCGATACGTCGATAAAAAGGACAATTTACATTTTTCTCGATCGATGAAAAATATGTTCGCGTAATCGTCGAATTAACGTACCGAACCTGTTTCGCGAAATTGGACAAATTTATTAACATCGCACGAGCGATTACCGTGTACCGGGAAATTAAACCCTTGTCTTACGATTTAATTCGCGACCGTGTACGCTACAGTCGAGCAGTGAATTTCTCACGCGTCGGAACAAACGTCCAATCTACCTTTGCCGATCAGCTGGTAGCCGACGGAATCGTGACCAGAAACATTCAACAATTATATCTTGTAAAAGGCATCAACTGTTAAGCAATAATACAGAATTCAATTAGTTACGTTATAAACGATCGATGTTACAAAACGAGTGTTCGAACGCGAAACAAACACGTTGCGATGTAATCGTTACCGGGTAACACGAAAATAAGTTTCAAATTGTTCGACAAAGCCAACACCGTATCTCGATACCGCGATCAACTCGACAAGATGGGCGAGGTAGGTCAAGGTTCCTTCCGTTACCAGAGATCGTGCAGTTAACTTCTATCGACATAGCAGACGTTCGCAGCGGCAGCGGTAACGCGGTTTTACCGAACGATTAGGAATTGAGTTACAATTGACATCGAGGCGGCGGCGCAACAGAGTTGTCGCCGACAGACCGCCCCGTCATCAATCTACTGGAAAACACGCGAACGAGAGCCTCGCGACTACAACAACGAGGGTGATGTGTTCGCGCGAATGAAAAATTGTCGTTCGGAACAAAGATTGGCAATGTCTATGAATAGGTATGGCACAAGTATGCCGCGTACAAAGTTAGGAAGATTCCGTTTACCGACTGTTGTTTCGACCGAACGTGATTGGCAGACGATCGTAGTGGCAATCCGTGGTGAATAGAGAGAATGGCGGTAGCGAGGACGTTGGTGGGGGAGGTTGCGACTGGCGGCGGACATGGGGAGGCCGAGGCGAAAAGGAAGGGGAACCGGTCGACTCAGTAAGCGGTGAACAGCCGAAGTCGGTGTAGAGTCGTGTACACGCCGACCGGGGCGACGATTTCTCGTCCAAAACGGTCTTGTCGGACTAGCTGGTGGAATCGACGAGAAACATTTCCCAGACACGAGACAACCCCGATGTAACGTAAAGTGACGAAGCGTTGTCTTTGTCGTCGTTGTTGCCGTCGTTGTTGTCGTTGTTGCGATCATCGTTACCGTAAGCGCTGTCAACGTTGAACAGTCTCGCTTCGTTTTCTTCCCTCTACTTTATTCCCGGGCAACGTGACCAGCGAAAGAAACAAACCCAAGATCATCGTTTACGCGCGTCTCGTATTCTGTCCATCGCGTCCGAGGACGACTCTGCTCCATTGTTCGGTGTCACGGAACAGCGAAGCATCGGTACTGATTCGTCGCAATCTTTTCTCTTCTGTTCCCCCTTCCGTTTCCGTTTTCGTTCCGTTCGAATATTTTTGTTCGTTCGCGCGAGAAAAGACTTTCGGTTCCTCATCTTTTTTCTGTTTCTTTTTTTCGCACCAGAAGAAACGCGAGTGTGTGTGTGTGCGCGTCGTCGTGTAAATACACGTGATCTGTGCTGTGCCCGTCGTAAATCTGCGCGTCTTTCTACATGCGTAATTGCATCGCGTAGGTGCCTGAGTGCGTGCGTTCGACTGTGTGCTTGTGCCCGTGCTCATGCTCTTTCGCGCGCGTCAGCCTCGTGAGTGAAATCGCCGGCAGGGAGCCCCGGAGTATTTATCGACCTGCACGAGGTATTGCGACTACGTTCTAGCTACTGTTACGAGACCGTCCCGTTACTGTTCGTCGCGTTGGTAAATTGAGTCGCGCGCATTACCTATCCCCCAACGAATTAACGAGTTCCGAAAGGAATTTTCTTTTTCAAATACCGACGTCTCTTTCATTCTATTCCCCCTCTTGAATGGTTGTTGTTACCATTTTACGTTTTATACACCTTAACGAGACTCGAGCTTTACATTCTTACCGAGTTGGAAACGTCGATCGCTTGTTACGGATTATACATTCTACCTAAAGCTTGTTACCAGGGATGCGCAAAATTTGTATTATTATACCACTTTAGACGAATCAATTTTTATTTCCTCAACGTGGAATATTTCGTTCTTATTAATTTTGATATAAATTCGACGAGTAACGGATACAGAGTTGTTTATCTTTTTTTAACCGGATAAAGAAAAATGTTACGCGTACGATAGCAAGGTTAACCGGTAGTCTCGAATTATTCGCGCGTTCTAGCCAGTCGGTAGTAACCAAAGGTATCGCACGACTTCGAAAAAATCGTTTCGTACAATCGAGCAATCCAGACAGTACGTGCGAACAGGTAATTGTGAGCGTCGTTGCGATATAATCGATAATTCCAAATTGCCCCGACGACGTGTCCGATGTTGTCTTCGTACTGTATCTACCCAATGGATATCGGCGAACACGTTATCGTCAGCGTTATCGCGACGAATATCCAGCGAACAGTTGGTTATCGCGATCGTTGAAATTCAGCAAATCTTACGACTTTTTTTCGATGGCTTTCAGTAGTTCTCTGTCGTCGACGATCGTGTCGAAGGTTTTCGCGCATAGACTTAATCGAAACACGATATTATTATTCGACATTTTTCGGTTACGTCTAGGAAACCCTCATAGAAACAGAGGTATGAAAATACCGGTATGGCGTCATACCGATTTATCATTATTTATCGGCGAATGTTCTCGTACGTTCTTTCGTATAATTTTTATAAACTTTGCCACGCATTATGTTCGCATATCCGCAACGTTAAACATACAGCGCGTATACATTCGAGGAGGTTACGTAAAGATCGTATCGGATACCGACAAAAACCAGAAAAATACCACTATTTTTTCGACTCGGAAAAAGTTACCGATACTGAAATAATTTCAGATTCCACGTCCCTAAGCTTTGAACGCGTCACGTAGTGCGTACGATAGGATCGTCACGCGCTTGGTGTCGTTGCCTGATCATGAGAAAATAGTCGAACGGCAGAGTAGTATATCCGTAATCGACCATCAAGTAGCCACGCACGTATAATATATACATACATATATATACATATATATATATGCACACACTCACACATACACATTCACGAACACGCACCGATTCCATGGGCAATGCGACTCATGGACAGTAGGCGTTTCCAGCGTCGTTATAAATCAGAGCTAAACACGCTAATTATATCGGGACGTAGACTCGGCCAACAGAGTGATTCGCCAGGGGTAAGCAGGGGCTCTCAACTTGCGGCTCCGATCACCGTTATCTTTTCACGTTTCGGGTTCGTTGAGCGAACTCGAACGCGTTTCACGAGCAAGGTCTGCCTTCGATGAAACATTGTCGAAATTTCTCAGTGAACGTTCGCGCGTGCGTTTTTACAAAAAAAATAAAAAGAAAAAAAAAATTACTCGATAACGAGACAACGACGTTTCGACGGCTCTCTCGTCGCTGTTCTCCGTTGAATGAAAACCAGTTCGCACTTGGTTCTATACCGTCGCGAGAACGAACGTTATACCAGGAAAGAAGGATCGTCGCTGTCGGTTACGAAGGGATGAAGCAAGACGGGTGTACAGGGGAACGGGGGGGACACGGATAAGGGAAGAATAGAACGATTTAAGCGTCGAGCACCGTGTTCGAGCCGAGCGAACGAATGGTCAAGGAAATACGTGCATGTCGACGCTTCGTCGCTTGAATTCAATGTCGAGTATGGGCAAATAATGGCGCGTTTCAACGATACGACCTAACGAACGAACGAACGTTATACGGATGACGAATGAGACCCAACGATCGTTCTTCGACGACACAACCATTCTTGGCTCGCACTCTATTCGCCTCTTTCTCGCTCGCTCGCGCGGTATCGTAACAAACGATAATGGACAGCTTTCGAGGAAGCGTTTACTTTGTATAATTTGTATCCTCTATTTTTTTTTTTTTTACATCGTCGTTTTACACGAAGCTACTTTGGAATTTTATTTTCTTTTTTTTGCGCCTGGGATTTTAAACATTTCCCAAATTGTTCAAAAATTACGAGAATAATATTTTTGCGCGATAAACAACGACGAAAGGATACTTTTAATATTATTTAATAATATTCACGACGAATAATACGAGAGGATTTTTTTTTGTATTATTTTCGTCGGAAATGTTTACGATTTTTCGTAATGCAAATTTCCATGTTATTTTTCTAAACTTTTATCGATCGTTAGCCGTTCGAGACTGCGATACAGGCTCGCGGAACGCGAAAATATGGATTTCGTCAAACGATTCTAAATACGTATCCCGGCGTCTCCACAATGGGAATGTAAGGTTTAAAGCGCGCGAGAATGTCGCGAATAGAGTGTCGGCTATAGCCTCGGCGCTCTTAAGGTTACGTATCTACAGAAATATCTGTTGCGATCGATCGAAAGTACGTTGAAAATAGGAATCGGTGTCGGTTGAATAAGCGCGGTCGTGCAAGGAGAAAGCCATAAACGATTTTCGAGTTACGATCCCCCCATACTTTCTTTACGAGCGGCTCGAGCTACTTCGTCTCCCGTCGCGAATGCGTTTTGCTACTTTGATCTCTAAATTTGTAAAAACCGCGCGCTCGTAGTTGGCACGAATTCAATCGCGGGGCTAACGTTGAAAAATAATCCGTCATCCGCGGGGAGATACACACGCCGTGGAACGTGTAGCGATCGTTTGGCACTGACGGTTCCAAGAAAATTCACGAGAGAGAAAGCGCAGTTTCCGCCCGAGAATAATGCGAGGAGACTTTTGGCGTTCAACGTCCCTCGATAAAACGGGAACGATCTTTTGAGCGATTGAACGCAATCGCGACGGGACCGTTGGATTCGACGTTTCATCGAATCGCGATCGTTCCACGAACCTAATATTCTTTTTACATCCCCCCCCCCCCCCCCCCCCCGCGCGAAACACCGCCGTTCGCAGCAACGATCGGTGTTTGCCGTTGAACGGAGACTTCGGCTTAATCGCGATCGTTATTGAGCGTATTATAAATATTGATAGAAACGATAGCAATAAACGGTAGCCGCCTCGATAATAGCCCCAGCCGAGTTAAATTTATCTACGGTACGCTGACTGAGCTTCGGTAAATATTATCGTTGCTGTCGGTAAACAACGATGTTATCGTGACAACTGGTTACGCGGGCTTGCTCCTCCGAAACGCAGCTGGGATCGCTGGAAAAAAATTGCAACGATGACCGAGCTACGCGTACATGCGCAATCACATGCGCATTCGCCTCGTCGTCGTTCGGTACGCGCGAAAGACGCGCCGATACATCGGTGTCCCCATGACGAGAAACAATAATAACGGGCGTCGCGAACAACCCCGTTGCCGGTTGACTACGGAGTTCTCGCGAATCGACAACGATCCGCGGTGCACTCGACTGGAAAGGAAACGGGCTTTCGTCATTCCGCTTTCCACGATCGTTCAATTATTCAAAGATGGGAGGGGGGAAGGCCTATCTTGGCTCGAGTCCGCGCGCGCCAGTCACGACGGACAAGTGTAATGGAATATTAACTTGTCGTAATTTGAATTCAATCCGACGTGGCGGTATCGTCGTAACCCGGATCCACGGGACGGGGATTTCGACCGATTGCGACGACGAGTCGGACGAGGGGTGTTGCCGTGGGAACAGAGGCGGTCATCGAGAAGCTATTATATGTTTATTTACTTTGGTAACATGATCCCCTGGTAGATGCGAGAACGATACGTTTTTTTTTTTCATTTTTTTTTTTTAACGGTCTCGCCAGTCCCGATAATTCCACGTATTGGAAGTACATATATATAAGAACTCTATTTCGATAAAGGGGCATGATCTCCTGGTATGCGCGAGAGCGGTTTCTCGAGGGCGTTACTTGTCCCGACTTGATTTCACGTATCGAAAGTATATACGTGGTTTTGCTTACTTCGGAATCGTAAGCGTCGAAAATGTTTGCTTTTTGCGAAAGGATGCGTTCGAATGTCTTTTCCCGTTCCCTCGCGTCGAAACGACGAATACGCTGGCGTACCTACGACGATCGCGCTCGGAGTTCGAACAGATACATTTTTATTGTCCGATTACGTTCTAGCCATTCGGTTATCATGGGTTTCCAGAATTTATCGAATCGCGCGTTCACGGTTCTGGCACAAGGGGGAGCGATACGACAACTCCGACTTTCGATAAACGGGCCATGATCCCCTGGTACACGCGAGCGTGATATTTCTCGATGGCGTTACCAGTCTCGATGATTCTACGTATTAGAAGAATATACACAAGAACTCCATTTCGATAAACGGACATGATCTCCTGGTATGCGCGAAGGTGAGATATTTCTCGGTGGCGTTACCAGTCACGATTCCACGCGTATTAGGAGAATATACGCAACTCTGTCCCGTCGCTAAATATGCTCGGCTCTGGAAGTGAATAATCCGGGTTTAAACAACGAGAAGAGATGTAACATTTCCTCCAGTGTCTCTCGACAGATTTTTCTGACTAAGCGACGGTAGAGGGGGACTCCTGTCGCTGTACGGGTAGGGCAGAGAGGTTATCGCGATCGGAAACTCGAGTTTCGCGCGACGATCGAAGCCAAGCTTTTCCTACCATCCTGGTAAACAACGATCCACGACGGTGGTTCGCGTTAGCGAACTTTAAGCCCGCGCGCTATTTTAAGTGGCGGAAGGACGCGATCGTGCCGAATCGATCTCGTTTAATCCGCGGAGACGGAACAGGAGAAAGCGTGAAAAGCCACAGGAGGAGGAGGTGGGGTGCCGAAAGGGGGAAGGGGTGGAAGGGGACGAACGTTGAATAGTTTAGTCTTTCTCACGCGGTTGACACCGTCTCCGACGTCGACGCCGACACCGACGCGATTGGACCGGGGCCAAATGCCACCGGTAAAATTAATCGTTCCCTGACACGAATTCCCCTCTAAGTGGGAATACCAATTTGTAGTCGAGGAACAACGATTCGATGGGACCGGGTAGTTAACAGTTAATATTCGATAGTACCGGAGCGGAGAAAGGCTCTCGACGAGGTTATGTTTTCCAGCTTGCGGTTCGCATCGAAGCTACGCTCAACGATTCCCGTCGCGGTGGTCACAATAAACCGTACCACCGTGTATTTCGATTATACTCTTGGCTCCGTGTTTGCAAACCATTGTTAACGGTACAAAGGATCTCGGCGTTATATTTACATCTTCTCTCCCGGTATCGTTGCCTCAACGTAGAAAGTCTTTCGAACACCGAATCCCTCCCCCCTTGTACGTTCTAAAAAATCATGTCTCCGTATCTCTGTACATCGTTCGTCCGTTAATTCCGTTTTCTCAACTCTTGCGTTACTCGTTTCCCGCTGCCGCTTTTTTTTGTGACGTTCGATGAAATCGTCCATCCTTTTTTATTGTAATCTTTCTTTGTATTCAAAACTTGTACCGTAAATACATGTATACAGACACGCACGCGCACGTACCACCCACACACACGTATACTCCCGTCACCTCCTTCCCCCTTATGTTTTCGTTCGTTTACTTTCGTTCGACGTCTCTCGAGAGACAAGTTCGTCGGTGCGCCCGACAAAAAAAAAAGCGCGAACACGCGGGAGCCGGACGAAGCGCGCGTGGAAGCAATAAAAAATTTAAAAAAAAAACACACACGAACACGCAACAAGCAACGAAAAATTTGAAAAAAAAAAAAAAAAAGAAACACACACAACGGTATCGTCGCGACGCAAAACGCATCGCAACGCCGCCTGAAAGGATCGTGTCTTTTGATTGCAGGTCGAAACTACGGCGAAGAGCAGTGGAACAGTCGTCGTATTAACGTCAAGTCGGGTGGAGAAACCGCGTTCTTCGGTGCTTGGGCTTCGTAAAAGGACCAAAGGAAGATTCGTCGGAAGCGCCTAAAGGAAGAAACGGAAAAGTGAGAGAGAAATAGAGAGATAGATAGATAGATAGAGAGAGAGTGAGAGAGAGAGAGAAGTACGCGAAAAGGAGGTTGGAGATCGTGATGTTGGTCGTACTCGCGGGAAAGTGCAACGCGGCAACGATCTAGGCTGACAAAAGAAAGAAGGAGAGAAATAGAGAGATAGAGATAGAGATAGAGAGAAGAGCATTATCGCGACACCCGGTGAGAGATTCGTGGGTGCGCGAGTGTGTTCGCGAGGCAGGGTGGTCGCGAGCGACGTAGCGACGAAGCGAGACGGTAGGAGGAAGAATCGGTAGTGGTGCGAAAAGTGTCGTCGACCGTACGGAGAAAGAAGACGAGAAGACGGAGGCGGCGGAGGAGGAAGAGGAGAAGGAGGGGACACGACGTTAAGGGGGACCGTACCGCGGAAGAGACCGGAGCGCGTTAGAGAAGGACGAAGGAGAGAAGGACAGAGAGTGGAGTTCGGCGAATCGAGGGGAGACCGAAAAGCGGTTGTAGGAGGAAGAGGGGGAGGGTGTTGGACGCGAGAATCTTCGCGCGGTTAAGTCGAGCGAAGGAAACAGGAGCCGTCGTACGAGACAGAGAGAGAGAGGGAGAGAAAGATAGATAGAAAGAGAAAGAGAAAGAGAGTGTGGGAAGAACAGGAGACACGGAAAGGAAAGAAACACAGAGCGGTCTTCCGTGGATATATCGCGAAATATCATCGGTGGAGGGCAGCAGCGAGACAGTAAGTGATGTGTTCGATGGACGAGGCGCGTCTCGCGGGCGGTGGTCGGGGTAAAACGGACGCGTGTCGCGCGTGGTGCGATTGCTTGAAATCGGTGAGAACAGGCTGGCAGTCGGTGATCAGGCTGGCGGGCGCCGGGGAAACGTTTCAAAGGGCATGGCGACCACGCCACTAGGCGGTCGCCTCCCTAACGTAAACCGCAAAGGACCATCTCCGTTCATCGGTGGTGGTGGTGGCAACAGCGTTAATTACGGTAACGGCAACAGTAACAACAGCAACAACAACAACAAGAACAACACCAGCAGCAACAACAACAACAACAGCGGCAACAGCGGCGGCAACAACAACATCGGCGGCGGCAGCGGCCATAATATTAACAACAACAACAACAATCACGCCGGCAAGAACAACAATCACAACAACAACAACGCGGGGCATCGTAACAACAACGTAAGCGGGCCGAACAACGAGAAGAATCACGCGGTCGAGGGTCACGGGAAACTCGGTGCGGCGGCGGCGGCGGCGGCCGAGTGCCACGGTGGTGGCAACAAGAACGGTATCATCGAGCCCGGTAACAACAGCTGCGGGACCAACAACGAGAATCATCACAACAACAACAACAATAATTACAACAACAACGGCGGCGGCAAGCACAACGGCGGACAAGTGGTCGTTGGTAACGAGGGAGGCGGTGGAGGGGGTGGTGGGGGTCGTACGTCGAGGAAACAGGAACGCGTGCAACTAGGGAGGGAGCAACAACATCATCATCATCATCAGCAGCAGCAGCAGCAGCAGCAACAGCAGCAGCATCATCACCGAGAGCAGCAGCAGCAGCAGCAGCAACAACAGCAACAGCAACAGCAACAACAACAGCAGCAGCAGCAGCACCAGCACCGTGACCATCGGCATCATCACCATCACCATCATCATCATCACCATCATCACCATCATCATCACCATCAAGGTCGGGACAGGTCCTCGTCGTCGTCGTCGTCGTCGTCGTCATCGGGCCAGCAGCGCTCAACCAAAGCAAGCACGGTGGCTGCAAACACCGATGAGCTGGATCCGGCCGCGACGAATGCGACCAACAACTTTGAGTACGACGACAACGAATGGGACATTGGAATAGGGGATTTGATAATCGACCTTGATGCGGACATTGAGAAGACGAGGGACGAGAAATTGAGCTCGGGGACAGGCATGGCTTCAACGCCTGCCTCGGCAGGAACGGCTACATCAAATACCACGAATCATCATCACCATCATCATCATCATCAGCTACAGAACGCCGCGAACGGTCTGAGCGCCGCGAACCTCACCGCGTCATCGGTCGCTTCGTCAACGGGCCCGAACGTGAACGTTTGCGGACAATCGTCCAACTCGTCGTCGTCGTTGTCATCGTCCTCGTCGTCGTCCTCGTCGTCGTCGTCCTCGTCGTCGTCGTCCTCCTCGTCCTCCACATCGTCGACGTCCTCGTCCACGTCGTCGTCTTCCTGCTGCCTGAACTCGTCCGGGCGTTCGAACAGCCCCGGGAACGGGAACGGGAGCGTCGTAAGTAGCGCCGGCGTTGGCGGTAACGTTACCGGGACACCGAACGGTACCACGTCGATCGTTACGGGAACGGTTAACAAACAGAGCAACCCGGCCGTGGGTGGCGTGAACGCCGCGCACGGGAACCCTGGTAATCCCGGCAAAATGGCCGTTGAACACTCGGCCACCGTCGACAAAGGCCTGAAAATGAAGATCAAACGAACGAAACCGGGCACGAAGAGCAGCGAGGCCAAACACGAGATCGTTAAGTCGAACGAAATGAACGGGACGGTCTCGTCGCAGGAGTCCGGTAACGGGGGCGGTGGTTTGGTATCGTCTACCGGTACATCGTCCTCCCAGGGGGGCTCGAATTCCTCCGCGTCGGCCGGAACGGCGATCGGACAGAACGCTCAGAACACGGATTGCACCGCGGGAACCGGTGGAAGCGGTGGTGGTGGTGTTGGTGTCGGTGTTGGTGGTACCGGCGTCGGGGGTGGCGTCGGTGGTGCCGGTTCCGGTGTTTGCGGTACCGGTCCCGGTGCCGGTGGTGGTACCGGTGTCGGCGGCGGAGGCGTCGGCGGCGGTCCCGGTGCCGGTAGCGGTGGCGGCAACGGCGGCGGCAGTGGCGGAGGCAGTGGCGGCGGCAGTGGCGGAGGAGGAGGCGGTGGAGGAGTCGGCGGTGGTGGTGTAGGTGGCGGCGGCGGCGGAGGAGGAGGAGGAGGAGGAGGAGGAGGTGGCGGCAGCGGCGGCGGCGGCGGCGTTGCCGGTGGTGTTGGAAGTGGTGGTGGTGGTGGTAGTGGCGGTAGTGCCGGTGGTGGTCAGTCGTCGTCGTCGAACAAATCGAAACCGAGTCACTCGACGGGTTCCGCCGGCGGGACCGGAAACGCGACCTCTTCGACCGCCGGGTCGAAGAGGGGCTCGAGCGGTCATCGTCGCGACAAGGCGCGGGACAAGCACGAGAAGCCGCAGAGCAACCACGCGTCGGCGCAGCAGAACAAGCCGGAGATGAACGGGACCGCGAGACCGAGCGCCGGTGCCGCCGGTGGCGCCGGTGGTGCCGCCGGCGGACAGAGTCAGAACTCGAGCGGGCCCGGACCGGGCCCAGGACCCGGGCCCGGGCCCGGGCCCGGTTTCGGCGCCGGGGCCGGTGCCGGGGCGGCCGCGCAATCTCAGGGACCCCCGGCGGCCGCGACCGCCCCCCAACAGAGCCAGGGACCACCGCCGAGCTCGCGGACCGGCTTCTCCGTTTCCCAGGGGCCTAACCCGCCGTCCAGCTCCGCCGCGGCGCCCTGCCCGCCCCCGAGCCCGGCCAGCGCGACCGCCGCCGGACCGGCCGCCAAGCCCGAGCAAACCAAACTCGCCGCGGTACCCGGTAACGGACCTCCGATCACCACGACGACCGACGACGCCATGGATACCGCGGCCAGTCCTCCGCCTCCCAAGAAACTGAAGACTTCCGCTTCCGAACCAAAGGTAACGCTTCGCAGGAATCCCTTAGCGTCACCTACTACGATCTCTCATCTTTTCCGCGCGACCGGTTCGTACGCGTAACGCCTACTCTCTACCGTTTACACGTGTACAAATTTATGATTTTTTTTCTTACCGTGAACATTCGAAATTCAATTCGAATTTTTCATACAACGTTTCCTCTTCACCGGAACCGTTGTACCGTGTAAGATCTACCCTTTACACGTGTAAAAATTATTTTTAACTAGTAACGCTCGAAATTCCCTTGGAAATTTCATCCAACGTTTCCTCTTCCCCGGAACAGTTCTACCATGTAAGATCTACCTTTTACACGTGTACAAATTTAATATTTTTGTAACCGTAACCATTGAAATTCAATTCGAATATTTCGTCCAACGTTTCTTCTGCCCCGGAACAATTATACCACGTAAGGTCTACACTTACACGTGTAAGAATATATTTTTATAACGTTCGAAATTCAATTCGAATATTTCATCCAACGTTTCTTTTTCCCCGAACAATTATACCACGCAAGCTCTACCCTTACACCTGTAGAAATTATTTTTAACCCTTTGCGGTCGTATTAAATTTGGACATGGTTGTTGTACCGGTCGGAATTAATTTCCCTTGAAAAAGCAGCGACACATGACATTTAAGATTACGAAAGATAAACAAAATTTATTAATTCTTTCGTACAACAATGTGTTTCAATGTAATGTTTTTTATATGAAAATTATATTTTATAGTTCTCCATCGTGTGGTATCCTTCAAAACATACAGTCCTGTATGTCCTTTTCGACTACACGTATCGCAAAAATAATTAGTTTAGTATCTTCTATTCTTAATCTTTCTCTTTGAACATACGAAACAATCTTTACTTTTTTACATCTCCATAGTACCGGAATATATGCAGTTTTGCATTAAGCCTTTCTTCTTTACTGGATTCTGTTATCTCTAACACCGTATTGGTTCGTGAACAGATTCTTTAGACATTCAAGTTCGTTCGGAGAAAGTGTAAACTGATACTTGAATAAAGTATAAGATTAGTACGGTTCCTTGCAATGGCGGCTGAGAGCAGACATACGACCGTAAAGGGTTAACCGTAACGTTCGAAATTTCATCCAACGTTTCTTCTTCCCCAGATCAGTTACACCACGCAAGCTCAACCTTTACACGTGTAAAAATTATTTTTAACCATAACGTTTAAAATTCCCTTCGAAATTTCATCTAATCGTTTCTCGTTCCCCAGACGATCGGTATTAACCCTTTGCACTCGAGACTTCGTTCGTAAAATTAATCTGGAATGGAAACATTTTTATATACTTCGTTTATAATTCTATATCGGTTATTTTATATACTTCATTCGAATTCCAAACCACAAAGTTTTCCCGGATCGAAAATAGTGCATTTATTTAATGCACTATTAGGTGGCGAGCGAGGATCTCCTCTCGAGTCCGAAGGGTTAAAAGAGATCGGTTTGGGGTTCTTTAATCCATCCACGCTGTCCTCGAGGCACGCGATCGGCCAACACCTCCTCCCGATCGGGTACGGAAAATCCCGTACTCGGGGAGCAACGATCCCCGTGGCTGCGTGTCGTTACCGTGTTCTCCTCGTTTGTTCCGAGCGTCGAACGGTTTGTTTGTTTTTCGACACGGCGCGCTTAAACACGGCCGAGTGGGGTGGGAAAGAAGACGCGTACGCAGATCGGGTGCGGGCGGGCGACGGGTCGGTTGGTCTGGGTCAGGTCTGGGTTAGACGAGTGTCTTTGGTGTCGTCGCCAGTGGTTCGGACGAAATTGGGATGGTCTAGAGCGCGCAGGAGGTGGGCGGCTGTTACGAGTTCGAGTCCGTGGCTCGGGGACTAGGGGCTGTTGGCTTGGGGGACGGAAGCCGCCGGGGGGTACGCGAAGGGGGTGAAATCAATACTCTGCGGTCTCCGCCCCCGAGAGTACACGGACGAATACATAGAAACAAACACGAGTGCCGGCGAGACACCGTAGTCGACCGGCCAGCCGGTCGGCTGACCGAGCGAGCTATACCCGTCCCGCTAACCGTCCCCGCGAATCTTGCATTTTTTACCTACTCGCATCTCCTGTTCCTTCGTCCGTTTCCCCGTTTCATCTTTGCGCGCGACACCGCGACTCTAACGCGTCGAGCTTCTTCATCCGGACTAATTTTTTCAACCGTTCCGTGCCGCGCACGGGCAAACGGAAAGATTCTCCGGTACTCGATTCCCCCCGTTACTGTTCGCCCGAACGATTTCGTTTCTCCTCGTTCCTCGCCACGGTGCCCAGTCTCGCGTCGCTCCCGACACGATGGAAGAGCTGTCGCGACGCATACGCGCCCGATAGTCCGTGTATCGTCACCGTTCGCCGCGGCGGTCTCGCTTTCGATCCTCGCCTCCCGCGCATGCGCGCACCGCCGATATCGTCTTACGATTGATAGTCGGCTTTATGAATCACGAGCGACCGACACACCGCTTACCGTTTCGTTCCCTCGTGCCCCGTTCTGCGCGGGCAGCGCGCTCACGTACGTTCAAAACTCGCTGCAGTCCACTGACAGATGGCGCGTAAGCCCCGCGTAAATCAATATTCCTACGGTGTATACAATACGATATTATGTTTCGCGATGCTCGTTTGTCGTTGCAGCCATCATCCAGCCACGTTTTCACTCGTGGCGGCGGCTACCGTCGTGCGCGTCGATGCCCCTCGCTCTACGTCCCGATTTTTCCCTCGTTTAAACGTTCCGCCACCGCGACACGTCCGGGAGGGGTGGGGGGACGTTCGTTCACCGGCACGTTTGTATTTATGCACCGTATGCAGATTTTCACACAACCGCGTTTAAGATGCGAGTTTCGCATTGTGTCACGAATATGCGACGTTCGGGCTGTACATTCGCGTTCAATTGTTCGCACGTTGAATGCGTAAAGAGACCATTCGGAGTCAATAGCCAATCTGGCCGCCGCACAGGGTGTCCGTTTTATCTCGATACGGTGCGATATCTCGCGAATAATTGAAAGTATCAAAAATTGTTTGATACGGAGTGGAACATTTTACGGTAATTTGTACACCCTCCGTACCGAAACAATGTTCGTGATGTCTCACCCTACCCGGACAAAACGGACACCCTGTATCTGACGCCTGTAAAGTATTCCCATTAAGAGGGTATTCCCAGAGCGATCCTGGGTATAAAATATTTGTCATAATTACAGATCGGTTGTCTGGAAAGTTTGCACACGTGTTTGGTCACGCTTTGAGATAACACTGTTCAGTTTTCATACCGTCGTTTTTATTATTATTATTATTGAAATGATCGCACGTTTCCCGCGGTATATTCGGAACGGTTGCAGCGATTCGTGTCGTTTCGTTCGCTCGATGTGAACAATTCGAAAACAATTTCGATCCGCGGATAGGTCACCGTAGTAGCGATATTAAAAGTTGCAATATTTTTTTTACTCGTTCGGGACATCAAAAAAAAAAAAAAAAAATTTTTTTTATTATTACGGACGTTGACGTAATCTTGATACGAAAACTCATCGATCCGTTCTCGAGATATCGTGTCACCGGTGAACGTAATCGTCGCGAAGTTGTGCATCGTTCTCTCGAAACAGTTGTAACTTTGTTGTTTCGTCGAATCCAGATACAAACTTTCGGGAATGGATACTCGAGTTGTCGTACTCATAACGGAACTCATTGACGATTTCCACCGTTCAGAATGACAAACTTTGGTCTCGGTGGTTTTAGAAATTTAAAAACACTCGAAACGTACTTTGAGAAAATCTAATTAAAAACAATTTCATTGCCGCTTCGAATGGGAATATCCCCTTAACATTCACTATTGTTTACTTCGCTAAACACGTGCGAGCTTACTAACCCTCAAAACACATACTAATAGATATTTCTATTAAATAGAATTTTTTAATTTTGCACATATAAATACACTTTTGGATCCTTGGGGAATATAATACCGACTATATAGCAAGACTCATGTTTTTTTTTAAATACTAACTGCAGCTCTTGTCTCTATTAATATTAAATTACACAAATATACGTACACGAAGGGTAGGCGATCAAACCTCGCAAAATATATCTCGAAACAATTGCGTCTGCTTTCGAAACGCGGTGTCGAGTCGCACTCGACACACGACCGCAAGGGAACGTTCCTCGATTAGTTTTTCTCGCTCTTTCTCGTCACTTTCAACGGTCACCGTGTCACGGAATTACAATTCTTGAAATTCGCGACGATGTAACGTCTCGAGTGCCTACCTGTCCCTCGAAATGTCCCAGCACCGCTCGAATCGGGGACGTTACGCGAGGCAGCCACGTGGAAACGCGCGCGATCGAGGGGAATGAAAAATCACGCGAACGAAAACAATTTCGACGAGGCCGAGAAACGTGTAAAATATTAATATACAACAAAAACAGCGATCCGTGTCGTTTAACTTTCGAGGGAGGCGAGCGTAACCGCGCGTACGCGCGGTAATCGTCAGTTGTTGTAAATAATGAAATCGTATTTCTGCGTTAAATGCAAAGAACCTTCTCACCCTCCACGAGAGGGAGAAAGCTTCCAAAAGTGAAGGGGGGGGGGGCGCCCGGCTCGGCGCGCCACGGAAGCGGTAATTACTGTTGCACGAGCCAACTATAATTGTTCCTCCATTTGTACTCTACCATGATTTCGTTCCCGGGTTTCTCTCCGACCGATGCTTTCGCAATTTCTTCGAATTCGTTCGTTCTCGACCTCTGAGACTCGCTGCAATTTTTTTTTTCTTTTTTTTTTCATGATATTTCTTTCTCGTTCTCCGGGACCTCGATAAAAGATCACGGGGAATCCCCGCGAACTTGCGCAATTTCGCAAAGAATAGACGCCGGGAAACGAACCGAGGATTCTCGAAAAATTGGTGAACGGCCAAAGTGTAAGGACCGTGTGTTCGGAAATCGGGGGAGAGATGTTTATTCGGGGAGAAATCGATGAGCTTATGTATCTTCTCTCCTGGTATTATTAACACGTTGACTCGTCGTGCCGGGTGTTGACTATTTCGAAACGCGATGGTTCGAAAAAAATGTCTTGAGCTCGATACACCGGTGTGCGTAGATATTTTTTAAACAAAGCGAATTGTAACGTTGATATCAGCCGTTGGGTCTTCTTTGACCCACGCGGTCCTCGAAGCACATTATTCATGAATTTCGAAACGCGATGGTTTTAAAAAAAAATGTCTCGAGCTCTATACACCGGTGTGCGTGGATATTTTTTAAATAAAACGAGTCGCAACGTTGATATCAGCTGTTAGGTCTTTTTTGACCCACGCGGTCCTCCAAGTACATTATTCTCGAATTTCTTCGCACTGGGAACAGAATTGAATACACACGAGTACGGGTAAACAACGAATAACAAACGTTCGAGGGAGGAACAAAAATGTGACTGTTCGTTGAGAAATAAAATAAGTGACAAGTTTCTCGTGGCTGACGTCTGCGCGTGGATCGGCGCCGGGAGTCGTTCCGTCCAACGACACTGTGACAGTCAATAGCCAATGGCGTTTTTTTTCGCGAGGGAAATGGCAGTTAGCGCGATACGAAAGGATTTTTTATTGTTCGGTGCCCGGTCACGGTTGTTCCAAGTTCCTCGTTAATTATAATTATGTTTTTCTCGCGTATCGAGCGGGACAGAACCGCGCGAAAAATCAAAGGGAAAGTTTGCGTGTTAGCGGGTGACGACACGATTATAATTCCTTGGAGTTTACGCCAATGGAAAGTAACGACGAGAAAGAATGTCACTGGCTGGCTAATGTGTTAATACACGTTTTCTCGGATTAAAATTCTCTTTCACTCTGTCCGTCTCTCGACGACCGTTTACTTTTATTTTCAATAATCGTAGACATTTTGTATCACCGTGTACCACCGAAACGGTAACGAAAAAGTTTTAAACAAAAGGGGGAAGATTTAATTTCCTTTTTTCCGCGCGCAAGTTTTTCGTCGCATCGACTACTACGGGGTCATTAGCGACGACCACGGTCTTGGAGTGCTATTTTTTGTCGTGTATATTTATTTCTGCGAGACAGTTTATTGCGTCCTTTGTGCGGTTCTGGGCTGTTGAGGCTGCACAATTCAATTTTAATCCAGGAACGTTTGAAAATAGTCGTACGATCGATTTCGGTTCTTGAAACGGTTACATAATTGTTACAGACATATCTGGTTCGTTTTGATTTCGGTTACGGTTCTGTATAATATCGGTGTATATATTCGTACGCGAATATCGTCGCGAGTGATACATCGCTCGTAAGATTACGCTACGTAGAGTTCGAGAATAATAGAAATCTCTAAAAATAATTCGTAAGAATACTATTCTCTAAAATAAATCGCCTCGAAGCATTCAATACATCGATTAAAAGGTGTTTCGTACGTATTAATATATATACGATATATACGACTATAACCGTAGTCGATAGACTCCGAAAATAACAGTTCTGATATAGAATCTGTTCCGTAGAATCGTAATCGAACCCGATATATCTGCGACAATTATGACATTTTCTCGGTTGTCGTAATTGTTTCGGTCGATATTGTACAATAACAACGGTTATTCGCCAGTGAATACGTATTCAACTTTCGCGAGGCCCGGGACAGCTTCACAGAAGGAGCCCCCTCTCGTTAAACGTACGTCGTTTCGGGAACTCGAATTAGGACGTTTCGCGTCGCTCTCTCGCAAACATCGATAATCTTTTTCCGATAATCGTCGCGCGGCGTGCCTGCCGCGTGGCCCTGGCTCTGGATCCGGCGCACGAGCGTGAGCGCGCGCCTAGATCGCGTAGGAACATAAAAGTACGAATAGGATAAAGTAACGGACGACAGCAAGTAAATGCCGGGTAATCGGCAGACTGAAGCAGCGCGTAGGCCGATTAGCGGTTTAAGCGCGGAAATATAAGCGGCTGTATCGTTTGACGGTCGAGTGGCGATAAGAGTCAGCGGTGGGGGTAATGGCTGGCCTAGGGAATCACGCGGGGCTAGCGGCGGAGTGGTGGGGGTAGAGTCGCGCGTGGTGGGGATAGGGAATCGGTCCGCGGGCGGGCGGTTGGGGGGAGCGGGAGCCGAAGTCGAAGTCGAAGCCACGTTTCTGGACGATGCGTCTCGGGGACACCCGAGAACCTTTGCTTCGACGCAGCCAGTCTGTCCGCACCTTTGCACGCCGATTTCAATGTCGCCGACGACACCGCGATCGGTGAAACGAGCGGATCAAAGGCTGCCTCGATATCGATCTGCCCGTCGTTTGCGTTTAGCCAAGGTCGAGTACACGTCCACGGATACACACGTTTATCGCGAAGAAGCGGGAGATATTGTAGCCGTTGTCTAGCCCCGAGTGAAAAATCACGCGGCCGATGTAAGGTTAGTGCAACACGCGGTGACCGAGCGCGAGCCGTGCTGCTCCTCGAATTCTTGCGGCCACGCGGGGTAAACACTGGGCTCTCACGTCGTTATCCAGTAAGGACAATTTCATTATTCGGGTTTACCGTACGTTTCGACGAGGGTACGAACCGGAGGTTAGGATTTCTAGAGAGAAAGCTCGAAGCGGAAAATATTTCGAATTTCACGTTCACGGATACTTTGTTGTCCGGTGCGAACGATCACGGTAGTAGGGGCCGGTGTAACTCGTGGTAATCGACGTTCCTGAATTTTTGTAACTCTCAAACCAGGGTGAACCGAGTTTAAAAATAACTTAATACCGAAGTACTCGCCTTCGCGTCGCGAAAACGAGAAAAAGAGATCACCGAACAGAGAATGCTTTAAACGTAGTAATTTCGCGCTTAGTCGAGGTCGAGCGCGCCTACAGACGTGTCTAGAGTGAAAAATCACGCGATTAGTGTTAGTGCAACTCGCGCGGTAACTACCGGCCGACGTTACCGAATTTCTTGCCGCTCTCAAGACGGAGTAAACACCGAATTTGTAATCCTCGCGTAAAACTAACTATTCGACTCTCGTCGAGAGTCTAGTACGCGGATTTACCGCGTTCCTTTTTAAGTCATCCGAAAAATACTTAAAGCGGAGTTAATCCTCAAATTTTCATTGTCTTCAAAGCGGGGTGAACACCGAATTTTTAATCCTCGCGCAAAGATAACCAAACCGTTCCTGTGTTGCCGTACCTCTCGTCGAGAGTCCGTTCGGTTGTTCGCGCAGTGGAAAACTGAGAGCGCTCGAAAGCGGGGTAAGTTCGCGTTTCGAAGCGCCACCTTGGCAGGTGATCGACCGTCTTGTTGCGAGCAACTGCACGACATGCCCGCACCGTTGGCACCTGTGGTCCGTCCGCTTCCGTTTACGGTCGATTGCCAACGAACACGCGGTTTTCTTCGTCGAAATTGGCCGACGGTCCCGCGAGAACGTACCTCCTCGCCGCTCAGTCTCGTCTCGTCTCGTCTCGTTTCGTCTCGTCTCGGTTTCCCGCGCGCGTTGACAAGCGGATCCTAGCCGTGGATCGATCCACGATGGAAACGAAAACGCAGCCAAGAAACGGTCGACTCTTATCGATTGTCCCGTTGAAGGCGCAGTTCGCATAAATCATCGCTTATCGCGATGAAAATTATGCGGCGCGAAGTACAGTCGCGTGACAACGCGGCGACTCGCGGCGAGGTACGCTTATTAGTGCAAGCGTGCACGCGCGCACGCGACTCTCACACACGCTCGTACGGTGCACGTGCAACCGTGAGCGCGCTAAACGGGGGAAAAGAAAACGGAGTGATTTGTTCCTTGTTGGCGAATTCTTCGTGGAAAATTCGATGAAAATTAAGGGAAACCGTCACCTTCCCCGCTTTTTAGGCAACTCGACTCTTTTTCTCTTCTAGGTGTTCTCCGAAATGGAATTTCTCGGTTCTTGATTTTTCTCCGCGGAATCTCTCGCGTTTCTCGCCTTTTGGCGCCTCGCTCGGACCGTTGCCCGCTTTCAAGTCGGTTTAGTCGGTTTAGTCGGTTTAGTCGGTTTCTAGACACACGTGCTTTAAGCGTTACGTGTACGCGACCACTTAGATGATATATTCTAATTTTTGAATCTACGGATCTTCCACGCGGGTACTCGGTTTTTTTTTCTTGATGAAAATTGTTCAACACAATTTTTTCAGAGTATACAAACATTCTATTAAATTATATATTCTCCATTTTGGAAACTGACTTTCGGAAGAACCCAATAATTTCGATCCGAACGAAAATCGTAACACCGGAGAAACTGAATTGGAAATTTGAAAGAAAAAAAGAGAAAAAAAGAAAATTTACAACAGAGGGGGAAGTAATTTTTCGTCGAGAGGATTTCAACTTTCGATAGAAATTCACAACACATATTTAAAAACGAAGATTCGACAAAGATTCAATATTCAAAGATTCGACGAAGATTCGATATTCAAAGATTCGACGAAGATTCAATATTCAAAAATTCGACGAAAATTCGATATTCAAATATTCGACGAAGATTCGATATTCAAAGATTCGACAAAGATTCGATATTCAAAAATTCGACGAAGATTCGATATTCAAAGATTCGACGAAGATTCGATATTCAAAAATTCGACGAAGATTCGATATTCAAAGATTCGACGAAGATTCGATATTCAAAGATTCGACGAAGATTCGATATTCAAAGATTCGACAAAGATTCGATATTCAAAGATTCGACGCTCGAATTTCCCGCCATTTGTCGCCAATCGAAAGAATCCTGGTACCCCGTCCCGATGCGGAGTACGCGCTCGACTAATCTCTTTGATTCCATTGGCTTAAATTCTGTTTTCCCCGGTTCGCGTTCAAGAGCCTGCTAATAAATCCCCCACCCCCCTCCCCGAGGCCCCCGTTAACGATTAAAAGCGTTCTTCTTTGAGTCTCTCTCGCGTTGAAAAATTGAAACGGTCGCTTCGCGAAGCGGATTTTTCGCGAGATCCGTGGAAGAGGGCTGTTTCGCGATATCCAACCATTCCATTTCCGGTTGGATGGAATCGGAGTTCTCGAAATTCGAATAATTGGATACACATATATACCTACCTGTCCCGTACTCGAATCCGAATTATCGATTTCATTTCAAATATTCCGGTCCGCGCGAACACGGAGCGGAGAAATTTTATTTACACGATTCTTCTAGTACTCTGTCCGTATCGATCGCGATCGATAAAAGTCTCACTCGATACACCGTGTCGATTCAATTACAAAAATTCATCGATTCGTTCATATTTTCTTTTTCTTTTTTTTTTTTCTTTCTTTTCCTCTCGAAAAAACTTCTCCTTCTTAACGCGCTCGTTAATGGACACTCGAAGATAACACACGAGGCTTCGATATCGAGATTAGTGGAAATTTATTCACGGATTTCGAAACGCGTGATGATCCCGCTCGATGATCGTAAATCCGAATCTTATCTACGGCCCTAGATTAAACGGTTCGGGCAGCGTTAACCTTTACACGTTGCGCGTCCCATCGTATTATGTACGTACGTACGTAGCCGGTGGCTGATGTAATCGCGTTAATGCGTTTCGAACTGTCGTTACCAGCTAACGACAACGTGTCCTCCGCGTTCTTTTAATCGCGTCGTTTATGTTCTTATTTTTACAACGCGCGACACTCGTTACTGCAGCTTCGAAAAAATGATCGACGACGAACCGCGAACGAGCGAGCTAGGGAGAGAAAGAGAGAGAGAAATATATATATATAGTGTGTGTCATAACACGGGAGTCACCTCGGGAGCTGATCGTACACGTGAAAACAGTGAAAAAAAGTCATATGAACGCGTGTCCTGTCTGTCTTCGTTTACGAGATATAATGAACTTTGTGTTTTAATTGCCCTTTGCAAAAGATGCTCGAGATGAACTGCTTGCACTTGAAAACAAGATTGCACTAACCTAGAACTAACCCAGATCTAAACCAGAGCTAGCTCTGACCTGAGTCAAACTTAGATCTAACTCAAATCTAATTGAAATCTAATCTAGACATGTCCTATCAGTCTTTCGTTTACAAGCCTGCACTAAACCAGACCTAACTCAGATCTTAGTATTGTTCTATCAGTCTTTCGTTTATAAGATACACTAACCCAGACCTAAGTACTGTCCTATCAGTCTTTCGTTTACAAGCTACATTAACCCAGACTTAACTCACACCTAGCTTAGACCTAACCCAGACCTAAGTACTGCTCTATCAGTAGCAGTAAGCAGACCTGTCCTATCAGTCTTTCGTTTACAAGGCTGCACTAACCCAGACCTAATCCAGATCTAACCTAGACCTAGCTCAGACCTAACCCAGATCTAGCTTAGACCTAACCCAGACCTAAGTACTGCCCTATCAGTCTTTCGTTTACAAGCCTGCACTAATTCAGACCTAACCCAGATCTAACCTAGATCTAGCTCAGACCTAACCCATGCCTAAGCACATGCCCTATCAGTCTTAGTTCACGAGATATAATGAACGTTCTGTTTCAATTACCTCCACAAAAGATACTCAAAGTGACCACCTTGCATTTGAAGATAAGCATGCATATCTCTTGTCATCGATCTGGTTACTTTCTCTATCACGGTTTGCGAAGTACACTATTTCGTACGAGATTTATGTCTTCAAACGCAAGAAGATCATTTCGAGCATCTCTTGTGAAGGTAATCGAAACAGAAAGTTTATTACGTCTCATAAAAGAAGACTGATAGGAGGACACGCACTATATTTAGCTCTGCGTTAGGTCTGAATAAGGTCTGAGTTCGATCTGAGTTAGGTCTGGGTAAGTGCAATCTTTTCGTCGCTCTCCAACGTACAATTAGCCCCCCCTCCCCCAAGTGGGTCCCACGTGTTATGAAACACCCTGTATATACAAGTTGGACGACAGTGAAAGTATGTCACAGCCTCGAGGAAGCGCGTCCTCGAAGCTATCGGTTTTACTAATCGACGAAAAAGAGAGGGCATCGCGAAGTTCGACGTTAATTCGAGGATCCTTGGTTCTCTCGGCCGTGTTGTTTTATTTTTCGTACATTCGCGGAAGAGGTCTTTCCCCGCCAGAACGACCGCAAACGTCTTCAAACCTCTCCCAACACCGTTTCGATCCCAATCACGTCCTCGAGGCTGACGAAAAGAGAGGGCGTAGCGAGTTCGATGTTAATTCGGTGATCCTTGGCTCTTTCACGTACGAACCTCTCTCTCTCCCCCCCCCCCCCCCCCCCCTCTTCCCCTCCCTACTCCTCGAAGGAAACGAGAATCGGGCTGACTTTTTCGGACTGGCCCCTTCAAGACGAAGTAAACGTCTCCGGATTGCTTTTAACATCGTTTCTGTCTCCGAACGATGGGTTTTATTAATGGACGAAAAGAACTGGGCACCGCAGACTCGAGGATCCTTGATACTTTTAGTTACTTCTTTTTTCATGGAGCGAGTACCGATGGAAAAAAAATCTTCCCTCTGGAAAATTGCTACCTGGGGAGACGAACGTCTCCGGGCCGCTTTTAACACCGTTTCTAGAACTATCGATTTTATTAATGGACGAAAGAAGCGGGCAGAATGTAGGATTCTTGGATTCTCGTTTTCTCTGCGACCGAAATCTCACTTCCTGGAACAAACGGAAGCTGCCTAGAGGAATCAGAGTCTTCAGACCGCTCTGAACACCGTTTCCGTACTTGAACTATCGCTTTCATTGATCGACGAAGAGATAAAATCACCCTTCTTAATCGAAAGAAAGAAATATAGAAGCTATCTAGACGAATCAGAGTCTTCAAACCGATCTAAACACCGTTTACACTCCTTTGTCACTTTTATTGGAAAATAATAGACGAAAAGAAAAGATCCTCCCCTTTGACCAAAAAAAAATAGAAGCTACCTAAATTACTCAAAGTCTTCAAACCGATCCAAACACTCTTAAACTGTTACTTTCATTAGTCGACCAAAAGAAAAGTTCCCACTGTGATAAAAAAACAGAAGTTACTTGAACGAATCAAAGTCTTCAAACCGATCCAAACATTCTCAAATTATTACTTCCATTAATCGACGAAAAGAAAAGATTCTCCCCTCTGACAAAAAAAAAAAAACAGAAGCTATCTAAACGAACAAGAACTACCACATTCTTTTCAAAAGAAAAGATTCCCCTGATAAAAAGAAAAGAAGCTACCTAAACGAATTAAAGTCTTCAAACCGCTCCAAACACCGTTTCCACCCCCTAAACTATCACTTTCGTTGATCGACGATAAGGTTTTTTTTCCCTCGTGAAATCTTCGACCCTCACGAAAAACCCCAGAAGCTACCTAGGCGAATCGAAGTCTTCCGCTTGTAAACACCGCTTGAAAAAAAAAAAGAAAGAAAAAAAATCAAAACCCGTATCATCGACAGAAATCGTTCTCGAATTCGTCGCGTGCAATTCAGCACGTGTCCGTGGCTACGAACCAAATGTACATGTAAATTTTGTCGTTTGCAGGACATGTCCGACGTGTGCGTTGGGACCAGCGTGGGGACCATCACCGAGCCAGAATGTTTAGGACCTTGCGAGCCCGGTACGTCGGTGACTCTCGAGGGCATCGTTTGGCACGAAACCGAAGGAGGTGAGTTTCGATGTGGACATCGCGGAGGATATCGCGAAACGGATATATATATATATACACATATATACATATATAAATTTCTCTCTCTTTCTTTCATTCTTTCTCTCTCTCAGTCTCTGTCTTTTAACTCTCTTACTGACGGTGTATCTCGCGTTTAGACACCAAGTTCCTCTTCGTTGTCCTGCGCGAGAACACGTTCCATTTCGGATGCTGGAACAGCGCGACTCGCGGACACACGAGGCCTCGAGACTAATGGAGAGCATCGTGGAACTCGACGTAGATGAAAAACGAGTGCCTGGCACACTGCGAATAAGGTAGCTTGTCGGGCTGCTATCGAAAGTAATATTGTCTCGGGGCTCTCGTCAACGCGCGTGTACAAAGACTCTTCTCCTTGTTTTTCCCCCTCGTTCTCCACCCTCGGTGTCCATTTGATCTCGTTTCGTTGACTCGAGGCACGATCGAGCGCGAAAACGATGCAAAATGACCAAACCTAGAAAATAGGTTGATTGGATACTTCATTTTCAAGACGAGACATCAACAGTCCCATCGAGCAACTGTTCTCGAATGGTCGATTCTCTCACCAAAGGCTCTTCGATTCGCGGAGAAATATTTTTTGAAGTGAACTTTTTCAATATGCACACAGGATTATTCACCAGGGCATTGACTGTTTCGATGGAAGAGAGATCGTGTCTCGATCTTCTAGCTTACCCTTTCTCGACGAAAGTAATCCTCGAGGACAATCGTCGCAAAAGGAGTTCCATCTCCGCGAGACGTTCAAAAATTCTGTTTACATCGTTCCTAGTTCGTGTACACACTGTCAGCTTCACTAGGACCATCAAAGACCCGTTCTTCCGCTCCCCAAACGCCAAGTTTATCATTTATCTGGTGACTACTTCACGAGTTTCGTGTTTTATGCAGGGTGGCTAAAGTTGGGGCCAAACTTCGGGAACGGTGCTCATCGAAGCTAGCAAAAACCTCGGAATAAACACGGTGTCGTGTTCTATCGGGGATGTACGGATCATTTTTTAAAGAACGTAACCAGTTATCCAAACTTCTTTGCTCCCGAGATTCGACCCCAACCTTTTCAAGACACCCAGTAGACGTTGCTCGTACAAAGTGCACGTTATTCAAGATTCCTCCTCCTCTCTACAGCATACCCAAAATTCAACAAAATCGGAATCGAGACCCCTACCGATTCAATAATTACTCCAAAGTGTCCTATAATCGTTCCCCCACAGATCACTTCCAATCCACCTACTCAGCATGCATCCGCGCCGAGTCGTGATCACCTACTCACCGGGTGCATCGATCTCCCCAAGTTCCTGTAGTTAACATCGGCTATAACTGGCTGACGTCAGTTTCCTAAATTCAAGAATGCCCTGAACATTTATTCGAATTGTAGCACGACGAGTGGAAACACTCGATAATTTATGAGCATACTCGGTACTTTAAAGCCTCCCTAACGACAGTAACGTTACTTAAAAGTTTACAAATATTTATCAGTAGTGGCCATTCCTCGTGAACGCTTCAAAGAAACGTGTTAAGTTCGGTGCACCGATCACCAGCGACCGCTATGGCACTCGACGCGTTGATCGAAAACGAAATCGAACGCGGGGGGCGTGTGAGTCGCGTGGCCCCTCCCCCCGAAACCCCGAGGAATCGCAGTGTTACCCCCGTGCTCAAAGCGAGCGTCATTTCGGTTACAGGTGTGCTGGTGGTGAACGTGACGTGGCGAGGGAAAACGTACGTGGGCACGTTACTGGACTGCACTCGCCACGATTGGGCGCCCCCGAGGTTCTGCGATTCACCTACGAGCGATCTCGACGCCCGTACCCCGAAGGGGCGTGGCAAACGGGGGAGAGCCGCGGCGAACGCGACGCCGGGCAACGATCTGAGCAACTTCACGGAGACGAGGAGCTCGGTGCACAGCAAGCTACGAAACGGCGGCGCGAAGGGCCGCCGTGGTGCCCAGGGCTCGCCCGCAGCGAGCCCGAGCCCGGCGGCGTTCGTGCCCCCTCGGCCCGATCCCGCGGCGAAGCGGAAATCACGCGGCCCGGAGGAGGAGGAGAAGAACAAGAGGCGGGCACCGCCACCGACTCCGCCCAGCGGGTCACCGCCCGCGAGCCCGGTGTTTCTCGAGTGCCCGGAACCGAACTGCAACAAAAAGTACAAACACATCAACGGACTGAAGTATCACCAGAGCCACGCGCACGGCTCCGCGGACGACGACGACACGAAGGAGGGTATCACGAGCATGTCCGAGAACGACGAGAGCAACATCGAGGCACCGAGCCCGGCGACCCCGGTGAAATCGCCCGCGGACAAACCGGAGGGCACGCCCCTCAGGCCCGCCAGTCCCCAGACGAGCAATCTACCCCCGGAAACCCCGCCCCCACCGTCACGGGTAACCTCCCCTGGTATAGAGTCAGGGACGACCGTTCTCGGGACCGAGAAGAGCATCGTGAAACCCGGGGTGTTGAGATTCGGTCAGGACGACCTGCCAGCCCCGCCCTCGACGATACCGACCTCCGCGAGGCAGCAGTCCGTGCAGCAGCAGCAGCAGCAGCAACAACAGCAGCAACAGCAGCAGCAGCAGCAACAGCAGCAGCAACAACAACAACAGAATCAGTCGTCGTTGGGCTGCTCGAACTCGCCGCAGTGCCCGAGCCCACGGCCCAGCCAATCGCCGAGGCCCGTCCCGTCGCCGCATCCGAGCGCGGGAATCCCCCAGCCGCTGAACATCCCCCAACCGCCTCAACCGTCCCAGATGTCGCAGCACCAACAACAAAACCCGTTGCTGCAACAGAGCCAGCAAACATTGCAACCCGGTGGTCAGTCGGCCGCCTCCCAGCAGCTACAATCGAGCCAACAGGCGCAGCAGCTGCTCCAGTCGGCTATGCAGCAACAGCTGCAATCGGCCGTGCAGTTGTCGCAACAGCTCGGTCAACCGAGCCAGGCGCACGTGGTCCAGCAGCAACAGCAACCGGCCGGGTTGCAGAGCATCGCCAGCCAGCATCCCGGTCTACAAGGTCTCGGTGGTCAAGTGTCGCAGCAGTCGGCCGGTTTGCAGACGGCGCCACCCACCCAACCCGGACACCCCAGCCAGGGTGTGCAGTCGCATTTGCAGCCGTATCAGAGCGTCTCGTTGCACGCGAAGATGCCGCAGTTCAAGGTTAAACCGACCGCCGCCCTCATGCCCGAGCAGGACAAGAGCAAGGATCCACGGGCGTCGAAGCCTCAGGGTTACAAGAAGAAGTCGAGGAAGTCGCCGGGCGGTAGCCCTCATCCGTCGCCGTTGGAGGCGCCTATTGTCGACTCCGCCAGGGAGGACGTTCAGAGCCCCGCCTACTCGGACATCTCCGACGACGCGGCGCCGGTACTCGAGGCGGAGCCTACCGACAAGTCGAAGCAGAGCCAAGAGAAGGACGGGAAGCCAACCGCGGCTGCTCATCTGCCCGCCCACTTCAGCATGTACCCGTACTACGGGCAACCGCCTTACCTGGTGCCGAGCGTCCAAGAGAGCAAACCGGTCGACCAGAAGCCGACCGATCTCGTCCCGAAGCAGGAGATGAAACCGTTGAACATACCGCAGATGCCGACAATGGCCAGTCTGCAAAGTGTGGTGGCGGAGAAGGAGAAGAAGGAGCTGAGCCAGTCGGTGCCGCAACCGCAGCAACAGCCGCACTACTACGGCAGTTACGGCGGCTACATGCCGCCCGGTTATCCCTACCAACCGCCCCAGTCGGTCGCCCAGCAGCAGCAGCAACAACAACAGCAACAGCAGCAACAGCAGCAGAACCAACAGGTCCAGGAGCAGGAGATGCACGAGCAGAAGGCCAAGATCAAGCAGGAGCCGCAGTCGCAGCAGACCAGTTTGAAGGACAAGCAGCACGAGAATCACCAGATACTGAAGGAGAGCATCGAGATGAAGAGTCAGATGAGCCCGTACCACGTGTACCACGGCACCCAGAGTCAGAGAGCAGCACCACCTCCCCCGCCCCCGGGTCCGATGCAGGACGATCGAAGGTACTACCTGTACCCGGGCGATCAGAGGCGAAAGGAGGAGTCGAGCAAGCAGAGCCAGCAAGCGAAACCGCCGCCACCGAGTCCGAAGCATCAACCGAAGCAAGAGAAGCCGCAAGATCTTGGGAAGAACGACGACTCGAAGAGCAAACAGGAGGGCGTGAAACCGACGATGGAGACACAGGGCCCACCGCCGCCTACCTCTCAATACGCCTACATTCATCCGGGCTACATGCAGCCCCAACACTACGGCGCGTTGCCGTTCGACCCGGGTCATCCCGTATATCGCGGGCTCAGCCCTATGCTGGTCCCGGGACCCTACTCCGGTAATCCGTACCTCCATCAGTTGCCGAGGTATCACGCGCCGGAGGATCTGAGCAGGCCGCCAGCCGGCAAAGCCTTGGATCTGCTACAGCACCATGCCAGTCAGTATTATTCGGCGCACAAGATACACGAACTCCAGGAGCGCGCGCTCAAATCACCGACCCCGAAGACGTCAGCGGCATCGGCGAGCCCGTCGTCGGCCGGGCCGACGCCCTCGCGACCGCCGAGCGGGCCCCCGAGCTCGGTGGGAGGAGCCGGTGGGGGAGCGGGCCCGGGCCCGCCCCAGACCCAGGGACAACAGCCAACCGGCAAACAGCAGAGTCAACAGGGTGGACAGCAGCCGCAGCAGCAGTCGCCCGTAGACGCGGGGACCGGCACCTTGCCGAAAGACAATAGATCGCCGCCACCCCAGCGGCACGTGCACACCCATCATCACACGCACGTGGGCCTAGGCTATCCCCTACTGACTGGACAATACCCCGCCCCCTACGGAGGTAAGCCTCTCGTCAGACCCTGACAGTAAGGCTCCCGGCACGACCAGATCGCGTCGCGGAATACAAACTCGAGAAACTCTGACTCTTGAACTCCCGGTCGAAGGGAACCACCGATCGCTGCCGCTCCCGCCCCGACCCGACCCGCCCACCCACCCTACTACTCACCCGACCACGCCCCCCCGATCCACGCGAACATCCATTCGTCTCGTTCTCGGTCTCCCTTACGCCCACTCCACCGGTGGCCCGTCTGCTTCCATTGAACGCAGGAAGAGTCGTGAAAGAGACACTGTGTGTGGTTGGCGCGTCACTCCGTCGGGATTCGTTCGAGGCCCCTCCCATCAGCCCCACCCCCCCTCATTCCCTTGGGATTAGGTTCGCGGAGGATCACACATCGATTTTCGTTGGATCGCACGCGCGAACTCGTCCACGCGAGCCTGATCGACCAAAATCGTACATACACACCATATTGGTGCACGCGAGAGAGCAAGAGAGAGAGAGAGAGTGAGAGAGAGGTTGTGCCCCGAGTACGAGTAGAACGAGAGAAGGATGTTCCGCGAGCGACTCCTCCCATTCTCCTCCCCACTGCTCTTGCCACGCCCCCTCCGCCGTTCGTCTAGAGGAGTGGCGTCCGATCCACGCGCCGAGATCCGTCGCCGAGACGCTTCGATTCGTCGAGCACGAGGGCCTCGGGCCTTAGGAAGCCCCGCCCCCCACCTTGCAACCGTCGTCTCCCCTCCCACTTTCCTGTGCCCCCGCCCCCTCCTTCCGAAACCCACGATTTTTTTCTCGCAACTTTTTTTGTAAGACGAGAGAAACACGCAGACTCGACGTGATTGCGGGACGTCTCGGAACGAGAGAGAGAGAAAGAGAGAGCGAGCGAGAGATTGTATGAGAGAGAGAGAATGAAAGAGAAAAAGTAAGAAAGCAACGTCTTTCGACTTTCGCGTAAATGAACGAGAGAGGGGGGCGCGTTCGTTTGTAAATAGTTTTTATCGAACGGTACAAGTTTCGACGACGACGTAAAATGAAAAGAAATTTAAAAAGAAAAAAAAAACATACGGTGAAGGACAACGGCGACGAATCCGCGAGACGAAACCGAGATATCATCGCGTTTTAGCCGCCCTCAGCGTGATTTTTGCGAGCTGCATTTTTTAACGAATACTACACAAAACGCGCGCATAGGTTCATACGTTACATATATATGTAAATACACGTTTAGACGATTCGTTACTTAACCCCCGCCCCTGCCCCCTGTCCCCGAACACTCCCAACACTCTAAACCCTCCCCCCCACCCCCTACGGACTGAATATTTTGAAGATATCGGAGCGTGTGTACGACAGTTAAGAATAGGTACGTAAGTCGCGTCCTGTCTGCCCACGAGGCTCGTAGGATGCATAGTTAGACGTATAGTTCAGACTGTGATAATTGCTAATCATCGTGCTCAGTTCCCGGCACGAGAAGACGACGAGAACCGTGTTCGTACTCGGATGAAAGAATTATTCGCGGCGTCGCGCGTCGATTGCGTGCCCTCGACGAAAAAAAAAAGAAAAGAAAAGAAAAATTCCGGGGGGGACGTCGTTTCGTAGGTTCACGAGAGAAGGAGAGAGAAAAAAAAAAAGAACATTGATCGATCGATAAATTTATCATTTTAACGACGAATCACGCACCACGACGACCAAGACTCTGACGACCACAACCGTGACGAAAACGACGTCGATTCGGGTTCGCGATCGCGCAGCGCGACGCCCGAAACGGAGCGGTGCTTTCGGACGATCACGGAGCAAGAGAAATAAATAAATAAATAAATAAATAAATAAATAAATAAAACGGAGGACGAGCTGGATGGACGCGAGAGCTCGTCGCCTTCGGCCCGCGTAGTCTTTTTTGGGTAGTCTTCCACGAAATGGTTTCTTTCGTTCAAACGAAAAGAAAAAAGAAAAAAAAACAAAAGAGAGAGAGAGAGAGAAAAAAACAATGGCGGACGGTCGAGTCCCGTCGAAGAGACTTCAACAAGCCGCAACACCCCGCTTCTCCTCCGTTTCCGCAAATCTCCCGAAGGTTTCCTCGCCCACCGGTCTCGGTGAACGTTCCTTTCACCCTTCGACGAATGGGCGTGCCAAGATCTCTTGAAACCGAAGAACGATAAGAAAAAAAATGAAAAGAAAAAAAGAAAGAAAATAACCACGAACCGATCCGAGTACGGTCACCAGCGCCAGCGCGAGAAATATCTTCGGGTCACCTCGAGAAGGGTGGACGCGCGACAATCTGGCGAGGAATAGTGTTTTTGTTGTTTTTTTTTTTTTTTTCTTTTTGTTTCTTCGAAGCTCTTCGACTCTCGGTGACGTACGACAGGTAGAAAATCCTCGTTGCTCGATCATTCCGCGCGATCATCGGAACGTGACCGTTGTTGACGCGCGACGATCGAGGAAACGATCGCGCAACAAAGGATCGTCGAGCCAGGATCCGCTCGGGTACGCCTCGAAGAACGCTCGTGTCGACCATCTACGCGCGACTGTGTCCCGCTTCGTCGTAATCGTCCTCCTTCTCCTCCTCCCCACCTCGCGATCCGAAAACAACTCCCCCGCCCCCTTATCGTCGTACACGTGGGACTTCACCCACGACGCGTAGTTCGTTCGACCCTGTCCTCCTGTTTCTTCCTCTCGATCAGGTAAATGAAGAACCACAATGGGTGAACCACCACGTGTGACCATCCATCGCGCGTCTCGCTTGAACGCCTTCTTTACCTCTGCGCTATACGCTTCTTCTCGACCGCACCGTCCTCCCGTCGCTTCCACTGTGCTTTGAACTCTCGTCCGCGAGAAAAGAAAAAAAAGCGAAAAAAAGAAAGAAAAGAAAGAAATCACACGCTCGTTCCCGCGCGCGACACTTGGGCTGGAGTGGCGCGACAATCGTCGCGTGGCACGCGTTCCTTTCGCGGCGAACGGGGGATCGTTCGCGTCCTCCCCCCGCCCCCCGACCGGATGAGGACACGAGAACACCCCGTACGTAGGTTTCACGGGGGAAGAACCGACGCGAGACAACGTGACGCGTTTGTTAACGGAATTAATGGGCCGGTATCTGTGTGTGTGTTGCAGCGGCAATGCTGGCGAGTCAGCAGGCCGCCGCGGTAGCCGCATCGGTGATCTCGCCATTCCCGCCCAAGTGACCCGCGGCCCCCGGTCCCGTACTAGCTGCCGGAACGACCGGACCCACCTCCGCACAAACTCACCACACGCCTCATCATCCGCCGTCGGTCGGCGCCGCGGCCGCTGCGGGGCATCCGCACTCTGCCACCGCTGGCAGGCAATCCTAGGACGGCGACGAGTCACGCCCGCTACCTCGGCTTCGTTAACACACGCAACCCGACGACGCTCGACGGCGGCCATCGCCCCGAAAAACCCCATCTGCCAGCGTGTGTTCGCCAGCGTTTAAATCCAGCCTACGAAGCGTGTACGGAGACCTGGCTGGCCCCACCCCCCACCCCACCCCCCGTGAAACACGTGCGCGTTCCTCGAGCCAACCGCGTCTCGCGACAGAGAAACAGGAGAAACGCCCCGGGGTGGACCCCGTGACGGGGAGAGCCCGGGAGAGCCGCCCGTGTCTCTCCCTCGAATCTCCGCGCGTGGCCTCGCGCGACGCGAACGCCAACTTTTTTCAACGCAGGGGACATTAACGTGGAAACGTTCGCGAACGAAAATTTTCGAAAATACCCAACACATACGGAGATGGAGCGTTCGCCGCGGGGCGTGAAACAAGGGGGTCTACCGCCGAACGGGTCTCTCCCTAGGATCTCCGCGCCCTAGTAGGTCTCTCGTAACGTCAATTTTTGTAATCGCGTGAAACAGAGAGAAAACGAGAGAGAATGAAAGAGAGAGAGAAAGGACAAGAGAGAGAGAGAGAGTGATAGATCGTGAAAAATTTCCGAAAGAACTTCGAGACTTCGAAAGGAGGTGAAATGGAAAATGGACACCGCCGATCGTTTCCTCGATTCCTCGACGAACGAAAGATCGCAATTTCGTACACCGACGACGACTACCTACCACGACCATTACCAAACCCTGCGACTGTGTAACGCGACAACGACCGAAACGGGGATTTTGCGACCGAGAGAGCGGTTTTCTTTTCTTTTTTCTTTTCTTTTTCTTTTTTTTCTTTTTAATTTTTCGAGCACACGTCGTCGAGGAGAGAGTGCACGGACGCGCAAAAAAAATTTGTAACGATCCCGAGAGCGTTCGCACGGAATCGTCCTGTCGAGTCCTGAGAGATTCCAAGATGGCGGACGAGGAGAACCGAGAAAGGGGGATCCCGCGAGGCGTTCGTGCCGCGAACGAGGTCGGAAACCTCTCGTCGTCAGAGCGACTGCCTCGCGCGAAGAGGACCGACCCCTCCGTAGTAATTCCGAAAGAGTGTAACGCACCGCCCCGCGCCCGCCCGCTCGCCCCCCCTTACCCTCAGGAAGTCGTCGAAGGATCTCCTGCGCGACGCGAGGAGCGTGGCGGCGTCCTCGTCCCGTGATCAGAGCCGAGGCGAACATTTTTATCGCACGTAGAAACTTAGAGCGTGTGGGAATGGGGAAGAAACGACGTGTGGCGTACGAAACCCGGGGAAACAAGCGTGCGTGCGTGCGTGTGTATGCGTGTTGCGTGTGCGTTTGCGCATGTTTGAAGGGCACGATTCACGCCACGTGTGCATCGTGTTCGCAACTCGTAGCGAGAGAATGTTTTCTTTCGCGCGTGTGTGTGTGTGTGCGTACGCATGACGGGTGAGAAAAGAGAGAGAAAGAAAAATTATAAAACGTTGTATTTTATTGTAAAAAGGTTAACATTTTGCGAACGACCGCAGACTCGACTTTCTTTTTTTTTGTAGAGAAATTGCGTAAACACACGGACGGACGACACGATTTCTTAGAGGAACGAGATTTCATTACCTGTCGATGTGCGTGCGTGCGTGTGTGTGTGTGTGAGAGAGAGAGTGTGTCTCGGTAAACGATGTCGAAAAATCGAGAGCGAAAACTAAGAAGAAAAAAAAGTGGAAAAGATACAGAAAACGAGAGAAGGGATAGAGAAAGAGAGAAAGAGAGCGAAAGAAAGAGAAAGAGAGAGACGACAAAAAAATTTACAAAGTTACTTGTCTCGTAGGACAACGTAAGCGAGAAAGGAAATCAGGATTCTAAATAACGATGATAACGCGGCGGTAGGTGATTGTACATTGAATACGCTAGAATGCTATTTGTTTACTAAAAAAAAAAAATAACGGTAGTTAGTGGTGCGCGAATATAGCAGCGAGAGGGTGAAAGAGTGCGTTGTATGCGTGCGTGTGTATGTATGCGCGCGCGGTAGCGCGAGCCCGTGCGCGTGCGCGGCAGCGTGAGCCCGTACGCGTGCGCGGCAGCGCGAACCTGTACGCGTGCGCGGCAGCGCGAGCCCGTACGCGTGCGCGGCAGCGCGAGCCCGTGCGCGTGCGCGTGAGCCAGCGGGAGAGACTGTGAGAGAGAGACGAGCGGCAAGACAAAACGGATAAGACTAATTGTCGAGAAAGGGAAGAGAGAGAAAAAAAAAAATGCTATTAGGTATACATATACTGATGCCGCCGTGGTACACGCGCATAGTATCCTGACGACTACCTAACGTTAGTTCAGTAACGATTAATTATCATTGTATCTTTTATTACGATTATTCATTAATAATTATCGGTTACATTATTTTATTATTGTATCGATTGAGAGATGGAAGCGTGGTACGAACGATTGGTGAAAAACGCGTTGCCAAGAATCCGAGAAAATAGTTTTTATCGTGCCGTGCATAGTGTCGCAAATGCCAAATAAAGCAAGGAAAAAAAGGAAAAGAAAACAGAGAGAAAAAGAAAAAAACTCCCGGAGCAAGGCGTGTGTTGTTTTAATTCGAGTAAAAGAGAGCGAGAGAGAGAGAGAGAGAGAGAGAGAGAGAGAGAGAGAGAGAGAGAGAGAGAGAGAGAAAGAGAGAAAAAAAGGAGAAGAGGAAACTTGGAAAAAGAAAAAAAAAATGGCGATTCGTTTTGGCCGAGTGCAGAGAAACGCGGGGAAATTCGTCGTCTCAGTTTTAATGAGGCGGTCTCAATGAGGGAGATACGGGCAGGCTTTAAAGTAAAATGCTGGTGCTGTGCTGTGATTTTTATAAAAAAACAAACGAGACGCGAAAGAGAGTTAAGAAAACGACGGACGATCTTGACGAATTTTTGTGAAAATATGCAGATATAGCCTAAGTACCTGGACCTGCCCTGCGCTCTCCGCAAAATGGAAAAAAAAAGAAAAAAAAAAAAGAAGGAAAAAGTAAAAAAAACGTAAACTCGTGTAAAAACAATGAACAGAGAAAAGCCGTGAGAAAACATAATGAAAAAAAGATAATGGAAAACGACGTTATACGGATTGTATAGGCTGTAAAGTGTATTTGCTTTTAAACGAAATTTAATATAGATCGTTAATCGCTAATTACGCGAGGAACAGGAGCTGTCTCGGATCGTCGATTAACCGACCCGGTAGCACACGTTTATATTCGCGATCTCGCAACACCACTGATTCCGATGTAACCCTCGTGTATACAATCGAGCTTTCGTAGTGACAACGCCTAGGCGGCTTAGCTGCGCGCGTACATGCATACAAAACACACGCTCTCTTCTTCGGGGACGTTCGTGTTGGAACTCGTTACGATTAACGAACGGCCGGCCTTTTAATTCGAGGCGTCCAGTCTCTTGTTTCGTTTCACCGCTCCGTTTCTGTCCAAGTCGTTGTTTCAGTCTCTCCGTGCGTACAATTCGGCTCTCCCTGACGAGCGTGAACGATAAAACAAACGCGATCGACGATCGGAGACAACTTCCGGACTAAGGATATACTCTAGCGAGTACTACGTATTTGCCACGATGTTGCATAATTCATTGCGAAAAAAAATCCTCGAACCAGTAAACTAAACGACAACATATGGCGGACTGAAATATAACGTAACGTAATAAACAAGGACCCGTATTCTCGTTTCCTTTTTTTTTTTTTTTTCTAGAATGATAAAAATAGTGAGTCGTTGCGCTTTATATATTATACACTTCGAATATATGAATATACGAGTAACATTACGTACAGAAAGCAAGTACAGAAACGCAGGCATCTTGTCGTTAAATTGTAAGATATTGTGTTCAAACTCCAGAATGTACTCTGATCCCCTTCCTCGGACTACTATATATTAAATATATTGTGCACTATGCTCCAACTTGTCCATACGAATAAATATATTGAAAAATCTCACTATACGATCTTGAAATTCCTACTTGTTCGTTGTCGAGACGGGGAATTCGGAAAATTTTCTTTACCGTCTCTGAGCGAAATTTCAAACTGATTGGTAAAACGAATTTAAGATCCGTTTGAGAACCCTTGTTAGACCGAACGATGAAAGCATAGCCACGTGGGTTGCGCGACAGTCGTATTACACGTACTGCTTTCCCTCTTGGTTAATTTTGTACGAATGCTTTTCACACGTTGTAAAGACGGTGAGTAACGCGTTAACAAAGTGTATCGCGAGAAATAAAAGCATCTCTTTCTCCTTTACGAAAAGCTCCTACTTGTCACGCGGATAAAACGCTGGAGGGCGTTACTTAAGTTCTATGATAGGTTATGAACCCAATTAACGAATTATGATTCATTGAATACGTTTCATTGCATTTTAATATATTTGTGTATACATCGTTTGAATAAAATAGAGAAAATAATGTTCATGTGTAGCAGAATTCATTTTCAAAGTTACACAGTACGTATTTCATAAAAATATGTTCAATGAATTGAGAGTCTATTATGAATGTAAAATATCGTAGAGCTATTGACCGTTCCGATTTCCTAGTATTCATTGTGTACGGGTTACACGCTTCAAAATTCATTAAAACGCAATGAAATATATTTAATGAATACCGATTAAATGCTTTGGTTAATTAGATATGTATGTTAAATATTAAATATTGCAAAGCAATTGTCAAAGTATTGCCATTTCACGGAGAGATTCATGCAATTCATCGTATGTAAATTAAACGCATCAAATTTTATTCTTATAACACAATCGTACATATTCGATAAATAATAGTTTAATCCTTAGATTAATAAACTACGAAGAAAATGGATAGTGCCCATAGTCATCTGACGGTGAATAGACAGAACTAATTGTAAACCTTCGTTTAACGCCATCAACGGTAAAGGGCTCAAGTTTATAACGAAATAATTTCTGCTGGTGTTGTTAGATGATACCACTATTTAATGCAAAGAAACTAATGGCGTCATCTAGCAGCACTAGCAGAAAATATTTCTTTACAAACTTGAGCGTTTTAACACTGATGGCGTTATATGAACGTTTAAATTTAGTTTGTTCCATTCGTCGCTAGATGGCTATACCATTTTACTGCCCATTTTTTAAATAAATATTTTATTTAAATGATATATACACGAATGTATTAAAATACAATAATACGATTTAATAAATAATAATCTCTACATTGGATTGTAACTTATTATAAAATACAAATAATAACATCTAGCGTTCCATTCATGTAATAATTAGAGGTTTTCATAAAAAAGAAGGGTATGCACTTAACGTTCCGTATTCCTTTTAAACAATAAGAATTAATTGACACGTGCACATGTAGTGTAGCATAGCGGTAAATTATGATTTATAGGTTATGTTCCATAATCGAAATATTTACTTTCACAAAAGCGTTATTTCGCAGAAGCGATTCCAATAGATTCTGTCGTATTAAAGATTAGTATTTCTGTTTCTAATAAGCACGAACTTTTACTTGTATTTCGTTCAAAAAATGACCGCTAATTCTAGTGTAAAGAAAGTTTAAGTAAGGATATTTCTCGTATAAAATGGATGAAATAGAATACAAATTGGAATCAAAAAATCCTGTTTTGATATCGCACGTAAGTTGTCGGACTTTCGCAAGATCAACAATTTATTTTTATTGCAAAACTTCGTTTACATTTTTTCTACAGGCAATATATAAACTCATTGATTCAATCAAAAAAAAGACAAGCGAACAATCGACGGACCATATTAGAAACGTAAGAAACTTTAATTTCAAGAATTACTGTACAAGCAACTTTATTTTTGTAATTTGTTAATATCACTGTTTTCAATAGATAGCTGAGTTTAAATTGCTATTAATAAAGCAAAGTAGCAAAGATTACACACTTAGCATATCTGTTTGCCAAGCCTTAATTACACTAGTTGAAAATGGATTATGGGATATTAGCGAGGCATTGTCTACCTTTGTGTCGAGTCTTTCTTCCGTGAAGTATAAAAATGTTGTCTACGATGTCCTTCAACCTTCTCTACTGTATAATAAATATGCCATACATTTTAGAAATTATATGACTGCTGCTGTGGCTATTGGTCGCTTACTAATGTTGGATTTAAAGTACAATATGGAAAAAAAAAATTTTTATCCATTTACTCTTCATATACCGCAACATCCTTACATAATTATTTTAAATCAAGATAAATATAGCTGGCAAGCTATATTGAATCAAATGACGTTTGCCATGAATCACTGGGATCCACAGTATGTATTGAAATGTATATGTATATGTATATGTATATGTATATGTATATGTATATGTATATGTATATGTATATGTATATGTATATGTATATGTATATGTATATATATACTAACAATCTATGTATTTTAGAATCAGAGAAAATAGTATAGAAATGTTACGCCCTGTGTTTCTGTACATTTTATGTAATCCTTCTTTGGATTCATTGGATTGCTGCGTACAACAGGTTTGGCAGCTTTTATTAAAGTCTAAACACAGCATATGCTTACAAACAGAAGTTTTGCTTTGGTTGTGTACAACTGAAAGTTACTCTTGTATCAATACAAACAATAGAATTTTAGAACTTACTGAGAAAGCATTATTAGAGAAGAATAAAGAATATTGTACTGCTTTATTACCAATAATTGCATCTTTGACTTTACAACTATTAAAACATGCATCTGATCCAGGACCAAATTTTGCCAGATTATCTATTATTATAGATCAGTGCAATAATACTTGTATAGGAAATCTTATGTTAGCACTAATGGCAGAGATAATTGCTTTATGTCCAACTATTTATTTGTATAATGCATTACAAATATGTAAGTATTTTATACATAAAATAGACTTAATATTTCTATTTAATTCTTAAATCATTAATTATGTTACAGGTGCGACAATAGCAAACAAAATGTCATGCAACAATATATTTTTGAATACTTTAATGGCATCCATTTTGAAATGGATGGCATACCCATCAGTATTATGTTCGGATGCTTTAGATTTGGCAAAAGATTTAATCAAGAAAATTTCTGCTAACGTACAGTGTACGAGTAACGATGACACAGCGTACACGAGTAAAATCTTCGAAACGTTCATTTGTTCCGACTCTTATATTGAATTTTATGTAGAGATCGTGCGTTGCCTAACTGTTTGGAAACCGATTGATATTTTATCCTGGTTGAAAAACATGTCGTGCATATCCATTGATTTAAAAGATAAGTGTAAACTATTGCTTTCTGGTATTTTTTTACAAACAGACAATCCACAAGTAACTGAACTATGTTGTAAAATACTCGTTGATATCTGCAGTAAAACAAAAAGTTTCGAATCGCACGTATTGTCATTAGTTTTATACAAATTGACAAAATCTAAAAACAGTATAGAATCCAAGTACTTACTACTTGTCATACCAGAACTTGTAACTATGAAAGAAAACATTCCTATTGTTACTCATACATTGGACACCCTATTAAACGGTGATAAGCAATTAAAATATTTTGCAATTGAATTATATCTCAAGACATTGAAAAAAGAACGGAGATGTTACAGATTTATTTCATCCGCGATAATTCGTTTAATGAGAAGTGATCTTTCCTGGTATTCGAATGCAACTTGTGCTAGAGCTATGAAATATATTTGTGAAAATCATTCTGAACACGGAGAGACATTGGTACCATTGCTATCGCAAATATTAAATCGTTCCACGGATACAAATGGGGGAACCGCAAGTGCGCTTACTCTACAGAGTATTTCTGCTCTTTGTAAAGCTTCCATAATAGACATTTCTTCAACCTGGAAGGTGTTGGCTCCAAAAATGGAGAAAGAGAAACGTACTATTGTTTTAGAAAGTCTTTGTGAATTGTTCGGTGACGTTACGTCGTATCCGCTTTCTCAAAGCGCTGAAGAATATGATCAATTAATCGGTGATATCGTATCAAATTTATGGAAATACGTGACCTGCAACGATGTGAGAGTCATTGAATCTGCACTTCGTGCGCTGTGTACCTACCATCTGGAACACATTCCTCTAAAATCATTACCAGCGGAATTTAGATGTCACCTTGTATTACCAACATCATATGCTACCACTTCAACTGATGCAACTATGAAACCGGAAGATGTACTTCCATACATACCTGGTTCATGTTGGATCGCAATGCTTCAAAAAATAAATAAAACAGCTTTATCGGCAGCCGGAGATCTTTTAATTTCTTTTGTGACTACAGAAGTGAGTAGTTTCCGATCTGGAATTTACCTCTGGCCTCAAGGCGAGCCACGCAATTACAAATATTTAGCAGACAAAAGTGTAATAAGAACTGTTGGTGAATACTTGAGACGCAGCGACAAATCCAATGTTGATAATCACCGGATTATTACGGAGTGCTTACGAATATTTTCTCATAGATATCCAAAACCTTTGCCGAATATAAATTGGAGTTTTCTTAACGATGTTATCGATATATCACTCGATGCTAAAAAATATGCTCTTTCCATTGGATGTCATCAAGCAACAATATCTTTATCGGCCAAAACTTTCATAGAAAATTATCTAGTAGCATATAAGTCTGTAGCTGATTCAGATTTCAACTTAAAAAGTAATGAATATCTTACATTATATTCAAGTCTTGATGATTTGTGTCAAGCTGTAGAACCAAATAATATTAAACTATTTTTGGAAACAACATTAGAATATGTAATTGAAAGAATAAGTTATGACAATGAAAATTCAATAAACTTATTCCATTGTATTATGTCTTCATATGCTCAAACCTTAAAAAACAAAAAGATGCAGGATGACAACTCTACACTGCTTTCTACTATTTTAGAGAAGCTTTTAGACAAACTAGATTTAACATGTAACCACTTTGAATCTTATTTTACTGCAGTTTTAGAATTGCCAACAAATTATTTAGAAAGAATGACATCTCCTTCAGTATGGTCGAAAGTAACACCCACAAAATTAAAAAATGCCATTGCAATCAGGGAGAAATTGGCTCTAACGAATCGGTCTGAATCTCCCTTAATGTGGTTGAACGAGCTCGTCAATGAAATTGCATCTACACCAAGGTAAGACTACTATTAGGTGTCATAATTTAATATTTAAATTATAAAAATAAAAATGCACTTTATTATTTTTACCAAAGCACACAAACATATTTTCTCGAGATTATACAGAAAGTACATGCTGAATTGCAATTTGAGATATCCACTGTAAATGGGATTCTAGACTTCATGACTAAGATTCAAGGATTTCTAGTGGAATCATCACAAGATCACAGTAACAAAATACAATTCTATTGTAGCATTTTATTCGTGTCTATTATCAGTTCGTCTGGCATAGACTGTATGTTAATGAAACAAGATTTATTAGTTACATCACAAAATGAACAAACAAAATTATTTCCTCAAGCTCTCGCAATTCTTTCTGAAAGACATGTTTGGAAACATGTAATTTCACAGGTATTTACAATTATTTTTATTCATAAATGATACAATTATGTGTTGGCTAATACTTTAAAAACTTCAAAATCTTTTCTCAGAAAAGAATCATAACATTACCAAAAAAGTAATAAATCCTTTTTATGTTATACCTTTCAGATCATGGAATGGTTGAACGATATGAGAACAAGTACTATTTCTAATATGTATAAATTTACATTTCACCGTTCGTTAATTTACTTGAGACACAATCTATACTATAAAAGTGTATGGACTAAATATTTATCAATTAAGACTGAAGTCGAAATATAATTATATATTATTATATGTGATTGAAACTTTTACAATAAAGTGTGCATTTGCAACAATTGTAACTTTAATACATTAAATGAAAAACAAAATCTTTTTTGAGCAATATACAAAATACTATTGAAAAGAATGAAAAAGTATTTCACTTACACTCAATGCCATGTGACATTGATTGGCAGTTGTGCACAAATATATCATCACATATATTGTATGTGACAATTTTCATAATGCTAAACAGATGTTTCGCTATTATCCAAAGTCATAACTGTTAATGTATTAGGGCGCGATCCAGTTAATGTTTGATCTTCTGGCAATTTCATCCGTGGTTCTAATATATTCCGTTTTGTTTCAACACTTTTTTTTATTGGTGTTCGACTTGGACTGGACTTTCTACTACTTGGATAAGATTTTAATAAACGAGCTCTAAAAAAACAATTGAATTTGAACTTTTATATGTTGTACTATAATTAAGTCATTAAAATATGTACTTTAATTCAACACTGTCTAGAATAATAATACTTACGCATCCATTAATTTAAGAAATAATCGTGTATATACTTGATATTCTTCATCTCCAAATTCTGTTGGATCATGTCTCGCATGTTCGTACAAATCACAAAATTGATGAATTAACCGTTGTCCATTTCCATTTAATGGTGTAGCTAATGTAGAAAGTAAATATGCTCTCAAATTTTCAGATGGATGTCTTTTTAGACAATTATCATATTTACTAATTTCAGCTTCTGCAAGAACAATTTATGAAAAAACTGTTTATCAGTTTAGTTTATTGTAATACAGATATAGATGTAATTACCCAAAGTTTTAACATCATCTACGACTTTTAGTCTATAATAATGCGGTGGAATTTGTGCTTTTGGTGTTACGATAAATCGTGAATCGCTAATAAGTTGTGGCTCATACTGAATTCTTGGTATTACTTCTATTCGCCTCTCAATCTCTTTCTTGAGTGACTAAATAATTAAAAACGAACGATACTCTATTAATATGTATTATTTATTTCCATAAATGAATTTTATTAGTTACTACAATAATATAGATAATATAACTTTTCTAACCTATCATACCTTTCTTGCATCGTGTCCAATAGGAATATGAGGACCACGACGTGATCGTAAAGCAAATCTCATGATTTGCCGTTTAGCAAAAATGAAAAGTAATAATATTGTTAATACTCCAGCTGCAATAAATATTACTATTGTCACGCCAGAAAGCTCTTCCGTCATGTTTACGTTGCATCATCTGTTTGAATGTGTATGTAAATTTCATTTGTCAAAAATGCGCGTTCACGCGCAGTATTTTGATTTTTATGTACAAATACAAAATGATTGTGAAAAATATAATCAAAACTTTTAAAGCAAAGATTAAGCAAAAGGACACAAAAGCTTACAGAAATAAAATTGAATACAAAATGTATATAAACTAAATAGTTTTTAAAATATTTTGTACGGGTCTCTTAAACAATGTTTGATTTATATTAGTTATTTCCCATAATACATTTTTTTGCTGTTCTGAAAATTTTACATTCATTTTTATTAATAATAATAAAAGTTTTCCAAAATTTTTATCCTTTGCAAAATGAAGTGCTTCCTTTGATAATAGTTGTATAAGTTTGTCAGTTGTAATAGTATCAATTTTAATAGATATTAAATTGTGTAAAATGGGAAGATGCCAGGGCTTTAGTTCTTTTGCATGTAATAAATATTCCCTATAAAAAATGTTAAAAAGTGAGTATTGATACAATGAAATATGTTGTAAAGTAGATAAGCAATAATAGTTCAAGTACCTACGTAATGAGAACAATGTTTCTTTCAGGTTCAAAAGCATTTACTATGGCATTGACAATTGTTACATCTTTTAAATCAATATTTAATAGAGGGATAAAAATTAATTGTTGTACATCATCTGGAAATTTTTTAACACATTCTGTGATACTAGATAATAATAGCCTTGACGGTTCTTCTAAAGCAATTATCTACAACAGTCCTTGAATTATATTAATTGCACTTATATTAAAAATATTTTTAGATGATTATCAAGTCTTTCTAGATTCAAAGTTAAATTATCAACATCACCTTTGGTAGTAACAAATGACTGTGAAAAATTGCTGTATATTTTATTTGTTGTTCCAAAGTCATATTATTCATGGCACAACAAAGATTGTAGGTACCCATTATGCTTAATTTTTTTTCCAAGTCATAGACCACTTCCACAAATTCTTCATCCGATAAATTTTGTAATTGATTTAAATCTAACTTCCCATTAGATCGCTCCAATCCTTCAAGAAGACATTCTACAATATCAGACTTTTGTATAGATGTCGATTTAACTTTATTATCAAAATTCTTATCAAGTTGAGTAAAATAAAACTGAGTAGATGGAAGCTTAGTATCATCAACCATCATGAATGAATTGGTATCATCTTTATCACTTTCATCTGTTATTTCCTCTTCACTTGTGTATGTTTCTTTTTCCTTTAGAATAGTATTTGTTTACATTGATATATATTATCGACCTTATATCGCCTCTTTACTAATAATACTAACCTTTGCATTTATAATGTTCCACACAGGATCAGCTTGGATTATGTCTTCTTTCAATTTTTCCTTAATTATCTCCAACTTTTGTATAGTATACTGTGATAATACATAGTTTTTTAAAATATTATTTTCGTTCATATTTTTGGTAGTAACTCAACAAGAAAGAATACTTTTCATATGTTCTTACTGATTTGCGAGTACTAATTAAACTATTGAATAATTTAATTCATTTTGCGTTTAAAATTAATATTAAAGATAAAAATATGAAAGCAACAATTTACTGTGAAATTCTCATGATTAAAAATGAGTTAACAAATTTTACATAAAGATTAATCTTGAATTATGAGAATTTCCGTTAATATCAGAAATCGATTAATATAAAAAAAAAAGTGCGATAATAGCGTGATCTTTGAATAGGTTCGCCTAATCTGATCTGGTAGGGAGTAAAACGAGGTTGTACTAATATGTAAAACGGATTTTCCGTAAGATCAAGGTAAACGTTTAATTTTCAATAGGTCGTACTACGTGAAATACGTTATACGTCACGTCTTAACGACTCAGTTGTCATAAACGATATATTATTACTGAGTTGTGATAGTCGAGAGGTTAACGTCGGAATGACAGTGATCATAGAAGGTGATGTTATTTGTATGCGATATTGTGTTACCAAAAAAACGAGCGAGTGAAATTTGTTTAAAAAAATAAGGTGGGTTTCTCGCGCAAAAGAAAATATAATATACACAATATTTAAAAAAATGGAAATTGGAAAATAGTGATTCTATTACATATTAATTTAAATTTAAATATTTATTTTTAAGCGAAACCCTATGTAATGCGGAGGTGAATATTTTATTTCGATCATTTAAATGCGCTGCGATAAATGAATTTTGAATCTAGTATTCCCAGTCATATATATATAAGTGGTTCCTAACGTCGAGCGTGATTCATGAAACCTGTTGCATTCGTAATTGATAGAATGCAACCTGTTGATCAATATCAATTCCTTTAAATATATCAGTAAAAAACAGCAAGTATAAAGATGTAATCTAGTTTCAAGACTTATAAATACAAATATTTTAAGAAAAAAAAGAAAATAATAATGGACAAAATTAAGCGTTTTCCAACTTGAAATCTATTCGTTCTATTGTATATATGAACGACTTGTTTATTAATGTGGTCTCTATCATTGCCACAAACGTAGAATCAGTTACATTTCCAGAAAATTTAGATTATCGCGAAATCATCGAGTATTGAGTGCATACACAAATTTTGTAACTGTGCATACTAGAATTTGTTTAATTCACGTTTGTTCAATTTTCATGTTTCCTCACGCAGATGATGCAACACGTGATTGATACGTGATTATTTGCATAAATTTTTGTATTCCAGACGTTGTCAGTACGACGCATAGCGTATTCGTTAATAAAAAAACGTTCGTTTACTTCATTGAAAAAGTCTTAAGAAATTTACTGTTATCGTAACTGACATGTACTTCCAAGAAAAAATTCTGATATGAATGCAAGTCGACCATATAGTGTATAATATGCATGTAAACGAATACTAGATATTGGAGTGGAGATAAGGTGCGCACCTTTTTCTTCTTTATATTGGCACAGTACAAGGAATTAACCCAAATTCTAAGATGTCAAAACTCGCAAACGTATGTAATACAAAAATTAGTCATACAACATTATTTGTATACTTTTGCAACTCTACTTCATTTTCCAAGATTTAACTAATATAAAAAAATGTGTGGAAAATATAGTTTCTATTTTATATCTTCACCTCTTTTAAAGTAAAGTTTGTCGAATCTTAAAACGTAACATAATACATATATTTACAGAAAACAAAAAAAATTGAAGAAATAAATTCGAAAAAACTTTTTTTATAGCAATAACGATCTCTTGAAGAAAAATGCCGATTCTTTCGGACTTATCTCGTCGATTTCATATGTTAACAACTGATGCGATACCCCATCCACCACGAATAGAAATCAAAGGATATACACATAATTTAGACCCAGACGATGTAAACGACAAATCTAAAGCTGTACCTGCAACTATAGAATCACAATTTGAACAAAATGATAAAACATCATCGGAGGAAAAAAAATCCGTACCAAACGATGCAGTACCTACAAATACTCGTTCTTCCGAAACAAAGCAAAACTTGGACGATACGCAATCTTCCGCAACCGACGCAAAACAACCTAAGAGGCCAAATGTCAAAACAAAAACGAAATCGAAATACAAGCATTGTAAGTAAATATAATGTAATTGTTGCTGATTTATTTAAACAAGTTTAGTTTGTCACTTATCCGTATTAGGAGAGTCATTACTTAAATGTTAATTTCTTTTTTCACAGCACAAAGGGCACATGTTGTAAATTACAATATAGTTAATTCAAACGGAGTGAAAATCGGGTCGAGAACTAGTTATATTTGCAACATTAATCAATTTCCTACGGAAAGTGCTACATCAGCCAAAAAATCATGGTCGAAATCAAAAGTACGACAGATGCCCACAAAGGTAGAACGTTTATGTACTTGCAGGGAGGAAATTACTTTGGATGATATATTTATTATTAAAAGTTATATCGGACACGGTTGGAAAGATGTTGCCAGAAAGCTGTTATATTCAGATGGACAAATTGAACAATTTGAAGAGAATTATATGTCCAGAGGAATAAGTGAAGTAAATTTAATTACTATTCATTGATTATACAATATTATATCTTATATTTTTGTTATGTCTTAATGGTTTTCCTTTCAGGTAATTTATCAAATATTTCTTGATTGGAAACAGGCTAACACAAAAGATGCAGAAATTGGTAGTCTGATAAATGTATTATGGCTTTGCCAGGAATATGACTGTGCAGAACGGTTGTGTTCTACTCGTGAAGATTTAATTTAATATCTTTTAGCTACACACATTAATATGCACTACAAAAAAAGTATGGAGAGCCATGTATTATTTGATAATTTTTTATTTAAATAATGTGTTACTGCATTTATTTACTCAGCAAAAAACTATTTCTTTTGTAAAATACTATATATAACATAACAGCATATTTTAAGTTTAACCTAATATAAGAAGCTAATAAAACAATTATATTAATGTACAATAACCTTTTTATGTTTATAATTCATGTTATATACAAATTTATTTACTAAGACAATTATTTCAGCAAATATTTTATTAAAAGAACAATTTTTATAATAATATTACTTTGTACATTTTCATTAAATGATGTAGAAATAACAACATAGAATTATAAACAATAAAAAAATATACAACTTTGTTTTCTTATTTTTATCACATAGTTTTACAGGAAAAATTAGTACATAATTATCATATTTGCTCACAGATATCCAAGTATCTAACAAATGTTATCTAAAATTGAAAATGTAAAATGTTTATACTTGTAAATTTCAGTTTGTTTATTTAAAATTTACATAAATGTGTGTGTATATATATATATAAATTTTATGTAATATATACATGTATGTAACAAACTTATATTTACAAATATAAATATTTAAAATACTGCAAGTGTTTGTTTTAATTTCTGGCAAAGAATATCATAATGATTGTGCATAGATTATGTCTCCTGCTTCTTTCTTCTCTAGTTCTTTGTTAAAAATCTGATTGCTAAAAATCTGATTTCTACAATTCTCAACTTCAGATAACATTTCTTCAAGATTTTTGTTTCCATCAAATATTAAAATTGGTGTTGGTACTTTGAACAATGTCTGATGATACAACCATTCTTCGTGAATGTTATGAATTTTCTTTAAGTATTCTATTGTTAGAGAAGTTTCTTCCTGTCTCTCTCTTTTTTGAACCCTTTGATATGCAATTTCTGGAGATGTTCTTATGTAAACTGTTTTAAAATAAGGATAGCAGTTAATTTGACAGAAATGGTACTTTATATTCATATGACTGTGGCAAGGATTACATGTGTAAGTATATATTACCAATTAGATCCATTTTTATATTAGCATTGTTTATACACCATTCAGTCCAATTTTCCAAAACTGTAACTTCTACATCATGTATTAACTTTGAACGTTTTATATTTTCTACAAAGCATCTTGAACTGTACAATGATCTTTCCATAATTTTATATGGTAAAGGAGTTTCATAAGTGTGACGTTGAAGCATTGTTAATAACACATATGATTGAAATAAGAAAGTATAACGTGGAAGATCAGAATACATTAATTCCTAAATATTGTCAACACATATTTGTTAATTTTATTTCCTGTTATATTAGTTATCTTCAATATTATACCAAAGAGTTGAAATTCAAAATATCTTACCAATAAATTAGTTCCAGCTACATTTTGCCAAAGATTTACAGGTTCTTCTAGAATTGTTATATTATCATATTTTTTAAAATGATTTAAGAACGTTGTTTTACCACTTCCTATATTCCCCTCTACACACATTGTAAATGGCTGTTTATATACTTTGTTAGAATTCTTTATCATTTTTGTTAATATTGTGGCCAAAACTTTATCTTCAAAAATATAAATCTAGTAGTATTGAAGGAAAATTATTGAAATAAACTTTGTATTGCATTACTTATAATAATAAACAAAATATATATTAGATAGAACTCATAATCAATTTTAATACACATACGAGTAAAGTATTTAAACGTGTTTTAATCAACAGAAATTGAATATCGACTATGAATAGAAAATTGAAACTGTTACGTTATCTTATAGTTATCAATTGTTATCATACTAAAGTAATATTCATATCTTAATCTTCGATAATTTTATATTCAGGGAATTCACAGCGTTTACTAAAGCGCAAATAAGTAATGCAATATATAACGATAAGTTACTGGCATTTTCTATATGCACTTTATTATTTGCAATTATTATAATTTATTATGTAATAAATGTAAACTTACTTATAAAGGTCATAATTACCGAATTTCAAGCATTAAAAAACGCATCAAATATAATAAGAGGAGTAAATTTGAATACGTTTCCTTCTTTTCACGTTATTATTTTATATTCTACACGTGAATTCGTCACAGAGTACTCATATCATAGATTGACTAGCTACATCCTAGAGTATTATTACTTATTACCAACGTATGAATATACAATACTATAATATAAATTAATGCATATATCTTACATATATTTGGAACTCAAAACTTTTATCATAAAAGTATGAAAATGTGTCACATTCTTCATTGTTGTTTGCTTAAATTATAAGTATTGTTAAAACAAATGATAAAATTATGTTATCCAGCCTTGTATTTTGTTATTGTTTCTTAATTATAATAAATAATAGAACAATTCTGTTGTTTATGTAACTGAAAACTGTAAAAATTCACGTAGTTTTAACTTTGTGAATTAATTAAAACATAAGTGAAAAAATGGTATACAAGTTTGAATAAAAACAATCAGTTTATTAATAGATATGAATCTGACATTAGTTGGTAAAAAGATACGATTGACTTAAAAAATGATTTGACGAATCATTTTTGGATGTTCATAAATTATCATTTGGAACGTCATATACTATAGTTTTCAATAACGATTATTAATGAATTTTACATCTTGTTTTTGACCAAATCTGTATAAACTTTTAAAATTATGATTTCAAAAGTATTGTTTATTATATATATACGCGATATGTAACATAATATTAATTATAAATTGTTGGTATACAATTTTTACACTTTTGTACTCCTGAATGCAATCGTAAAGCATTTGACGTGGCTAAGGTTATGAAACAATTTATTATTTAATAATCGTTTATTTTATGATAATTGAATTACAATAAGGACAATGCGAAATTTCGTGGGCGATATTGTAATTTGGTGAGTTTCAGTTATAAGTTTAAATGATAGTACAATTATATGTTAACAATTTTCTTTAATAAGTTAGTACAAATAATTTTGATTCATTTATCATTTTATACACAAAGAGCTGTACATTACAATTTTTAAGTTTTACAAAAATATATTGAAATTATGTTTTTTGTAGCTTATTGCTACTACTTTCAGTGAGCCTTGTTTTTGGAGTTAGTGAAGTTATTAAATCTCTTGTGAATATTGGAGAAAAGTTTTTAAAGTCTTCCTCCTACAATTGGATTATCAGATTATGTTTAAATGTATTAAGTTATGCTACTGTATTATTGCCGGGTTGCCTTATCTATAAATATGTGCGTCGTACCAAGTATATTCAAAGAGGAGGTAAATAAAAATAGTCAATAAGTTTAGAAGATTTATATATTTTTATTAGAAATGATATATATTTATTATTTTTGAGCAGGTAAAGGATGCATTCCCAGGCTGGTTCATTCATGCTTTGTGGGTCACTGTGAAACAGGACTTTTGGACTCTCCTTACACAACTACACCATCTAATCATAACCAACGTACTTTTATTCAGGATGCACTATTACTTTTATATTGTTTCTTTGGGTTATTAGTCAGTTTTTTAACATGGGGTTATTTACAAGAGAAGATAATGACTCAGGTATGATTTATTTAGTAGACATCATAGAAGTCAGAAATGTGTGGAGTTATTAACTATATCCTACATTTAAATTTAAGTTGTATATCATTTAAAATCATAATTCTGAAATTACATTACACCTACAAGTATGGTGATATAACTGCTAAATACTGCTTCTATAACTAAATGTTTCTATGATATAAAAAAATTGTTTCCGTAGGAGTATGTAGATGATGCTGGTAACAAGGATCGTTTTCAAGATTCTCAATTTTTAGTGTTTGTAAATCGGATTCTTGCATTCTTAATGTCAGGATCATATTTGATAGTTCAAAGGCAACCTCAGCACAAAGCACCGCTTTACAAATATGCATTTTGCTCTTTATCAAATATCATGAGCAGTTGGTGTCAATATGAAGCTTTAAAATTTGTTTGCTTTCCAACTCAGGTTGTTGTCAGTTTATTACTTTCTTTCTTGATTCTCATATTCAGAATTCTATTTAACATTTATGTATTTTCAGGTTTTGGCAAAAGCTTCTAAAATAATTCCAGTGATGATAATGGGAAAAATAGTTTCACATACTACATACGAGTATTATGAATATGTTACAGCTATACTTATTTGTATTGGAATGACATTGTTCATGTTAGACAATTCTGATTATAGAAATGGTAACATTTTTTATTTCATAAATGTTGATTTTTTAATTTTTTTGTTTTTGTAGATAGTTTTATGTCAATATTTTCAGATGGAGCTACTACTGTTTCTGGTATTATTCTTCTGGGAGGCTACTTACTATTAGATAGTTTTACAAGTACCTGGCAAAATGCGATATTTGTGGAATATGGTGTAACAAGTGTACAAATGATGTGTGTAGTTAATATGTTTTCCTGCTTATTAACTGCAATGTCATTATTTCAGCAGTCAAGTTTTCCTCTTATATTTTCTTTCATGACAAAGGTGATTTGAGCTGTATCTACTGGAATTATAATAATAATTGTTTAAGATGCAATCTTAATATTATGTTGTTATAGTACCCTGGATTTATTATGGACTGTTTACTCATGTCGATTTGTTCTGCAACTGGCCAGTTGTATATTTTCTATACAATTTCTAAATTTGGACCAGTAACATTTGTGATCATGATGACTCTTCGGCAGGTAATAACTTGTTTTTATAAATGTTTGTATTACTAGAACGTATGTTTAAAAAATATCATTTGTTCTTTTAGGGTTTGGCTATATTGTTGTCCTGTTTGATGTATCATCATCGCGTAACAGCTTTTGGTATAATAGGCATATTATTAGTATTGGGATCAGTGTTTTTACAAATATACTGTAACAATCGACTACGTGCTATTAAAAGACGTAGAGCTGCGGCAAATAGTATAAAAGATTAATTACAAAAAAGTAAAAGTATAGGTGAAAATTTTGGTAGAGTTTGTATATTTCATTTTTGAATGCATGTATATTTTATTAAGTATTTCTAAATCATTCATAATTTCTAGAAAGTATTGATAATGTTATTTTATCACTTGTTTTTATACATACTTTACAAACACTTGATAACTCAACCATTTATTTGTTTAATGCTAACGTAAGATGTTTATTGCATCATGATGTACTTTTGAGTAGAAAGTACTTTTAACATATGTATTAAATCAGAAACATATATTATTTATTTAAGAAATATTTATTTTATTATATATACTAGGTGTAAATACCATATATAATTGTATACATTTTGAAGAAAGATGTTAATAAAAGGAGAAACATGTCTTGAATAGAACATTTATCTCTACAAATCCTGCAATATCTTTATTTTGTTTACATATACACAATTCTTCTATTAGTATAGAATACAATATACATAAAGGTATGGAAATTAAATACTCACAAATTTTATGTCATTTCTATTTTCTCCCTTCATATATTGTATAAATTAAAATTTTAATACATATCTAGGTTTTTCACATACATTTATTTTCAATTTCTTCAATAAATAAGAAACAAGTCTTATTACAAGCAAATAACCAAATAACATATTTTTGATACATTTGTAAAGACGATAGAAGGAGACCAAGGCATTGTTTATTCTTCAGGAGATGGAGGTCGATAGATAGCTATAAGGCACAAGATGGAAATTATTAATTCAGATGCCAAAAGGACCAGTTGTATGCTACAAAGAATTACTTCTAGTCTTAGTACATAATTTTGCCAGATCAAAAAGTACAATGTTGCTAACGAGCTAGGCACAGTTAAAATAACTCCGATAAGAATTGGTAGTCCATGTTCTGTCAAGTTTCCTTTTCTTCCAAGATAAATTCTGGCACCTTCCGTAGCTATAAGGAAGAACAAAAGTGCAAACTCTGTCAATGTGGTGCTCGTGCCAGGTGAAGGTAAGTTTGCAGCTTTAAAGAATCCCATACCCAGTTCGCAAACAGCAAACATACCAAAATAAAAAGAATTTAGGTACATGAGAATTTCATACGTTAAAGAGGAACTGGCTATTGTGGGCATTCTATCAAACTTTTATCAATATACAAGAGCCATGCATGTATCGGATTTCGTATACTATTGGTTTACTCAACCTTGGTTTGTTTATCAAGAATATTCTTTCTTTTGCTGTGAATATCCATTATTATTTATCCCTTTTTAATGTAGTTGAATGGGATACCTTACCATAATCCTTTCTTTTTCTTGTTCATTCGATTCTATTAGTTTATTAAAATATACTGTTTCATTATTTCTATCATTTGTTTGCGTGCCAAGGGTAATATTGACTTTTAATCGTAAAAAATTCAACCAAGTTTCCTGTAATATGACAACATTGTTCTTATCGTTAACACTATGTCCATGAAATTAACCATTTTTAAAATTTTATTTTTAAATATGTCGTAAATACATACATGCATACGTATAGTTTCAGTAAAATAATATTTTAAAATTATCACAATGAATTGCCAATAAAATTTGTTTCTAATCAAATACCAACGAACATTACGAACGAAAAACTAACTGGTTTGGTTAGAAAGATGTAAACATGAACGAATCTATAGGATATTGAGTGACCGCAGTTATCTTTTCTGCTTGTTTCCTCGAAATGACGTTCTTTCGTTTTCTATTCTCAATGCAAGATGAACGCCCCAATCACACAAGATCATACAATAATTTATGAGCGAAATCTATTTACTAGTTATCTATTCTCATGAACGAGAAGAATCGACTCAAGGGTTCGTGGGGCAGTGTTACCAAATGATTAAAGAAGATACGTATTAAACTTGAATTAATTTGAAATATGTATCTTAATTCTACGATAGATTAATTGTACAGTAGAAAAGCTATTCGATTTTGTTATATGACTGTTAATTGTATCTTAATACTCGCAATGAATCTTCACGGTCAAAGAAACAATTTTACTTAAACACTTATTGGACCTCGAATCAATTTCGATTACGCAATATGCGTACATTGCCTTAATGAAGTTTTAATGCAAGACACATTTTTTAAAGTTATCGATCCTCTATGTGGCAAAACTAACAGCAGCGGCGTAAGATTGGCAATGGCATTTTATTTGAAGCTCTCTCGAGTACTTTGTTCGAACAAATTTCGTCAAAGTAGTCAAACAAGAAATTACAAGTATGTAGCATCGATTCCATTTTATCGAACGAAAATGAGATGCATTAACTACGACGATTCCAAGCGAGTCGTTCAGGCTATTATGATTCTCTTTTACAAGCCTAAACGTCAAGCACAAATGCATGCGAACAAATCGTTGATAACGAATGGGGAACACGAAGGTTTCTTCGGTACAATACAGAATGCTATTTTAATACTGGCAAGAATTTTCGTGATTGGATCTGTGGTCACCGGATTGGCTATCGCGTATTTGATAACACGTTTTACACACGGACACGTGTTTCCGACTATTTTACGAAAAAGTAATTACACGATTATAGTAGAAATATAACCTACGTTGAACTTCAGACCCATCTTCGTGTTAAATACGAACTGATTATTATTAATTTACTTTAACTTCCGTGCGAGATTCTATTGAAGCACGTTTTCTCTCACGACAATCATCGATTATTGCAGGTATCGAATTTCTTGGCCCGATATTCATAAAGTTCGGTCAATGGGCGTCCACTCGGAAAGACTTGTTTCCCGAGGATATATGTCGTACGCTCTCGCAATTGCAACGTATCGCTTCGCCGCATTCGTGGAGTTACACGAAGCGGCTGCTTAAATCTACTTACGGCACGAACTGGAAGAACATATTTGTGAAATTCGAGGACAAAGTGCCTATCGGATCGGGATGCTGCGCGCAGGTATAAGGATGCACAGAGGGCGCATCCGTTTCACCGACATGTTTTTCTTTCATCTAATCCGATTTGTGTCCGATCGGCAGGTGTACAAAGCATGGGTGGATCTGAATGCACGAGTCGAAGTAACGCAAAAGCCTCGAATATCTGCGATCGTGCAAAGTAAATCGGACAGGTCTTTTCGCGTAATATTACAATCCGTTATTTTTGTGGTAAAACGGACGAACGGGTGGATGAACGGAAGACTTAATTTTGTAGTAATTTTAGTTTGTGGCGGCCAGTGCAACGGGCACGGTGCCACATAATGTAAACCGAGATGCAGGGACGTAAACCGTAGGTCGATCCTCTGTCGCCGGTGATGCCCTGCACCTCGTTAAGATAAGTGACGGCCATTCGGGAAAAAACGATCCCGAGTATCGTTCCTGGAACACCGTGGGACCAGACCCACGATGGGGTTTGACTTTTCCGGCAATCGATCACCAACGTCCGAACAAACTAGTCGAATAAAGATAGGGAAAACAAAGCTTCCTTGTTTATTCTCCTATCACCCATATCTTGGTCCTAGATACCAGGATACCGATTATAAAGGAAATTTTTTGTTTACAGTTGTCGAATACTTCAAGTTCGGGTGGCTGGTCACTCTCTTCGGTAAATACGAACGGAACGTAGCGGACGGTATTAAATACACCGGGATTAATGGAAATTAATTTCCAGACAACATATTGAACGTCGACGATGAGATCCAACAGGATAACACGTACAACAGGAAACTGCAGCCGGTAGCCATAAAAATTTTACATCCTGGAATTAAAGGCCAACTGAGGTAGAATGTCACGATGCAAAGCGGAGATACGAATCGAACACTATTCATTGAATATTTCATCGATTCTTTTCCTATTGTTTATTTTAGGCGAGACCTAACCATAATGAGGGCGATTTGTAAATGCGCGATGTACGTCGTTCCCCAATTGTACTGGCTCAGTCTTACCGACTGCATCGACGAGTTTTCCCAAATAATGGACAATCAAGTGACTTTTTAACCTAATTTCGTAAACCGTACAATCACAATTACGACGGTTCTTCGATTTCATCGCGATCGTTTAACATCTCTAATCCTCGTGAAGGTGGACATGAATCTGGAAGCGACTAATTTGATGCAATTTTCCAAAAATTTCGCCGGAACGAACAACGTCATTTTCCCGTCACCGTACACCAATTTCACGCAACGTGAAATACTCGTGGAAAGTTTCCACGAGGGCGCCCCTATCGCCGATTACCTCGATCACGACGACACCAGATTCCAAGCGAAATTAGCCAAAATAGGAATCAAGACAATTTTAAAAATGGTCCGGAACGATTCAATTTGATCTGATTTGTTATATTCGATAACTATTTTTCATCGATGTGTTCTTTGACCGTGAATTTTAAATACCATCGGGAACGATCGGTGATGAATTACAGGTATTTAGAGATAATTTCATTCATTGCGACTTACATCCTGGTAACATCCTAGTTGAGACAAACTGCGCGCCAAGTGGAAGTATCTGCGCTTGGCTTTGGAAATTCATCGATCACGATTACTTACCAAACTATCCCCGATTGGTCATACTCGATTGCGGTTTGGTGGTATCGCTGAACGATCGTTGCCGCCGAAACCTTAGAGACGTTTTCCGCTCGGTACTAATGGGCAACGTACGTAAAGAAATTATACACACAACCTTCCATTGAATTTATAAAAAAATTAAATTAAATAATTTCATTTAATTCAAATTCCTATCTCTCGTTAATTATTTCAATTGATTTTAGCTGCATTCCTCAGGCGGGTCTTTTTTGACCCATCACGTTTTTACGATATATTACACATCTCTTCAACAAGAGTTATCGCAACAGATCGAAATGGATGCTTCATATTTTCTTAGTCTTTTAATTATTGGATTGTTCAGAAAGTAATTTTTTTTTTTTTTGGTGAAAATGAAACACGATTTTTTTAGAGTGTATAAACATTTTATTAAATTATATATTCTCCATTTTGGAAAACGAAATGACTTTCCGAACAACCGAATATATTGTAAAATTACCAAAAATGAGCCATTTTTAAATACCTCGAGTACACGAACGAAAGAACGCGTTGAAGTTATCGAGCCGATGTTTACTTTGTTATCGGTTTCATTTTCAGGGTGAACTGGCGGCTGAATACATTCTAGAACACAGCTCGCAGATATCTCCCGATCCGGACGGTTTCAAAAATACGATGCGCGAAATCGTGAACACTCATCTACGGAGCAACCTGAACGTAACCGGTCCTAACGTTTCAAATTCGCGTTCAGAGTACCCGGAACGATAACAAACAACTCTTCTATATCGTTTTAAATTTTTAGCAGACGAGCGTCAGCGCGATCATGACCGAATTATTTTCCGCGATGGTGCGCCACCGTGTGAAACAGGACGGATCCTTCAGCAGCGTGATCCTGAGCATCGTGGTGATCGAGGGTCTCGGACGTAGCCTCGATCCGAATATCGACATCTTCGCGGAAGTTTTGCCGTTCTTGTTCGCCAGGACGCTGCGCAACGACTAGGTCGACGAATTTTCAACGAACGACGTCGTCGTCGAGACAAGGTCGCGTGCACGAACCGGAGTATAATATCGTTACAACGACCGGGGACGAATCGTCACGTTTCAACGTTCGAGTGTTCGTGATCGATCGCCAATAATAATAATCCGAAGAAGTCGAACGTAATATAAAAATCCAGCGCTCCCGACAAGTTGTTTCGTCGAACACGTTTGGTCGGCTCGACACCGAATAAAGAACCGCGCGAGAAAATTCCTGCTTTAACGGCATTGCGTTAAACGAGTTCCGAGGAGGATTCCGATTTTAAAGCAGACCACAGAAACGTGTAATCGCAACGGACAGAATTCCGGCGAGTGACCAGTTGTCCGTGATCGCTTCCTGGTTGGTCAACGTTGGTCGATCATCTTCGGTGTAGCGATACGGTCACCGTGCACGCGTGTACGTGTTCCCTCTGTATGCGCGTGTTTTGTAGCGAGGCTGCGTTCAGTCTACTCTGGTATAGGTGCGTCACGTGCGCGTACGCCTATACTCACCGATAGGGAGGTCACACTTTTGCCCGATTCGGAGACGATTTTGCGAGAGACGATTACATTGGTGAAGAAGAGAGAGAGAGAGAGAGAGAGAGAGAGAGAGAGAGAAAATACGCTCGTTCGTAAAATTAATCGTTCGCTTCGTACCGCTCTAACGTGATTCTAGAATTGTTCTCATCACGTTTCACCCGGTACAATTGACGCGTGAACGCTTTGTTCGAATTCGGACACGATTCACGAGCGCGCTTCCTTTTGAATTTTCAGTACACCGGTTGCGATCGTTTTTAACGTTATCTCGATCGGGGGAGCGAGTGTCGAAACCGGAGGCACGAGAAAACGAATTTAAATCCACGCTCTCGCGAACGTCGAGGCCGCGAAGTTAACGATTTCGTTTCTCTCGTGTTCGTTTCCGTCGGGAGCGAGTTCGAATCGTAGGTAGCTTCGTGGCACGCGCGTACCTTTCACAGACGCGGCTAGATCATCTCTCCCGGCTAGATCTGGCCCGTTCTATGCGCGACGGTTACCGCGCAGTTCATTGCCGTCCGGTCTCACGATGTACGTGTGTCAGGAACACGTGCATCTAGACGCGCATATTTCAAGAGTCGGGCGGCGATCGATGATTTTTACAATCGCTCGATAATGCAAACTCGCTTTTACCCGCAACTCCCACCCCGTTGCCTCGACGAAAGATATATACCGTTAGAAACGAGCCGTGAAACGAGACGTCCCGAAATGTAAAATTTCGCGGGACCGAGTTTACGCGGTAGCGTGCACCGATTTCGATTGAAAATCGAGTCGAACGAAAATTGAACTCGCAGTCAAAATTGACACCGATCGCCAATCTGTTACGTTCGCTAGTACAGCGTCTCGTGTACGTATAATGTAGCGAGAAACGTACGGGGCGCGCTTCTTCTTTTTTATTCCCCAACGCTGGTCGTCTATTTACATCTATTCGTTGTGAACGTATTCCCGCTAAGGCAGGTTTGCCTTCGCCGGATAACTCGCCCGGCGAGTGGTTGTCGGCTCGCGAATTGAGCCCGTACTCGCGTTAAAGAAATTTGTAAAAGATAATAGAATCGTAAAATCACGGCGGTGGGTGGAACTCGGTTTTCCGTATCCAAGAGATTCGTTCGCCAGGAGAACCGCAACCATGACCACAATGTTGTATTGCGCCATCTGCCGAGAGTGTTGCGCTCTGTTCGGATCCCCCCACCATGCGGAGCTACCCCCTCCGTCACGAGATGCTCGGATCGCTCTCCGGGGCCACGGAACGGCGTAAGAGGAACGACGGAGCATGTAAACAGAGGACAGGGAGATAAGAGAGTTCGTCTCCGAGCGTCGCGGCAAAGCGGAGACGGACCGGGCTCGCGGCATCCGCTCCAGACCTTCTCTTCTTCCTGTCTTCGTCGTTGTCGTTACGAAAGTCGAAAGAAACCGACCAACAGAGACCTCGTTCGTTTGACCGTCGCGTGTCGTCCCGATTAATCGAATCGGGATCTCTCAGCGTCTAGACAATAGATCGATTAACGACAATTAATGCTCGTCTCGTCTCGTCACGTCTGGTTCCGTCCCATCCACACCGTAAACGTCGCGGCACTGCGCGAATCTTTACCGACACGTCTCGCAAATTGGCGAGTAAAACACGACTCTCGAGGTTGATCTTTCTCTCTCTCTCTCTTACTCTTTCTCCGCCCAGCGCGTTTTTCCTTTTCCTTTTCGTTCTCAGTCGCTCCTTTTCGTTTGCGGCGTTGTCCCTCCCCTACCCCCTGCCTTTACTCCTCCTCCTCCTCCTCCTTCACTCGTCACAACCAACGAGCAGTCGTATTTCATTCAACCGTAATAACCGATTCCACGGGGAATTTTTGAATGCTACACGGTCGAATTTCTCTTCCCCTTATCGGTTACGGTTGACTTTACCGCCGGTTCGTGCTCCACCACCACCACACCACCGTCACTACCACCACCATCGTCACCCGCTGTTGCCATTGCCACCATCACCATCCAGCGACAACGACGGCGACGGCGACGTTTGGTGTTTCTTTTTAACTGTCCCTCAGACTACGTTCACCCTCCGTAAGTACAGGAACGTTTCGTTTTTGTTTACCGGTCGATCGCCTGGCCACCTGTGATACGAGCACGCGAGTTCGACGAGATCTTTCGCGTATTTCCGGGTTCAATCTCTCCTCGTGCGCTATCCACGCGACGTTCGCCTCTCGCGTTCAGCGGGAAGAGAAATAACTTGAAACGGAACGTAGCCACGGGTGTCTGGAACAGTTAAACGCGAGTCGCGTTACGTCGCGCGCGAGCACGTGTAGTATCTAGTGGCAAACCGACGTTCACCCCAAACCGTGGGAACGGATAGCTTCGGATCGAGGAAAAACAGTCGCCCGAGTCGATTCGTACGCGATTCAATTACCGACGGATCGTTTCCCTCGTCGTCGATCTTCGTTCGTCTTTCGTTGTCCCCGGTGATACTTCCAGCATTCGTCGAGGTGCCGTTACTTTCGTTTAACAGCTACGCGAGTAGTGTAGCGATTTATTTACGCATGTGTAATGGTAGCAAAGCGAAAGAAAATCGAAACCACGGCGAGGCATGAAAGTACGGTTTCGCTGGAGTGGGATGTAATGCGGAAGGGAAGTTGGTTGCTGGTGAGAGATTTAATCGCCGGTCCTCCTTCCCGTCTCCCGCTATTTCTGAGAAATATGCGGCACGATATCGTGGAATCGATCGATATCGATGTAATTGACGATATAAGAGCGCGGGGATCGACCGATTAGGCCGGTAGTAATAATTAACCGCGACTAATGGAACGTTAAATTGGGTGTCGTCGAACGTAAATATTCAATCGACGGATACATCGCGCTAACGAGATAACCGGGCGTTCGAATCTTTTTATACTTTTTTTTTTCTTTTTTTTTTACCCGGCGTTTATTGAACTTCAGGAAGGGATAAACATTTACGTAACGTTCCAGCAGCTCGTTAGACGGCAAGGAACATTGCAAATTATACGACGGATTTTCGTATTTACACCGGCGCTTGTCGACGGTAATTGTCGTTAACATGTGGCGAAGAAGAGATTACACGTTCGCAACAAGTTGCCGTTACGAACGATATGTACACATAGAGGGAATAATTCCGGTTATCTCTTAGGGCCTCGTTCGTTTAATTGGCGCGTGGAATAGACGTTAAGTTGAAAATAATGCGACGCGAGGTAAACCAGAGGTAACACTCCGTTCGTCGTTAATGCGACCGACGGAGTCTCGTCTCCGTAACCTCTAAACTTTGAATTTCTCCGTTGTTTTGCTTCCGAGGCTAATCTCTGTTTGCTATTAGACTAGACAGCGGCGACATTCTGCCGTTTCATTATCTTGGCACACAATTACCCTCAGGCGTGTCGTTATCTGTACTGTCGTTCCTCGGTATGTACGTATACGGGGTGTGCAGTTTAAGTCGATCCGCGGGAATACGTTCAGGTAAACACGTGTCACCGGTCAATTAAAATCGAGATACCTTCCGAATCGACCAACGACACAATTAACCCGATAGAAACCCACACTCTTCGTTCCCATCGACGTGAAAATTATCAACGTCGGTTTGTGACCTCCCGCGGAAACTACATGACCGCCGTCGGGATACTTCTCGCGCGTTATCGATACTTTCGGAGAGATTCGCGCGGATCGACGCGAACGGGACACCCCGTATATAGTGCGTCCGCCCGTTTACGGTTCCCGGGCGTACACGGGTTTCTGCTTATTTAAGTAATGCGCCGCTGCGTGTCGGGGACAACGATGTCGGTTCGTCGTCGCGGACGGAAACAAGAAACGTGGAAATTCGTGCGCGTTAACTTGCTCGCGAGTAAAGATTCAGCGTCAGGAGGCGCGCGAGTCGTTCTTCACGTTAACGGGCGTACCGGTGGTAACTTGGATAGCGGTATACTTCGTTAAAGTCCGCCCGGTGGAGCGATACCGTGTTCGTTTCGGTGAGCTTTCGAAAGCACGGTTTCGCCCTTGCGCGGCAAGGGCAGGCGTATCGCGTTGTTGTTTACGTAGCTAAATAAAATGGAGAAATAAATAAAAATAAAAAAATGAAAAAAAAATAAAAATAAAAAAAAAAGGAAAAAGCATCCATTCGCGACGAACGATATTTGCCATTCTCGAACAATCGTTTCGCGTTGGTGGTAGGATCGGTGGGGGGTAGAGGTTCGCGATTTTACCCGGCGAGGCGATATCGTATATGGGGCCCCCTAATTAGATATATCGCGATACGTGATACGCGCACGAGCGTTCTCTCTCCTCGACGCGTGTAACAGCTTCGAGATTAGCGAGTCGCGGCGGGGTCATCGCCGACGACACGCGTTATCGACGCACGCTGCAAATAATAGAAACGCGGCTCCGTAAATAACACTGGGGCACTCAGTCAACCTCGAGTGGACGCAGAAGAGGCGCGCGGCGCGCTCGTTTCGCGACCGTTTCTTCTTCTCTCTCTCTCTCTCTCTCTCTCTCTCTCTCTCTCTCTCTCTCTCTCTCTCTCTCTCTCTCCTTTCCTTTTTACGCGCTTTTATCCGCGATCCGTGCTACGTACGCGCGCGCGCGCGCACGCACGCGCACGCGTGTGTATTACCTGTGCCTCGATTTATCGCTCGCGCGCGGCGTTTCGCTTCTTCTGCCGTTCCCTTCTACCCGTGCCGCGTGTTTCGCTCGCAAAATCGAGCTACAAGAAGCGGCTCCTCTATCAATTTCCTGCTTCGTACGCGTTTCTCTCCGCCCTGGATGAAACCCACCTATCCATGATTTATGACTCTCGTGTGGATCCTCCATGTACGTACGGTGGCACGCCACTTGTGACCGCGTATTGTAAGACGAGCACACGTCGATCCGCGCGGCGAAAGTACTCACGGGTGCACCGCGCCGCGATAACGAAAGTCCGCGGCGATAATAATGGATCGTTTATCGAGGGGGCCGGTGTTCGGGCCCACACGACGTGCCGCGCGTGTTCTACGCGTAAAAGTCACAGTAACGGGGCAGAGATATGAATTATTGACTCGTTCAATCGACGTTTAGACGAACGATGAAAATATTTTCGAATTTTCGCGCGGGCGATCGAACGATGAATTTTTGAAGGAAAAAAAAACAAAAAAAAATAAACAAACAATCGGTTAACCGGAAAATTTCGATTTCTGCGACCCGAGCGGCTCGGTAATTTTTTAAATTCGATTTTTCGTTCGTACGTGTGTTTCCCGCGCTTTTTTTCGAAACTACGTCGCGGTTATTTACACCGTTCGCTCGAAACCCGTTCTTTTAAATATTCCTGGCTTTGTTCAGGAATCACTTCTTACGCAGAATGCAATATCGCCGTTCACGATATTATGAAATTATTGTACAATAATACCGATTGCGATATCTACACGATAAAACTGTAAATTATGTTCACCGTTTTTCGCATTATCGTTTTTTATTGCCGTGTAATCGTACCGAGTCACCGTCGTTATCGAGAATTCGTAAATATTTGTGTTGGCGTTTCACAATGCGTAAATTCTTACGGCGTTTCCGCAGGAGTTTCGGCGCAGCGTTTCGAGATGTTGCTATTGAGCGTCTGGTTCGAAGTGATCGCAGCGGCACTATTGGCGATATTGATCCTTGCCACTAGCTACCGACCAGCCTGGTGGTTCTGGACCGGAGCTACTCACAAGAATAGCGGTGAGTTCAACACCGAGAGAAAAACGATCGTGTCTCGAAATGAAATTTCGAAATTATATTTTAAGTCGATAGAAGCGTGTGTTCGTTCGATTCGTGGCTGCGTTCGCATTTTTGTGATCCCCCTCCGCGAAGATAAATGTCGAAAAACGATACAAATTGTCTCGAACGTAAATATACAGTGTCTTGGGATCATTTGAATATTCACCTTGTTTATCGTTGTACGCAAAAACGTCTCAGGACGAAATTACGTTATTTCAAGGGACATAACATTTTTTAATAATTAGTAATTCAATAATAACTTAATAACGAATAATTTAATAGTAACATTTGAAATAATTTCATTTAATTTAAATTCTTATCTCTCGTTAATTATTTCAATTGACTCTAGCTGCGTTCCTCAGGCGGGTCTTTTTCGACCCATATATTCTTACGATATATTGTATTGGGTTGTCATTTAGTTTTTTTCTGGCGAAAATGAAACACGATTTTTTCAGAGCGTACAAACATTTTATTAAATTACATATTCTCCATTTTGGAAAACGAAATTAATTTCCAAACAACCCAATAATTACCATTCGACGCAAATATGGTTATTAAAATTTATTTTTCCATGCTCTGCAAGCTTCTCGGAAGAAAGATGTACGAAAACCTTGAAATCTGGTTAAAAAGTGACTTTAAGAAAAAATTCACTACATTGTTACACGCGTCCCTTGAAACAGCGTAACTTTGTCCCGAGAAGTTATTTCGTACGACGATAAACAAGCCAGATATTTAGGTGATCCCATTTAACCGGGACACCCTGTATACACGGTGTCTCGGCCGATATTACCATTTTGATTTACAACGCTATTATTATCCGTACATGTATTAACACTTTCTTACACAGAATGTCAAGCTGCATAATGTATTGGAAAACATTGAAAAAAAAACAAACAAAAAACAACGTCGACCTTCACGGGTCCTTTGCGCCTATGAAAAAAAATTAATAACGTATGTACATATTAAGTTTATACGTTGGAGAAATTTGTATCGACCTGCACATCTGAAAAGGGTCGAATTACCATAGTCGAGAGGGATAATGTACGCGCCGCGTCCGGTGTCTACGGGGTCAAAGGGACCCACACGGATCCCCCATAGACGCTTCTTTCCTTCTTTCCTAGCGCTCCCTTCGAGCCGTGTACAAAAAGAAAGAAAGCGAGGAAATTGTGCTTTATAGAGGACGTGTTCGAAGCGACCTTCAATTTGAAGCGAGCGACGCCGTGTGTACGGTCACGGTCCCCTTTCTAAGCGTGGAGAGCTCGTGGTTATGCGCGACAAGGTCGCGCTGTAATCGCGTCCTTCAACCTTAGAAACGACTTTCTTGCGCGCGGCGAGAAGAAACCTTAAGGTTTCAGCGCAAAGTTTCACTCGCCGGGCGTAGAAATCGGATTCTTTCGTGTACGCGCGACGCGACCGTTTAAAAAGTAGGTGTTTGTTTTTTTTTTCTATTTTTCCCCCCGACGGTTAGCATCTACGGGCGACGAGAAACACAGGAGAAAATTTCGAACGGTGTCCGACGTGCCTGGACCGTGTTCACTACCGATCCTTGGAACCAGGTGGATATTCTCTTGTTTCGGTCATTATCGACTGAACAAGGTGCACGATGCTTACAAAGGTAAGAAGTTTGGCCATCGTTCGTTTTCGTCGAAAATTACCGAACAAAGCCAACGTTGGTAAGAGAGAGACGTATCGGTCGATACAGTTCGACGGTCTCTATAAAAAAGTATTGATTCACGAACGTCGAGGAATCGTCGATTTGAGAGATATTTTAATTCGAACACTGGCGAGAAACCCCTCTCTCACTGACGTTAGGGCTTTGTTTACCGAAGCCACGTGTAATAATATATCGTTTTGCTCGACTTCTCGTAAGATAAAGGAATCGAATATTTCTGACAACGCGATTTATTTCTACGTATCGACCGAAGACGATAGCCGCTCGTAATATTCTTCGTAATAATTGCCTGCAACGACGAGAACGATCGAGATAACATAGAAACGTTTGAAACTCTTAAGGATTATTAATAATAATAATTGCCTTTCGTTCGTAATCCTTTTTCCAATGGGAGACAACGCGTTTAGCCGAAACGTTGAAATAAATCGTAATAGGTTGCTGCATGAGTTCTGTTCGTACGGTCGGTGTTTTTATATACGATCAGAGGCGTAGCGCTAATTCCACATAGGTGCGAAACTGTAGTAAATTACGATGGAAAGTACATACTTAGTTTAATCCTTTCGCTGCTTAGCCGGTACGAGCGAGCCGAATTTTGCTATAGTGTTCAGAAGTGACGCGACCGTACGTTGCGCTTGTAGTATAAAAACAAACGGATCGTATTATAAGAGTATCTCCGCGAGCAATAGAAAAATACGAGGACCAAAATATTCAGTTCCTTTGTAAACTGGTCACGAGTTTATTGCGTGTCAAACTGCAGAACGTGGTGAAGGAATAAGACGAAGTGTTTTCCGGTTTACCGGATGCGGTAAGTGCGACAAAATTTTTGTTGTCTAAAAGCAGTTCGCAAAAGCAACACGTGGTGTCCCCAGCGTACAGATGGGCAAAAAAATGAGATGACACGTGACAACTGTCGTTAAGATTGTAACGTTCGCTCGTGGCAAAGTTTACCGTACTAGAATCGATCATTGAACATTGAAAAGCGTATTTCGTAAAAAAAAAGTGAATATTCTTAGTATCGCGTATCCTTCTTCTGGTAAGCGGTGAAAGTGTTAAGCTAATGAACAGAACTTACGCAACAAATCTAATACACTCAACCCTCCTATAAGACGGTGAATAAATTTTGACAGTCCTATAATCCGGTTTTCGTATAGCACGATTTGATAATCTTTGGATAATCTTCAAATAATCTTCGTATAGCCTTTTTTAGTACGGTTTCGACGCAAACGAATCAATCGTGTTATGGGTGGAGCTCGAGTGTACTTTCTCGTTTTATCGTCGTCTGAGGATAGGTCGTTTCTCTGTAAAATATAATATTTTAACATAGCGCGTCGTTTCTCATTCAAGAATAGATCTGAATCAACGATATGGGCCGGTGTGCAAGGAAGAGGCATTATGGAACTTCCCGGTGATCTCGGTGTTCTCGCGACACGACATCGAGGCCGTCTTCAGACGTAGCTCGAGATACCCGCTTCGTCCTCCCCAGGAGGTCATATCCCATTACCGACGGAGCCGTCGGGATCGTTACACGAATCTTGGCTTAGTCAACGAGTGAGTAAATCGTCCCGGCGACGCGCCCGGGAGGTCGAGGTCAAGTTTAATACGAGTACTATCGACGGTTTTTTATATTTGTACTGGACCCGTGTATGTTTGCAATCAGTAGGGGAAGGACAGATTAATTTACGAATGTGATTAGTCCATTGTCTCGACAATTGTCGCTAAATATCGCGGGAGAAAGCGCCGTTAACGATCGAGCAATGTTTTAAATTTGAAACTGTTAAGACGTAAAAATAATTAGGAATAACGACGACTTGGAAAATTGATTTATTATCGACGTAGTCATCGGTACGTTGGTTGCATTCCGGGAAATTCCCAAGTCGTCGTTGGTCCTCGTCTAGACATTTGGGTGCGACGCATGTTGGCAGGAATCGTCCGTTTCTCTCCCCCCGTGGCCAAGCAACCCCCGCTCACCCCATAACTACCAATCCTGTACTCATTTTCCCTTTCCATCACCTTCCACACCACCAGTCAAAACGAGGGACGCGTCAACGGGCGAGAAAAGGAAGGAGAAATCGTGAGATTCACGCATACCTCCAAACAGTAAACACCTATACATCTAGTCAAGTGTCTTTCTACAAATACCGGTCCATCTTAATAATTTACTCACACAAATTTAACTAGATATGTGAGAACTCACAGCACTATACGATATCACTATTACGATTGCGAGTTGCGACAGAAACTGTCCAAACTATGGTAGTAGTAGTTACTAGGTAGTACTACTACAGTTACAACTTCACTTTGGTAGTTCTACTGCAGTTACAACTTCACTTTGGTAGTTTTACTGTAGTTACAACTTCACTTTGGTAGTTTTACTGTAATGATAACTTCACTTTGGTAGTTTTACTATAATGATAACTTCATTGTGGTAGTTCTACTATAGTCACAACTTCACATTGGTAGTTCTACTATAATGATAACTTCACTTTGGTAGTTCTACCATAGTGTTATACATTGCGGGATAACGAACGGTCAATGATCGAGTAAGTTGGAAGAAAAAAAGCTCGATCCAGGTCAAATCGATCGCTTTGGTAGTTACGCTGTAGGGTTAGGGTTCCCATCCGGCTCGTTACGGGCAAATATGTGTTACGGTTCGATCGGGACTCTGACGTAAGCGGCGACGCCGGAATTCGACCGTATTTAAAGCGTTTAACACGTACAAAACGACTCCATAGACAGGGGCAAGCATGGCACGATCTTCGGACCGCTCTTACGTCAGAACTGACCGGGGCCAGCACCGTCCTTGGCTTCTTCCCGGCGCTGAACATCGTCGCCGATTCGTTCGTCGATTTGATACGCCGACGGAGAACCGGCCACCTTGTGGCCGGTTTCGAGGAGCTCGCCTACAAAATGGGCCTCGAAAGTAAGCATTGTCGATCAATTTTTTTCTTTTCTTTTTTTTTCTTTTCCAAATTTACAAACAAATTTTCATTCTGATGTATTTCAGGTACCTGCACGTTGATCCTGGGTCGACACCTCGGTTTCCTGAAGCCAGATTCCAGCAGCTCGGTCACGTCGAGGTTAGCGGAAGCTGTCCGGGTCCACTTCACGGCCTCGCGCGACGCCTTTTACGGTTTGCCGCTTTGGAAGCTGTTACCGACGTCCGCGTACAAACAGCTGATAGAGAGCGAGGACACCATATACAAGTACGTGAGCTCGACGAATCGTGTAGACGTTTCGTGGCCGATCCCCCCGTTAAAAGTTCCGTCTCTCAGTATAATTTCAGAGATCATCGAGGCCACGATACGGGAGCAACGTGACGACGCTAAGGACGAATCGGTGGAGGCTGTCTTTCAGTCCATACTGCGCCAAAAGAATCTCGATGTACGGGACAAGAAGGCAGCCATCGTTGACTTCATCGCGGCTGGGATTCACACGGTGAGAGGATCCACGGATCTTCCTCTCCACGGGAATATTTCTTCCTTTGATCCTGGATCCGCTCGAAATCATCGGTTCCAACCGCTTTTGCAAGGAAATTTACCCTGGGTCTTCTCTGACCCGGATCGCTCACGCTAACGTCATCACAACTTTCTGTGGAAATTAGAAAAAGTAAAACAATAGTCTTTACTCGAAGTATATGCGCGAGGTCGAATGAAGGGTCTCTTTGGACCCACGCGTGGTCTATATCTCGTAGTCGTCCAACTCGCTGCCACTTCGAGGATCAATTCCACGGAGTGTTTTTCGAAGACGTCACCTGTTCCATTCTCAGCTACGATTCACCTACGAACGTTTTTGTAAATGATTTTTTTCCTCGCTCATGAATATGTATTACTTTAATACATTGTAATATGTTGGTAACTCTGGCGTTAATTCGTGTAATTTCTTTCCCACAGCTCGGGAACACCCTGGTGTTTCTGTTCGATTTGATTGGTCGCAATCCGAAGGTGCAGGCCAATCTCTACGAGGAGGCGTGCTCGTTGGCACCACCAGGCTGCGATCTGACTATTGAGAATTTACGGAAGGCCAAGTACCTGCGTGCCTGCATCACTGAGTCGTTTCGGTACGTATTGCGTTCACACATGCCCATTCGTTGAAATAAAACACTGTTTTGCGTTTAGGGTGATTCCCACAACCACGTGCGTCGCGCGTATACTGGACGAGCCCATCGAGCTGAGCGGGTATCATCTTACCGCTGGGGTGAGTATAATTTCTCCAACCCAGTGAGCCAAGTTTAAAGAATTTTATTTCGATTCGTAGACGGTGGTTATTCTACATACCTGGATAGCGGGCCTGAAGGAGGAGAATTTTAAAGACGCCAGCAAGTATTTACCCGATAGGTGGCTGAATCCCGTGACTCCTCATTCGCCATTGTTGGTTGCACCTTTCGGGGTAGGCAGGAGGATATGCCCGGGTAAACGTTTCGTGGAACTCGCGTTGCAGCTTATCCTGGCAAAGGTTTTGTATCTGTCGATCTGCAAAGGTCTTACTTCTTTTTATACAAATAATCAATATTTGTGAACAATTAGTATGGAACAGAGACATTATGCAAGTCCTACTCGGTGTCACGCGCACCGAATAAATTCAAAGACGATTTCCTCGAGATGGAAGGCCGGTACTGAGAAATTCTACTTCACATTTTTTTATTTATTTTTACACAACGAATCATCCTCCGTTAGACTGCACTTTGTCTCCATCCTGTATCTGTCCGTGTTCTTCGACACCGATACGCACTACATACCGATGTATTTTCTCTTCACGCAGATTATACTGGAATTCGAGATCGTCGTGGACGAGGACCTTGGTTTACAATTCGAATTCATCCTCGCGCCCCAGAGTCCCGTGTTCCTTGGATTCCGTGATCGTCCACGGAGATTATAACCCCGGTTGTTCGATACTTTCCGTCGATGTGTGTGTTCGTGTGCGTGTATGCGTGTGTGTGAGAGAGATAGACAGACAGATAGAGAGAGATATATATATATAAAGAGATACAAACGCTTATTTAATTTCTCGAAACCTCTGAGGTGGTTTCGTTGTTCGATGTTCGGTTGTTATTTTACGTTTGCATTGTTTGTAACATGTTTAATTCGTTGAAATGTAAGTTTTGTTCATCCGTTCAAGATATTTATCGTTACGCACAGATATTCTAGTATTTATATTTAATCGTTCGCGCGTCTGTTGAGCTCTTCTTGTTTTGTATAACTTCCACGTCGAAGGTATCACGTGTCGCGAGTGAAGTTTACGTAAAAGTAAGACGATCCGGCGCACGTTTTCCAATCAGACGCGTAAGAGTTTTATTTACGTTCGCGTTGTGGAATCGAACGTTTGTATTTGGTTAGAATTATCGAGATCCGTTGGCTGTTGTTACTTTCGAAAGTTACCGAAATTTCGAAATCGAGGAACGCTACTAAAAAACGATTCCACAGTGTCCGCGTGTCGCGTGGATGTAAGAACCACTTACGCGGCCGAACGTGTTTCTTCTTTTCTTTTCACACAGTGTATAATATATGTAGATACTACTTGTTGAATATAACGATAAACGCGCCGAAATTCGAACGTGAGAACGTGTTACGATTATTCATTGGTCTCCCCCCACTCTCACCCCTGTCCCTTACCGGTAAGTAATCCACCCGTCCTGTAATTATTTTTCAATCATTCTTCTTTATTCAGGTTCATACGAGAGCGTCGCGTCACGCTTCCAGAGCAATGGCAACGATGTTCGCTCGATCGTTGCGTAACCTCTCCTCGAACGAAATTAAATTAGGTTTTTATTTAGTTCGTTAATTTACTAATGATCATGGTCTACAACATGCGTACTATCATCGATGAAACTTACATATGTCGTACATGCGTAGTTAGTACACCTTATATATATTACATATTTTTGAAACCGATATCTCTAGGGGAGTGGAAGGAATTATTAATTAAACGTACTAGCTAAGTCGACATAAATTATAAGAGACTTCGATCGCGACCCGATGCGAGCATTCGGACGCGAATGTTTTATTCGTTACGTTCTGCTCCACCGTGCGACGTTATACGCGTTCTATCGAAGTTCCATCGCTGTGTCGGTAAACGACTCTCGTTCTTACCGACCGGACGAACCACGTCTGACATCTACGCGTACCATGGACACGTGCAATCCACATTTCCGTTTCGCGTGTCCGCGGATATAATGCCACTATGTAACTTGTGTTAATGTAACCGAGTTAATTCGAAACAATTAAATTCCTCGACGTTCTGGAACGTCGGTCCTTGGCGTTAACAACGAGATTCGTTGGATTTCTTTCGTTCGGTGCGAACCGAGAGGATAACCAGTCCTGTCTTTGTGAAATTGCTCTAAATCGTTTCCTTTTAATTAACGTATAAAATAACGGAAGCGCAAAGTGTATGGATCAGTCGATTTTTTTTCTTTTCTCGCAATGTCTGCGTTCGAAGGCACACAATTTGTCTATGGTTAAATATGCATCATTTCCCTGGTAAACAAATTTTTGTCGATCACTTGACCAAACCTTTGATACTCCTGGGAAGATTCGGGATCGAGCCCTTGTTTACGCTAGCGGCCGTCGGTCTCATGAAACCGTGGTTTCTGGTTCCAGCTCGCGGATGGACCAACTTGCTGCTTTTCGTAGCTGGCACTTTTTCAACCGGTGAACGATTCAACGAGAGAGATTGCTGTCCCACGCTACTGCCACTACCGCTACTGCTGCTGCTACGTGAGCCAATTGTACGTCCTTTGGTTCCCTTTTGCGTGTCGCTCGATACCTGAAAAATAACCTGAAATAATATACGTGTTCTATATTGTGTACTACCAATCTTAGACTTCTCGTCTCTGTGGTGTTCCAGAATAGTTCTCTGTTATTCCAATGTACTATTCAGATTTGGAAAGATCGGTGGTAGTTCCCCCTCCAACAACATACAATTTCAGCTACAGTTATTGGTCAAAGCGATCTATCGGTACTACTCGATCACTCCGCCCGCTTGGGCGGAGCGAGAAACGCCTCTTTCCCCTTGAGCGGAGCGTGAAACGCCTCTTGCCCCTTGTACCAGCCCTCTCGCGTTCTTTCCAGCTCTGAACAGTACATTGGACTATAAATTACAGCAGTCTTCATTTTTGACAATCGTGCGCGACTACTTTACAGACAATCGGTCGTTCGTTGACGCTCAGAGGCTATTATCGTCTACTGGAAACTTCACTGTACAAATTGTTAAAGTCTTTCTGACTCGAGACGCCCCGTGAAACACACGTCCGATCTCGAATCGAGCACGGACTCACCCCGAGAGACTTTCGAACGGTTCTCGCAGCTGGACCAACACTGCTCCCACTGCTGCTGCTCCTGCTGGCGGGTATCCTGGTAACCGTCGAGCGTGGATTCGTTCGTCGTTTGTCGATGTTCTTCGGTGGCAGTGGTGTATTCGACGGACTCTTCCTCAGATCGTTGGTCAGAGCACAGATAGCGGACGTGTAGGTGCGTAGTCGGGCGTGATTGGGCACCAAATTCCGTACCGTGTTCACCGAGGTGGCGCTGTTCAACGAACTCCGGGAGCTACGCAGACTGCTCCTCGATCCTGAACGTTCCACCTCGTTCCTCGGCTGATTAGTCGCCTGAAACGTCGTGCTCGAGTTACGCGACACCGTATCCTGTTTCCCAGGCACTGGGTCTCGTTTCAGGCTGTTGGTTCGTTTCGGTAGGAAGCTGGTCTTCTCGCCGGTCTTCCTCATCGAGCTCGCTCGTTTCTCGAACCCTTTGATCGACGACTTCAACGTCTCGTCGATCGACTTCTTCGCGTCCACGTCGACCACCTCGCGGTTGGTGACGCGTCCTCGATCGGTATCGTTACCAGGGTAGCGCAACTCAGCCGGTGAGCATCGTGTCGAGTCGTGAGTGTCAGTTTCGTAGTTACCAGACGAAGTCTCCTGGCTGAGGGTCTCCGAAACTAGACTCTGGGTCTCCTCGAATCCCTCGTCGTTCATCTCTTGGTCTCTTACTTTCCCTGAGGTCGGTGGCAACGGAGAGGACGACGAGGACGTCACGCTTATGTCCGGGACGAATCTACCACGGAACACAGAGGTCTCCGTTCCAGGTTGCGGCGGTTGGATCCTAATCTCGGTCCGACCGGACGACTCCAACCGTTTCGCCTCCGAGTTGGGGCTTAGGTCCTCGTAGACGTCATTTACCACGCGACGCTTTGGATCCTCGTTCAGATCGGTTTGATCCTCGGTGAGCTCCTCCTGTCTGGGGTTCAACGACTGTCTCTCCTGTCTATAGTCCTGACCTGGGTGATTCCTCGACCCGGTGTTACCGATCTGGGTTTGATTCACCTGACTTGGCGGATTGTTCGTCAATCTTATCGCCTCCTTCACCTGACTAGGATCGATCATGCTTCTTTGACGCTCGCGACTGGTCACTGCTCTCTCCGCCAGGACGGTAAGAGACGGTTCCCGTGGCCTGGACTCCTGCATCACGGGACTGAGAACCGTGTTGGTCACCGCCAGGACAGGTGGCGGTTGACTGACAGGGAGTCTAGAGTTTCTGTGGGTCAGGGTTATCGGACGTGACAGTCGTTGAAGATCCTCCCCTGATCGAGCGATGTCCGCCAGCGCGGCGTCGATGTCGAAGGAGGACGCTTCGCGTCTCTTTAATTTGTCCTGCCAGACGCGAAGCATGGAGTCCTCGTCCCGGTTCTCTTCGGACAGTGGCAGAGTATGGGGACGTTGAGCTGGTTTCTCATCGAAGACCTCTGAACTCGCCGCATCCTGTTTGGAATCTTTCTCTGGCGAGTCTTGGGGGACCTTTTTGTATCTTCGCGTCCTCCTCGTCGCTGAGTACCGATCGAAGTTACCTGGAACGAACAGAGTGTCAATGTAGGGCAATGATAGACCAGGGACGTCTCAACAGTGTTACAGATCCCCGGGTAAAGGAGTGTATCCACGCAGTCACTCGTATGTACAAAAATTTAAATCTACTTACACGAGTACAAATGCAAATGGTCGATAAAATTAAATGTACATTTACTCGGTACTCTCGATGGTCACTTATGCGTTAAGAGGCCCTACATTCGATGAAATAATGGATCACGCGAATTATTCACTCACCCGTTCCAAAGTCTGCGTTACTATTCGTGTTTTTCACGACAGTATTTTTGGGGTCTCGACTTTGGAACGAACCGTTGCAACGTTCCCTCTTGCAAGGTTCTTTCTCGACAGGCTTCACCTCTTTGGGCGGACTGAACAGTTTTCTAGTCGCTGGAGGGGTCTCGATGTTGTCGGAGTCGATCTCTATTTTGTCGCTGATCTTCTCGTCCTCCGTGCCTCGTTTGTATTTCGACAATCTTCGTGACGCAGAGACTTGTGAGTTGCTGTACGGTTGCCGCAGATAAATCGTCAATTCGTCCTGCGGGTCCGAATTCACGGGATCGTTTATCTTGTTCTTCTTTCGGTCCTCCTCCTTGATCGACTGGTGGTCATCGAAAGCGTGAAATTATTCTTTCTTCTATAGAGAAAACTATAATTACAAAAACTAGAATACCGACCTGCAAGGTACTCGAGGTGAGAATATTTTCTGTACTGAGTCTTGATCTTAGCCTACGGGAATAACGTGGGTCAGTCTCTTCCATGCTATTTGGTACGTTTAAGCTAGACTTTCGCCAGGGAGATTTATCCTTTTGGGACGGATGTGTTTCGGCTTCTAAAACGAGAACATAAATGAAGTTCTACGCATGTATTTCATTTACCTGAACAGGTTGTCTCGACTGAAAGCCATCTGAATATCTACTTTATGTTCAAGATGATTCGAAGGTCAATTATTACAAGATCCAGTGTAGAACAAATATATATTTTCTGGTAAAAAAATATTTATGACCTTAAAAAGCCTTGAAACAAAATTTCTTTCACTCTTTCATTATTACTCCTTCTTCAGAACCTTTAAAATTATGTTATAAACGTTTTTCATGGCGTTGGATACATTCTACTTTTTTATGGCGTTAGAGACACCCTCTTTCAACCGAGACACCCTGTATCGTAGCTGCTCTCATCGAACCAACGCGATGTAAGCGCCGCTAAAGAGCGTAAAATGATAGAAATAACCTTCTATAGCTTCCATCGTGCGCATCACGTCCGTCTTCTCGACAGACGGGCGCCAGTCGTAAACTTCAGGGTCGTAAACTTCGTGCGTAGAATTACCTTCGTTCGGGGTGTTCGTCTTGCCTTCACTTTCTGTACACACCGGGAGAATCGAATTAAAATGGAACAGTGAGTCACGGTATTCGACTATACACGGTTCGCTTACCCGAGTCTTCGAAGGACCGTCGATTCGCTTGGTGCAACTGTCTCGCTTTTCTTTGAAGTTCTTCACCCGCACGATCTTCTTTCTCGTTTTCCGACAACCACGCCTCGATCTTCTGCCTCCATGCTTTTCTGTATCGACACACGTATAAATAACGTACGCTGATTTACATACAATCCTTAAACGCACGGTTCTTTTTCACGAAAGTGACTAATAAAATTGAAGAAATTATTTTTGAGTCGAGAGAAAAGAAAAGTATACACTTCTGCAACCGTGTGCATTTAAAGATTAATTCGGTTTACTGAGCATGGGTTTTACCCGGCAGGTTTTGTTTCCTCCTCTTGCAAAAAGGGTTTGTTTTCCACCAATGGCGACGGTGAACTCGGCCTTTCACGATCGGCCGAGAAATCGGCGTTCAGTAGATCGCTCCTGCGAGATTGACCGCGTGCTCTTCGGGCCCACGATCGATCTGTTCGACGAAAAGATTTTAGATTAATAAATCCTGACGCTTTATATTATTTATACAGAGTATCCTGATGAGAAGTAGAATTGACTATAAGTAATTTTTAAGTAACTTTGAATTTCAAAACTTAACCATCATTGGATATGAACATAATTAGAGTATCTGGTTCTTGTAGAGGGCACTCTGAAAGTCATATCGCTGATGAAATCGTTGATTAAACTTTGACAATAAAAATGACTCTTTGAACATCCTTGCAATTTCTAGAGACTGGAGTCAAGGGTCCTCTGTACCCATGTTCGATGATTCGAGTATAATAAAAGGACTAGTTACTCCGAGTCAAACTCCCTAATGACGATGGACTAAGCCTCTGTGTTAGAGGGTACAGTAATATTTTACAAATCGCACCTAAACTACCCCAAGACTTCCTTTCGCGAGTATTGTCTTGGCCCGACGTCCTCAAGAAGTCCATCAGGTTACCGTCGTCGTCCTCGCAAGGTATCCGACTTCTGCGACGACGGAGGGTGCCATTCGGGGTAACATCTGGCGCACAGAGAGAGAATGGAAATTAACAAACGGAGAAACGATCGAAAAATTATGAAAGAATTCGAGGGCAAGACCTGGAGAGTATGTTTCTTCTTTGGTAGATTGTTGGTCGCCGGTGCCACCTGAACACGAGCCCAAACGTCGTCGAATGCTAGGTGATCCAGCGATCGAGACGTCCTCGTCCGACGTGACGCCTCCGTTTTGCAACCGTTTGATCTGCGTTGTTTTCGAGAGATTATTTTTAATTAAAAAGAAGGGCGTATCAGCTCCGGAGTATTTCCATCGCGAGTACGAGCGCGCCAGTCAGCGGCCGCTGCCATACTTTCTTCGATACGCGAGAAATAGACGGGAGCGTTTACCTTGGCATCGTTACGACTATAATTTCTTTGAGGTAAACCGGTATGGAGATCGAAGAGACCGTAATCGATTAAGTTGCATTCGGATTCAGAGGCTGGCGTCTCGGCTTGATTCGTTACTGTAAAATACACGACGATCGATAAAATAACTAGCCACGTTCGACGAACAATATTTTTAATATTAATAGTATATAGACGCACGGAATCGTTTCTTCGCCATGAGTTGCTCTTCACGTTGCTTGCGCCTTGCTAACACTTGTTCCTCTTGAATTCTTCGCCTTTCGTTCTCGGCCACAGCCTGGTTGAACTTTTGACAAAACTGGTGGAATATTTTGAAGCACTCCTCTATCTTGAACGTGTTTGTGTCTTCGCAAAAGAACTCGGCTAACGATCGCCTCACGGTTTCAAGCTCCTCCATGTCCCCCTTCAATTGGCTCATTTCTTGTTCCGCCATCTGCAAAATGAACGTTTCCATCTAATTGGAAGAATCTTTAGATCACCGATTTCGAGTCGAGAAATTGGCGATATTCGAACTGCTGTAACTCTGTCAAGAAAAATCGTACAATAATGTACCTGGGCTGAACACCACCGTGCGTTTCTTTTTCACAATGTTATGGTAGTTCGAACAGTGGCAATTTTTCGACCCAAAATTAGCGATTTTTTAAAAGTAGCTTTCAGATTCAAGGACCTCTCAAGGACTTGAATCGTTTTACAAAAGTCGCTGAAGCGTATACACGTTCCACAGGGATTCTGGTACCTGCAGAAACTGAGCCATTTGCTCCTGTATGTCGGGCTCCGTGGATGGAAGTTGAATCTGTGCCTTGATCTTCTTGATCTTCGTGTCGAGGGCGTTGAACTCGTTGTTCAGCTGCTCCGTTGTGGTCCTTGGACCCCGAGAATACAATACACGATAAGATACATAATCGATAAATGACAATTTGTCTCGTTACATCCGTTTTAAGCACTTACTTCGTGGCAGCTTCCAACGTGTTCATACTCTTCGCGAAATCCAAGAGGTCCTTACGCTTCCTTTCGGCTTGCTGCTAGGCAAAACGTTCGAGTATGAGACATTGGACAATTGTTACCGAATGAGGTGTACTTTACCAAAGCCACGTAATGGATGAGATTCATTCCCGGTTTGTTCGCACGTATTTCGGTCAATTTCTGCAGAGAGGATAATTTCACACCAGCAGCGTTCCCAGCGTATCCACCCTGCAATATTTTCAATCGATTATTCAACTGTCTGGTTCACGGTAAGGTTCCATTTTAATTTCCATACCGAGTTGAGAAAATTCCCAGCGACTAAAACCATGTACAGCACCTCCTGAAGCGGTTTGTTCGTCATTAGGTCCTCACCCGCAAGGATCATCGAATTGATGCTCGGTTCTAGGTAGCCCATGTTAGCAGCGAATTCTTCCTTCAGCAACATACACTCTATACGAAGCTTGTAGCTTTCGAGGAACCAAGAGACGAAGCAATTAAACGCATGTACATTCAACTTGAACAACAGAGACTAATTAAACACAATTTGGTCCATACTTCGGTACTTGGACGAGTTGCAAAAAGAACTTCTCGGCGTTTCCAAGCTTCGACTTGTCCCCATCGAAGCTCTTGAGCATTTCCAGCTCGTCCACTTCGGGCAGAATCTTCAGCAGGCCGCGCAACTTCTCCGCCCCGATGTCGTCGTGACCACCATCCTTTATCAACTGAATTATATCCTCGTTCGAGCTGCAATATTCGTCCACGTTCATCCACATTAATCTCAAGTGTTTCGAGTACACGTGCACAATGTGTGTGGGGTTAAAATGTCCCTTATGTACGAAACCTTCTAACCTTACAATTCTGGAGCATCTCTTGCAGGCTCTATTAATTATCAGACAGTCTCTATGGTAATAGACTTAATTGCAGAAAAATAATACAAATGCTCAGTGTATTATCGCATCGAAGTTAACTATTGGGTTGTTCGGAAAGTGATTTCGTTTTCCAAAATGGAGTATATATAATTTAATAAAATGTTTATACACTCTGAAAAAATTCGTGTCTTATTTTCATAAAAAAAAATAACGAAATGACTTTCCGAACAACCCAATATAATCTTCGTCTCTCTGGTTTAATCATTTCTTTCTAGTCGTCGACTTAATAGAGGTTATAATACAATACGCGTGGGTCGAAAAAGACCCGAGGATGCACTAGGGTTAACTCGCTCGTATCAGGCGATTGGTCGGTTACCTTCGAAACTGTTTCAGGAATATATTCACGTTCAAGCTCCTCTTGCCGTCCAGAAGGGCGATCTGAAATATTTAACGAATTAATAAAGAAAGAAGATGGAAGAGATGTCGTTGATTTTTAATAAAATGTAAATGTCACCTCGGTCGGTTCCCTTCGACGCCTCTCGGCGTCGGAATTGTTTCCATAGGATGAGGAGCACGAGGCAGCAGGTAACATTGGAGGCACTTGTTGACAGAACAGACCCTCCATCTCTGCCCAGTCTATGTCCGCCATGGGGGAATTTTGGTGCTCATTGGCGACCAAAGACCAGATATTTCGTTTGCCGATTACCTGTGAAAAATTGCCAATTTTAAACAATCGTTCAAACGTACTTTGGTATCATTTGTATTGGGACTTTGGAGTATCAAATTTCCAAAATTAATATTCATTTAAATTGTCATTGAATTACAATTATCAGTCTTTCAGTCTAATTTCTTTAAAAAGGTGCAACAATGCTAAACAGTTGTACAAGATTTTTTAAAGCTTTATGTTCTCCAGGTAATTTTCAATTAATTCCCAAATCCAATCCAGACCTGATTCACTTAACGTTCTCAGGTTTAGAAATTTTAATTTCTGAAATGATTAGAGTTCTGTTCGTGGAAGAACACGATTACCAAAAACACTCGTGCTACGTTTCCTGGTATTTTATATTTTTATTAATTCTCATTTTTATATTTTATATCCACAATTCTCGTATTCTATATTTTTATTAATTCTCATTTTTATATTTTATATCCACAATCCTAGTATTTTATATTTTTATTAATTCTCATTTTTATATTTTATATCCACAATCCTCGTATTCTATATTTTTATTAATTCTCAATTAATCAATGAGACTTTGATAGCAAATTCCAGCTGTGAGACAATTAATGCTCAGACAAGTGAAACGTCTCGGTAGGCTTCGAACGTAATCTATACGACAGGATATCGATTAATTCGTCGCGCATGAATCATTTGGCACACATTTCCCCGTAGCTCGTATCACTTGCTAATTTTCATCGTTCATTCTCTGCCTCGACTACTTGAATGGGTGTTACAAATTTACCTTTTAGCAATACACCGTTTTATATTTTTACTTTATATTTTCGCGGTCAATGAATTACCTCGTCACTATTGAATTATTATTTAAGTTTCTCATTATTGTATTGTCATTCACTTTTCAAAGTGAAACAAATTAGTTACAATTTTGATTTTTCTGAATCTGAAAAATCTACACACCGTTGCACTCAATTTTCTATTTTTCCACTAAATAAATCACCTTCTCTGAAAATAGAACAATTTCTCAAAATAGAATCATTGCAACAGCCTCGTTCTATAATTGTTACAGTGAACGTTTGAAAAATTCCCCGTTATTCTTACCCCCCATTTATTCTTACGGGGGCCTCGACGAGCCCCACTCGAGTAAATATTAAATTGTCCGTACAGTCATTTCGTTTTCTTTTAAAAGAAATTTCAAAAATTAAACACGATTTTTTCAAAACGTACAAACATTTTATCAAATCATATACCCTCCATTTTGGAGAACGAAACGACTTTCCGGAAAACCCAATAATTTATATTAAATTGAACATTGGTTTACTTTGTGATTGGGTATCTTGTTCCAGTTGATCGTTTTCATTTTTGCCTTGGGGGTGGGTATTTCCTGTTGCGGCAGCAGTCTCGCGTGATTGTTCGGCGGCTCGGGGGTGGGCGCCCTTGCAACAGGCAGCACGTGGAGCGGTGGCGGTATGGGCGGCGGTTCCATCGATGCATCGGCCTGCGTCGCGTTGGCGGTGAAAAGCGGCGGGGGCGGTGGTGGCGGCAGAACGCGGCCTTGGCTCGTCGAGTTCGGTGTCAGGGGACCGGGGGGCGGTGGCGGCGGTGGCAATGGTGGCAGAGGTGACGAGGACGGGAGCGGAGGCGCCGAATTGTTCACCGGTAACGATGCCTTTCGAGACGTTCCGCACGTCTGCTCGGTGCCTCGACAATGACAGCATAGATTCGTCTGGGAGAACAGAAATTGATCAATGATTTTTCACTCGTTTTAAACTTACATTTCAAAATCATTAACGGGTATCTTTGCTCGTAACATTCGCAGTGAAATATACAATAATGGTACTCGTACTCGTACGTGGTCTTATGTGAATAATAATAACGATAGTTCTAGTATTAACACCTGGCCTCACAAGTTACGATCGAACGCTCGTCCACGAGCGGTCAGTTGCACGCCTTGTCTCTAGACTTCGGTCGGTTACACAATAAATAATGGTACTCGTACGTTAATTTGCGTACGTTTCTCCATCTAGGTGCGTGGCCTTATGTAAATAATAATAACGATAGTTCTAGTATTAACATCTGGCCTCACAAGTTATGATCGAATGCTCGTCCACGAGCGGTCAGTTGCACGCCTTGTCTCTAGACTTCGGTCAGTTGCACAATGAACGAAGCTTCGAAGCGCGAGTTATCTAGCGGTATTGACTATATTTAACGTGTCGAATAATTCGAAACATCGACACAGGGTTGTTTAATAGTTGAAGCAACGAAAGGAGATTTGGTTTACTCGAAAAGGAATTATAATAGTGAGAAAATTATCGAGATCTTTAACCTCCAAGGGGACTATTCATTTTCTAGTCTTCGTGCTAGGGAAGGCATAAACCCTCTCTAGTCTCTCGACATGGTCATTCGAGAACTAGTCATCTTCCTTAGAGACAAGATAAACGCTCAGAGAAGATTTTGCACACTTGGGATTATCCATTCGCTTCGAATCTTCGTGCCAGGGAAGACGAAAACCCTCTCTATCCTCTCGATACGATCACCCAAAACCTAGTCATCTTCCCTAGAGGCTAGAAAGCTCGGAGGAGATTTGACACACTTGGAGAGGTGTCCATAAGGTGCCACAATGACGACAAAATTGTCTGGGTTAAGTCTGGATTAGTTCTGGATTAGGTCTGGGTTAGGAATTGCCTCAACTACCAAGGCAACATCTTCAAGTCTTCGTTCCAGAGAAGCTAAAACGCCTCTCTATCCTCCTGACACAGTCACTGAACCTCTATTCATAAAGGTATTCACGAGTAGTTCTAGTCCCTAGAAGGAAGACGAAGACTCAGAAGAGATTCGACACCCTCCACCGTTCCACCAACCTCAAAGTAGAACCTCGACTCTCCACACCTCAGGGAGACCCCAAAAATCTAACATCGTGATACTTTTCCCGCAACACGATCGCTCCAAAAAAAAAAAAGAAAAAACAAACAATAAATTACCTGAAGGCTAGGCGATCGCAGCAACTTGGTGGCGTCCTCTCGGTTTTCTAAAAGCGTCGCTCTATGCACCAACGTCTCGGCCGTGTCCCATGCTAAATCGCTGGCGGCGTCTTTCGGGTCCAGGCGCAGCAGATGTTGAAGAATGCTCAGGAATGGTATCTCTTGCGGGGTGTCTGCGATCTGAAGTACACGCGCGTCTTCACTTATATCGATACACGCATTTAAAATAGATCACGGTATGCCGAACGAGCAACGTCTGAACCCGTTGGGTCCCTCTAACTCGTCAATCGTCAACAACGGTAACACGGTTTCCTTACTTGGCCGAGGATCGCGTAAAACACGTCCACGTGCGATGATAGATCGATCCCGGGTGGTCCGTGATTTGACAATTCCTCGTCGGTCTCCCGTTGATCGTCGAACACGTCTAGCTGCACCCTGAGGTCCGGTGCGTGGCTCTTCCTGCAAGAACAATCGTCACCTTCCTGATCCGTGTACATTTCAAGCGTTTACGCGGTGGTTCTCCGCTCTATTTCCGTCCCTGGCTCTACACGCGCGTCTTTTCCAAGCCATTTCGAATTTCTCCGGTCCCTCTACATGCCCACGCCTCTATTCCCTCGAATACCCTCGTGATTTTCGTCGCACGAACACCAGTCTTTTTTGTTTCTTTCGTTGCCTCTGGTCTTTCGTCGCGCGCGAACCACGCGGAAACGGTTTCCCTCGCGTGTTCTATCCGCTCGATCCGTTCGGAGAGGAGTGTCGACGGGCACCATAAATTACTATCGACTCCGTTTAGAGAGCCCCGTGCCGTTATTATCCGGTGATTCTTACCGGAGTAGGAGCGTCATACGTGTTTGTCATAATACTTAATATACAAGCGAGCCGATCCCGCGTATAAGGGGAGGAACGCGTTTAAGCTTATTGTTAGACACAAAACGAGGAGCAGCGGCGTGTTAGCGGGACGATTAGCGTTTCGTTAAGAGGCGGGGGAAGAACGTTTTCGGTCGAGATTCGGGGTTAGCTCGGATCTTAGCGAGCGATCCGCGAAACCGTGCACGAAATTATTGCAACGGGTGCTCGAGAGAGTTTTTATAAGTTTCGAGGGGAAAACATTGACGAGTTTCAATTATAGAGCAAAATTACACTTTCCTTCGAAATTGACGGTTGTTGTTAATGGTAGTCTTTAGAGACTTTTAGAGCCAAGAGAACGAGTTTTAATTATGGAGCAAAATTACACTTTCGTTCGAAATTGACGGTTGTTATTAATGATACCGTCTTTAGAGACTTTTAGAGCCAAGAGAACGAGTTTCAATTATAGAGCAAAATTACACTTTCGTTCGAAATTGACGATTGTTGTTAATGGTACTATTTTTAGAGACTTTTAGAGCCAAGAGGACGAGTTTGACCTATAATGCAAAATTAAACTTTGATTTGAAAATAATAGTTATTGTTAATGGTACGATATTTAGAGACTTCTGTAGTCTAGAATTCTGGAAAAAAATTGTTCGATTTTAGAATCGTTGACCTATTTCGAGAAATTTAAATTTCATTCAAAATTTTACTATTTTTTATCGACGTTCCAAGGGAGAGAAAAACTTCACAATCTTTGGGGATTTTTTACAAACTTGTACAATCTTTAGAGATTTTTGGAAAAACTTGTACAATCTTTAGAGATTTTTTATAAACCTTGTACAATCTTTAGAGATTTTTGGAAAAACTTGTACAATCTTTAGATTTTTTATAAAACTTGTACAAACTTTAGAGCTCTTGGAAAAACTTGTACAATCTTTAGAGCATTTTGGAAAAACTTGGCAATCTTTAGAGCATTTTGGAAAAACTTATACAATCTTTAGAGCTTTTTGGCAAAAGTTCTATAATCTTTAGAGATTTTTTATAAAACTTGTCCAAACTTTAGAGCTTTTGGAAAAAACTTGAACAATCTTTAGAGCTTTTTGGCAAAAGTTCTATAATCTTTAGAGATTTTTTATAAAACTTGTCCAAACTTTAGAGCTTTTGGAAAAAACTTGAACAATCTCTAGAGCTTTTTGGAAAACTTGTACAATCTTTAGAGCTTCTTGGAAAAACTTGTACAATCTTTAGATTTTTTGAGCAAAACTTGTATAATCTTTAGAGCTATTTGGAAAAACTTGGCAAACTTTAGAGCTTTCTGACAAAACCAGTACAATCTTTAGAGCTTCCTGGCAAAACCTGTACAATCTTCAGAAATGTTTACAGCCAAACGTCACAGAACGAAAAACTACTAAAATTTCCCATAATCATCCATCCGTATCTCAAAATTCAACTTCCACTAAAAACGTTACTGTTTCTCGTCAACGTTCCCATAGAAGATAAAACATTCCCACTAAGTAAACAATTGCTCTCGTATATTTTCTCTTCGTTCTCGTCAAGGGCTCCCAATAGATCGTTCCGGTTCTCGAACACCCCGTATACACGAGCTCCACACGGTTCGTATCGGTGAACTCCAGTCGCGTTTCGAGCACGATTTCCGTCTCCGCGATGCACCACCGAAAATAGTCGCTTGTCTTCGCGTGTCGTCGATCCTACGGCCGAGCGAACGGAACACATATCGTCGAGAAAGAATTCCCCGCTGCGTGGAGAAACTCTTCACTGTACACTGAACCACCCTGCACGATAATTACCGAACGAAACACCGGGTGACTCTTCCCCCGCCCAGAAAAAAAAAGAAAAAAAAAAAACCAACGGTAGGAGAGGGGGACCGTTCGGTGAATTTTTCAAAAATTTTTTTTCCCGTTCCTGTCGCGCGGCAACGCTACGAAATAATTTCGAGCGTACTTGACACTGTGCGCATCGGTCTCGTCAATCGGTGGAGCACTGATCGCTCCAGCCGAGCGCGAGTCGCAGCTGCAGGTGCATCGCGCCGCGAGGAGTTAATTCGGGCTTTTCTCTCTCCCTTCGAGTTCCCTGTTTCGCTTTTCCTTTTTTTTTTTTCTTTTTCTTTTCGTCCCCCCTTTCCTTGCTCGGCCGCCGTTTCGCGCCGAAGGTTCCATCGGCTCGTTTCTCTCCGCTTCACTCTTAAACGCTCTTTTCTTTTTTCTCTTCTTTTTTCATTTTTTTTATTTTTGCCCCCACCCCGTTTCTCTCGCTCTTGTTTCGATCTTGCCGAGAATTCGGGAAGACAGAGGGGGGGTTCGGGAGAAGGAAAAAATTCCGCCACGCGTTTCTATTTCTCCGTGGCGAATGGTGCCACGATCCACCGGTGTCGTATCCTTGACATTCCCCGCGCGCCGAAACACTCGATTTTTCCACCGAATACGCGCCACCCCGTTAAAGCGTCCACCGCAACGGTTCGCCGCGCACCTTTAAACGAGGTTCTCCATCTCCCGGTATCGATATTCCGTCGATCGTTGAATTCCACGATCGAATACCACCGTGCGATATTTAAAGCGACTTCTTCGGATGGTTTCGCTCGATCAAGAATAGTTTTCCACGTCCGTCATCCCTCGTAGGAATGACAGATCGTACTATTCCTGTAGAGAGTGATTTAAGCGTGGATCCAAAAAGTGAACGACAGAAGCGAACGGTGCTCAGTGATTCGCCGCGAATACTTGTCGTTCCGTCCGTATTTCCGGCGCGGTTATCTTTTTCTCTGGTCGATCATTGTTTACACAACAAGGAACGGATGTATAACGATAACACAAACCAGAATGGCTCGCGATCGTTGTTAAATCGCATCGTTGGTCGGTGATTATTTTTGGATTAGTGCATGCAATTTTTTTAACGTGTTTGCGATTCTTTGATTCTTTGATTCATTGATTCTTTGCCACGGGTTAACCAATCCTTGATACAATTGCTTAACAGTCCTCGCGAGATGCGCGCGATGCATGCGTCGACGTTAATGTTGCATTGGGTGCAAATGAGAAGGTGTGGGTACAATAAGTCGCCCTTTCGTAACGTTCATTATTATTTATTATTCAACAATGTTAAGGTGTTAATCAGTTAATGGTCGTGAATCCGGGTCGTCGTAGAGTGTATACTCACCGCAGCTCGTTCAGGATCGGGAGGAGCTTCAAACCTGGAAGGGAAAACAATGTTGTGGGCTCTTCACGGACGGTTATGTTTCTTTTCTCTTACGTTGTTTGTGCCTTTGGAGCAGTTAAACGTGTGAAATTCGAAACTAAAAAATAGATCGATTAGGTGTCTGTCCAGAGACCGTCCAGTAACTGAACTCCCAATAAGAATGGGACACTTTCTAACTCACTATGACTCAAACAGTCAAGTGTTCCCCAAGAGGAGAATCTTTCTTGTGTTACACTAGTGATATAAATTTTCATGGTGGGTTGAAAAATATTCTACAGTGTGTAACAAAGAATAGGATACTTTCTAATTCACTATAACTCAAAAAGTCAAGTGTTCCCCAAGAGATGAATCTTACTTGTGCTACACTAGTGATATGAATTTTCATGAAGGATTGAAAAATATTCAGAGTGTTAAAAGAAAAAATATAAAGAGTGTTAGAAGAATGGGACACTTTCTAACTCACTATAACCCAAGAGATTAATTTGTCAAGTGTTCCCCAAGAAGAGAATCTTTCTTGTGCTACACTAGTGATATGAATTTTTATGTTGAGAAATATTCTACAGTGTGTAACAAAGAATGGAACACTTTCTAACTCTACATCCCAAGAGATTAATTTGTCAAGTGTTCCCCAAAAGGTGAATCTTCCTTGTGCTACACTGGTGATATGAATTTTTATGGTAGGTTGAAAAATGTCCTACAAAGTGTTTAAAAAATGGGATACTTTTTAACTCACTATATTTCAACATAGTTGAGTTAATCCCTTCACCTACGCTAGAATTTCAAAGGTACAAACCGATGAACTCGTTGCGAATTCGTATGCGATCCTTCAGCACTGGCGTGGAGATGACCAAGCAATTTATGAAAGCCAACAGCGCCGTCTGATAATCCTCAGCGGTTGCTTTCTGAAGCTCGTCGACCACGATCCGTAATCGGTAGCGCTCGCCCTTCCGTTCCTGTAACGTTTCGTCAATTTTATCCAACCCCAAATGATCGTTACGAAAATGTTCGAAACTTCCCAATGAAAGAATCTCTCGCGTCGCGGAGCGTGAAATCTTATCGCGCGCGCCACTAGCTTCACTGTAAATTTGGCGCGCAACGAATTATGTTTACTGACATTAATATTCGATAAGACCACGAGGCTTACTTGTTTAACGGGCGATCAGCGCGATAAAATCGCGTACAGGTTGCTTCGTAACAAGTGTACAATGTTTCAGAGACGAGATTGAAATAATAAAAAAAAAAAATTCAACCCATAGCTAGTTTTAGATTTTTAGTTTAGATTTTAGAAGTTTCTCGACCGAAAAACTTTTCATTTGTTTACATTTTCATGAACATTTTCATTTTAGCGAATTATTGATCCTTATTATTAAATTTCCCTCCCAATTCGCGCTACGAATCGGTCTCTAACACTTGGTACGCTCCTCTGGCCCAAGATACGATAAACCTTAAAGCGATCAGTATCGCGGGACTTCCCTTGTCTCGCGAACGAGGCGAAGCACGGGCCGATACGAATTTTTTTCATTGTTTTTCGATTTTCGAACGAAATATCGTCCGCTAGTTACGAAACACCCTGTACACATGTATATTTCACAACAGTTGCAGCCCCCCCCCCCCTCCCAGTTGCACGGCCAGTATGCCGCGTATGTAACTCCGCAGGAGCGTTACGGTGTGGATCATTCTTTTGTTTGTCGATGGAAGACCTTGAACTGTGACTTTTATCCAAGCTTAGCACCGCTACCGTGCTCCCCGCTCCGTACCAACGAGGCACGGGGACGTGTATAGCGTGATCGCTCGCACGGCGTCGCGACGCCGCCTGAACGACGCTCTTCCGCCGCGTAGATTTTTTTCGGTCCGTTTAAAATGCGTGAAAGTACGCGGGATTCCCCCGTCACCTGATACGCGTGGAGAGTATCGATGGCCCTCTGCCGGCCATCCTGGCTGTACACGCACAGCGCCGATAGCAATTCCACCACTTGTTTCTTCACCGAGGGACAGGCAGTGTCCAACGCTGAAATTGAACGAGAACGCGGGGGATCAGTGCCACGGTGACTTGAACAGCCTCGGAGATTCGAATAATTTTACCCGAGGCGAGTTTGATGCAGTAATCGGGATTATCGACGATGTAGTCGAGACCAACGTGGGAATCCATGTTGACTGCATCTGCGGGAACCCGTGTCCACCCGAGTCTGAAAACAAAACGGGACGCCGTGAGAAAGGACCGAGTTTTTCTTTTTTCCTCCCCTTTTCCCCGTCCACGAGAATCACAGGAACGAAGAGAACAACAGCGACGTCGGTGAGAAGCCACGGAGAGAGAAAATGTCACGGCATGTAATTCGTAATAACCTGACCAAGGCGAGCCGACGTGGAAACACACTCGGGATGAAAATCAAACACCGTTTAACGTTTCATAACGGACACTGAACTTTCCTCGGCGCAATTAATGACGAACCTATGAAACGGTTTCTTTATTACGTATTGCGCTATCGCGTTAAATAAAGATCGAGAATCTGGTGTCGATTTATTTTTAAAGTACCCGTTCAAATTATTTAACTTTATTTAGCTACGTATTAAATGTTGTGCTAAGGGTCTGTACGAGAGAATTTCGAGTATAGATATATATAAAAACGAAAATAAATATTTTGCGATTCGGAGATCGGGTGCATTTAAAGATAAAAAATTGTTCAATTTGGTAACATCGAGATTATTTAAACGAAGCCACTTGCTTGAAATAATAAATGTATCGAAGTTATCCAGGGGACGCGTTTGAAAGATTAAAGATGATAAAATAATAGAGGGGAATGAACAAAGCGTCCAAGCGATGGTATCGCCAGCGCAGATCACGTTGATCGTTCTAAGAAGGTTAATGGTTCTCGCGGCCGACAAACTCTCGTGAAAACCTTCTCAATTGGCGGTAACGAATGAAGTGTATCGAAGCTGGAGCGAGGTCTAGGTTGAGAACACGTATCGTGTGCTCCATCCACGTGCACTCGGGTGCGCAAGTACGTTCCTATGACTAAGATCGTACAGTTGGGAGGAAAAGAGAAAAAAAAGAAAAAAAAAAAGAATATTGCGCGTCGTTTCGTTCGAGCGTGAAAAAAAGTATCACTTCGAACGAGTACGCGATCGTACTTTCGATTTCGATGGAATCCCGTGGGGTGATCGTCGATGTCGACCGAATATATAAATAAAAACAACCTAGGCGGAGATTTATACGATCGAATCATTATTCACGTTACGCGATAAACAATTATAGTCTGCAATTCAAATTCTAATTTATATTCAATACGGATAATCGGTTGCTTATCTTTTATTCGTTTCGTTGGATGTTTTTGCCCAGATAAGATCTTTGCCGATGGTAATAAGTAGACTGTGTATTTTATGCATTTACGGTGCGCGTAAATATATACAGAACGTGTAAGGTACATACACCGGTGTGAAATGAAATATTAATATTGTTATTTTATTTCGTGAAATGTATTCCACGCACGTTTTTCGCGCGGTTTCCCGTATTAGCACACGCCCGTGAATGCATAAAATCCGCAGTCCGTGCGAAGCTGTGAAATGCAAGCAACTGATCGAGATTGCGCGCGAAAAACGCGAACGATACCGATCGAGAAAAGTGTCGTACGGTGCACGAATAATCTCCGAGTGTCCCGCCATGGGACCGTGAACGAAAGAATACGAGAGGAGGAAAAAAGTGCGAGAGAGTAAGAGTGAAAGGGCGGGAGAGGAAGAGCGGGAGAGAGGGATATAGGGGGAAAGACCATAGGATTGCGTCACCATATGCATGCACATACCTCTAGTCACGTTTAAAAATAGATTCTCGAATATTAAGGACCAACGGTGTGGACGTTCTCGCGATAAATCGCGAGCACGTTGAATCGTCATCGGACTATCCGATCGGATTTCAGTGTTTACGTAGGGTGCCGATTAATCGCGTCGAAGCACAAACTTCTCGTCATGAAATCAACTGTCGTTCAATTCGGGACGAAATACCAGGAAAACATCCGTCTCGATTCCCGACGAATTTCGATGAATCTTCCACGGTCGATTCCTCGAATCGGGGGGAGGGGATTCGAGTTACGAAACGGGAAACGGTCATTCTCGTGTATTTCGATACAAGCGGAAAGGACGCCGGCGATCCGTGCGTCGGTAAGGGAGATTTGCGAGTATGTGCATACAATTCCGAATATAACGACCAGTAGAAGCTGGTCGAAGTGATTCATGCTAGTACGCCTTGCTACGGCCGTACTAAGCCATCGGAGCTTCCTGCAATCGTTCCTGCCGACGACCTCGAAGTTCGCACTTGCGTGGCTGCATTTACGGTCACTGGCCATCTTAGGAAGGCCGTGATCGAAACGAGGAAAAAAAATAAACAGACCGATCTGGTTTTTTTCCTCGAGACTCTGTCACCTTTCCAAATTCACGCGAGAAGGCCCGTACGTACGTACTTATGTACGTTTTCGTTCTCGCGGCAATTGCTGGCCGCGATTTTTTTTCGCTAATCCGTTTATCTTTTCCCTGTACGTTCAACAAAGACCCTTCGCACTTGTTACTCCCTCCTAACCTGTCGATATGACCTTTCATACCATTCCGATGCCCATCCCACCCGATCGCAAGCCATCTATTTTCATATCATCGTACTTCTGAATTCCGTGTCTAGTTTACCTACTTAACCTCCTGTTATTAATGTAAACGGGAATACTTAAATATCTCCATTATTTATGAAAAAACTCTTCGAGATAAAGTTGCACAATTCGAAAGAGATTATCGATATCAAGCAGTAAGCGTTTGATATCGATAAAACATAATGTACATTTCTCGAAATCAAACGATCGGAACAGTATCGTTCATAAGGTCGTATTTGGTTTCTTATCCTCTACAAGGATATTGCAAAGCAAATATAGAGTGTCGTTTAAAAAATAATCGATGACCTTAAAGTCACGTAAAAAATAACCTTGGAAAAAGAATAACAGTACTGTTACATATGCTCCTTCGAACAGTGGAACTTTGTCTTGAAGAGTTTGTTCGCAGAATCATAAATAGCGGAGATGATATTTAAGTGTTCCTACTTAAGTAATCCACCCTGTATACGAATATATCGTTATAATATAGAATATCTCTTATTAATACCATTTACTCTAATTAGGTATTGAACGGTAGGTAACGTCTATGTCTTCACTGTATCAAAAAACTATTAAGTAAATAATAATAATTACAATTCTCTTCTGAAATTTGCGCCTTTCTAACCTTCCCTGCCATTAAACGCGCCATCGTATCTTTCGTCCGCCAACGCAACGTAAACTCCTCTTCTTAGATCTATTTCTTTCGATTTGTTTTTCAATTAATTATTTGTGCAATATTCTTTGAGGTTAGGCGTAAAAACAGCCTTTGGTCGTACCTTGTCTTTTACGCAATATTGTTCTATTCGATATACGATATGTACATTTTCTTGATTTGCGTAATAAAGACGCAATCATTATTATTATAATAATAATGAACCGTCCGTACGAAACGGTCCGTGCGATCGGTCGTCGATAATCGCGTGGGACGATTTCTAGGCGGAAAAAGATTACGTTCGACCAATTGCGTGGTTCGGCTCGAAAGTGACTCGATTAGCCGGAAGGTTTCGGAACACCGATGCCGAAATTTCAACGTGATTTATTCGTCGCACGTTTCATACATTCGTACATCTAACTGCGCGCGCGAATGGAAAAGAAAAGCGGTTAGGCGGCGGCGGTGGTGGTGGTGAATTTGCGCGCAACATCGCGCACAAGATTGCATTTAATAGTTTGGTCGCGACGATTACTAATAGTAGGCAAACGCAGAGACGATTGTAGACGCATGTACGAATTTACGTGTGTATCGTGTGTATTTAGGCATACGTATACATGTATGAAATAGCGCTCACGGCGGACGTGGGATACCATATCGGGTACCTTGTTGACCTCGCCTCTCTTCTCTGTCTCTCGTTCTTGTTCTCGTTCTGTTTCGTTCGAGAACGCGAACCTCGGTGTGTGTTCACCGACTATCTGCTCTCCTCTCTTCCCACGTCTTTCACTACTGACAAAAGAAGTTTCGGCCGTCGCCAATGTCGTTTCTCGGACGTTCCTCATCGAGAAAAGGATTCTCGACGTAAAGAATGTCCACCGATTCGAGTTTCGAGTCTCACGAGGGGAAATCGAATATTGAAGATTGAAGGTTGGGGGAAACGAATTAAAACGGTAGGCGGAGATTTCGATAAAAAGATACGAGAAATCGAATTGTTGCAATTGTAATCGAGAATGGTACACGATCGATTGTAAATTGTTCGAGAAGTCGAGTACCGGATTGCCAGTGTGCAGGAAACGCACGTGCGCGAACCGCTGGTAATTTGGAAACACTTCATGACTACTCATAAATATTTCATAAATATTCAAGTATAGGCGCGACCGATTCATTTCGTTTGAAATGAGGAAGAATAGAGGAAAGTGTAGGCAATGAATTGCAAGAACAACAATGAACGAGCCCCCGTCGAGTATCGAGGCGTCAAAGTAACGAGAAAAATAATCGAGGTAAAAGTCGATTCGCGGAACGGGGAGCAGCCGATGCACCGACTGTCGTGCACGATCTATCGAAGCGTACCACGGATTTTTATTCGTTCCGCTGCGTTCGATCTCGCAGAACCACCGTTTTGTTTGGCAATGTCATTGAAATAACATTGAACAAAATTTTCATCCTGGCAACGCGCGGTTGATAGTTTCGTCACATTCGTCTTCTCGTGAAAGTCAGAATAGAGTATCCGATCGTCCTTGCGTGGACCGAAAACACGGTGATTCCATAACTCGTAAACGGTCGTCGGTATATTTTTTTCGTCGCGAGAACCTAACCTGTATTTCTGTAAATCGATGAGATGCTTCGGCAAAGCATTATATCGAAAATTAATCGACGATTTTGTTCGCAGTAAGAGCACGAGGATCGATTGTGATTATGGTATATGGCGCGTTGATTAAAATTCGCTAAACGCTCCCGAGGCAAATGCATTAACCACAATCGTCTCGCGGACAACGTGTCCCTCAACCTCGCACTAGGAACACCTGTATACTTCCATTTGAATTGCCGTTGCAAATAATCCGAACTGGGATTTTGAATCATTCTACACCGATACGAGGCAACTGTGGTTACCTTGTCGCAACGTGGTCATGGCCCCGACTGGTCGCGAGGTATAGTGGTCAGGATCGTCCCCCCTTTACTTTTACTTCTGCATCTATGACACTCATCGTCGTCTTCGACTGTGCATACGTATTCGTGAGATTTGAAAATTGCGAATTTTTTTTTCGTCGACCAATCAATTTCCCATCGATTCAATTTTTTCCCTATTCTTGATTACAGATTGAATCGCAACCATGGACATGAAAACGAAAGTGTGCCGAAAAGAAAATACCGGTCGCTCGGATCCTAATTATGTAACCTGATACTCGAAGTATTATTTCTTTGTAGTTTACACTGTAATTATCAACTAAGACTCGGAACGGACGATATAGCTGCATTCGACATTGTAAGTTTGTCACAGCGATTGTAAATACAAAATAATACGATGCAAAAAAAAAAAAACTACTGTCGAACTGTATGCAATTGATGAAATATACATTCTGCATTCAGAATTTCCTCTGTTAATTATAATTCTTTCATTTTTTATTTCGCACGAGCTTTGTTACTCTGAAAAATTAAATTTTTTATCCGAAAATGGGAATCATGCTCGTGTTATTCGGACTGTCAACATTGGTAGGAAAATAATGATGATAATAAGGCGCGTTACGCTTGACGGGAACAAAGCATGCAACTTTCTTTGAAAATGACATTCCCTGCGAAGAAGCGCCGCGAAGTTTGACAGGTGTTCGGTAAGCGAGTTTAACTTTTAAAGAGTAAAAAATTAATGGTGAAATAATAGGAATATCGTTCGATCGACGAGATACATCCTCACCTTTTATTCTCATCCGATCAACAGGTTGACCGCCGAGTGGATGATCCGGAGCTTGATTGGCATCCCGATCGCAGTAGCACGCGACAACGCGGCGCGCACGCACACTTTTTTCGTCGAGCACCGATTCGCGGAAACTGCGTTTCATGAGCGCGCGACGGACTACCGCGATGCTACGGAATGATTTACGGCGCATGCGTACTCCCCCACCCCTAAATCACAAGTTTTCTCGTTCCTTGTCATTCTCCCTGCGAGAAGAGACGTCTTTCTCTCTTTATACCGATTTTCATTCTTTCTCCACTCCTATCATCTGATTTGATATTTATTTTCATCCTGTTTTCTCTCGAGCGTTACTTCTATATGTTTGCCCTGATGACCGCATATTTCATTTTTACTTCGTTCAATGCTCTCTTTGTGTAAAATTTATTTACATTTACTAACAATTATTGTAAGCGAACACGAATTTGAATTCGAATAACTACATAAAAAAGTTTGAAATTCTATTGTAATATTGATGCGCGGTTCTGCAAAGATCGCATTAGTTAAGCAAACTTTACACTCGTTAAATTTTCATCGGAATTCGTTGTAATCGGATAGGAATCACCAGAGACAAAGGTGTAGATTATAAACTTAGATTAACGAACTACACGAAACTCCAGAAAATTATTAACTTATAGAAATTATTTCGCGTAACTGTTACCATATCGATTTCATTGTTGAGGTAAGGAATATTTTCAAATATATGTACATATTATATATAAATAAAGTTATACTATTATACTGTAATGGAATATACAGGAATCGTTGACCTCATTAATTAGATACAGAAATTAATTAAATTAGTGAACTAGTAATTGAATTATTGAACCGATAAGTCCTTTCCTTATTGGAGTCATTTAAAAACGCTGATGAAAATTTGACGGCTGCGTTGGCTGAGCAGTAGAGTACACCATTCCAGGTGGCTGTTGATGGGTCATTGCATGACTCTGATGCTGATGAAATTCTGGAGCTCCATGAGGACCATTGAGTCTTACTCGTTTTGCATTTTGTCCGTGATTATGGTCACCATTCCCTTGCTGTTGTTGATTTTGCTGCTACAATTTCATGACATCCATAAGAGTAATTCGGTGAAATAGATTAGTATAGTAAATATACCACTTACTGTTTGTTGCTGATTTTGTCGCGCTTTATTTTCAGTCTTTTCCTCTGTATCGTCGTCTGTTAAGAATTCTCTTTTAGGATACGGAATAGGGCATCCGGCAAATATGCTAAAACATTGTAATATCCATTAAATTGATAAGCATATGATAGAGATGATGAAACAATGCGTAAAGCCGAAAACATACTCCTGAGTCGGTAGTGGTTCTTCTTGGAAATAAGCGTCTTGCATAGAATGTTCCGACGTTATTCGTTTGTTAGGATCCATCATTAATAGTTTTTGAAGCTAAAATAGCTAAATTAATGTCGTAGTCCAAAGAAATGGTTAAAGTAAATACAGTATTTCGTTCAGTCGTACCAAATTAAACGCCTTGCTGTCAGGTTTAATTTTGTGTCGATCCATATATTTTGTGAGAGAACAGTTTGCATAACTGTGATGATACAGACACCATTTGCATTAAAGTTGGCATTTCATATTTTATTAAACCATTATATTTAAACAAATACTTACTTTGATCTTTTAAAATCTTTTAACAATGTAGGATGTTCTGGCATTTTCTTAATATCTTCCCAATCTTTTTCTAAAGGAAATCCCATCACATTGAATATCCTGAACATTAATTAATTCCAATATTTATTATTTTCTGGTTGAATTGCAAAATCAAAATATAAAAATCATTACAGTAGTAACATTTGTACCTATCTAATTGATCATGATGGTATGGGTTGCTAGTTTTAATATCTTCCTGTCTACAGTGAAATATGGGTTCAGAAGTTAAGAGTTCTGCAAATATACAACCAATGGCCCAAATATCTGAAAAGTGGAAATTAAATTTAAGATGTCTACGTAAGATTAGCATAACTATACTTCTTAACTATAGTTTTATACCTATAGCTTTTGTGTAATGCCTAGCACCTAAAAGTAATTCTGGTGCTCTATACCAAAATGTTACTACAACTGGATCCAAATCTGCAAGAGGCTTTAAGGGGGCATTAAATAATCTAGCAAAACCCATATCTGCAATTTTTACCCGACCCCTTTCATTTCCTTCTCCCATTACTAAAATGTTTGCTGGTTTCTAAAGTATGATAAATATTTGCATTAATAGAAAATTAATGTGTAAAATACCTGTAAGCACTAGTAATTACCAAATCCCTATGGAGTACCCAGTTGGAATGTAAGTAATGAATACCATCGAGAATCTGGTATAATAAAGACTTTACCATACCCTTTGGTACCATAACAGGTTTTTTATTAGCTTTTGCTGCTCTATGAAATTTGATTATGTGCTAAATGCCAAAATATATAATTATTAATTTAAAAGAATTAATGACACAACTAAAAGCTACATCCAATAAATATAAACATACCCATAGGTCATGTTCTGCAAAATCAAATAGTAACCATACTTTGCGATCATTATGTGATAAGAATACTCTAATTAAAGTAATCACATTAACATGTTTTAGTTCCCTAAGTAACTGTAGAAAAGAATTAATTATAACATCTGTATAACTTTTATACGAAAGAAAAAGAATGGAACAATGCTTACTGCAATTTCACGACACGCAGACATTGAGAGACCTGTACCTTCAATTTGTTTGAGACCAAAATCTTTTGTATCCGGCCGAGATTTTAATTCACTATCTGGTACACTATTGCAAATTAAAAACAATAAATATTACACAAAGTGTTAAAAAATTAATACTTTGTATAAATTCTAGTACTTTATATATTATAATACATAGAATAGTTTTTACTATGTTACACTGGTATAATAATTTAATAAACTACTACTACTACTACTACTACTTTGTATAAACAAGTGATATAATTATAACACAAGAAGCAACAGCTTGAAAAAGTTTAAAGTTGAAGAAAAATTTAAAAAAATATGTGTAAATCGAACATCTTTTAGAATTCATAATTTTCCAATGACAAGAATAAATTTTTTTTTAAATTTCAGTGGGACAAAGTACTAAGAGACAAAATACTACGCAATCCAGTTTTAGGTTAGAACCACTAACCCTTCCTTCCTACGAGCCTTATAGACGTGCCCGTAAGTCCCTCTTCCAACTTTACATCCTTCAAATTCAAAAAGATCTTCAACCTTAGTTCGATCTTTCTGAGTTTTCATTTTAAATTCGTAATCCATCATGTTTAATCTTATCGAGACAGTTATCAACTATAAACAAACATCTTTAACTTGCATATGCACAGGGAGAGCGATCAACTTTGGCGCATACTCCAACCGCACAACACTATTTACCATATATAACACAAATGAGATATAGAATAGTATTTCATTTCACAGGAGTGGTGTCACATAATCTGAAATACCGACTTCATAAAATATCAGAGATTTCGGAGCGACCTCTTTGTTTAAGAACGGCGATTCAACGAACTGTATTCAATGGAACCACCGAAGTCGGTAAAAGTAGAACATTATCCCGGTTAAACGTATCAACCTTAAAAAATATTGCACAATAAGTATAATTCGTTCTCACAGATGGCACTTGAAATATTTCAGCAATACGAAACTAAGAATACTTATAAAATTAGAGCTATCGTATCAACTTGTTACAATTTTCAATCTACTCTCAGAATCCTATTCTATAACACGTATAACAAAACTTGACACTTTCATATATATGTACTTTTTGGAAATGAATTTAATGAAATGCATCAGACTGACATTCCTATTCTTAAGAATCAAACTAGATTTGAGTTAAATTCAACGATAAAGACCGCAGCTATTCGCTCATATTATTTTGTATGTAGTTAATAATTGTATTACTGGCGATGCAATTAGTAATTACATACTAAATAATATAGATTGCCCAGGTCTCACCACGTGGAGGTTGCTGTGTATAGAGACCTACCCTAACCCTACCCAACCACCCTCCATTGAGAAAGAATGTTGATTTACAACTTTCTTAATATACGACTTGACAAAACAACGATCCTGTTTCGATCGTTGTACGAAGAACCAACAACCATTAGAGTTTTCGGAAGAATCTGCCTTGAAAAGGCTAACTATGACAAAAGTCGGTGCAAAATGATGCACAATTCGATGCAAAATGGAGCAAAAACTTACCAAATTAAATTCTAATTATACCTACCTAATCTAGTAATTGCGCTTAATAGTAATATCCTCCCAATATAAAATTAAACAATGGCGATCTTCTACTGTAAGTCACTGAATACCGCTTGAATTTGGAAATAGTATAAATCGCGAAAACAATCTAATTCTTCCACTTGCGTTAATAAATTTATAACTAATAGTGTATTGACGTTAAACGAAACACCGGTAGGAAGTAACGAGAGTATTAGGAATGATTAGAAGTCAATATATGGTAGAAAACTAATGCTAACTTACATTCTCAAATTACTTGATTAAATTTATAATTAAAACTGTATAAATATTAGACAAAACACCGATAGGAAGTAACGAGAGTATTAGGAATGATTAGAAGTAAATAACTGGTAGAAATCTAATGCTAACTTACTTTCATACTCGTACATCTCTCGAAGCGTATTTTCCTCTCGTCCGCCATGACTGAATTCCGTTTGAACTTCGAACGATGGAAAAAGCAGCAAAAACAATGTTATTGTTCCACTCGCGTTGTTCAATTTATAATTAAAGGTGTATTAATATTAGACGAGACCCAGATAGAAAGTAACTATAGTATTAGGAATGATATGAAACGAACAAATGGTAGATAAATAATGCTCAATTATTTCAATACTCGTACAGCACGCGACGCGTCTTAACCGGCCAATTTTCGTTAATTTGTATCTATGTCTCGTCTAATAACAATACATGGTGTTTTTTCACTCGATAGAAGCACAAACGGAAATCAGTAACTAACAATAGCGGGGGTAAACATTCAGTTCGCGGCAGAAGAGAGGATAATACGCGTGGAGAGATGTACGAGTCTGAAAGTAAGTTAGCATTAGTTTTCTACCATTTATTTACTTCTAATCATTCCTAATACTCTCGTTACTTCCTATCGATGTTTCGTTTAACATTGATACAGCTTTAATTATAAATTTAATTCTGTAATTTAAGAAAGTAAGTTAGCATTAGTTTTCTACCATTTATTTACTTCTAATCATTCATAATACTATCATTATTTCCTATCGGTGTGTCGTTTAACGTTAATACACTATTAGTTATAAATTTATTAACACAAGTGGAAGAATTAAATGGTTTTCGCAATTTATACTCTGTCCAAATTCAAGCGGTATTCAGTGACTTACAGACAGCCGACAGGACAAGACGTGTCGAGAGTCGCGCGAGTCTGGAGGTACGTGGGCATTAGTTTTCTAATATTTAACAGTGTCTAATCATTCCTAATACTATTGTAACATCCTACTGGTGTTTAGTTTAACATTGATACACTATTTGTTATAAATTTATTAACGAAAGTGGAACAATTAAATGGTTTTCGTGATTTTTCCTTTCCCAAATTGAAACGGAATTCGGTGACTTACAGTAGAAGGTCGCCATTGTGTTCGCTACAGTCGACAGGATAAGACGTGTCGAGAGACGCACGAGTCTGGAGGTACGTGAGCATTAGTTTTCTAATATTTAACAGTGTCTAATCATTCCTAATACTATTGTTACATCCTATTGGTGTTTCGTTTAACATTGGTACACTATTAGTTATAATTCTGTTAACGTAAGTGGAACAATTAAATGGTTTTTGTGATTTTTCCTCATTGGAAATTCAAGCGTAATACAGTGACTTACAGTACAAGGTCGCCATTGTGTACGCTACAGTCGACAGGATAAGACGTGTCGAGAGACGCACGAGTCTGGAGGTACGTGGGCATTAGTTTTCTAATATTTAACAGTGTCTAATCATTCCTAATACTATTGTTACATCCTACTGATGTTTAGTTTAACATTGGTACACTATTTGTTAGAAATTTATTAACGAAAGTGGAATAATTAAATGCTTTTCGTGATTTTTCCTTTCTCAAATTGAAACGGAATTCGGTGACTTACGGTAGAAGGTCGCCATTGTGTATTCGACAGCCGACAGGATAAGACGTGTCGAGAGTCGCGCGAGTCTGGAGGTACGTGGGCATTAGTTTTCTAATATTTAACAGTGTTTAATCATTCCTAATACTATTGTTACATCCTACTGGTGTTTAGTTTAACATTGGTACACTATTTGTTATAAATTTATTAACGAAAGTGGAATAATTAAATGCTTTTCGTGATTTTTCCTTTCCCAAATTGAAACGGAATTCGGTGACTTACAGTAGAAGGTCGCCATTGTGTATTCGACAGTCGACAGGATAAGACGTGTCGAGAGACGCACGAGTCTGGAGGTACATGAGCATTAAGTTTTCTAATATTTAACAGTGTCTAATCTATCCTAGTACTATTGTTACATCCTACTGGTGTTTAGTTTAACATTGGTACACTATTTGTTATAAATTTATTAACGAAAGTGGAATAATTAAATGCTTTTCGTGATTTTTCCTTTCCCAAATTGAAACGGAATTCGGTGACTTACAGTAGAAGGTCGCCATTGTGTATTCGGCAGCTGACAGGTGAAGACGTGTCGAGAGACGCGCGAGCGTGAAAGTAAGTTAGCATTAATTTTCTGATATTTTACAGTGTCTAATCATTCCTAATACTATTGTTACATCCTACTGGTGTTTAGTTTAACATTGATATACTATTAATTATAAATTTATTAACGCGAGTGGAACGATTACATCGTTTTCGTGTTTCTTCTCTTCGTTATCCAGTGCGGATCTATACATACATATGTATATTAATTCGTGTGTTCGATTTAAGACGTAATTTCGTGCCTAATATTCCTAATTCACTTATTGCTTAACTACAATACGACAAATGCGTTTCGATAAATGCGTTTCAAATGTATCGTTTTTTTTGTTACAGTGTCTCACTACCGAAGGATGCTACGACACTTCAGGATCTGTTCACGGATGATTGGTAAAATCTTCCAAGTAGTAAGAACAATATACCATATTTTTCTTTATTCTCGTTGCACATTTATTACACCTATATGTATATTTTCTTTCATTTAAATATTTATCGCGAGCATATGTGATTTCGGATTCGATTGATGCAAACATTGAATAAAAATAGATCAACTCGAATCTAATTTCGATAGTCGTGTCTAATTGATAATTGGAATAACTCGTATATTACTGGATTTCGGTCGCGATATTTTTTATTTATACACAATTTACAATAATCGATGTTCGATAAAATTATCTCTACGAACATTTCGCAATTGCGTTTGCGTACGCGTTTCGGATGCGAGTTTTTTCACGCGTGGCCGCGTATCGACGTGTCTTTGGAACACGAGTAACAAACAATCGACTTTGATCCTTGCAACGAGATTTCCAATATTTATAAAAATCGCGATACCTATTTCTCGACGAGAATGAACGCTTGTTCGCAACTCTGACAACGAATACCCTCTATTGCATAATTGAAAATTGAACGCGTGCATTGTAATAATTACAATTATCAACGATCGTGTAACATTAGGAACGAGCAGTATTTTCTTTACAAACGTTCGGCAAACAACCCCTTCCTTCCTCCCATTTTTTCTTTCAGCAATTTTGACGGCCGCGCGCAATGCGGCCAGTAGAGTCAGTGTTTATTCAAACGCGTAGATTTGCAATGTTTTTCGGAGCAAAGTGGCTCCGAGTAGAGTCTCGTTCAGAGTTTAGGTTCACGCGATGTAGATTCAGTGTCTTTCGCGTATTGTAAATTCTTTCCAGAGCATCGTGGCTCTCTTTGCTCATTGTTCGCTTTTGTTCGCCGGCTTTGATACTCGGTCGCGTTGTTAATTTAGTTTATTTTTTTTTTATTTTTTTCTTCTTCTAATATCTAAAATAAATCGTCACCGGTATTAGAGTCAGTGCATCATTGACTCAGGAAGGGTCTCGTGCAGTCCTCCACCAGCGACCAACGTAAGTATCTATCGCCACTGTTCTTAAATGCATGCACATCAGCCCTTGCAGTTTACTATATGTGTTTTCTGATTTTTTTAGTTCCAGGGTCCAAAGACTACCACGATGACATCTGGCTGGGACATCGTGCAGTCCTCCACCAGCGACCAACGTAAGTATCTATCGCCACTGTTCTTAAATGCATGCACATCAGCCCTTGCAGTTTACTATATGTGTTTTCTGATTTTTTTAGTTCCAGGATCCAAAGACTACCACGATGACATCTGGCTGGGACATCGTGCGGGGGTCCACCATCGAACAACGTAAGTACCTATTTATCAGTAATAAAATTGCAACCATTTTGAAACTTTAGAATCAGATCGTCACGTTTTTTGATTTCTTTTTGTTACAGATCCTCCAGCTTGGGTCTACTACGATGTTACGTTGCCGAGGTATTCACCAGTTCGTGTTCTACGATCGGTGAGTCGCATGCAATTTTGTGTTCCTCCGGTCCCCAATCATGTCGTAGGACGAATGGTCCGAATCGACACGGGTGACCGGTTGTATTTATATTTTTCGATTTCTGCGAGTACAGTGACCGCGAGTATATTAACCATATACTCGCGAGCAATTATATTTCTCGTTTTACTTGTACGTATTTCTTAGATCAGGTTATAGGGCTTTCTTGTATACCGCGTTTTTTATACCGCGATATAATTAATTAGCGAAGAAGTCGGATACCCTCCGACTTCGCAATTCTATCGATTAGTATCACGCGAAATAGATATTATCGAATATTTGATTATTTTATATATTGCTCGAGTCTCGCGTTAGAATATTATTCGAGTATTATCGTTTATCCGTAGCTTTTATGCTACGTTTCGTATACAAGAAGGCATTTCGCGATGGTTAGATTTCCGAGTCAAAGTAACACATTTCTACACAATTTTCCAACTTTGAAACAATTTACTTTGACGACGAAATCGACCAAGGGTTATTCAAACTTTTCAATAATTAAATATTCTATCTCAGATTTTCTTGATCAATTTTTTCTCACGAATAATTCACTTACGAGTAACTTCATTGCACAGTAGTATTTTTCAATTTTCTCTTGATTTTTCACAATTAAAAGTCGAGTCATTTTAACAGAACGAAAGAATACTATCTCGTTAGATACTATATACATTAACCACACTAGTTGAGGATTTTCAGCATGATTTTTCCGTGTTCGTTGCCCGAACTCGTTCAAGTGCCCAGGTGCTACTTGCTCGAGCGAAGGCAACGAGCACGATGACTTCTTAGTCCGTAAGATTAATAATAATAATATATATGTGTGTCTGACAATGCGCTGGCGTATCGTGCACGACGTAATTACCACATGTGTATGTGTGGTTAGGCTGTGGAATTGCGTCGGTTCGCGAAAATGTATCATAGAGACTACGAATCGAAGAATACTCTGTATTCTTGTAATATCACTACGTCATATCAATGGCAGTAACTATCTATATTGACTTAACTTTTGCTATCACGCGACAATTATTCACGCGACAATTATTCACACGACAATTATTCACGCAACGATTGCTCTCCTTAAAGAGCCACGCGATAAATTCTTACGCTCGTTACGATTACACGTACGCAATGGTCGCCAGCCATTGTCAGACAATTTCAGGAACTTGGTATGTACCCTTAGAGTGTGTATGTTGTGATAAGCTCGGGTGTCGGAGGCGTCCCGGGGACGCCTCCCTAGGTTAGGCTAATTGCACCCGAGCGTTATGAATGAGAACCGTGGAGTGATTGTGTTTGAGAGAATGAATTTTGCCATTTTTTAAATATAGCTCTAGGTAGGTCAGGTAACTTACCTTCTGGTATGTGTGCTATGAACGGTTAGGTAGGGCCAGGGCAGGTCGTCACATTCTCAATTCGGGTAGGCGCGTTTTCGCGTGACGTACCTGCACCTGTAGGACAATTCGAAGAATCGATAGCGAAGCTGGTGCAAACGATGAATATCGTTTGCATCTGGCGTAGCTTTCTATTCTTCGGGTTTCTCTGCTTTAATGGTTCGCGGACGCGGTCGCGTCGAATTAGGGCCTCGAAACGAACGAACGCTCGAAATTCCATTTGTTCACGCGTGCATTGCACGACCAACGATTTCTGAATCGTTTGCACGGTCGCACGCGTTTTGTACGCGGTTTTCGCGAAACATAGGGTTTCAGATCGGGCAATGCCGCTCGAAGAGAGAAGAGGCTGTACGCCGAAGAGGCCCTAGACAAATTGTCTCAAGAGTGGGCTGCAACGAATGACTATCCATCTTCGGATGTATCTATCCGAGGATGGACAGTCATTACTATTAATATTTTGTCACTGTACTCGCACGTAGTTTTGTAGTAGTTTGTTTCTTTGGCACGTGTATACACATGCGTGTACCACTTGTGGCACCTCCTCTCCCAATTATATTGGGCAATTCGCGGTTTGAATTAGCATTGCGAATAAGAAACAATCACGGTTCGAATTAGCGTTGCGAATGAGAAAGAATCGCGATTGCAATTTGATATATGGACGAGAAATCGTCACGATTTGAATTAGAGTTGCGAATAAGCGATGATCGCGATTTGAGTTAACGTTGCGAATGAGAAAGGATCGCGTTTGAATTAGTGTTGCGAATAAATACCAATCGCGATTGCAATTAGATATACGGACGATAAATCGTCACTATTTCAATTAGTGTTGCGAACAAATACCAATCGCGATTGCAATTAGCTACAAAAGTAACAATTATAGTTTGAATTAGTGTTGCGAACGAGTATCGAGCGCGTTTGCTTTCGATTTTGCATGATCTGAATGCAGATTGCATTTATTTCTAGAATAGTGTTGCGTTCGACGAGTACTTATAAAGTACCGATCGCGATTCCTTTTAGTGTTGCGAATAACGAATATCGAACGCGGTTGCATTTCTATTTACAACTAGCGTTGCGATATCGATTGATCGCGTTGCTTTCAATTAACGACGCGACGCGTTTTTTTTTTTCAATTAGTGTTGCGTCTCCCATAACCTCAAAAAATGCCACTTGGATCACTGTTGGAATCACGTAACAGCCTAATCGGCTGTCCAACGTGTGATTCCCCGCAGTCTGGAATGACTGCACTCGACTATTAAAATTAGCGTTGCGAATTATTTGACAAACATTGGTGCCCGGTATTCAATTAGCGTTGCGTGCTATAAAGCGCCCTAACGTGGCTGCTTTCGGGAGTCTTTTCATTTTGCATTTTACAATATATATATTAGCGTTGCGAATAACGAAGCACCTCCCGCGATTTTTATTGAGAATTTTTTTCATATTTTGATCAGTTAACTTCACGAATAGGAAAGCACCATTTTTGGTTGCTCGGGAGTATTTTTTTCTTTTTATTATTATTATATATTTAGTAAAGTAGCGTTGCGAAAAAAGAACGGTCCACTCACGGGTTTTTTTTGCATAACAAGTGGACCGTATTGCAATGAAATTGCAAACGTCGCGTAAGTCGAGCGTTTGTAACTGAAAATACTGCTGAAACGTAGAATCGTGCCTTATATCTCATTTTTATGAATTATACATATTTATTACGCATTTGGCGTATTTTTATAATAATTCTGGTACGGTGCCAGTAAAACGATGACGATGATAAATTTAACCAATTATTGTAGCTTCTACAATAGAGGGTATTCGTTGTTAGATTTGCTACGGGATGTATTATTTTTGCAACCGCAGTTGATTTACAGAAGAATTGGTATAATATAGTAGTGTATTCATTTTATAAATATTCGAAGTTCTTTGCATCGATCAAAGTCGACTCGCGATCGTTACGTAATTTAATGAAAAATTGTGTGACTCGTACCGAAAAAGTACGCAAACTGCAATTCGATAGTTTGTATTGATAATAAATTTTCAAGTAGAGTCTATATTATCGCGTCGTTATCGGTTACTTCTGGATGCAAAAATCATTTAGATTCGATCCAGTGAAATATGATTATTCCAATATCAATGACGTTAAAAAATATTTTTAAATCGGTATATTCGCGTTCAATAATATGGAAAATAAAATTGAAAGAATGAAAATAAAATGTGTACTTTGTTCGGTTGTAAATAGTACGCCCATTGAAATTTGTGGTAACTTTCGTATACGTAATATTCGTGTTGTGCATCTCGTAAATTCAATTGTTATCTAACGAAGAAAAAATCACAGTTTTACTTCTCCGGTGTCAGTGTTATCGCGTTTGATACCAAATACGTATTTTCACTGTGCATCATTTTTTTTCTGTCTACTAACAAATTTTTATTTTCAGCTTTTTTCTTTTTTTTTATTTCTATGTACACTAATCCATGAAATAAGTTTTGTTTTAGGGTATGTGTGTATCCATATTTGGAATTGGGACCATAGATAAGCGCAAAGAAGAATGACAAATGTAAAGGAATGGAAAATGGAATGTGAGAAGTTCGGAATGGAACTTGGAGAGGAAAAAATGGTAAAACTTATGACATTGTTTCTAATATCTTTCAATTTATGTTTCAGGACAACCTTCGTGGCACTAATCACCAAGACATACAATGGAAACATTCAATGTTTCCTTGTATTCTTCTAGATATTTCTGTTAGGTAGGATGTGAATGAAATTAGACGATTAGTTAGGTAGGGTGTTAGTTATGACATTGTATTTAATATGCACAGTTTATATTTCAGGACAATCTTCATGACATGGATCATCGAAAGAAGGAGGAAACATATAATGTTTCCTTCTACTTTTCTAGATATTTATATTAGGTAGGATGTGAACGAAATTAGACGTTTAGTTAGGTAGGCTCTTGGGTATGACATTGTATTTAATATGCACAGTTTATATTTCAGGACAATCTTCGTGACATGGATCATCAGAAGAAGAAGGAAACATATTATGTTTCCTTCTACTTTTCTAGATATTTATATTAGGTAGGATGCAAATGAAATTAGATATTTAGTTAGGTAGGTTCTTCTAGTAATTTAACATTAGCTTTTATATAGGGAGGATATTACTATTAAGCGCAATTACTAGATTAGGTAGGTATAATTAGAATTTAATTAGGTAAGTTTGTCCTCCATTTTGTATCGATTTGTGCTTCGTTTTGCATCGATTTGTGCATCATTTTGCATCGACTTTTGTCGTAGTTAGCCTTTTCAAGGCAGATTCTTCTGAAAACTCTAATGGTTGTCGGTTCTTCGTACAACGATCGAAACACGATCGTTGTTTTGTCGAGTCGTATATTAAGAAAGTTGTAAATCAACATTCTTTCTCAATGGAGGGTGGTTGGGTAGGGTTAGGGTAGGTCTCTATACGCAGCAACCTCCACGTGGTGAGACCTGGGCAATCTATATTATTTAGTATGTAATTACTAATTGCATCGCCAGTAATGCAATTATTAATTACATACAAAATAATATGAGCGAATAGCTGCGGTCTTTCTTGTAGACTTTACTATGATCCTAGTTTGATTTTAGTGCATATCGGTATATCTAAGCTAGATAATGTTTCGTTCAGCTTGTTCATTTCCTTTTTAAATGAGCGCAACAACATCGAATTCGCATGATTTTTCACGAAGTTATGGCCATTTAAAAAACTCTCGCATTTTTAGTTCTTGGCTGTTCTTCGTTACTCAACCACTGTAGCAACGTAGAATTCAGGCAGTGGAAATGCGAGTGTATGGTCAGACAAGTGGAATTGCGAGTGTATGTCCGGGCAAGTAGTATTGCAGCGATCAATGGTCAGACAGGTAGTATAAACTCCGTTTGTGGTCAGGCAAGTAGTATAAACTCCGTTCGTGCTCAGAGAAAGTAGCATGACACTCGTTCATGGTCAGACGCAATACCACAACCTCCGTATGTGGCCAGGCAGTAGTAGTAACCGCACCCGTGGTCAGGCAGTGACATAATCCCGTCCACGGTCAGACAAGTAGAAATTTGGGCGTATAGTTAGACAAGTAGAAAACGTGGTGTGTAGTCAGACAAGTAGAACATGTGGGTGTATAGTCAGACAAATAGACATGCGTGTGTATGGTTAGACAAATTGAAATGCGGTTGTATGGTCAAACTATCAGACATAAAAAAAGAGTTAGTAAATTATTGGCGAGATTTTCGGTTGGAGTAATCATTTGCGCTTTGAATAAGCGCAGAAACATTAAAATGATGTGATTTTCATCGAAGTTATAGCCAATTTACGAACCCCTTGTTTTTTTAGTCCTTGCGTTTCGTTCGTTACTCGGGCACCGTAGCAACGTAGAATTCAGACGACCACAACTTTGTTAATACTGAACGCAGACTATTATTAGAGCGATCAAATTAAAGCTTGAACCTTCCGCTTCGTTTGCACTGAGACCTATTTTATTGTGGTCTACGGAGAAATAAGTAAATCGCCACTTGAAGAGAGTGTTGTCAAATTCTAAAAGTTGCAAATATTCGAGGTGACGTTTCGCTCATAAAAAATTGAGTTGGTAAATTATTGGCCAGATTGGCGGGTAGAGTAATCATTTGCCTTTCGAATAAGCGCAACAGCATTAAAATAAGTCAATTTTTAACAAAATTATAGCCATTTTACAAAGTCCTTGCATTTTCAGTGGTTGCATCTCCTTCGGTGGTGGCGCCATCTATGACTATTGGGCCAAGTTTGTCGAGGAATGATTTTTGTTTTTGTCGCCAGATGGCAACTCAAGGACTATATTCGCTTTTTTTGCAGCTTTATCTCACTTTTTAACATAGATCTGAAGAGCACCTGAAGTGTTACAGAAAGTATCATTACTTCTTATACTATATTACAAAATTATTTTATGATAATAAACTTAATGTAAAAAATGCATTTAGCGGGCCAATAATACAGTTTATACAATATTCAGAGGATTTCGAACAATTGCTTGCAAAATTGTTTAATAAAATAATTTTGTTGCACTATAACACAAGTAGCGCCATCTGTGGCTATTGGGCCAAGTTTGTCGAGAAATGATTCCAATTTGTTGTCGCTAGATGGCGACTCATGGTCTATATTCGCTTTTTTGCAGCCTTAATTCGCTTTCTAACATAGCTATACAAGTAGTTGGAGTACTTGAAACACTAAGAATGAATCAATTTGTGTTATCGAATCACTATCTGTTTTAAACTCTGTTCTCTTTAAAATCTGTTAAAAAATAGTTGTTTGTTTATGTAACAAAACAATTTAAACTTGCTAGAATATCAGTAGGATTGCCATCTAGTGACGTTAATAGACATTATTCCTTGACAAACTTGGCCTAATAGCCACAGATAGCGCTCCATGACAGAACTAAATTAAGAGATTATTATTTGGAATAATAACTTCATTGAAGTAGTCGACGATCACAAATTTGTTCATATCTTAATTCTTATTTATCGCAAATATTAACAATGGTCATCGAACAATAGTTTAAATAATTATAAACAATATTATATTATAGTATAAATAGTGGCTTAGAATATTATTCAATAGTCCTTCTTTCTCCTATTTCAGAATGTGTAATTCAACTCGTGTAAGGTAAATCTTGTATTTGATAGACTAATTCTGTGTTACTTTTAATGTTATTAATACTCACTGAATTCAAATTCAGACATATTAGATCTAAGAATCGCAATGAAATGTGACGATAATTAATTATTTGCAACAATAAGAAATTAACACACTTGTTCCTTTGACTTATAATTTAGGATCACATAGAAGGAATGGAAGCAAAGAAGGGAACGAAAGAAAGATACTCGTGTTATGCATAATAAATTTATTGAAATCCATCAGAATTACATTCGTACTCTTACGTTTCAAAAATATATTTAGACTGCGAACGGTGACTCGAAAAAAGATTGCAGTACCCCTAGTTTTAATCGATTAATACATAATTATTATTTTAATACGTGTTCTTAAATATACTACCATATTTTTTTATATGAAAACGAGCCTTAAAGTCTTATCGATATCGTGAGTTGAAAATTCGACATAATAAATAAATTGTGATCAATTTGTTACTTGTCATAACAACTACAATGCCTGCGACAACTTTGCATAAAACTATAACATTCATAGGACTGATGTCAATACTACATGCGGCCTATTCAGCTGCGCAACGTAAGTATCACTTTTGTATTGAATTATAATTTTTTGTAATTCAGTATATTATAGGTTAAGTTATTCTACATTTTGTTTTGAACTACTATATTAAACCCTAATATTTTTATAGATCGTTCATACTTGCGAATAACGGAACAAGAATTTACCACTTTACCAATTGATGTAAATATTAAACAGTAATTAAATTTAATATATAAAATTTACAATCAATAACGAATGATATTCTTTTTACAGATTTTAATACAATGCATTGTCAGCTTGTTTATGGCTATGTATGGAGTAATGTATATCGCCGGTGATTTTAAAGAAATTCGAGCTGTAGTTGACTTGGAAAATAAGTCTTGGGAAACTTTGCGAAATCTTCCATCATTTCAAGTGTTCAATCATCGTGGAAGATGTTTATTTCCCCAACTCATGCAATAAAGTTTTTGCATACATCAAAATAATTTGAAACAAGGCATAATACTAATGCAACTTATGGAAAAAAAATAAATCATAAAATTTTATATAAATGCAAATATAGAATTTAAATCAAATGCTACTTTTTATTTGCATTGGTAGTAACACAAACAACAAATAAATACTACAAAGTACCACAATAGTTTGAATTTTAAATCATGTATTTAAAAATATACGTAAATGTACATATACTTTCTATGGACATGGCAGTAAAATATAAATAAAAGAAATTTGACAATTTTATTTATTATTTTTACCTATGTATTGTATATTTATTTTATGTGAAACATCAATAAATGAATAATAGAAGTGCAACTTGATACAAAGACATCACTTTTTCTGCTTCTTCTTTTCAGCTTCTGCTTCCTTTTCTTTCTCAATTTCTGTGACATATTCTCCAATAGTATTTGAATCTAGCATCTATAATATAAAGAAGTTAGAAGATAGATAAAGTATTAAGATTCTTTACACTAGGTATAAAAAATTGTGAAATTTATACCTGTAATGGTTGACCACGTCGCATTACCGCGATTTCTAAATTTTTTTTTCCAGACTGGACTACTTCCAATAAAGCTCTAATAGCCAATTTTATAGAACCTTTTTCTGTTGCCACTTCTTCCGCTGTGTAATATTTTTGTAAAAATTCGAGTACCGTTTTGGCACTTCGACCTGTGGCATTTGCCTTTAAAAAAAAATATTATCTTTTTTTCCTTCTGAAACTTACAAATATTCTATACAAAATACATACCTTCCATTCGTAATAAATGCCTGAAGGCTCTGTTTGATACAAGTGTGGAACCCCGTCATAATCAAATCCTGCTAAAAGACACGATATTCCAAAGGGTCTTCTACCATTACTCTGTGTGTACTTTTGTTTTAAACCTTGAAGTAATTTGTATTTTAACTTTACAATCATGTTGTTAGATATTCTATAAATAATAAAAAATATTCCCCTACCTGCAATATACCTGGTTATATATTCCAAAGTAACAGGATCTTCTACGGTTAATCTATGGCTTTGACATTCGACTTGTGCCCGATTTATTAAAACTCTTGCATCCGCTGTCAAACCTTTAAACGAAATATTATGTGTCAATATACAATATATTGATACATTGTTTGGTAATTTACTTTCTTTTAAAGAAAGTATTTGAATTCAAACCTGCGAATGCCATTACAACGTGCTCGTCTAGAAGACATATCTTACGAACAGTACGTTCTTCTTGTAGTTTTGCGATAGACTTCTTTTCAACTCCTAAAACAACTACATCGTTACCACGAACACCAACCTGAAATAAAATCAAATTTATTACAGTTTCTTTTATTTTGAAACGTGCAAATGTTTGCATTACAAAATGTAAAAGTATTTCAATTTGTACTTCGAATGTACTAAAAGAAACGGAAAACCGTATAAAGAAAGAATCGATAACGGAATACTGTACCCTGTCGCATTTGATACACGAACAATAGTATTTAACGCATGAAATACACAAAATGTTGTATAAAATTCACCGCAAAAATGAAGAAGGTTAGATCAAATTTGTCAACGTACCGCTGTAGAACCTTTCTTCACAGCTTCTTGAGCATATTCCACTTGAAGTAAATGCCCATCTGGTGAAAATACCGTTATAGCCCTATCGTATCTCGTTGTCATTTCTTTAACTTTCTCAAAAGAATATTGAATTTGTTAAATGCACAAAATGACTTCGCCGTTTTTCAAAGCGATTGCTACCAATTGCTACTCACGGCGTGGTTTAATTCCATTTCTTGCCGATAGAGGGTAAGCGTGACTCTACACGATGCGATTTCCTGCATTGAAGTGCACCGATGTTTTTTGATCGTAAATCTTTATCGTAACAAATTAAATAAATAAATGACTTTCATTTTCAAATAAGTGCCAATGTAATACATATTTTTTTTTCTTAAGGAGCAATTACACGAGAGTGAATCACTTGAATATAGTCATTATATCCGGTTGTAATTCTAAATTCGAATCGAGAATAGAGAAATACTGAAATGTTTGCGGAATTATAAAACGGAGACGCACTCACGCAATAGTATTTATTCTACACTGATTGAATTACCCGACGGTTGCTCGGAATAAGAAATATCGTTCGAATACAAAAATTACTGTAACGTTCTTCAATACACAACGTCTTTCGCTTTATTTTCCAAAGCACAAATACAAACAGGACTTCGTTGCTACGCGCACTCGAAGAGTATTAAAGGTAAAAAAGAACGGATCGATATTTCGATTACTATTTACTCCATCGAAAATTCGTACGAGACAAAAAAATTTCGAAATGTAATTTCCAGAAACTTTCGTTATACGAATCGGTATATGAGATATCGTAAATTTTATAATTGGCCAACACCCTTCCTACAACTCCTTTCGGCAGGAATCTCGCAACCTTCTGTAAATTAGGTTACAACTACCGTCAAACCACACAAGTACTCCAAATTTTCCTCCGATACGTCCGACAATTGCCTCACCATGCGACAATAATCACGCAACAGCAATTTACAAAGATTCTCAATTGTCGTAATTTCTTCTCCTCCCATACCAGTCGTGATTTTTAGAATTGTAGGAATTTTCCTATCGCGGGGAAAAACCTACACGCGTCTTGCAATAACTGTCGAATTTGTTCGATCGGAGTTTCCGATGATCGACGCGTTGCTAACTCAGCAATAATTTTTACGTTCGCGAGATAATATCCCGTGGCAAAATAAAGCGACAAACGCGTCCGTTGAAATGCGCTCGAATCACAGGATTCCGTGAAACGTTTCGTGGTGCACGGGGAACGTTTCGCGACACGTTGAACGAACGTTTCGCGATATCGAGCGAAAAAACGTTTGATCTTTCGTCTGCTACGCGACGAAAGGTGGTACGTATCAGGAGTGCATGGAGAATAACGAGACACGGAGAAAGGTAGCGACGACGGTGGTTGGTAAAAGATCGAAGAAAATTGGGTGCATTCGGTATTATCAAATACAAGAGAGTAGTGGGGATTAATAGGTGGAATCTGTATTGTAACTAGTATAAGAGGCAACGATCGGCTTGGTGAAACGTTTAGTCAAGGTTGAGCGCTCTCCCGTGCCGCGTTTGCTCACGCAACATGATCGGGTTGGTAAAGATTCTTGTACTTTATACATGTCACTTATCGTTTCACGATCGGTTCGTTATCGTTCGGTTTTTAGACGGGCACAGTTCTCGAACTCGTCGGTGCCGTGAATACATACGTTTCGGTTTTATTCTCGCTCGCGGGTTCCGTCGTACGCGTTCCCGATTACAAAAGGTGCGACGATCGGACGTTTCCGAAATGCAAAAAGTGGGGGCGTTGTGCGTTTCTGAAAGACGTTAACGATCGCGCCCGCGTCAAGCAGACCACCGTTCAATCGAGAGACGTATTGTACCACCGCGTTTCTCGCGCGACGTCTACACGTCTAATTCGTGGCCACGAATCCGATTAATCGGCAGCTATTCCGTGAGAATCGTGACTAGCGCAACGGATCCGTGTTTCATCGTTCGTGGAACTCGTTCGCGATACACACCTCGCGGTTGCCGCGCTTGAGGTTATGCGCGCTCGATTTCCGTGCAACGGAGGGTCGGAGGGGAAACGAAAAATCGATAAATAATTTTAACAAAAAAAAAAAAAGGACGAACGTTACGAAGAAGTTAGGAAATCTCCACGCATCTCGAGGGACGGATCCAGCTCGGTAACAACGTCCCGGAAAATGCACGAACCGTGACAATACCGACTTCCCGAATACGAACACGAAGACGCATCGTCGTTATCATCGCTCCAAGATGTTAATTAACGCGTGATAAAATAATGGCTCGATTCGAGGAAGTTACTTGATCATTATCGGTGCACAGATAGACAAGGTGACACGATTTGGCACACGATACATTTACCGAAGGCCTCGAATGCATATACCGTTGGGAATGCAACTGCGACCAGTCGTAAATACCGCACGACGATACAGATCGTAATCGATAACGCTAATTCAGACTAAGAGCTCCGGTGATTTTTCTCGCGTATTAATTATCGGGGCTCGTCGCGTTGTTGCGTTGCGCGCGCGGTGAGCGGTGGGGGTTAGGGGGGCGGGGTTGGAGCGCGTTTTATCAGTAGCTTAAAAATGTTTACGACGGTCTTAGAATTACCGCGAGTTTAACGTGCGCGCGATCGTGTGCGCAGACGACAATCGAGTAAATAAATTCGGTCGATTGTTCAAATATGCGCATCACGATCGTTATACATAGTGTAACGATGTATCGTCGTCGATCGTTATATATAGTGTAACGATGTATCGTCGTCGATCGTTATATATAGTGTAACGATGTATCGTCGATTGTTATATTTAGGGTAACGATGTATCGTTATAATAGTGTAACGATGTATCGTCGATCGTTATATATATTGTAACGATGTATCGTCGTCGAAGGAGAATAATTAATTAAAAATCGATGTAACGAAAACAGTAGGATCGATGTAACCGATCAACTCACCCAGAACGTGAGTTACTCAATGTTTCTTCGTTCGTGCAAATATAGTCGTGAAATTGGTACGTTTGCTTCGAAAACAAAGACAGTCGACAAACACGCTTGAAGTTACCGTGCATTCTTCCTACGACGATATCGTTTCGCAAACAAACACGATCGGTTTCCAGATGTGCCTTTATGAAACGAAACATCGTCGACGGTGACGAAAACGATCGATCGAGAAGTGTCGGTTCGACGATCCATTCGGACGAGAATTTTTCATCTTGGAAATAACGGGGAAAAAAATTATATAGAAGGATAGAAAGAAAGAAACGTAACTAGATGCTTTCTCCTTATGCAGACTAAGCAAGAAGAAGATTCTCATTGGCGGGGTGAGCATCGTTATAGTTATAGGTGTGATCATAGCGCTAGTAATCGTTTTCCTCGCTAAACGCTTAGAGAATGATACGGAGACCAGAGATGAGAAATACTTCGGCGTGTACAAGAAGGTAAAGAAAATTTTAGTAAATATTCTATGGTAGATAAATCGTTGGAGGAATGTTGATCGATACCGTACCGGTTGTGTACGCTGTCGATGGACGAACGATGTGGTGAAAGGTGTAATTACTGACTGTGATGTTATAGATTTTTCTTTTTTTTTTTTTTTTTTTATTTATCAAACGCGTGTTTTTCTTGTCGTTTGTCATCATTCGAAGAAGACGTACGATATCTTTGTTGTTATTTAAAAATTCACCGATCGAAAGTGTCGAAGATGTCACCAACAAGTTTCCACGATGTCTACATTATTCGAATAATTACGTTTGAATTACGTTCGCAATTTGAATATTGTTATTACGACTGCGTCTCGATCGCCTCGTTTTTTCAAGGCTTCTTTTTTATTACCTTGTTCCCTCGAGCAAATCATAGTTTTCACTTTCCACTCGAGTCTCTTCTACCATTTTGTATAAAATTAATTTCGAAGAACATCCAGCGACGATTTTTTCTTTTCAATAAAATATATTACCGATCCATTTCGAACTATTGCGTTTCTATAATAATTTTGATATTTAAAGATACTTATAGATAACATTTATAGATAATTTTCTATAATTAAACCTATTATAATAAATACTCGTGTATGTAATCAGTGCATTTCTTTCGTCGTATTATAAACTTAAAAACACGAGTCCATTCGGGACACTTTCACCCGAATGTAATTAAATCTGATCAAACGAAGGAATTATTGTTCCAATTATCGTTTCACTTCTAAAAAACGAACGTGAAAAACTTTTGAAACTCACCTGAAGGCTTTGGGAAACAGCTCAGGGTGAATGCGGTTAGGTAGATGGCGGTTAATTATTCGTTCGTAAGAAAAAAAAAAAACTGCGGATTTAAGGATCAATTTCACTCCGATAGGAACATTGATAATTCTATTTATCGCTTATGTATCTATTTGCAAGGGCGGGGTATCAACGAACGGCCAGGAATGCGCTCAAATTGGCGCCGATATGCTAGCGAAAAATGGCTCGGCTGTGGATGCAGCGATAGCTGCACTTCTCTGCGAGGGGGTCGCTTCTTTGCACAGGTAACAACCCTTTGCGCGCGATTTTTCACTTTTTGGGGCACAGTGGGTTGAAAAGTATAGTTTTCGTTTGAAAAGTACCATTTTTTAACACTCTGTGAGATATTTTTCAACCCGTTGTGAAAAATTCGTATTCATAGTGTAGGTGGGGGAAAATTTATTCTTTTCTTGGGGGACACTTGGGGGAATTAATTCTTTGGGGCACAGTGGGTTGAAAAGTGTGTTATTTTGAACACTCTGTGAGATATTTTTCAACCCGTTGTGAAAAATTCATACTCATAACGTAGGTGGGGGAAAATTTATTCTTTTCTTGAGGGACACTTGGGGGAATTAATTCTTTGAGACATAGTGGGTTGGAAAGTGTCCTACTTGCTTAATGTCCTTGTGAAATATTTTTCAATACACTGTGAAAAAATCCTACTCCTAGAGTAGGTGGAGGAAAATTGATTCTTTTATTGAAAGACATAATGTAAATTGCACTCCTAGTGTAGGTGGAGGGAAATTTATTCTTCTCTTGGGGGACACTCGGTGAACTAACCCTTGGAGTCATAGTTGAAGAATGTTCAATTTTTTTAACACTGTGATTTTTTTTGTTCAATCTACGTTGACAAATTCAAATAACTTCGTAATTAAATGTTCGATTAATCTAATTTTTATCTTTGATCACTACCTGTCGTTTCACGTGTTTAATAACCTACGAAGAATTAACACAAATTCGGTAGAATTCTATGGGACTCTATGGAAGTGGAAGAAACTTCCATGGGGGACTACCAGTTTTCTATTTTCGATTATTCTGTATGGTCCCCATGTTTACCAACCTTTGAAGAGTCAAATCTCTAATTCTTACCAAAACTATTCTCCAAAAACTCATCATGGGACTCGACCTCTACCTCCTAATTAAATATCTAATCGATTTTTGTTCTACCTTCGATCATTCTGTATCCTGTCCTTTACCAACCTCCAAAGAGTTATAATTTCAGAACCATTAATTCCTATCAAAACTATTCTCCAAAATATATATCACAAGATTCGATTCCAGGGGATTCCCAATGACGATCTCAGACTATCAATCCTCTACCACCTAATTAAATATCTAATCGATCTCTTTTCTGCTTTCAATCATTCTGTATCCTGTCCTTTACCAACCCTTGAAGAATTAAAATTCCAGAAACATTAATTCCTATGAAAACTATTCTCCAAAATACGTATCACAAGATTCGATAGGGGATTCCTAATGACGATCTCAATCTATTAATCCTCTACCTCCTAATCAACTATCTAATCGATCTCTTTTCTACTTTCGATCACTCTGTATCCTGTCCTTTATCTCGAATAGTTAAAATTCCAGAAACATTAATCCCTATCTAAAACTATTCCCCGAAAACACAGTATGGGTCTCGGTGGAGGATTCCTGATGACGATTTGGGACGCGAGAAGCAACACCGCCGATTACTTGGACGCCCGCGAGACTGCACCGTCCAGGGCTACCGAGAATATGTTCCAAGGCGACCCAAGCCTGTCGATGTACGGTAGGTTGTTGTCCTTGCTCACCAGGCCATCGTTGACACCGCGTATCGTGTGCGCTAGGCTAGACGCTAGATACGCGTGACATATTGACACGAATACGATGGTCAAGGTGGCTTGGCGATCGCGGTCCCTGGCGAGCTCCGCGGTTACTGGGAGGCTCACCGGAAGTACGGGAAACTGCCGTGGTCCCAACTCTTCGAGCCTACCATCTCTCTGTGCAACACCGGATCCCGTGTGAACAATTACCTGGCCGCCTATCTGACGAGCAAAGAACCACTGATCAAGGCTGAGAGTTCGTTGGCGGAGATACTCATCAACCCGGCCACCAATTCCACATGGAAGGTGAACGCACAGACTTTTTAATCCCTGTGTCAACAATCTGGTCGATTCCAAGCAATATTCGTCGCTGGTCGATCACCTTGTTGGTATCTCTCGCAATCTCCGCGTCGAAACCTACGAGATAAATTCTTACGATTAGTGTCTTAGCGCAAATTGGAGTACCCCGTGTTGCTCTTTGACCACGGGTATACTTGTATTTGCGAATAAATTAATAAATAACCGGGTAACCATTTAGTGTGTTAACACGACGTTTGGATCCGTTGTTAGGTGGGCGACCGGATTAAAAGGCCGCGTCTGGCGGAAACGTTGAAATTGATCGCGACGAACGGACCGGATATATTCTACAACGGGACCATGGGCGACCAACTGGTCGAGGAGATCAAAGCTGCCAATGGGATCATCACCAAGCAAGATCTGCAAAATTACAGGTACGATCGTATTAGTAATTAAATCGTATAGTTAGACACATGGGGGACGTTCTTTTCAGACAAACCCTCAGACACGTTCCACGTGCGATAAGAAAATTTACCAAAGAGAAATTAATCGGTATTCGATGTACCACCTCAGGGAAAATTTTTAACGAAAAAGAAATTTTTCGATAAAAAATTATGATCGCGATTTTTTTTTAACAAAAGTATATATTTTCTTATCCGCCAATCGGTGGGTGTTCGCATTAATTTGGAAAGTGTATCAGAGGACTCGAGTCGAAAGTTAATTATTGGGTTGTTCGGAAAGTCGTTTCGTTTTTTTTTTTTTTTTTTGGTGAAAATGAAACACGATTTTTTTCAAAGTGTATAAACATTCGATTAAATTGTGTATTCTCCATTTTGGAAAACGAAATGACTTTCCGAACAGCCCAATAGTTCAAAAGTTACGATGTTCGTATACGCGAAACATTACGCGCCTGCGAAATGTGACACGCATTCGACCCTAAGCGCGGCTAACATCAATCGGTGTCACCCAATCGGACAACATCATTGTTACGCTCGCGGCGTGGTGCGTTGTGCCGAAATTTTCTTGATTCGAAACCGTCTCTCTTCTTCGGTCTCGTGTCCTTGACCCCAAGAAGCGAACCAACGTACCCGTTGAATCATCGAAAAACATTGTTTCCAAATTTAAATCGACTTTCGATATTTTATTAACGCCAATCACGCGTGTTCCAAGTGTACAATTGTTTTCAAAGGCTGACAATCATCTGCAAGAGAAAAAAATAAATAAATAGACAATGAATCCGCGGTTGTGTTTAAATAAACAACGCGGAATTATTGTTAATAATTTCTTATCAACCCTTTGCACTCGAACGTCCTCTCAAGGGCACAAAAAAGCAAATCAAAATACGGTACTTGATATCATTATAAATTTCTTTTCTCAATTCGACCAGAGCTTCGAAAGCTTGAGCTTCGTATATTGGCTTTAAGAACATAATCTTTAAGGTAAGGCTTGGAAGCTTTTAATGTACGTATTTGATCAGTGTATGGTCAATTAGTGGAACACGGTTAACATCCAATTTCTCGCAGGGTAAAGTGGAGGAAACCGATCGAATCGAAGGTGGGTAACTTGACAATGTACACCGCGCCCCCACCGGGCTCAGGGGCAATTCTGAGCTTCATCATGAACATACTCACCGGGCTAGTGCCCATCGACGACGAGGGTGTCATGTGGCAGCGTTTCATCGAAACGTTCAAATGGGCGTACGCCAGACGAACCGAATTGGCCGATCCTGATTTCTCGAACGGTAGTGTCGGTGAGTCTACGGAATTTGACATTACCTAAATCTAACATTACGTTAAATTGTTCAATCGTTTGTAACGAGAAGCGAAAGATTCGTCACGATAAGCCACTTACTAACTAATCGGAGAGAGTCAACACTTCGTAATCTTGTATAATGAGCGTCCTCGGGTTGCAAAAAAAAAAGAAAATAGCCGATAAACGAGCGTTCACGATGAATTCCATTGTTACGAAATTAAACGTCGCCCAGTTCTCCAAAGATACGATATCCGTGATAAACGAATGCCGCCACTCGAAAATAATCAACAATTGTCCGTTACCATTGATTAAGCACTCCACGTGCTGCTCATTGATTCTATTTAAACTTCTTTTTCTGCAAAAGACGTTTACGCCTGTTACGCGTCTCGTGGTTCGGGTAGCGATCAATTGTCGCGATTTACGAGGAAAACGTTGCTTCAAGTACGTTTAATTTGCCATGAAACGAATCCGCGACGTTCTCCGTACGATTGTAATGTCGTAATGTTCTTTAAGAGTAATTTCACTGGTACATAGATGCATTGGTCGCCAACTTAACGTCCAGAGACTACGCCGACACCATCCGTAAGAGAATCAAAGACAATGTGACAAATAACAATCCGGAATATTATGGCGCTGTCACGTCCACTATCGAGGATTCGGGAACCTCTCACGTGTCCGTGCTGGCTCCCGATGGATCGGCTGTTTCGGTAACATCGACCATAAATCAAGTGTACGTTCCATGAACGTCAAACTGATATGTTAATTTTGAACAAAGGCAACTGTTGCTCGTAATTATTTCAACGACACGGACTTTGTTTTTTCAAGGCGAACGATTATTCTTCACTTTAATCAGAATTACACTTACTTTAAACCTTTGTTGCACAGCAGTCCCTCTATTATTAATAGAGACGAGGTGTTAATTGGACGATAATTAAGTTATTTTTTCCTTAGGATAATTGATAAGTATAATTATATACAACTGCAATAATAATACATATTATTGTGAAGTACATGCATGCCTCATATAATGTACATTTAAATAACTAATCTCGTGCATTTCTCTTCAATTAATCCTTTTACAATTATTGGTCCGTTTTATCTTTTTCTATCAATAACCATGAAATACCAAATTTTGTGATTTCAGTTTGTGTACATGGCAAATTGTTTATCTTAATAGTCACCGTTTGTCTATGACAACGGTTAGTTGTACAAAATAACAAACTTTTCGAATAGAGACACGTACACCAGTGAAGGGTATTCGATCGGTATTATAACCAATAAGTTAACGTTCTGTTCTTCGAAATTACAAAAAAGTTTGAATATTTATAAGCGGTAGTGTACCTACAGAATCGCGTAAAGATCCTAACGTTTTCTAATCTATCGTTATTCAACAGCTTCGGCGCGATGAAGCGTTCCATATCAACAGGGATAATATTCAACGACGAGATGGACGACTTTAGTTCCCCGAATATAACCAATGGATTCGATCTACCTCCCTCGCCGGCGAATTTCATTCGTCCTGGAAAGAGACCTCTCAGTTCTATGAGCCCAACGATAGTTGTAAGTGACCTCTCGTGGATGAGATATCCACCCACGCGATGCTCCGTCATCGTTATCTGCTTACCTTGTTTGACTTTGTCGTTGTTTGTTTTAGACGAGTATCTAACTTTCAGGAATGTAACTAATTGTTCGAAAAGATTGCGTGAAATAATGCTAGATTATACGTTATATCGGTTGATGTTGTGCAACTGTTTTAATATCGGTATACCGGTCAAGCGGAATTCCACGTTAAATGCTATACTTTTTCTTCTGTTCATATAGGTAGATGAAAGGAGACACGTGCGTTTGGTAATCGGTGCCGCGGGCGGCACTAAAATTACAACCGGAGTAGCGATCGGAATGGTACTAAATCTTTGGTCGGGATACAACTTAAAACAGGCGCTCAACGCGTTTAGAATTCATCATCAGGTGAATGAAAATCTCACGTTGATCGATTCGATGTTACGCAATTCGTTATATTAAAAACTACGTTTCGAAATTGCAGCTAATGCCGATGAACGTACAAAACGAGAAAGGATTTTCTCCGAGTGTGTTGAGCTATTTGTCGAGAATCGGTCACAACGTTACCACATTCTCGGGGATTGGAAGTGCCATTACAGCAGTGACTAAAGAAAATGATAGGGTATTCGCCTGCTCGGATTACCGCAGAGAGGGCAGAACCGCTGGCCTTTGAACGACTATGTATGGTTTGTTCTCGTTATCCCCTGATAGACTAATTGAAATGAGTCAGAATAGGTAACATGAATGTTTCCACACCTCGACTCCGGTTTACATGAAATATAAATTAAGCCCGCGATGTTTTTTTCGGTAAGAATCTAATAAGGGGTGATTATCGAAAAACGCCCCGTCACGATTCCAAATACTTCGTCACAAATTACAGTTACCTTCTCCGCGTCTGTAAAAAGAGTTTTGCACAAAAGTATTAATAGCATAGGCAGATAGGCAAATAGAGAAATTTCTAATGCAAAACTGAAACTAATGTACAAAAAGACAATGGAGTGAGTCACGAGTCGATATTAAAACGCTCCGCGAACAGCGATAATGTCATAGCTTTGATTATCAGTACGAACTTGCAAATAAAAAATTTTTCCATTATATTAATAGTATTTCTAAAAGAACGTATATATTATTTATACATTACTATAAGCATAGCATTAAGTTTTAACGCTATAACTGTCGTAAGATTACTAGTACAAGTATCACCTGTGTCTAATGGTTTATTAAATTTTTTCAAACAAAGATATACCTGTATTATAGAAAAATAATTTATTTAAAACGAGGCATTTGTATATTTTTGTTTTAATACTTTTAACATGAATGATACTAGGTACGCGATTAATATTACTGCTTAATATTACAGTATATTCTTTGATATATTTTACTTTATGATATGGATGATTGTTTGCTAGCTTCAATTAAATAACATAATACGTAACATTATGCACTGTCGTCGCTTTCCGAAAGTCCAGCTTCTTTTTTCACTTTTCTTACATAACGCTTCACTTTTTTCGTTTTGCATAATCCTTGTTTCGATTTTCTAAGTACTTCGATAGCGTTTAGTTTCTTTTTCAAAGCGGCCGCTCTATCTTTTTCTCTTTGCGGTATAAATTCTTCGACGTACTTATCGTTACCGGCAGGAACATTAAAAAATTTAGACTCAGTAGACTTAACTGCATCTTGTTTATTCGTTGATTCTGTTTTCCTCTTTCGATTTTGAACCACAGATTTCGATTTTGTTCTTTTAATTTGTGGTTGCATACTTTCTTCTTTTTGGTGTGCTTCTTCTGCATTCGGATTATTCAATTTTTGCACAGCTTTTTGAACACGTTTACTCAGATTGACTTCGATCGATTTTGGAATTTTTTGCACTTTAAAATATGCAAATATTGATTTCTGACTCTGTTTCTCTTCCAATCTCTTCAATACAGGTGTCATAATTTCGTCAAACTTCTCTTTGCTCCAACCAAATTTTTGTTTTGTATAATTGGACAAAAGTATCGTGTTGACTTTACCCCAAGTAAAATGTTCTTTCGATTCGTCCACCTCGGGGAAAAGATATGCTTGCGCAACGGCTTGATTTGGAAATCCTGCACAGGTAAAAATAGATCAATCTACGAAAGAACTCGCGTTAAAATAAGACTAATCTTGTGTACCTTTATCAATTTGTATATTTTGTAATTTAGTTCGTAGACCAGCTTTTCCAGGGCCTGCGGATCGACCACTGTTGATCCACGAACAAAACTTCGTCAAACCCTGCAATAAATCATCTCCTTCTGAAGGAAAAGCTGCTAGTATTTCTAGAGCAGTAACAGGCCCAATGCCGGTTACACCTGTAGTATAATCGCTACCAACTAAAAGAGCCAGTCGTATCATTTCGTTTCGCGTTAATTCTGAAAAATAATATTCTTTATTTAGACCATTCGAATGTCTTTATTATTTTTTTTGTTTAATTATTAAAATCTTTGAAACTTATTATTAAACTTACTGAAATGATGCTGTATATCGCAAGAACAATATTCAAGGACTTTTTTATTGTTATCGAAAAAGTTTTTATAAACGCATTGTCCTCCAAAAAGCCATATATCCGAATCGTCTGTAATTGTACCTTCGGTCAGATGAATTTGTTCCAAATATGCGCATTGCGCTTCTGCTTCCATAGGCGCTACAATATATGGTATACCAAATAATCGTAATAGATCCTGTCGACAAATAATTTTTATTTTATAAATAAAATCGATCGAAGTCAATCTGAGTATTATACTGTTGGAAAAATAGCATTAATGTATGTAATTATACCTGAGTTTCGCTACGTATTTGTTGGGTAATATCAATACCCTGTCTATCTAATTTACCAATATTTGCCGCTAATTCGATTTGCTCCTCCTCTAGTCGCGCCTGAAAGCAAAATATATCAAACATTTAAACTAGATTTTATTTGTATTCACAAACGGATCTATACTAATAATATTTATGTACTTGTAAAGATAACAACTCGTCTTCGTTCACGGGCAGGGGACTTATTCTTCTTGAATCATCAGTCGGTACGTCTACACTCGTATCATCTTGTATATTTATAATCTCTACATTATCTATTTGAGAATTAATTACATTTTCTGGGCTGTTTGTTACTTTCGTTTGATCTTTTTCCAATTCTCTATTCGTGTTCTCAATATCTGCATTATTTTCTATGAATTTCATTTCAATATCACCCTGTTTCCCTACATCAGGTAATTGCTGATCTTTAAATTTGTTTTCCGTTGTTTTTACAACTGCTTCCTCTGAAATAACTTTATCTTCCAATGTCTCTTGACTAATGGAAAAGCAGTTTATTAATTTCTTAGGAAATTCATTGGACAATGATGTATTCTGAGACTTTACTTCTGCATTTAATTCACTGTTTGAAGTTTCAAATACATCAGCAAACATATCATTCTCTATTTTCTGATCAGACCTAAATGTTATTACAATGCCTTGTTCCGATGTTTTATCATTAACATCGTTGTCTATGTTTGGTATTGGTACGTCTTCTATTTCTACAAAATCATCAGAATCCGAATCTGTCGAACTAATTACCGTTGCTTCTATTGATTCTATTTGTTCAGTATTTGAAGCATTTGAAGCCACGACAGGCGATACATTGATATTCGATTCTGTGTTCAATTCAGACAATTTAGTTAGTGGCGTATCAAACGATTTCGTGGATTCTGTAGAATCAAGTACTGGAAATTCTTTATCTTCGGACGTCGAAATTTCTTGGTGTATATGTGGTATATTATCTTTATTCTCATAATCTTGTTTTTTAAAAAAAGCAATTTGTTGCAATTCATTCGAGGTATTTTTAATATCTTTAGAATCTTTCTTTTTATTTTGTTCAAGAAGTGAAAGTATTTGGTCTTCTGGTAATCCGCTATATTCTAGCATATATAATAACGCAGGATTTATAGCATTATTTCCGAAATATTTTTTAGACAACGCTCGTGATTCTTTCAATTCAATTTCCGATTCAGCATCGCTACTCATTTCTTCTACTGGTAATGTGGGACTATTTATATTTGTTATTTCAATATCGCTATCCCATTCATCATCGAATGCATATTCATTTATGTCTTCACAAATTGGCACAGTTTTACTAGGACCAGGTACAGGTTCTTCTACCTTGTCTGTAGTATTTGTAGTATTTTCATCGTGTGAATTATCGTTGTTGTTAGTATTTTTAAAATATGCACTTTTATCTACAACATAAAATTTATAAATACAATGAGGTAATCAGTTGCAATTTGAAAATTAAGGATAACTATAATGTACCACTGATATAAAGTAATCTAGTTGAACTGTCGGCGGCAATGCGATAAGTGCAATTGTGACCACTGGTATTTATACCCTGTTCAGTCAATAATTTGTTTAATTCATCTAATGTGAGTGTTTTTCCTCCCATTTCTTTTTCCGCAGATTCTAAATTTGTTTGAACTAATCTACGTTTTAATAAACGTTTCATTTGGAAACCAGAAAACTCGTGTGATTCCTAAATACATACATGTTTGAGATAAACAAGAAAAATTAATATTTAGGTAAATATTAAAATGAATAAATACTTCAGGCATCTCGTGTAAACGGCCCCATGAGTTTTGCTTTCTTGTTTCCTTCAAGTCAGTAAGAATTTCATAACGAACATCAGCTGGTAAAGCTTTAAATTCAGCACTAGCTACATTTACATTGTGAATATTTCCAATCCATTTTGTTTGTTTCCGTGGACTCAGATTAATAGATGAATCAGAATCATAGTCATCGCTAAGATCTGATTCAGCTTTGTTTGTGCTAGGTAAATCTGGTAATTTAAATATATCATCCATAGTTGGCTTACTTTGCATACTCAAAACTACTTCAGAAGACTTATTTGTAACATTTTCTTGCTCTGTATTAAGAACTGTTTTTACTGCAGAATGCTTTATCAAGTTATTTATTAAATCTGTCCTCATCTTTTGGGCTTTATTCTTGGCCATAGATTTCAGCTTCCTGCGCAAGGCCTGTGAATACAAAAGAATAAGAGCCTCTTTTCTCACTACCTGGTTCCCACAGCAAACTAATTATGTACAGACAATGTTATAGTCGAGATAAAAGTACAGTTTCATTAATACACACATGTGCAATGTACTTGGTAATATTTGAAACATGCGATAGTTGCTGTTTAGAAAGTTAAATCAAATAAAATTCATTAACTGTATTACAATGAAACATTATTTTCATACCTACTATCTCCTGAGAAATCAACAATATAAATCTCTAAACTATAGAATAGATTTTTTAAATACATATTTACAATTGTGTCCCTTTTAAGCATTGGTACACCTCCATCAAAAACAAAAACTGGTTTGATCTTATAATACAAAAGTTTGCATATCCTCCTGAACAATCCAATAAGATGCGCATTTGGCTTAGGATTGCCAAAGCGATCTTGATATCCTTGTAATACTTGATGTATCCAAATAGATATATCTACAGAATTAAAAAATCTTGTTATTTTAAACATAGCCAAGTATTTATGTATCTATAAGTATAAAAAATAAATGTAAATATTTAAATATACCAATAGCTAACACTTTTCCTGCGAGGGTCTCCAAAGGGACCTGCTTTCCTGTTGCATCAAGTAAACGCCAAAGACCATAAACACCCATTATATAAGATGAAAAAGCTATAAAAAAATAACATATTCAATTAAATGGTTACATATAATACAATGCACTAATGAAATTGTCTGTACTAAAAATACATATTTTGCAAGAAAGAATAGGATCTTAAAGGTGAGTTTAACTCACCTTTTTACTTGCATTCGTAGCTTAAACAACTATATGTACCGATTACAATACTTGGTTTCGATTATTCATAACCTAAATAACAAGTAGATACTTAAGTGAAGTAGTTTACAAAATATTTAGTGTTTATAAAAATAATTTCACTAATATGTATTTTATATATGTTAATGTCACAAGCCACTAAATTACTTATTTTAAAGGACATTAAAACGTACTTACTTCGGCTTGTAAACTCTTCCACGATTCAACATCGCAATGTACCGGTCAGCTGATTACAGAAACAATACACTTGCACACGCTAAGCGCACTAACACATTTGCATTCGTAGAGTGCAACGCTTTTTAAAATAATAATATTGTCTGTACATACGCACTGGTTGAAAAAACATAATTATTAAATAAAATATTTTGATAAGTATATGTTACCGCCGTGCAAATTTCCAGGTCATTTCACTAGGTCTTCCGAGTATTATTCATAGTACTCTACTTTCATCGAAATTGGTTTCATAAAATAACACTCGTATTTAGAATATATATTGTTTCTTAACACATGACTTCTTTTTTTCGAATAATCTACCATTTATTAAAATACTAACTTTAATACTATATTAAAATCATAAAACGTACCTACATAAATTGCATACGTAGTAAAAAGCTATAATAATGTTAAAATGAATAAAGTTTATATTCAACTTTGAATTAGTTACAGCTAGGATAATGTATAATTTCTTTACAAACTTTATATACAAAGTACAGTTAAACAATATGTAAAAACTCGCACGTATACAATATAAAGGGAAAAAGAGAATTTTATAAAATCGCATAATGTAGATTTTCGAACATCTATACTATTATATTCAAGTAAGATTTTCGGTTAGCATGAAATAAAAAGTAAGTGCATAGAACGTTAGTTTGCTTATCCATACGCACTCGTCCTATATTACGCAGTATCAGCCTCTTGGTCATTTGTGTGACTCTTATACAAATACGTAATGTAATACGTAGATGTACTTGTGTATTTCCTCGTGTATTCCACGGACATATACACACTCATAGCCATGATGTATATATCGTATCGTCATCATCAGAGAAGTGAAGTGAGGTAGAGGCCACCCACTCTTTCCCACAGCAGGTTTTTCCCACGCCCCCCAGGGTAACCCCAACATCCTTTTGCGGCAGCAATTCCACGGCACCTACGGGGCAGAGGGGAGTAGCTCACGTCAGGTGGGGAACAAGAGGGGAAACTGGAGGCGCTTGGGTCGACCGGGCCATTGTACAACAGTAAAACAATAGAATCTGCAGCTCAGTGATGTAACAAAATATCTAAACCCCATAGCTTTTATTGACGTACTCAAATTAACCTTTTAGAAATACAGAGATTGTTGTTGAAACTTCCTACATAAATTAGAAGTTACATAGTTCTTTTATTTTTGAGAAATGTAAATTATAATATTACGAAAACCCTCAAACAATCTAAATAGGAAAAATATATTTGAGCAATTGATCTTCATTTCTAAATCTTCTCATTTTATCTCAAAAGCTTAAATGCATATATTTAATTCAATGTTTATTGTTTCTACGAAAAAAGCACAATTTAAAAGATTTAAACGAGCTGAGAAATCTATTTCGATTCCAAGGACCTTGGTATCCTCGGTAGATACGCTACTGCTACAGCCACTTACGCGGTAGTAATAACTCTACGTTGTCGTTTCGAACTTAGTTACTCGGCGAATATCGTCGGGGAAGGTTGTGTATTTTGTGGTCGGCCTGATAAAACGAGTGTTCGTGATTTGTAGTTAAGCCAATAGCAACGAGAGTACTATTTCAAAATATAAAAGTAGCATATTGTATTTTCGATCACAATTATAAAAAGTTTTAAGCAGTACTTCGAAACGTAATATTCGCATCTTGGATTTAAAGTGCCGCGCGCGGCGAAATCGTTTGTAAGGGTTGGCAAGACTGTTCGGAAAATTCGGAAAGTGAACAGGTGTTTTTTGAATGGATTAGGGAGAATAAGCGACGAGGACGCAAAAGGATTTGCGAATGGTGAAGGATCGACGAGCAGCACGATATTTGTGATTAAACGACAATTTAGAAAATGCATTGGGATTTATGTTTGGATTTCAGCTGTTACAGAAAATGAGGTGAGTGTCAAAACGTAACCTGTTTCTGTTCGGTGTAACCTTCTCTGTGCCAAAAAGGTAAATAAACGACTGTTAGTATTTTAATAATTTTTTAAGAAAAGGATCAAATACATTTTCCATTTGTAAAACATTCTTACTCCATTTCTTATATTGGGAGATATAAGGAGAACAAATATAGTGTTCAATTTCTGTTATCATAATGCTTATATAAAAGATTCAAACACTTCACTTTTATTAGATAAAATCCTTTCCTAACAGTTCGATTTTGTTCTTTCTCTATTAATAGTACTTAACACTGGGTACTGTATGCAATTATAATCGTATCCATATTGTGATATTTGTAAATTTAAATTATATCATCATTTACATATAAGATATCGAGTTTGCTTTATCAATTTGACTTGAAATAACATATTCACGTGTCTATTCTTAATGCATTTAATTAAGAGTTACAAGCACATGTATATGTAACTGTTGTCAGCCAATTGGCATTGCGAGCGTTACCAGGAAATATGAGTTTCTCTCTTTCCGTGGTATATTATTCTTGTATGCTTTTAATTATTACTTTGAAAATACATGAAGTTATACAAGTTTTTCTAGCAACAATTATTATTTTTTGTGCATAATAATAGTTACAAAGATGTCATAGTTAAAAATTAAAATTCTTTAAAAAATTGCAGAAAATAGTATAAAATTAGTAAAAGAATACCTCTATGCTTACAAATACATAGGCACAGTTGTACAGACACAATGAACGAGGGTGATTTAATTCATGCAGGAAAAATGAGCTCAGCTTGGTTCCCACAGTGTATATGTGCGTTTCCTCTTTCCTGTACTAAGACTAGCAATTCTTGGTAGCTCGTTTAAAGAAAGATGCCTTAAGTTAATTACATCTTGTATCGTGAAAAACAAAAATCTTTCTCACGCTAAAGCTTTAAGCGAGCAAAGATTCGTATGTTTCTGTATCTATTCAAATGCATGTAACTAATAACATACTATTGTTTCACATTATACTACAGGACGTTACGATGTATTCTTTAAATTACACTTGACTTTCTAGAACAAATTGGGGGTTTTCCTTCCATGTATCCTCTCGATTTGGTTTAATGACTCATCCTTCTGGTCTAACAATAGCAATTCATTTTGTGCCACATTCTACCTTGAATTTTCTTCCACAGATAATATTTCTTTTTCAAATAATAATAAGATATTCAATAGAGTCACATTTACCATGATGATCCAGTTATGCAACAACAATTTGGTAAGAGGGAGTAATATACATTGTAATTGTCCATGACTGAATTCATTTCAGGTAAAGCTGCAGAGGCAATTATGACATGCACAGATGACAAGGATAGTACGCAGCCAACCTAGCGATTCTGTGGTACCGTAGAACGAATAGAAGCGGAAGTTAAATATGCCACACCAGTTTGGGTTGCCTACGATGGCGCATGGAATGCAATCTCCTCCTTCGCCAACTTCGGTCATGTCAGTTTATCCACGGTTTGGATCCGGTGTCTACAGACCGGATCACCAAGATCAAAGGTTGACACGCGAAGCGATGGAACGTTACTTGCGCGATAGAAGTGACATGGTTATCGTGATTCTTCATGCTAAAGTTGCGCAAAAGTCGTACGGTAACGAGAAACGGTTCTTCTGTCCACCACCGTGTATCTATCTGTTCGGTGATGGATGGAGGATGCGGCAAGAACAGATGCTTCGCGAGGGTGAGAGCGAGCAATCCGCACAACTGTGTGCGTTCATCGGTATCGGCAATTCCGACCAGGACATGCAACAACTGGACCTGAACAACGGGAAACAGTACTGCGCAGCGAAGACATTGTATATTTCCGATTCGGACAAGAGGAAACACTTTATGCTCTCGGTGAAAATGTTCTACGGTAGCGGTCACGACATCGGTGTGTTTCACAGTAAAAGGATCAAGGTGATTTCGAAGCCCTCGAAGAAGAAACAGTCGTTAAAGAATGCCGATCTGTGTATAGCGAGCGGTACGAAAGTGGCGCTGTTCAATCGGTTGCGATCGCAGACGGTAAGCACGCGTTACCTTCACGTGGAGAACGGAAATTTCCATGCGAGTTCCACGCAATGGGGTGCGTTCACGATACACCTGCTCGACGACAACGAGAGCGAGTCGGAGGAGTTTCAAGTGCGTGATGGTTACGTGCACTACGGGAGCACGGTCAAATTAGTATGTTCCGTAACGGGAATGGCGCTACCGCGGTTGGTAATACGTAAGGTGGATAAACAGATGGCTAGCCTGGAAGCCGACGATCCCGTTTCGCAATTGCACAAATGCGCCTTCTATATGAAAGACACGGATCACATGTACCTCTGTTTGTCTCAAGAACGCATAATACAATTTCAGGCTACCCCGTGCCCCAAGGAGGCGAACAAAGAGATGATAAATGACGGTGCTTGTTGGACAATAATCAGCACGGACAAAGCGGAATATCAGTTCTTCGAGGGTATGGGACCTGTCAGGTCACCGGTAACGCCGGTACCTCTCGTTCATAGTCTACATCTGAACGGTGGCGGAGATGTCGCGATGCTCGAACTGACTGGTGACAACTTCACGCCAAATCTCCAAGTGTGGTTCGGCGACGTGGAGGCCGAGACCATGTACAGATGTCAAGAGATCATGTTTTGCGTGGTCCCAGACATATCTCAGTTCAGGGGCGAGTGGCTCTGGGTCAGACAACCCACCCAGGTGCCCGTCTCGTTGGTACGTAACGACGGTATCATCTACGCGACCGGCTTGACGTTCACCTACACCCCAGAACCTGGACCGCGACCTCACTGTCCGCCGACCGACGAGATCATGAGAGCACCACGCGCCATGCACAATCAAGCCAGTATGCCGCCCGCGATCGCGGACGTACCCTGGAACACTCATCAACCGCCTCAACCGGGTCTCTGATGTTTCCTAGACAATTACACCGCGCATCACCAAAGTTTACGGCGCAGCGAGACGAACGCTGTCCGTTGCACGAACGTTGTTCATCCGCCGAACGACGACAACGACGATGATAACGTACCGATTTCTATCGACAACGAGCCGACCAACGAGCCGACCAACGAGGACGGTAACTCAACGACGTACGTGGTGAAAGATCGGTTGCTCCACGACGCGGCAGAACGTTTAGACAATATCAGGACGACGTAGCAGCTGATCCATCACGTTGTCCCGTCGTCCGCGAGAACACGCCCATCCGAATCCCGAAGCCGTGTACAATGTGCCGTGTATTGTTTCCCTATGTTCATACCGCAACCCTAACCGTAGGTTCTTAGCTTTAAGTGTTGATACAGATTTACACAGAGAGAAAATAATAATTTATAGCACTCTTAGGATTAAAGAAGATGCTTTCTACGAATGTGAATATCTAGCCAATTGTGTTTGGCGCGACGGACGGTGCGAGGGGATCTTTTTTCGTTGCGATCTGGGGTTGGGGGGAGGGGAAGGGGGCTCGTCACCGATATACGCTTTATTACTTCGATCATCGTACATTCGACGAGCCAGAGAATAAACTGTTCGGTCCGTGCAATTGCATATCGATCGCTGAAACTGGTTGTGCATTCGACATCGATTACATTCGTTCCCGAAAGATAAAAATGTTTCGTTATCGACGGAATCCTGTTTGGTTTCGATTTGACTGCAATACCGGAAACATTGCGGTGCATGCGATACGATATACGCATACAGATATATATATTCGATCGCGTACTTTTACTTTCTTCTCTGTCTCTTTCTATCGTTTTTTTTTCCCCTTTCAAGCATATTCTTGACTCACATTTTGTACATTTATACAGATTTACGATCAGCCAGCTTTTCATGCATCCTTGTCGCGTTTATTAAGAAACTTCGTGCGATATGTTTTTAAAGGGTTATCGACCGGGAAATGGTAATTCGAAGCTAGGACTCGACGCGATAGTTTTCCTCCTAGCGTCGAAAATTGTAACCGACTTTCGACTCTGAGTTCACACTATGATTTTTTTGTAACGTGTACGTTTCTTTTATGTACATATCGACGCATGGTTCACAGGATTATCGCGATTACATTATGCTACGTGTAATTGCGAAGACGTGTCTGTATAAGTTTCGGAAAACTGTTCGCATAGCATAGAAATAAACTCTAGTTTTTAACGTGGGAGAACAGCGAGAAGCAAGTCGTTAGGATTCTATCGAATTAATGGATGCTACTCGAATTGATTTTGCCGGGGTGTTCGGGTATCGCGGTTTCACCTTAACGATCGTTATTTATTGACAGAATTTTCGTATCACGTGTTTTCGCTGGTGAAACCTTCGGTTGCTTCACTAACGTATAAAAGTTACTTGTGCACGCTTTTTTTTTTTTTTTTTTTTTTTCATACTAATTTTACCACCCGTCGACGACGTATCGATTCTACGAAAATTGTTGACAAAGTACGTACGCATCGGTGCATTTCCAATTGGACGAGACAAAAAAAGATACCTATCCGTACACGTTTTTCCATGTCCCCGTATGTTTTACAATAAATTAGAAACATTTGTAGAACGTAAGTCCTTGCTTCATGACCTCTGTTCATTTCCAGATCCCAAGATACAAAATTAGACACACGAGAACGCGACAGACATCGACCGTTTTCGAAGGATCAACTGTCGTGATTGCAATTAAACGGACGAGGTGTAGCAAACAATATTTTTTCTAAGAAAATGGATGCACCGAAGGAATACGTATTTTTTGTTGTTGTTCAATCGATACCACTGAAAATAGAAAAATGTTTAAAATTATTAATTGTTTGCGATTATGGAAAATATAAGTGAAAATATTTTCTTACGTCAAGTCATTTTAAATCTTGCGCTTGTAACGTGTTTCATTTAATAGGGGAGAAGAAACGTGGCGCGAAAGAATGAACTTTCGTCACTAAGCGATCAAATTTTTGTGAAATCGAAAGGTGCAAAACTGTGTATGCTCTAAAATGGTTCGTTTCTTGACTCCTCGACTTCATCGAATCGGTACAGGCTTTTTTCTAGATACCATCGAATATAATTATCTGCAGCAGGAAGCAAGATAGGATCGCTTTGGGAATTGTCTTCCTGAAGAGATCCATTGTAAAAGAGGAATGTCGGTATATGTATTCCATGGGAATTTACCCACGATTAAAATTTGCACCGAGTACCTGAAGAACACGATTATCTTTATTCACAGTAATAAATTGCGAATTAATAATAATTACATCCTTACATGTATCATTGGACGGATAATCAATGAATAATCATTGTAATTTGTTACATCGGAAAACAATTTCGAATGTACATCCGTACGTATAATTTCTCAGTGCTCAAGTTTGGAAGAATTTTCGTCGACTTGGGATTCTTTCGATCATATAGTTTTAATTGCACACAAATTTTGTCTTTGTCTCGAAGCGACAGAATACGTTTGAGCGTGAAATTCTTTAATTATATCTCCTATATATTAAAATAATATTTTACAAAACTATATGAAAATCTTATTTGTAAATAAATCATATACAATTTTTTCAGCTAATTATTTGTGTACACGTGAATCACGGTTCCTCTTATCTTCTTGATTATAGTAACAACTAAATTATAAATTAGCGGATGAGTATGAAAGAATGATCACGCGACGATCGCGTTCTCTAGTTAGTAACGTATACACATACACACACGTATGTGTATATGTATATGCATATAAGTTATAAAATTTATAACGCGAACGTTTATGTATAAAATATTTCTTGCTACATAGAAGTTGTTACTGCGAAGTCACTTAAAGTTTTGGAGACTCTCGGAGAACTTTGTTGGCAATTGAAAAGAATCGATACTTGTAAACAGAATTTTAATAGCAATATGAATTAATTTTAATGAATGGTTAAAACTTCGTAATTAAAATTACCGAACCTTTAAATGTTCGTTTCATGTTTCGCGGTTGTATCTCAGCGTGCGTTTGTTCTTACATAAAAAGATCACGAAACTTTAGCCAAGTTTATAATTGCGTTTATTTTATCCGTATCGTACGTTGTTTATTCATATTAGTGAGCATTAACGAAATGTACGACGTTAAAAGATCGTCCATTTTATATCCAAGCGATGTTTCGCACAATAATTTCGAGCCTCGTACTAAATTCCCGATTGTCATGTGGAAATAAGTATTACCCGACGACCAATTTGAGATTCTTGTAAAAGGATGCGTCACTAGTATATCCTAAAACACAGATATTCTTCAAGAGTGGATTTAAGTGTATATTTACTCTTATGGATTGAGCGATTACCTTTGTTTGCGGATGTATAAGGCTCACGCCGTGTTTGTTAATTGCAATTAACAACAATTCCGGATAATTTGGTTCTGTGCTCTGTTTGACTTCGAAAAACGCTGAACCGAACGTCGGCCATCGATAAACGATCTTCAAGAAGGTTATTTTTGCATCTTCCGGGCTCATTCCTGCACAACAAAGTGTCCACATCGTTTAGACACAACATTGGCGTCGAAACACAAATCAATATCTTACCAGCATCCTGATTGTACGCTGCTATTATCGATCTTTTCCAATCGTTGGAGCTTTGTACCTTTACTAGATCACCAGGTATGAGTTCTCTTAACATTTGCCTGTAAACGTCCATTTTTAATTATTATTTCAAACGTTCTTTCGCGTAGAAACGGTATATATTTCACTCACGGGATTGCTTGAAGTTCTTGCTTGCTCTCACCGAATCGAACCCTGTACACCAATGCTGCCAATCTCGATGCTTCCTCTTTAGTACATTTATGATATCCTGCGGAGTAACAATCGGTAAAACGAATTGAAGAAACGTGAAATAACGTCGTCGTGGAAACTGCGTTTTACCTCTCAACAATTTTGGAAGCTCCTGATGGAAATGGAAAATGAGATCAGCATTTCTATCTTTGCCGGGGACGGTGTTGGTCCACAACTTTTTCATGAAAAAGACTTGGTACGTGAATTGGGGCGAGACACCTGCGTGAAACGTTAATCTTATGCAGCCGATACGCAGATGCGGTGTTATCACTATTTGTATCAAGACGATGAGAGAAAAAAACCTACCGTCGCGGGACGGTCGAGCTTTTCTGATCCAATCCGTCAAGTGTCGTACAAAATCGAAGAAGAAGTCGCCCTCCGGTACCGAGATGACCTTGTCGGCAATCTTCACGAACAAACTGAATCCCTCCGCGGATCGTAAATTGAGTCTTTGGGCGATGTTCTGACAAAAGTCTTTCGCCCTCGTCGATGAGTCCACTTCGAACGCCTGTAACGGGATAAATTATAGTCGATTGTTTTCAAAACAAACGGAACAATATCAAACACCGTTTAAATCACCCACTTCGTCCGTGTCGTCCGGGAAATAAACCTTGTGAAATATCTGCGTCGTTTTGTGCTGTATAGCCTCCACTTCAACTTGGTGCGGCGGATACTTCCGTTGACCGTTACGTAAGGTTTTTTGCAGTCTTTGTAAAGAGTCCTGAGATATGGGATGCCGCCTCGTGCGCAAAAACAGAGTTAATTCCTGCAACGAGTAAACGAGCTGGGTTATTAAACGAACGCGTTTCCGCAGTTGTCGCGAATCAACGTAATTTGCGGGCACCTTTAAAAGACTTTGGCTGCAGGTGAAGAGGCCGGTGGCGAGCCACATCAGTTCCCAGCCTCGTTCCTCGCTCAATCTGTTCCGATTGTCGGTGAGCTGTTTCATGATCTGACAATAAATTTCATCTCGTAGGATCTCGTTCTTCAGCGGCCCGTCGAAAATCAGATCGGTGTACTCGTTGCCAACGCGCGGTCTCTTTGTCGGTAAATCGCCCATGTACTTCAAGATGGCGTTGAAAGCGAAACAGGCTTCCTCGGCCAGCTCTTCCTTCGATACCAATTTCTTCAGAAGGGGCTGCTTTATCGGATCTCTCGAATGGTGCCATAATTCATCCGTGTGACCACGACGGGCCGTCGTCAGAGTCAACGCTTTCGACATTGTTCTCTTTGGCGGTGTTCTACAATAAGAGGAAACAGAGTCGAGACATTTTCGATAGCTGAAGAAAATTTTTGTTCAAATAGAATTATCTACTACCACCGTGCACAGTGTAAGTACGGTAGTGTTACTTATTTTATGAAATTTCTGACAAACAGCGAGTTTTCATTGCACAAATTCGAAATTATTCTACAGAGATGGTATTAAAAGAAAAATTCACTACAATAACAATATCTCTCGGTAAAAGTACCATTAAGATTCCCTTGATTAAACGACCCAAGTTCCGATAGAATTTAAAAAAGGAGAGAAAAGAAAACTCATTTGCGTAATGAAATTTTCGGAAGCACCATTCACTGCTATTGATCGAACAGACAGGAAGTACCTACCGGAAGTGATCAATCGCGTATTCTAAAAGTGTGTGAGGCTTGTCGCGTGATTCCACTCCGTTCACTTGCTGTGGATATAGTTTGCGACCGTTTTCCGTTCCTTCGATGCTGAACAAGGACTGGAAAATAGTTTCATCGGTTATTGGTTACACCTGAACAACATGAGTGATTAGCAGAAATAGGCAAAATTCTTATCCAGATATAAATTTCGAATAATCAATGAAAGATAAACAGTTTTGGGTGCGTTGCTCGTTGAACAAAGATTAGAATTTAAATTGGGACTGTATTCCATCGCTATATTTAGTTATCTTTCTCGAATAAAACTTTGCTCATCTCCAGTGATAATGTTATCAAAGATTACCAATATATCATTCGGTGGTTTGCTCAATGAGGGCAAAACGTAAACCGTCTCAGCCGGGAAGTCGCCTTTTTCGGCGGTTCTTTCGCATGTGCCGACGCACCAGCCCGAATTGAGGACAGTCTCGCCGGTGCTCTCGTCCTCCAATGTAATGAGGTCACCTTTCTGAAAGCTCAAGAACGAGGAACTTTCGCCAGGTGCTTTGTAATCTTGCAACGCGATCACGTATTTGCTACGCTTCTTCAGACCCTCCAGAAAGTATACCACCAGGTCGCGGATGTCTTCGGCGTTAGGACTTTGGAATGTGAACTCTTCTCCTCGCACCGTCGATAAATTGAACGTCTGCGTGAATATTTTGTTCGTTCTGGAAATTTCAGAGCATAATAGATCACAATTTGTTGACCAACTGGAAGAGAAAGTGAACCATTACTCAAAAGTTACTTGATCAAAACACTATCGATCTTTGAACTGTTGTAACTGCCCAAAAAATAGTCGTATATTAATCTTTCTGGGGTCATTTTAAAGGCTAAACCTTCTACTTTCACACCTCTGACCTGAAATCCCCTGAAAATTATCTTACATCGGGAAGCGATTGAAAAAGCGAAGATGGTTTTTCCCCCAAGAATTGAAAAACTTCAAACTGTTCCCAATTGCTTGAAAAATTTTTTACCCGACTAAGATTACCATAAATTTAAAGATCGAAGTCTCCTTTTTACAAAGACACCATAAAAGTTGGTGTACAATTTTTTTTTATCTTCTTATTCCACTTTAAATGGAAAGCATCCTATCGGCATTGGAGTACAGTTTGGTGTCGATAGACAACAACGCACAAATGTTAATTAAACATCTAAAATAGTAATTAAAGTCAATCTTATAACTTTCTTACGGTTTAAGTAATATTTAAGTTACAAAATTGTTAATTAACATTGATACGTCGTTATACATTTCACAAGTGTGTGGATGCCAAATCATCTTCACTTCTTTTCAGTCGCTTTTCAATCTAAGAAGATTTTCAGGACAATTTACCCTATAGACATGAAAGTACAGAGTTGGATCTTTAAAATGACCTCACGAAGATTATCATAAGACAATTTCTCACAAAGTTACAGTGGTTCAAAGATCAGTAGTGTTTCACTTAAATGTCCCCAAACTTCTGAGCGACACTCTAAAATCTATCTCCATAAGAAACGTACTTCTGACTAGATACGGTGGTGATTTCAGGAAAGGACAATTCCAGAAGCACTTGTTCCTGATCGTCCACGACGTACACTCCGGTCCAGTTCACGGCAATGATAACATCGTTTTTCGGTAAATTCGGTCCGGAATTTCTATACGCCTCGTAGAAGCGCGAGAACAGCAACGGCCACTTGAACTTGGCGTAACCCACTATGTCCTCCTTGACGCGCAAAGCAGGTACCTTCTCCTTCAAGTAGTAGCTCTGTGAAAAAAAAAAAACAAAACAATTAATTCCAATTAATTGCAATCATCCACCAAGTGCAACGGACCCTACCTTTTTGTACGCCTGTAGAACAAGGTGTCCCCATCTGTCTATCGCCTTGTCGATACCGGTTAAACAGTAATCTGGAATGTAATTGGGCAAGAGTGTGTACAGTCTGTCGACGTTCATGTCGGCGTGATACTCTATGTAATATTGCTGAGCAGCGATCATCGCCAAGTCCTCTTCCTTGTCGCAACGGTACTCGCCGAACTTCACGCCCCTGACCACCTGCTGGTAGATCAAGTTGGTGGCCACCTGATCCTCGGTGGGCTCGTGCCACGGTGCGAATATCTCCTTCCTGAAGAACAACCTCCAAGGAGCGTTACGTTCCTGAGCGCCCTGTTCCTTGGCGTATTGCTCGCACTGAGAGATGGCGTCCATCACGTGGTCACCACCGCTGCCCAACGAGGAGACCTTGTCGAACAGTGCTATGTAAAGAGAGAAACCGAACTGATCCCTCAGAGATATCTTGTCCGACAGCTGGTTGCAGAGCTCCCTGGCGGTGGTCGCCGAATCGGCTAGCAGGGTCTTCGTGTTCCCGTCCATGAACGTGATCGGTAGCATGATCGGTTTCTTCGACTTGGTGGCCTGAAGCTCCAGCCAACTTGGCGGCTGGTTCCTCGTCCCGTTGTTGAACGTTCTCTTCAACCGGTCCTCGCAGTACGGCGCGTAGCCAGGTGGTCCCTCCCTGATGAACGCTCTTAGATAATTAACGAACTTCTCCGAGGGCGCGAAACAGCCCACGCATAGCGACAAGAGGATCCAGCCACGGGCATGGGACGACTTGGAGGGATTGTTGGTCAGCTGTTTGCAGATCTGACAGTAGATCTCGTCCCTGAGCTCCGCGCGGAGTATACCGTGCCCGATGATGAAGTGAAGCTTCTCGAGGTTCGAGGTGGGTCTTGCCTCCAGCCAGGACTGGTAGCTGTCGGCCGTGTACTCGTCCTCCTGTAGCTTCCGTCTCACGTCCTCCCCCAGTTTGTTCTTCCGTTTCAAGGTCAATGAGACCAGCTTGTGCCTGATGGACCGCGGTTTTTGTCTGAGGAACGCCTCCGGGTCCACGCCCATCATCTGAGCCTCCTGGAACTCCTTGCTCCGTATGAAGTTTCTACCTAGGGTCGCGGTGACCTTGGACATCACCGAGGTGGTGTCCCTGTCCATGGTGTGGAACCTGGGCTCGGGCAGGTCACCGGTGAACCGTAGTATGGTGATCCAGAGAGCTTGGGCGGCCAACTGGTCACCTTGAGTGTGCAGGGGGAGCAGAGGGTGCTTCAACGGTTTCCTGGAATACTGATGGGTGATGTTCCCTTGGAAATAGGTAGCCGCGAATTTCTGGAACTTGAACTCGGACAGATCCTCCTCGTCCTCGGAGGCGGTCTGCACAGGACTGATGATCTCCTGTTGGTCCGCTTTGGGGGCCGGTAGATCGTTGAACACCGATGTCTCCCGCGCTGGTGTGGGTGCCTCGCTGCTGGAGTCCGGTAGAAAATCGAACATCGCCTCGACCAGTTTGCTGTCGTCCACGGGCTCGTCCTGTTTCTTGGCCGCGTCGTTGATCAGGTTCTTCTTGATCTCCATTCGTCGCCGATCCTCCAGCTCCATCTCGATCTCCTTGCGCTCGAGTTCCTGCATGCGTTCCCGATAGTTCTGCTCGGCGATCTCCTTCGCCCTCTTGTTCCCCTGATCCTTCAGTTCCCGTTCCTCCTTCTTGCGCAGCCTCAACGCCTCCACGTGCAACCGGTACTCGTACTTGATCTTCTTGTAACGTCTCTGGGCGATCAGCCGTCTGACGTGCGCCTGTATCTTCACGATCGCCCAGAGTTTCTTCTGGTACATCTTGCGTACCAGGTAGCCCCTGGCGCGCGCCTGAAGCGCGACGATGTGGCCCCTTAGGTGACGGAATCTGTGCGAGAGTACCCGCGATCTGATGAGCGCCTGGAGCCGCATGTAACCGATGCGCATGCGCTTGTAACGTTGTCGTTGAGCGTAACCTCTCCAGTACTTCTGCACCACCGTGGCGGCCGCTCTCATGCGCAGAAATCTCCTCCTGTACACCCAACCGCGTATGTTGCGCTGCAGTATGAGAATCTTCCTGGTGAGCACCCGGTCGCGCTCCTGTTCCAAGAACAGATCGTGAGCGTCCTTGAGGAAGACCTTGGTGTGACCTAACTGATAGTCGGACCTACCAAGGACCACGTGGCATATCTTGGACGTGGCGGCGCGACAATCGACCTTGTGGGACGGCGGTATACCCGAGATAAGGAACCGGTAACGCTCGACGAACTCCGGGAACGAGTGTCTGATCGGGTAACCGGCTCTACGGATCCGTATGGTCTCCATCATGCCGGAGTATCTCAGCTGTCTGCAGCACAGGCCCCTGTCGAACATCATCGGTTTCTTGTACTCGTTCGGTTTGATGCACCTGATGAAGAACGGCTGACAGCTGCACAACGTTCTCATCAGGCAGTCCAGGGATTTCTTGAACTGTGTGGAGAGGGTCGGTGCGCGTTTCCTGGTCTCGGAGCCCATACCGATGTCCTCGGCGAAACATGCCTGGAGGAACTTGTTGGATGATATGTGGATCAATTGAAGGAGATCGGCGCTGAAGGTGTCACGGTTCTTCTCGAGGAAGCTCCTCGTGTCGTAGAAGACCACACCGGCGAAGTGGTTCAGCCCGAAGGAGGTGTTGATGTCCGATTTGGGTTTCAGGTAATTCCGATGGCTACCGTGGGTCTTGTGGATCTTCGCCAGCATCGTCTGGTCGGTCCCCTTTGGGAACTTGGACTCCTCGTCGATCAACGCCATGATGTTCAGCTGCTTGATGGCGATCAGATCCAACGCGTCCTGATTGTCCACGAACTCTATGTGCTGCCAATTGATACCCTCGTGATTGTACTCTTCCTGTTCCAGTTTGAAGATGTGCTGGACGAAGAACTGTTGCAGGTTCTCGTTCGCGTAGTTGATGCAGAACTGCTCGAAGCTGTTGTGACTGAAATTTTCGAAACCGAATATGTCCAGGACACCGATCGCGCTACGGGATGTGTTCTTGGGTCGGTAGATGGCCTCGTTGATCTTCTTCACGATGTGGACGAACAGTCGTCCGTAGATACCCTTCACGAAGGCGTCACGGATGTCCACCGACTGCTCCCTGGACAACGTCGAGACCTGTGCACGCGTCAGAGCGGGTAGAATGGTTCCATCCGGTTGTCTATGATAGTTCGCGGCGCGCGATTACGCTGGTTACATGTTACTTACAACCGTCTCACCGTGAGCAAATATCGTTCTGCGGGTGAGAGCATCTATGAGGGATTGTACAGGCACGCCCAACAGATGCGCCACTCGTCTCACGTTCGTCTGTTCGGGTATCTCCGTGGCGTCGAGATTGTCTGGAAAATAGTCACGGATTCGGTATCTCTTGTATTCTTCTACCTGTACAAGTGTCGCGGCCGTACCAAGGGTACGGGTAGGGGGCGCTTACCTACGACCGTGGCACGGTACTTGACGTTCCCGGTGTGCAACAGGGCGGCGAGTAACTTAAGGACCTCCCATATCTCCGCGTCGGTGAACAACAGGACCTTCATCGCCGATCTTATGTCCGCGAATTCGGCCGAGTCGTCTCTACCTTCGCACGTGATGCTCCCACCCTGGAAAAAGTATCGGTGAATGTTTGTGTGGATCAAAAAGGGGAAATGATGAACAAAGTATTGGCGAATGTTTCTCTTGGGGGTGGTGGGTAAATAGTGAATAAAGTATTGGTGAATGTTCTTAGTGAAGAAAGTGGGTGAATAATGAATAAAGTATTGGTGAAAATTCTTCCAGAATGAAGTGAGAAAATAATGAACAAAGTATTGGTGAATGTCCTTATTGAAGAAAGTGGGTAAATAGTGAATAAAGTATTGGTGAATGTTTTTCTCGGGGAAAGTGGGAAAATAGTGAATAAAGTATTGGTGAATGTTTTTCTCGGGGAAAGTGGGAAAATAGTGAATAAAGTATTGGTGAATGTTCTTATTGAAGAAAGGGGGTAAATAATGAATAGAGTATTGGTGAATGTTCTTCTCAAGGAAAGTGGGTAAATAGTGAACAAAGTATTGGTGAATGTTCTTATTGATGAAATGGGGTAAATAGTGAACAAAGTATTGGTGAATGTTTTTCTCGAGCAAAGTGAAGAAATAATGAATAAAGTATTGGTGAACATTCTTCTAGAATAAAGTGAAAAAATAATGAATAAAGTATTGGTGAATGTTCTTCTAGAATAAAATGAAAAAATAATGAATAAAGTATTGGTGAATGTTCTTCTTGAAGAAAGTGTTCTCGAATAAAATCATCCTACCCCGTGAAAAGAATGGGTGAACGTTGTTGTGAAATACAGTGCCCTCGCTCTGATAAAAGTATTTCCTCCAGAATAAACTAGGAAAGTAACGAATTCTCACCCCCGTGAGGTATTTGTACGACGACGCATCCTCCAGCTCCAGCTTCAGCTTTTCCTCCTTCGACAGACCGGCCAGCATGCAGTAGAACACGTGATAGTTCCTCTCGTCCAAACTCTGCGACACTATTCGTGATTTTTCCAACAGATATTGCTCAATCTTGGCCCCTTCGATCACGCCCTGTTCGTTGAAGTGAATGTCGATGTACTTTCCGAACCGAGACGAATTGTCGTTTCGTACCGTCTTGGCATTGCCGAACGCTACAAGAACACCCGAGTCAGCGATACTTTATCGTCGCCCCGCGTTACTTACGTGTCTCTTATGTACGTTCCAACACGTCCGAATCGCGTTTTACCTTCCAAAATCGGGTTCGCTTCCAAAATTTGCTGTTCGATCCAAGAATGTTTGCCGCTGATCGCTGCCAAATATTGCAAAATTAATTTCGTACTTTCCGTTTTGCCGGCTCCGCTTTCGCCGCTAAGACACAAACCATTCGTGTATTTCAGACACCGTTCTAACACGAACGAGACATACATTTGGAACAAGAGCCCAGAGATGGGCAAAAGTTTTCAATAAAAAGGGGGGCGTTAACTTTCAACGTGGTTGTTTGTTCAATAAAAATTACAATTGGAATCAAATTACGGTTCGCGTTGAACCAATAAATAATAATTAATTTATAAGTAATCGTATTTAATAATTGTTTATATAATTATAGGAATAATTATATAATTTGTATAAAATATATAAATTATATAATCACTATATAATTACATATATAAATTATATAAGCCACTATCTATTCAGTAATATTCAATTTAATAAATTGAATATTACTGAATAGGTAGTGGCTTGAGATTGAGATTTTGACTCAGAATCATGGTATCTCAATCATTAACTGCCAGTGTTCATAAAGTTGTGGTTGTAGATAAATGAAACGAAATTCTGCCCATCTCTGTAAGATGACTCCTCAGAGGTGGGTTTTGACTCTTGGTTATTCGCGCGAATTCGAGGTACAAAATTACCATTCGCTGTTTAAACATACAATTCACATTGGCATAAGATATACCGCGTCCCGGATTTTTTTCTTACAAAAAAAGAAAAAAAAAATGTACAAAATTCGACACTGGACAATTTATTAAATAATTGTAAACGAATAATATTAATAATATTCTCACTTGTTCCAATACTGTAAATAGTGTACGACTAAAATTACTAAATAACAATTTTACTATCAATAACAACAGATTCTCACCAGATGATAAAAAAAACGCAGCAAAATTTTCTGCAATGACAAATCTTACCCACCTCAATGCTATTCAATATTTATCTAACTACTCCATATCAAAATATAGGACACCCGGTATATACTTTACCATTCGTACGGGTACAGCGAACAGTTAAACAAAAATTTAAAAAAAAAAAAAAAACGTTCTTCATATTTCTAATGCGATTTAAGATACATCACAGCGAGTAATCAAGGGCCAAGGGGGGAATGGAGGGGGGTCCGATACCTGATCACAATGCATTGGTCTTGCCCGTATCGGTTCATGTGCGCGTAACTGTTGTCGCCGATGGCGAATATGTGCGGCGGGAGCTCGCCGATTTTACGATCCTTGTACAGTTTGATCTGCTCCGCGGTGTAAATGGGCAGTATCTGATACGGGTTCACGGCGACCAATATGGAGCCGGTGTAGGTCTGCGCAGAAACAATACACACGCGTACGCGCGCAAAGAAGAGTTTTCCGTTTCGTTCGTCCAATCGATGACTCGTTCAAAGAAACGACATTCGGCCACTTACGTATATCAGGTTCTCGTTGTAGCGGATCAACAGATTCCGTAGGATCCCGGCTTCATGGAGGTCTCCTAAGCTGATCATATCCTCTACACCTTGCACAGAAGTGGCGTGCATCGCCTTTATTCGCCTTTCCGGGGTCAGCCATTGTTCCTGGAGATTCGAGCCGATTAAAATCGTAGAAACGAAGACGCGCTCAATTTCAAGCGAATCCGTGATTCGAGCTGGAATTCTATTCCGGAAATTGTAGCTCGTGGCCCTCGACGGGGGACAGTGAGCAAACATAGCGAAAGTATGCGAAAAATAAATAGTCCGTCGAGCGGAGACAATCTCGAGTATTTCAAAGGAACGCTGCGCGCGATGCGACGACTCGTCCGATTTGGAATGTTAAATATTTTCATTGTATCTTTGCAATGGTCATAGAAATGGATCGGTGAGGTCCTCCCGATTAAAACGAGTATAAACACGACGTGTATCGGACCAACTTTGTTCGTAATTAATTTAAATAATTTAAATATCGAAAGTATAAAGTAGCGGTAAAAAGTTCTCCGATTTATGCCGTGTTTGGACTCATTTTAATCGGGAGAACCCCACCGACTTATCGACACTATTATTATCAAGATAAAGTGAACAATGCAGAAATATAAATTTTCGTAATCGGATAATTCATCGTAACGCGCGCGGCGTTTCTTTGAACCGCTCGATCTGGTTGTTAGCGCGCTCTATTTCTTTCTCGTTCGCTCTCGCTGTATCTGTTCGCTGCCTTTGTTCATAGGATCAGATTACGTTCGACTCGTGACGCTGACTGGTCACAGGGGGGGATTCTTGAAATTTAGGCAAGATAAACCCTATCGAGATTCGAGCGAGCATTATTATTGTATTCGAAATCGCAGCCTCGAGTGCGCAACACTTTCTCACACTCCCCACTGATCCCCTCCACGACCGATCGGTATCGTTGAAATCGCGCTTCTCGATGAGTCGTGTAAAGTAGGTAAACGAATTTACCTTGTTATCGTCGTCTTTCACTTGAATGCGTCTGCCCTCTGCGGAGATCACTCGTGCTCCAATCGCGACGTCAAATTCTCTCCCTGAGATTGGTTCGATCCATATGTAATCTCCCTGCAAAAGGAATTATTTTTTTTTTTTTTTCACACGCGATCTCCCCGATCGTCGGGGACGACCCACTTGCGGGAAACGGCGACGCTTTCGCGGCCAGGTTTCGTGCGTCAACGGAGAAAATGTGTTATGCATCGAATAATCTCTTAACGTCCAGATATTCGAACACGTCCTCGTGGTGTCGCTGGGTGATTCTTTCGTCGCGCGGCGAATCGATCGGCGATCGAGTTACGATCGTTATAAAGAAAATCGACACGACAACGTGGAAAACGGGTTAATCCTTTTGCGTTGAGATCTTTGACGCGTCCTCGTAATGTCAACCGACCGATTCTTTCGTCGCGCGACGAATCGATCGAGCTACGATCGGTATGCATCGCCACTACGTTTCAAGCGACAACGAAAATATATCATGCATCTAATATTTTAGCGTTAGGGTAATTGACGCGTCCTCATAGTGTCACTAGTCGATTCCTCCGTCACGCGAGAACTCGATCGAGTTACGATCATGGCTGGGGGAGGGGGAAGGGCTACGTGGAGCCCACGTAAAAAAGAAAAAGGTACCTAACCTAAATCTCATAGCGTTACTGGCCGATTCTTTTGTCTGGCAACAAATTAATCGAGTTTTAATCAGTGGCTGGTGACTCAAGAAGGGCCCTTTGGGCCCCTGTAAAATGAAATGGACCTAACCCAGACCCAATCTAAACTTTGTATTACAGTATCGTTGACCTATCTTTTCCCGGCACAACGAATTGTTATAATCGATGAATCGTGTTTGGTGGGGTGCACGGTGGGGCCCGCGCGCGAAATGAAAAATGGGACTAACCTTAACTCGTAGCATCGCTGAGCGATTGTTTCGTCGCATGACAAATCCATCGATGTACAACGACCGAATTATAATCGGTAGACCGCGGGAGGGGGGAGAGGACGTGACGTGGTGGGCCCCGCGTAAAATGGAACGGGGTACCAATGTCAAGGTTTGCGGGACGAACGTTTACTCGGTCGACGCGTACGAGAGCTTGACCTGAATTTAATTCGAGAGTTGGCCAGCGAACGCGTCGTCAGCACGCGCTCGTAACTGTAAACACGCGACACCTTAGACGCATTAATTGAATAACTGCCGGGTAGGCGTTATTAGGTAATCCGTGCAGCGAGTTTCGCGGTTTCTTTTCTTTTTTTTTTCTTCTTTTTTTTTCTTCTCTCTTCACCGTCGGATCGGTTCACTCGGACGAAAGGAAAACGAATCTGCTTCGTGGAGAGAGATTTTCCCGCTTCGACGCCTCGTTTCGATCGGGACTCTCGTTCGGTCGTTTCGAAGTTTTTTTTTTACACTTCGATCGCCCCTACCTCGGGCCCCCCCGTTAGCGCGGACGTTAATCGAGTTAGATGAACGAACTGTTTACGGCTTCCAAGAGGTTTTACACACGCAAATCGCGAGGAAACGCTTTCGTTTCGAATTATTTTCAATCGGTGAGATTTTTTTCGAGTTACGTGACAACCGCGCGAACTTCCGGCGAGACTCATCGAGCGTATCGACAGCCAAACCCTGTTTTCTAGCTGCCGTTCAAGGGGGAGAAAAAAATCGATTTTTTTTTTCGTTGCATTGAACCGGTGGATCGTTGACGTGAAATTTAAAAATAAAATTTTAACTTGTATTGAAATTTTAAATTTAAATTTTATTTTTGAAATTTAAAAATAAAACTTGTGATTCGGAACAGTGTAAGTCGATGCCTCAAACTATTGATTTTTTATTATGAAAAATATTTTGTGTAAAAAAAAATATTTTTTCAAAAAGCGAATTTTTCTTTGCGATGTTGCACAGTTGAAAACAAATTTTACAGCATTGGACGATTCAATTTAAATTCGATTGTTGTGAAATATTTAATTCTTTCGATTCGTGTTATGACTAAAAAAAAAAAGAGGACGACGAAATCTTGTTTCGGGGAAATAATCTTTTCAAATTGTATTAGCGAAAGTACTTAGTTTACTAATTTCGATACCGATCCAATTATAATAGAACTCTATTTATCCGAACTTAGGTTACGCGGTATACCGCTTATACGAACTTATGTTTCTGCCTCGTCTGGAAACGTGAAAAAAAAATGTAATAGTGATAGATTGTTGTTATATAATATTCGAAGCGTGGAATTCAATCGCGGAAAACAGTTCGCGTAATGCGTGGAAATAGCTCCTTCGTGCCGAGGAGATAACGCTAATCAGTTGAACATCAAATTGCAAACAAACTGAAATTCTAAAAATACACAAAACTGCAAGAGGCATTTCGTATAGTGTAGGATGTAATAGTGTGACTCAAGAGCGATGTAAATGATAAAAAGTTTCATAATTTTAAATCTACGTACTATGTACAGTTATGCAAGAAAAATCCGGGGCAACAATCTAGTAAAGAAAAGATAACGAGAAAGACAACAAAGAAAATATCGAAGAAAATGGCAAAGAAAAGGAGGAACCGACTGTTAATAATAAAATACTTTCGAAGCACAACCAGAGTCGAGTATTCACACTTGCAGTTGTCTAAACAATATCAAGGATCTTGCGATTATGAAATTCACAAATACATTGGATTAAATGTTATGTATCATGAATAAAAAATAATTACTTCGTGAAATATCCGCGAATTATTACTCTCTCTTTCTCTTTTCCTCTCCCGTGACTCTGGCAATTTAATTACATAATATGTCGTTTAAAAAAAAAAAAAAAAAAAAAATAATAGAACTTCCGTAATTGAAATTGTTTCAGCGTAAAAATAGAAATCCAGTTATACGAACATGAACTCCTATTATACGAACGAATAAACAGCGGAAGGGATAATCCATGGACTCCTGTTATGTGAACCGTCTAAATAAATAAAGTTCTACTCTCTTGGTAGAAAAAATGAATAACGCGATAAGGAACCCCCGATTTTCGGCTAAAAGTATCGCGCTGCCTCCTCAAGATACACTGAACTCCCACAAGACACGCTGTATACGCAGTTCCGCGTGTAACCGTTTGCATTATGCTACTCCCCCTACTCTGTGTCTATGGATCCGTCTTCGTGTGGTTGGTACGTACTAACGTTCCACGAGTATTCTCAGACTGCTATGTTGCTCACTGTTAACTCGACGTTACGATAGGAAAAGAAAAAGAAAGAGAAAAAAAAAGAAGATAAAAATAAAAACACGTTACCTCGCAAAGATACCGTAGCCACGAGCGCGCAAGATGCACCATTTCTCTACGCTCAAGTATCGCCGAGCAGTTTTTCCGAGCGCAAATAACCAGCCGTTTCTGCGACGAGTAAACGGCGAGTCTTTCCTCGCGATGGCGACGCGCGCGAACGCCGTTTACCCTTGCGATAATAATAATAATAATACGTCCTCATTGTACCGGAATTGTATACATTAAACAGGGGGGAAAAATAATAACACAGAACCGAGTAAAGAAAGAATGAATAAAAAGTTAACGTTATAGAAGTAAAATTAAGTACACGTTAGGGTACAAAGGTGACGTATATACTGTTATTAGCCTTGGAAGCGATACAATGAAACCTCGATAAAAGAATAAAGAACAGGGAAAGGACGAAAGAAAAAAAAGAGAAAAGAAGGGAATGGGAATAAATAATGCAAAGTGAATTGGAATAAAATAGATAGCATCGGTATAAAAAAAAAAAAAAAAAAAAAAACGTATTCGAAAATGTTCTGCAATGATCGCGGCAGCTGCTCGCTCGAAGGAGTTGGAAGTTTGCAAGGAGCGAATCGTAGGGAGGAAGTACCTTATACCAATACGCGGAGCGGTAGGAAAACGAAGTGGTATTTCGATGTGTGGTAAACAGAGAAGTATAAGTCGTCGCGTCTGCTGATCAGTTGCTGTGCGGTGATCACCGCGTTCGAGAAGGTCACGTAAACATAAAGGCACAGTGCCCTTCGATACGAGTGCGATCGCGAAGCAGATCGATCCGTAACGTTTGCGTTACGCAAACAAAGAAAGCGCGCGTGTAACGCATCGAGTGGAGAATATCGCGTGAGGGGATTTTACACCCGTTTTAAAAATATTACGCGATCGAAAATACCAGGAAGAGATACGGGATATATCGGTCGATAAAATATCCGCCTTTCGAGGCAGAGTCGATCGGAGGGAGTTCGTAACAACGAGTAGGGAAAACTCGCGACCGTCTCCCGGCTGGAAGAAAGATTGAGAACCTTCGGGCAGGCCTGTGCTCCACGGACGCATCTATACGAATGTACAGGCTGCGCCTGATATTCGTATACGTTCCGATTGTTCACCTCACCGGAACATCGGAAGAGTTCATCCGCTCGTTAGCTCGAAACGAGCCTACGTCCCGATTTGGCCCTTTGCCACGCGTTTTTACTTTCGGGCCGCTTGCTACGAACGAAAAATCGACCTCGGTGTTGTTTTTCATCGGTGGACGCGCTTTCGAAACCACCTATCTGCCACGTACACCATTCCTCCGCTTTCGAAAGAAAAATACACCAGGAGAGTAGAGCGCGCTTAGGTACCGATATACGCGTGGCGTTTTTTTCCCTCGGTTGCGTTTCGACCACGTGTGTCGACCAATTTTAACGAGCGAGTCCCTTCTCTCCGTCCAGAAGTCACGCGTGTGTGAAGCGTGCAAGCGTGCGCGTAGGGTAAAGAATAGAATACAGTCGAGGATACAAACGCGTGTCCGGTAAAACGATTCGCGTCCCGTTATACGACGGCTGGTTCGCTCGCGCGAAATGCTAAGACGCTATACAGGGCATTCGCAAAGTGATGAAGGACCGTTAACTATGCCTAATTAACTGACCATTCGTCTCGATATATCTTGCGCCATCGTCTCGGCGGACTCTCGCGTTCGGAACAGTTTTTTTTCTTTTTCTTTTTTTCGAAAGAAATTTCCTGCTGAAACGATCTACCATGGTTTAGTTTTTTTTTTTTTTGTTTTGTTTTAGAGAAGGGGGCATGCTTGTTCAACCCTCGTGATATCCATAAATCGAACACACAGACAGAGCGAAAAATTGCGAATAATAATACAAAAGGTTACGTAAAGTTATTTAAAAAATAAGCAGAAATTAGTTCCCTTGGATCAATCGCTGGCTATTGTAACTCCGCTTCGGTTTCAAGCATTATTCTACTCGCAGCTTGCGTAACCGTGGAGAATGTTTGCTTATAATTAGTCCTTATTAGTAGGAAAATCGAAACGCGGTTCCTGTTAAATAAATGTAACGGGGTATAAAAAAGAATTTGTTCCCCGGCTAAGTTCTCTAGTTTATTTTAAACCGCGTTAGGTTTGACGACCGTGTGTCGATTAAACTGTGAAATATCGTGTTCGTAAATATCTCTGACCTGTGAATTGCAGCCGGTTATTAAAAGGGTTAAAATGGTAAGCGACGGGCACGGTAAACACAAATCACGGTATATCGGCATGCACGCATGCGTTCGTGTGATCGACAACATCTAGATAGTGTAGAAATGTTGCGGGTAAACAAGTTGCAAGACCTGATAAAACACGCAGAGCCAAACGAATACAGGAAGGCATTCGTATCGAAAACTTTGTACGTTACCTGCGCCCGTAACAAGCGCGCTTTCGGTTACCGACCATTTCTCGCCTCGGGCACGTCCCACTTTTTTTTTTTTCTTTTTTACCAAGCCACGAAAATTTCGTACCTACGAATAAACGAACAGATAGAAACGAGAACAGTGACGCGCCTCTTCCCAGAACGGGAAGCTCGCCTTGCAAAAATCTCGTTAACGCGATAGACGAGCGACCTTGAAAGAGTCGCGATAACTCCGAAGGTAAACCGGTCGTTTTTATGCACGCTCGCCGATGTAAATGTACGAAACGTACACGTTCGAGCCGGCCGGTTAACACCGCGCGAAACGAAATCGCGACAATTTCAAATTCAACGCGAGGGAAACAATCGACAAAGATTTCTCCGACTCTTATTTTCGTTCGACTATATCCGTCGATCTACGGATAATCGTAACCGAGGGAATATCGCGAGCGTGTACTTCCAGCGTCGAGAGAGACCGCGCACGTGTCCCCTGAGCATGACTTTTCATGCGGAGAAAGAATCCGCCGTCATTTTCACTTGTCACAGATTCCTACTGACCGTCTTTGAAGAAAACAGCCGTGACGATATAAATATACACATATATATATATATACACATATATATACACATACATACACACATATATTTTTATATACAACATATATATTTACACGCGCGTGCACACACACACACACACACACACACACACACACACACACACACACGCGCGCGCGCGCGCACACATTTGTGTGTGTGTGTGTGTGTGTGTGTGTCCCGACGCTGGAAATTTTTCAGGACAATAAACGCAGTATAAATAAACAACACTTACCCGCGTGACGATGACCATCTCTTAAGTCGTGGTTGTCGGCACTCCGCCTGAAAGAAAACCAACGTGTGTCTGTGTGTCTCTATGTATCGATTATTATTATTATTATTATTTTTTTTTTTTACTATTTCTTTCTTTTTCTTTCTCATTTGTTGTTTACCGTTGTAACGGCAAGAAGGTATACACACGGAGAGGAGTGGGGCTTTTGTCAGTCGCCGGTAGCGGCAACGATTTATTTCGCCCGTGAATCTCCTCCCGGGTGTATCGCGCAACGTTCGATGGCATTCCCGATAATACGAGAAATCGCATCGACGCGGCGAGATTCGCGAGAATCCCGCCAGCCGGATCGTAACGAGCGCGTACGACGAGCCAGCCGACGGACGGTTTAAAGCCGATGTGCCTCGAACGCCGCTGCCCGGCGCGCGGTGTTAGACGTTGAAGCGCTCACGGTGTGTCTATTCGGAGAAAAATCATTCCAGCATGCGACGATGATGTCTGGCCGATCACCGTTACAGTGGAAGCAGCACAAGCATAAACCTGTTCGCAAAAGTGGGTTAGGCAGTTTCTGCTACCACAGGGGCCCCCGTACGGCTTCGAGAGAACATCCATCCGTAGGATTCACGGCGACGAGATCGATCTCTCTTCTACCGCTTGTTCCCTTACCGGCCACGGGCCTCGGTCCCGATCCCGATTTTATCGTGGAAAATTCCGCGCGAATCGAATCGAAGAAAGTTCCCGATACACTCCTGGTGCCCGTACCGCGAACCTCGCGAGGAGGTAGCATCGTCGATCGAACGCGACCGAGTTGCGGTTTACGCGTCGCTGGGCGTCAATTTTCGTTCGGCGAAACACAACGATGGATATTCGCTTCGAATTATGCCCGCACGAGTGACTCCTGGGTCGACGAACCAATCGACCCGCTGTCAAGCGCTCCTTCCTAACGACCGACGAGTTTTTCGATACAACCTTAGGTCTTAATCGAACGTCGTGCCCGCGTGCGACCACGACGAGAGATCGATCCGATCGCGTCACGTTCCCGCTCATTAGCGACCGACGCTTCAACCTTCGTCAATTTCGAGGACACCCGATGTGGCTGCATCGTTCCGGGACCTCACCGCGACATTGAGCTCGAAACTTACGCGACTGTGTCTTCTGCTTCGTCGATAACGTTGCGTTTCGATGATTAGATTGTACCACCGTTCTCGTAGCAATGAACGAAACTCTTCTCGAAAAGACACGAAGAATATTCTCGTTTCGATAAACTTATCAATGACGGTTAATAACGATTCTCGTGTTTCGGGGACCAATAAGTCTCAACGTTTAATTCTATCAAGGGATTACGGATAAATCGTCGATAAATTATAACCTCCGTTCGACGATTAAAGAGACAAAGGTCGAAAACGCTTGAAGAGCTACGTATACTTTGACTTGGCGAATATATTTTTGGAAAAGTGTAACGCAAACGATCAATTTTTTTTTCTCATTTGAACTTGAAAAAGTAAAAAGTATCGCGACCGTTTACTTGAAAAATGTATGGAGAACGGTCAGCGGCGTAGCACCGCGTGCTGGAGACTTTAACGGGTGATCGAACAATAACGCACGAGCCGCGTCGCGACGCACGCCTCGAACCAACGTCTTCCGAGGAAAGCCACGAAAAACCGATTTGAACGATCCACGAGCGTTTTCGCGAAGCTCCTACGCCTCTTACCGCAACATCTAGTCGCGTGCGTTCGAGCATACGATTCGCCATTATTTGCACCGAATTCTTTTCACCGAACAATATTCGATACATCGTCGAACCGAATTCAGACCAGCGCCTTCTTCCACTTATTCCTAGATTCGTTCGAGCGTTCGCTCCTTACGTCATACACGACTTTCCACGTGTGCATCTTCGCAGTATTTTCCACTTTTCCCCGTTCTCTGCGTTTCTAGAAACGCGTGCGTATCTATCCGCGAAACTTTTCCGCATCGGTTGAACGATTCCCCGCGAGAGAGTACCCTTGGAGTTAAAAACTTTCGTTAATAGAAGGGAATACCCGAATCGGCTCATCGTTGTAGGAGCCGGGTATATGCGATCGTTTGGTAAACATTCCAAGTGTTCTACGTACGCGAGATATTATTGCTGTTATCTGAAAGTTACGCTTATCTTGTGTACCTATTATGCCATTTTAAAGCCGGCGCTAGATGTACGTGTGCCGACTAATTGAGTTAAATCGCAATGTTTCGGCTTTTTCCTTATCGTTGACATCGATCGTGCATATAAAATATCGTCCGGAGTCCGATAGATAAAAACTATACATAACAAGATGCTCGCGAAGTTCCTGTAGGTATCTTGACGGCCGTTAGATGTGTCGATGTAACGCGGTAATGAAGTGACGTATAGCGCATATAATGTTTCCGTCCGATCTATAGGGGAAAAAAGGACGCGGTATCGAAGCGGCGAGAAGGATATCGTCTCGAACGAATTACGTACGCACGTTCAAGCAATGAGAAATCGTCGTTTGCGTAGCCGGAATATTTGGAATTCCAACGAACGGACGTCGATCGCGTGCAACGATATCCCGATGGGAATACGAACGGATTCGAACGTACCTTGTGCGAGTAACGAGAAACACGACGAAAGCGGCTATATGTCGGCACACTCCATTAAGAGGCACTACACTGCACTTCGGACGCGACGTAAAGCACGCTTTTCATGTCCGACGTGATTAGAGGATCGTCGGTGGAGGTTGGCGCTCTCGGAAGCGACAAACGTGAAAAAAGGAAAGATCGCGCACCACGACGGTAGGAAATGGGACACGAAAAGCAACAGTAGTCGTTCCGGAGGATGGGCCACGGTGACCGGCACATTAACGCGTCTACTCGGGGAGCTTCGGTTCGAATCGGGCGTGCCAGGTGGAAGCGAAGCGACTGAAATCGGAGAGGAGGTGGAAAAAGTACCTGCGGCCTACGACCACGGACGAGATATTACGACTACGTGCCGCCACCCCACCAACCGGGGATACGTTACCAACGCGATTGTACCGTGATCGTGATCGTCTTGTCTTTTTAACAACGTTCTACCTCTCGTCCTACGAAAAATCGTGAAATCTCCCTCGACCCTTTATCTCGTTGTCCTGATCTTGTGACGTCATTCGTCGCACCTTGCCCACCCGTGTACGTGCAACCTGTTGCGACCCAATGCCGCTACGATTTTCTTCGATCGGTCGCGAGCGGTATTCACATTACCGATCGGGATACCAATGTTCATTCTACGATACCGATCGCGTCGAAAGCGCCAAAACCGATTCGAACGAATCGGTATGTATTCGTATCTATAGGTTACTTTTATTATTTAATAACCGAACATAGAAAGGTCAGGTAAGGACAAATACGATGATAAGAAAAAATGTAACGATCAAAAATATGTAGAAATCCGATCCTAGAAGAACATCTGAAGAAACGTTAATTCGTGTTTGATAGATAACCAAGAACAGTAACCGATTGGAACATACCGAACGAGTAATTGCGTAACTACGATAAATATTGCCACAAAAACTAATTGAATACAGTTTTTGCGCAAGTAGAGTGTGATCAAATTTCTTGCATTTTCTTTCACACATTTAGTATTACAGTATTCGTCGCATTTATTTACATACGTATTCGATTGAGACAGGCAAACGAATCGTTTACATTGAAAATATATTTTCATTTCGTACGAATTCCACATGAACGTTACACATGCACGTATTGCGATTTCCATAACTTATAATATACACATTGATACGCGAAATAGTGAAAATTCCAGGAGCAATAACATCTGCAATGTTACGCGCGTTGCGATTCAACAGTTGCATAAAATCAGTTTTATATATAAACACGATTTTTTTTAAATGTAACGAGAATAATATTTTAATTCCAACGACCTATCTTTTACGAATATTTCAATTGGTTCTGTACTAAAGTTATAATATAATATCACGCTGCATTGTTGTCGATGATAGTCCTAGAAGCAACGGCAAAAGCGTCACGTTAAGTGAAGGTTGTTAATAATAATTATGATCGTAATAATAAGACCTAAAATATCTATAATATGCAAGAATTTTATAAATAATTCTAAAAACATATGGGATAGTTACATTCAAGGATGCAGACGAATTTACTGTAATAGACATGTTTGTATAAATAATATTCTTCCATCGATAAATTTAAAATGCAGAATCGGTTTGTTTTTATACCTTTTAGTATATTCAGATAACAAATGCAATTTCTCTTACGGCAACTGCTTTTATTGTAAGTTATGGTGAAGAAATCAATATTATTTGGTATACCGTTCCAATGTAGTAATTACGTGCATTTTCAGGTACAAGATATGCACACTAGTATCATATAGAATTGAAGCAGAAGTAAAGAAGACAAAATAAAAAATTGAATTGCGTTTCCTCATTATGATATAATATGTATAAAACCTTTATTTTAATCATGTATGCTGTTTTTATGGAAGCGTATTATTATTGTATTTTAATAATATTGCTTAAACAAATTTAAGGGAATTTATAACGAAAGCATATGACTGCATTTTCATAACTCAAAATCCTTTCATGTTTTAAGGATATTTTATGCCCATTGTGTAATACTTGTTACTTTTGCATAACCTGTACCTATTCTAATATGTTTGGAAAAATCGATGGATATCGAAAAGTTAACCAGCCTTTCAGATGGGATGTTTCCTTGTTTGCTGGTAAAAAATTATAATACTCAACAGTTAGGAGCACAACAAATAGAACGACTAGGAGCTATAGTGACTTATGTTACATATAACTTCTCAATGTTTCAATAAATTACCATTTAAATATTTTGAATGGTTCCCCAAAAATATCACATAATTTATTTTTTTGTCGACACTTTATAACAAATTATTAATAATATTCTGACATTAATATTCGCAATAATTTTAAGAATTTTGCAGTATAATTAGCCGATTAATATATTCTAAGAATAAAGAATTAATCATATTTTATGCAAGCACTGTAGGAGAATAATTCTTCTAGAGGACAACGAAATTTTGTACATTTTCAATAGCTCGCAAACTAAACAAAAGCAAAATTATGTTCAATTTTTGTAATTGAAAGTGGGAATTGCTTAAAATGCCATGCAATATGATCTATTTTTTAATCATTGTAACTTTCTCTCTTTTGCAACACAAACAACCTATTCGCAACTACCGTCGTCTATGTCAACTTTAATGAAACAAAAGAGTAATCGTTTCGGATTTATTCTGACGTAATAATAAAGATAATTGGATTAGAAACCCGAATATTATGTACTGATTCGTACTTTGGTCGTTTTCAAATATGATTGCACTAAATAAGAAATATTAAAAAATGTATGTACTAAAACTTACTACTTGTTTAACAAGTATGTTGTTTTTTTCTTACTTGCCAAAAATAAAAAATGCTTGCAAATCAAAAATTTGTTTATAATTTCATAGATATACTATTTTAGTTTCATAGAACGATCTATTATTTTAGAATTTTCTATAAGAAGCAAACTGCGATATAAAAAAACCCATTTGGTTGTAATCAAACAAACTGATTTGATGGTCACAAAAATAGGCTCTGGATAGTACACTTTTACATTGAAATATGACAATATTTTCCCTTATATCTTATGATTTGATTAGTTTCGTTACTTGTAAACAAACATATTTGGAAGTTCACTGAAGAAGGGCGGAGATGTCCCAAATTTTAATAAGACGATCTTGACCAATCGTTAATAATCTTCGCCTGGGAGCATCAAGATCCATTCCGACGACATTATGTTTTGCATCATGGAAGGATGCTAAAGATGTTTGACTAAATAACATACATGAAATAAATAATATGTTTACTCGACGCGTTCCACTTTTTACATAATCAAGTATCAGTACTCACTTTGCGACTTTAAGTTGAATGTGGCATGGATCACAAACCCTAACTTCAAATTCAAAACCCATTGAAGGTATTGGTATTCGTTGAGACGTACATCGTCCACATAATGCGCGACCACAATGGCGGCAATGATGTTGTCTCAAACCTAATTGTCGTTGATCCATCATTGCTTTAATATTCCAGAAAAACGGTCTTCCACAAGCCTACATTTATTTATTTTGGTATTAATACATATAAGATGATTTAAAAGAAAAATGATTAAAATATTTGTAATTTCATAACCACATACTTGGCATGTATCAGACTCTACCCATCCTGCTGTTTCTTTTCTATTTGCAGCCATATCCCAACAAACTATTACTCCATCTTCTCCTCCAGACAGTAACACACGATCATTACTTGCATAACACAATGCTGTTACTTTGTTGCTGTAAAATTGTACATAATACTATACAGGATAAATTCAATTAAAAACATTTGTAATAGATAAAATTGCTTACTGATGTCCTTGGAGTTCATATGCTGTACCTTGTCTTCCTCCAATATCCCATACTATGATATTCTGATCAAAACTTCCAGAAAACAGAAGTTGTTTTTCGCAATCCCATGCTAAAGTATGAATACTTCCTGTATGTGCTTTTAATGTTGTGATTAGTGTAACACCATTAGTATCTAATTTTAACATTGCTATTTGTCCAGAATAATCACCAACAAATGCATGTTTTGATTGTGCATCAAATCTGTGCGAGTTAAGGAGACACATTAATATCAATTACAAGTGACTTCATATAAACTACAAAGTTCTGGCAATGAAATATATTATTAATGATTTGCCATTAAAAAGGATACTGCAGTGCAGTGTACCATGCATCTGTCTGATATGATCCTAACTTTTGACCAGTTTCTGAACAATACAGTTGAAACATTTTATCTCGACCTACACTTAAAACCCATTCACAATTTGCTGCAAATATAACACCTGTAACTCTTGCCTGATGTGCAGAATATTCACGCATAGCAGTCATTCGGTTATAATCTTGTTCCAAAATAAATTCCTAAAAGTAGTATCTAACATATGTACTTTGAATTAATGAAAATATTGATAGTTGTACCTGTATAATACATACATTTATAGTTCCATTTTCCAAACCAACAAATAGTTGCCTAGTCTCTACACAATAATGCATTGATGTTGCACCAGCAGCCATATATTGACAAACGCTAGGCCAGTACTGGCCAGAATCACGTTTTAACCATACTCTAACAGTTCTGTGAAGAAGTGCAACAGAATGAATCACATAACAAATACATTAAATTTCATTCTAAAAATACAAAGTACTTAAAAGAAAAGTGCGACCTCATCACTTGAATGTATATTTAAGTCAAATAAGATTTAAATACTTAATTAAATTTTCCCTATCTACCTGTCATCACAAACACTAATTACACCTTCTTCCCGCGGTATAATAATTGCTGCATTAACATCATCATTGCATCCTTCCAATTTTGATAAAAGCACGGGTTTGCGGCTTGTGCTGAATTTATCATGGTTTACTCCTGGAGCGGGTTTTATCTCTGCTGCCATTTCAGTCTTTGGAACGTAATCTTTGAAGTGGGCTTGTCATTTGACAGTTGTCAGACTTCGATGTTAATCAGAGTTTATATACGTTAAGAAGACGGAAGGACTGATTTTTTAAGAGATAGTGGAGAACCTGTCGGCGTTGCGTGTACGTTATTTGTTACGAATCTTCTTTGCCTTCCTTTTCCAGTTCTTCTTTATCAACTGTTACACTATCGTAGAAACACAAACAAGGTACAAAATAGATCGGACATTTAATAAAACTTTCTCTCCCACGACTCGGTGGAGTTCTAGCCGTAGACGAGATACAGAATTAGATCATATAGTACAAAGCAATTTAAAACTTTCCAATAGAATAATTCATAATTTTAGAATTTATTTTATATGCAATTGTAAAGAATGAAATATTATTTAATATTTCCTATATAATTCTTTGATCGATAATTTATTGATATATTATTTGTCATGCGAAGAAAAAAGATTTTCAACAGAGGTCGGTACTTTAGTTTTTGTAATACGAACATTCACAAGATAGTAGATCTATCTAATACATCGTCTGTGTTCTCAGCAACGATTCTTGTTGTAGTTTATGTCACTAAGTCTGTCAAAAATTGTCAGCATGGAAAGTTTTTACATTATTTAAGATTATTAACATCGGTAACAGTTGATAAACTATTTTCTATTAATAATACCACTATGTCAGGAATAAAGGTATCAAATAAAAAGCAGTAATTCAACGATTTTTTTTGTTTAAAAAGATTCATTGAAATAATAAACTATAATAATGTTTTTTTTCGATATTAGACTGACAGTAATAAAGATGATGATTTAAAGAGACAAGGTTCGTTTAGGAAACTGTTACCTTTGAATACTAATGGAGATTCTCAATTGAGTATGTCTGTAAAAATGATTGATAGACCAACTGTTTCACAATCCAATAAGGATTATGCAGTTTATCTACAAGAATATAATATTCTATCCGAATAGTAAGCTACTTTAATAAATAACATTGCAAAAGTATTTTTACTAAATATAAAACCTGTTTCTTCATTTTCCTTTTTCATAGCAATATGTTATGTTCTCAAGACTTAAAAGGTGTTTATGTTATACCTTCTGCACAAAATTCCTTGTGTAAGTAACATATTTAATAAAAATAAATTTCTTTTTTTTTTATGGACTTCATGTGTGTAAAAGGTTATACATTTGAATTGTTTAAGTCAAATAACAATTGATTCTTAGGTCTTGCTTGTCCAGACTTCGTCTAATATAATGGTTTTCATGTAAATATGTGCATGATTTATTGTTTGCCACATTTTCTTGTATACACGACCGCAATGAGCATTTATTGAATTAAATAACAAATTTATTTTGTGCTAGTATGGTTTGGTGTACAATTTGTTCGACAAGGAATCTACCAAGGAGGTATCTTCAGATTTACTATTACATTACCACAAAATTTTCCAGATGCAGAGTGTCCTGTAAGACTTTCCTTTTTAATGTATAATATATTCATTTTAGAACTAGTTTTAACACATGTTAAAACAATTTTAGAAAATCATATTTCAAACTCCAGTTTTTCATCCTTTAATTGATCCTGAGTCTGGAGAGTTGTACACATCATGGGGATTTCCTGAATGGAGAAAAAGCAATAGAGTTTGGCAATTAGTACAATTTATAACAAAAATACTCACTAAAGTAGATACTAAAATGTATCCTGTAAATCAAGAAGCATCTATATTGTAAGTACATAAATTATGAATTATATTTGTAAGTTTGAACTTGATTTTCTTGTATGGTACATTGTTTGTACATTATAGATTGGAAAACAACTTTGAAGACTTTCGAGAACGTGTAAAAAACTGTGTGCGGGAAAGTTTAAACAAAGTTTATAATCCACCTACAGTAGATGATCCTCATTACATAGCTTTTGGTCCATACATCAGTGAACTCCATGACTCCATTAAGCGAGAAATTTATGAACCCAAGGTACAAAAACTTATTTGGCGAATTATTGACAAAATTTTTTAGTGAAAATATAATTTTATATGATTTAGGAGGAAGAAGAAAACAAAGCATTGGGTTTATCCTGGGTGCAACCGGGCTCTGTTCAACCATTTTCAAAGCCTGAAGCAAGATAATGAGCAACTATAACATATAAAATGCAATAATGAAACTTCATACGTCCTTAAGAGATGAAAGAACTGTACATATACATTACTGATGCAGGGAATATATCTTATATCTTAATACATATTTTTGTAGTAGCAGAAAATGACAAATTCTAAATTACTTCTGGTTACTGTAGTTTAGTATGGGGAAATGTCCAGTAACCATCGATAATACTCTTGTATTTTACTAATTTGAAAATATAATCATTAATTTATTGATTATTATATACAATATGAATGAGCATTTTTTTCAAATAAATATTAAGAAAGTAATAGGGTAATAAAATGTTATCAGAAAATGTTGGCAACACTGCTAACTGCGATACGTACGGAAATTCATGTTAGTGTTTTTTAAGTCGTTATGTTCATGAAATTATTTTAATTGATTTATAGTGATCTTAGCGATCAATGCATTTAATTGATAAGACGAGACAAACTCATTAGTAGTTTATTACTTTCACTTTTGTTTTTAGTTTTTTATCTATTATAAATTTCGTCTAACACTAGGTATTTTTCGTAACATTTGCTACCATGCGTACTAGGTTTTAGGTGTGTACGGCAAGCTTAGTGAATCAGTATCCGTCAAGGGAAATGCATATCTCGAGATAAATGTGAAGTGCCAAGAAATATATCGTGCCGGAGTGTTAGATGTTGTTTACACTCTTTTTTATTTTGTTTCGAAATATCTCAAACCATTTGTTTGCTACATTTTAAGATTATGCGCTACGATTTTAACCTTTAATGACAGACATACAGTTGTAGGTAATTATCTTATTTACACGTTTGACTAGTTAATGTGCTTCCCCTTTTTAAATAATAATAGCGTAGTAACTTTCAAAGGAATATGATAAATAATGCGAGACATATATTTTTAAAAAAAAGAATAATAAATCTTAAATATTGTAATCTCCCCGTGCGAAGAAATTGGTTACGTACTTGTAGGTTAAGGGCGGAGTAAGCTCGCATATAACTTATAAAAGAAATCGCATTTAATTTAAATATTTTGCGTAAAATATAAATATTAAAAATGTCAATTAATGTTTCGACTACTTACAAAATATTCAAGTAGTTAAATAAATGAGTTTATTTTATTTGCTGTTACAAAGCTATATTGACATATTGTGCATATTATTAAATCAAACTTTCTTTCGTATTTATTTCCATTTGTTTCATTTTAAAAATAAGAATTAATGTATTCCATACAGTTGTTTCAGGTAAAGTATATAGAATATCAATATGCAGACAATAAAGTGCGTCGTAGTAGGAGATGGAGCTGTAGGTAAAACGTGTCTGTTGATTTCATACACTACAAATAAGTTTCCATCCGAGTATGTACCTACAGTTTTTGACAATTATGCAGTCACAGTAATGATAGGTGGTGACCCATATACATTGGGATTATTTGATACTGCTGGTAAGAATCAATTTAAATTTATGTTAATATTTAATTTCTTGTGGTAAGAATAAAATATTGATTGTTATATTATGTTACAGGTCAGGAAGATTATGACAGACTGAGACCCTTAAGTTATCCACAAACGGATGTATTTCTTGTTTGTTTCTCAGTAGTATCACCATCGTCGTTTGAAAATGTTAAAGAAAAGGTATGTATTATCAAAAACATTCATTACCAGAATGCAAGAAATGAAATCTAATCTGTATGGGGGTAGAAAAGCATTGTTGATGTATGCATTTTATTTTAGTGGGTGCCTGAAATAACACATCATTGTCAGAGGACCCCATTTTTGCTAGTTGGTACTCAAATTGATTTGAGAGACGATGTTGCCACTATAGAAAAGTTGGCAAAAAATAAGCAAAAACCGATATCGGCAGAGCAGGGGGAAAAGCTCGCCAAAGAACTAAAAGCAGTGAAATACGTTGAGTGCAGTGCTCTTACGCAGGTAACGTACTATGAGTTGTGTAATCTTTTCAGTTTTCTTTATGATATTTTCAGATAACTATATGCAATATTTAACGTTGCAGAAAGGTTTAAAGAACGTATTCGACGAAGCTATCTTGGCTGCACTCGAACCCCCTGAGCCAGTAAAGAAGAGGAAGTGTACGCTATTGTAAAATGAGTATTTATTTTGGGAGCGATGCATGTCCGAAAGGGAAACAATGTTATGCATAACAATGGCGAGCGGCAAGTTTAATACGTAGTATAAAGCACTGTTAGAAAATTTCAAACTGTGCTTACATGGTTCCTTTTTGAAAAAGAAATGTTCAACTTTGGAGATACGTTAAAAGCCGCTAATATCAGCGCGACAATATCAATCGATTTACTTCTGCATTACCACTTAATCATGACCACATTCCACGCAACGTGAATTCAACTTTTGGATCGGCTTTATGAGAGTTTCTTCAACGCGGTCGAATATATTTCTCAGAGCGTTTTGCACAAAAATTTGTTAACGTTTTAATCGTTGCTTCGAAAATTTCCATGCACCACGAGAGTTGCTTATTTTTATAAATTTTATCCAAGAGATCTGTATCGTCTAAAATTTTCTTTGTTACCTCTGTTAAAAATAATTGGTGCTATCAATTACTAATTTTTTTCATGCTTCGTCTATTTACCGATAAAGGGGTCGTAATGTAAAATATTCTTTAAATCTTTAAGGAATCAAACTTTCTGGAGAAAAGAGATCAAAGTGTTCCTTTTCAACATACTGGATTGAAGTACTTGTTTCGAGCGAGACCAGTATTAAAAATATTGCGATTAATGTATAGACTTACAATATATCATAGATACATTATTTAGATACTAATATTTCTGTTTGCATATAACGAAACGAATGAAAACGATACTAACATCTCTTTTCATTGGACAGAGTTGCAAATATTGTCGAGCGTGCACTACCAATAGGATTCGAAAAATTCTAAATGGCAGCTATGTCACGCAGAATGTTTCCACAGAAGCGCGTTGGTTTTAAAGACTTTCCACATCTGATTTTGTACATATCAGCGTTTGTCACGGTCTACATTGACACGACGAATTAAAACAATACGAGGACAGGAGAGGGGAGGGGGGGTTGAGAAATAACAAGCATTTATACTTTGTAAGAATTTCAACGAATGAATTTATTGGTGGCAATCAGCCGCGCTGTACGCCTTAAAATAGGTCTCGTATGAATAATACAACGAGCAAACGAGCTTGTTCTCCAGTACTTGGATAATTATGTATTATTTATTGAACGATCATCGTATTATTCGGTAAATGAAAATTCAACGCCTAATGTTTTTTCACGAATTTACATTAACTGTTACGTATACTGGATTACGTGCAAGGGAGGATAAATATTCGAAGCGCAACACATTTCGGTAACGATCGGACGATTTCGTTCACACTTCGATCGTCATTGCGTAGGTTAGGCGAGAGCGAGTTATCGCGAAGAAAAAAAAGATCAACGATCGACCGGTACACTTTGTGTTCGGTTAAGAGAGGTGGCATTTAGTAGCATTGTACGTGTTACGATATGTAGACACAACCGTATAACGAAGAATATTCACATAAATATATTTATACTATGCATAAAGAAGAATCCTTCTTTCGTTGTGTTTTACGTTAAAATTGATCTCGGGAGTTACCTTTCAGTTCTCCCGTCCGGTGCCATTGTTTCCTCTTGCGTTTAGAAAGTAACGGGGGTGGGGGTGAGGGGGATCTCGTAAGTGCAAGGTACTCGGTACACTTGGCATTCTCCGCTCGAATCGGCACGTGCGAACGGAAATGCAGGGTGCCGAGAGACAGAAACAGGAGGCAGTCATTTGACGATCCAATGGAGCATCGTCGACGTAGTTTGCTCACCGTGGTTCGTGCGGTCCTCTTTCTTCACTCCTGTTCCCCTTTTCCGTTTTCCTTCGTCTTCCTTCTTCTGGTCTCGTTCACCTGCTCGCTCGTCCCTCCCCACCCCTAGCCATTTCTCTTTCGCCCACCATTCGGTTTCTTCGATTGCATCGCCGTATAACGTAGCGGGTTGCGCCTTGTGGTTACTTCAATTAGGTGGATTCGTGGTTACGTATCGGCGTACTGGAGCGGTTTAACCACGCCGACACAGAAGGTACGCCGGTCACGGACTCATCACGGACGTGCCTCTGAACTCCCTTGACATTATCGCTAATCATCTCGAATCGATTCTCGCATCCACGAGAAACGGGGCTCAGGTATGCGCCGCCAGACGTGAGCTTTCCTCTCGATACGAACGCGATAGCGACCCCCGTCGATTACCGTAGCAATTAGTCTTACGAGGAACCATCGTGCGGTGTTCGGGCGGATTGTTTTTTTCTCTTTTTTTTTTTCAACCACGCGGGGCGCTTTCGTCGCTTATATTCGAGTCATCGCGACTAAAAATAGAAATGTTTATTAATCTCGTCGGCACCACGGGTACGTGAAGCGTCGTACAAATCGACGTTGAACGCCTTGCAATTGTTCCTCGTTAGTATCGGACCAACGATCCGGAAAATGAAACGAAAGACACGTTACCGTGTTCGGCAATTCGTTCTGTACACAGCGAAAGATCGTTCCAAGGAAAGTTACAATTGTCGCTAAGGGCATCAATAAAATAAATACACAAACGATTTAGCGATTACTGTCACGAAGGACGCCATCGTGGCCCGAAACGAAAACAACACAATCCCCTCCCTTCGAGCCGAGGCATCGACCGATGATCGACCCTTTCCGTAAATAATACACGTGACCAATAGCGTCCCGTGGATATTGGTCGCTCGATCGATAGTTGTTCGACTTCGTCGTAAAGCGCTCGAGCTTCATTTGACTCCGTCGAATCGATGAGCAATCGATAAGTACGCGGGTTTCCGTGCTGACCAATAATAATATTTGCCGTGTCGATCGAACCATCGATCGATATCGAGTCGATAGTGCAGAACGTACGACCTAAAATGGATTGTCGTTACTGTCGGTATAGCTACGGTGTTCCGTGATTTCGCGAGAGAATCGTACACGTACGGCACACGAATTTGTTCGTTTCTCCCATTCGGTTCCGCGGGGAGAAAAATTCACGCGAGTTCGGGAGCTTCGATACGGATTGTGCGCGTAATCGCGTAACGTTCGACGGTCGATCGAGTGCAACGAACGGGGCTCGATGTTGGCGCGTACGTGTAATTCCGAAGCACGTGGAAAAAGATGGGCACGTAGAAGCCCGTATACGAAGAGGCGCGTATTATAAAACAAGTTGACCACCTGGTGGCAACCGCGCGGGGGGCCTTGAGCCGCACGTTGACACAACTCATTTTTACGCGGTGTCCCACGCACGATGGGCGGCCGCGCTCGTCCGTGCCCGTCCGTGCTCGTCCGCCGCGCTCGTTCGCGCTAGCACCGTTTCTCCGCTGTGTTTATGCTGTTTTATGCTGGCTTCGGTACCACCGCTCGGCTGACTAATGGCGCGAGATCTGTGTCGTAGTCATCGAGGGGGTGCTCCCCGGCACCGGCATCGCCGGACCTCTCGAGATACCATCGATTCTTGGAGATTCTATTGCGAGATCCTCTCGAGTCCTGCTCGCTGTTTCGACGACATTTTTTTAGAAGCTATCGTCCTTCTCGACCCAGACTGGCGCGATCGGACTCCGTGCATTTTCAGCTCGCGTATCCCTATTCTCGAAAAGGTAAGAATATAGTTTATTCGTTTTGCTTCGGAGACCCACGAATAGGTGGCGATCGATCCTTGAGTATTAATCGATTCAGCCTTCGTGTACTACGAACGAATTGTGACACCGATTCGGCGATTTTCGATAATATTTCACCTCGTTGTACGCAAGATGAGAGTAATAATATTACGATTGCAATCGTAATATTTTCGCGCTCGATGCATACGAATACAAATCGTGACCTAAAATTGCCCGAAATCGACAATTACGAGTACGACTCGTAGTTCAGATCGTACAGGTTAAGACTCTCATGGCCGTGGTCACGTATCCGCGATTACTCGAGCCAGCGGTTATCGGCCGCTGTCACGTACGCGTGAGTTCGTTCTTTCGATCGTCGTATCTACATTTATTCGAGTTATTACGTTCGTTTACGCTACCTATATTTCCAGTTATAATATTCCCAGCATTCTCGCGTGTCTTACCTTCACTCCCGAACGTCCGTCGGTCCCATTTACGCTACTCAAAAAGTGAAATATTTTTCAACAAAACGCCCGATGCTCTCTCCGATAAAATTGTTACTCGCGCGAACTTCTAACCTCAATCTACGCTTTCGAAACACCGAATTTGAAAATTGACCGTTACGATTCGCGAGCATCGCCGATATCTCGAATCGTCGGGAATATTTTCCACGCTTTCGAGGCCCCGATCCACGCGAGAACGGGAAAGGAGAAGATCGATGTTTCAATCGGAAATCTTACCCGGACTCGTCGACGCGTTTTCTCGGTGGAATCCGCGCGTTACTCGTCGCGTACGAGTGATCGTGTTAGCCGCGGACGCGCACTGGCTGCGAATGATAATTCTCGCGAATGGTAAATGACGTGCGTGGCGGTCGTAATTACTCGTCCGCACGCGAATACTCAATTGCGTGCAAATTTGTCGAGACGATACATCGGCGCCTGCGGTCTGCGGAAACGCGTTACCCGCGTGGAAGGTGTTGCTCGTCTTGAAATTTTCTCGCGCGCCGCTCCTATACAAATTGGAATACCGCGGTAGTGCGCGGCGCCCCGTTTATTGAAAATCGTACCGGCTACCGACTACCGAGCCGCGCCGCGAGCTTTCGTACCATCCGCCTCAATAGAGCGCCGCGAGGGGCAATTTCCTCGCTCGAGTACAATTGTTCATCGATCGAGACCCTTGCAAAATTGCCGCGCGTTTTTGTCCCCGTTATTGGCAACCGACGCCGGTACTGAATAACAATAATTTTTATCAACGCGGCACTGACCCCCCTGAATAACACGCGGAAATATACAATAACGAGGGAAAAAAGCGATCGTGGTCGCAAAAAGTGTCGGCGTTCGAAAACGGAACTTCGCTAAACGTTCCACCATCGTGATCCGAAATTTTACTGTAAATGTTGTCGTAAATATTACCATAAATATTATTTTATACTGTTTCCTTTTGCAATGAATTTTTGAGTCTTTGCATACGATTCTGAAAAAATAATTTAACGCTTATTTTTAATATCGTAATGCGTGGTCAAATAATGATTATTCTTAAATCTAGGATTTACACTTAATTTTTTCAATTTTCTTCACTTTTTCTTCCTTGTTACACTCTGATCGTTTTCTCTGGGCTCTGGCACACGATACTAAATCTAAATTTTTTCAAAATTTTATTTGGTTGTTCGAAAAGTTATTACGTTTTCTAAAATGGAGAATATGTAATTTAATAAAATGTTTATACAGTCTAAAAAAATCGTGTTTAATTTTCACAAAAAAAAAGAAACGAAATTATATAAACCAAAATGGAGAATATATAATTTAATAAAATGTTTATACACTCTGAAAAAATCATATTTCATTTTCATAAAAAAAAAAAACGAAACGACTTTCCGAACGACCCGATAATTTTAGAATTTTATCTCTTGATTTTTGAAACGATCGTTGGAAAATGTGGCGCGCGTAACGTTAAGAAAATCCAATTTCGTTGCGCGATCCACGGTCCGTGGAATCGACGTATTCGTTCGCTACTCGCCAACCAGACCGAATTGTGATATTTCCGTCGGCTCGAGAGGAGGAGCGTGCAAACGCGAGGCTGCGTCGACCGAAAAACTGTCCCGACGTGTTCGAGTGGTCGACTTCTGGTATCTAGCCAGCCATGGTTACGGGCGATAACACGATGGATAAGTGGCACGCGTCGCTTACCTTTCTTTCCACCCGGCGGACATAGTTGCGCGTTAAGAATCAGCGCTCGGGATCTAGTTTTAAACTAAAACCAGACGCTGATACTCGGGATCGGGACAGCTCTTAGCCTGTCGCTCGCGACGTGAAATTATGCAGAGCCCGAATATTTATACGCTACGACACGCATTTGTACAACGGTCGCGTCGAGATTACGCGTAATCTCGCTCGTGTTCGTTACAAGTTTACCCACACCGGTCTCTAGTCCGCCATCTTTTTTCCACGCGAGGAACACACAGCCTCTCGACGATTCCACGAGATAAAGGGACGGAATTTCACTCCCCCTCCCCTCCCTCCCCACGCACACACACAGACAGAACTTTCGAACGAAATTTCCCCGAAGACGATCCGAGTCGGATAAAACGCGTATCCACGCACCGAGTCCACGTATTCGTTTCCGGTTTTACGATGTCCATTCTCCTCGTTTCGAACTGACCCGAAACCTTTAAAATTCGTCTCCCGATCCTCGTTTCGCGCATGGAATAACCCCCGCGCGTACACCGCTGGAGAGGTTAGGGTGGAACCCTCGCGGGAACGTTTTCCACGTATTTATACCGTCTTATCCGAACTTTGGATTTCGGTCGGCCGTCGATTTACGGCGATCGTGGTCCGCGTGTACGCGCACGGATTCCACGATATTATTTCAGAGTCGTTTAACAGCGCCCCCTCGCGGTACCAGTGGGAGAAATTATCGAGAGCCGGGATCATCGGTAAAATTCGTGGTACGCGGCGGCGACGCCGGTGGTGGTGGTGGTCGGTATTCGATCTTTCGAACATTCACGGAAACTAGAATGCACCGGTCAGTGGTAAGCAAGCAGAAGTCGAGAGGCGACGTGGGTGGCAACAATGGCTCTCTCTTGAAGCGGGCCGGATTCTGGTGGCACGACATGCATTGTACGACCACAGTTTGAAGGTGATTGATCACCGTTGGCGATCGCGCGTACACGCGTGCGTCGCGTCGCGTCGCCTCGTGGACCTCTCTCGCTCTTCCGTCTTTTACAACAGTACGCACACACGTGCAACAAGCCCGGGCTGACAACGAACTGGTCGTCGTCGTCTTCCTCGTCGTCGTTGTTGTAGTCGTCGCCAACCAGATCTGGATTTTCGATGGAAGCAAAACCCCGCGGGGGGGCGAGCATGCCTCGACGCATCCGATCTTGACCGATCGGCGAGCAAAAGGCTAACGAACGTTCGGTGAGTTCCACGATGCCGACGGCAGTCGCGCGGATACGACGACACGGTGCCGACGGGACCCGAACGCGCGCGAAAACTCGCGAATGGATTTTCATCGCTCGCCGTTAAAGCCGATGCGTGTCACGCACGAGCCCGAATACCGTGGAAGTTCACGCGTGGAAATTAATAAAGCGAAATCGATCGATTCCGGTAATCGTGGGATACCGACGGACGCGGCCACCGTCGCGAAACGATCTCACTCGTTCCTTTGTCTCGTTTCACGGTGTCAATTTTCACGTATCCCCCTCGGATTCCCGATAAAGACGTTCGATTCGTAGAACGAAGTTTCTTTGTCGGTGTCACCGCCCTCTTCCGACGCATAGCGGTGCTTTCTCATTTTTTAGAATATCGTTCGACGGCGTTGAGCGACGGTGGGGAAGGGGCAACGCTCATTTTAATACAAATTGTTTCGGTGTCTGTCTATACGATGCTACCGCATGTCGCAGAGGCGACATTGCGTCCCTTGGCGTCATTACCAGCCCCTCGGTAACCGGGCTTACCCGATCGGTAGCGTCATATGGCGAAACTCCGAGCAGACGTTTAGCGTAAGTAGCGTAGTTACGCGCCCCATGGGGGTAATGCGTGGACCAGTCGGAAAACTCGCCGTCGTCGTTTCTGTTTTCTTGCGCCCACGGAAAGACACACGGGCGCTTCAACGCTTCGAGCGTCGTCGCGACGGGTTTCGGGTGACGGTCGGGTATCAACGACGACTAGATACGGAACGATTCTCGGAAACGGATATCTAATACCGGACGGATGAAATATCATTACGGTAACGTGGTAAATTTATTAAGAACTTAATTGTCAAATAGATGCTTTAACAGTTTCCGAATTGGTACTTTAACCGCCTGACCAGCTTTCGAAACTTCCTTTTCGAACTCCATTCCGGAATAAGTATCATAACTCGGAGTCTGAAATAGTTGTGTGAAACACTGTTCTAATTTTAAGGTTAGCGCGGGTAGAAACGATGGGAAGCGTTAAAATCGACTCGTCGTGGACTATTAAAACATCGAACAAGAATTATTAGATTGTTCAACGATTCTTAAAAAAAAAAAAAAAATGTAACACTTATTTCGAATATTGTCCGTTGTTTTTCCATTGGAGAGACCGAATAATGATATTTTTGGTAAAAATGAAACACGATTTTTTCAGAGCGTATAAACATTTTATTAAATTATACAGTCTCCATTTTGGAAAACGAAATGGCTTTCCGAACAACCCTAACACTATACCTTTATAACTCTATATGTACTAACTCTACACTCTATACTAACTCTACACTCTATACTAACTCTACACTCTATACTAACTCTACACTCTATACTAACTCTACACTCTACACTTTATACTAACTCTACACTCTATACTAACTCTACACTCTATACTAACTCTACACTCTACACTCTATACTAACTCTACACTCTATACTAACTCTACACTCTATAACTATCTCTACACTCTATAACTATCTCTACACTCTATAATAACTCTACACTCTATAACTATCTCTACACTCTATAATAACTCTATAGGTTATAACTCTAACCTCTAATCTTTGGCGGTCAACTTATTCTTAGTATCTAGATATTTCAATGGCCAACTTGGCTCAGTATTCGAATCTCTAGAGAGTGAACATTTATATGGTAAAAATTTCTCGAAATTCAACTTCAAATTTCAATTTTCCGTAATCGAAATATTTCAAAATCGTTTCCTCGAATCCACCTAACCCAAGTTCTATCAAAGTCCACATTTATGCCATAATACCTCCAATACCCACTAAACGAATCTACAAACCCAGTTATTGGGTTGTTGGGGAAGTCCCTTTCGGATCACTGATTGCGTCGATAAGAAAAATAATGAAAGTTTGTTTTTTGTAACGGATACGTCCATCGATACGATTTCCTCCTACAAGCTCCCCGACTCGTTCCGCCCTAGACGACACGTTCGTCGAGAAAATTTCGTCCCGGTGGGACCCCCAGCACCGAACGCAGCGCCCCGAGTCCGTGGTGTTAAAGAGTTCGCAACGGAAGTGTACCCGCGCGTTGTATCGGATGCGTCCCGCCGTTAAAGATTAATGGTGGCACGGACGCCGCGGCGTATTAAGACGTAACGGGTAAAGGTTTGAAAAAAAGGTCACGAATCCCGAGGAGAGGCGACGAGAGGCGGTACACGCGTTAGCTGTCGTGAGATTTTCCCCGGAAGTGGCCACTCGGATCGCGAGTCGGCGCTCGATTACGTAGTATACACGTATACCACGTAGGAAAGAGGGAACCGGGGGTCTGGTGATAAACTCTCCATCCCTCGTTGCAAGTCCCGTCGAAGTGGTAGCGCGGGACACGGACACGGGCACAAACACGAGCACGAACGAATCGAGTCGGAGAGTGGCTCATCAGGCTGATAACCCAAGAGAAGAGAAGCGCGTGTCGCCCACTCACGGTGATTGCTGCCACCAGGTTTGTTCCTCGACCCCCTCCGTCTACCCTCTGGCTCGCTCCCCACCTCACCCTTTGGCCCCCTCGGTCCTCCTCTCGGTGTTCATCGGTATCCCCACCGCGCGGCCGATAGCTGCTTCCCCCACCCGTCCCGGTGTATCCGAGCTCCCACCAGAAGTCCGGTTCATCCCTACCAGTCTCGTCGACGATCGTTCGACCGTGCCTCCGTATCACCTTCTGCTCTCGAGAACTTGGTATTGTCCACCCACGCTGTTCGCGATCGCGTTCCCGTTCGCGTTCTTCCTCTTTATTTCCCCGCACGGTGTCACCCTTCCCACCTCTACCCTTTCACGCCCATTCCCGTCTTTTCTCGGTTTTACTTTCCACGGTGGGGTGGCCGTTGCTAGAGATCAGCGGGAAGGACGCGAGCGGGACGGTGGAGGACTAACCTACGCGCGAGGGAGGAAGAAGGAGGACGGGAACGGTTCCATTCGATTAGAACGCAATACGAGGAGCCACTATTCAGAGCATCCACGCTATCGGGGCTAAAACCACTAAAGTCGACAGCGTACTGACACGGTCGAGCATTAGATCGCCGGTAGGAACGGCATTGGCAGGGGATATCGCTGTCGCTGTTAACCGCCACCGTTGTTGCTACCGGGGGCCGTCCAGCCACGAGTGTTTAGTATGCTCGTACGGTACTCCGGTTTTACCCATTGGACTCCCCGCGGGGTATACGCCGTCGGACTTTACGACAATTGACCATTCGGTTATACGCGGACTCGAGTTCGCGAGCACGATGGAAACCACCCCACCTGAGCCCCCCTAACGCCCCACACACCACCCCCCTCGCCGTATTACCGATGAGCACGCTACGCCATTTTGATTCGTCGCTGAATTTCAGCCGCCAGCGCTCTCTCGTCGCCCGATTCTTCGCGAATAAGGGAAACGACGATTCACAGAACTCGTCGACGTTGGTAGCTCGGGGTACTGATGGTACGATCGACTCGAGATTTTGCGTAAATATATTAGATGTTAAAAGGAGATATTGCACTGTCTGCACCGATGACAATAGTCTCGGAATGTTAGGTTTCTGAACGATTGCAGTGTTTCGATCTTGGACTTTTTACGGACCCGATTCAGAGTTACAAGGATGAAATGTTGACACGTCCGTGTGTAACGGACAACTTTGATCAAATTGGTCATTTGTGCTTTCTTTAGTTCCCTAAAGAATAGTGTTTAAGAGTGCCTGGGCCAAGTGCACTACCTTCTACTAGGCACATCTGCCAAGGGGTTTGGGACAGACTACACCTTTCATCGTATTCGAATCATCACAGAAAAGAGACCTGAAACTTTGATAAAATTGGTCATTTGTGATTCTTCTAGTTGCCTAAAGAATAGTGTTTATGGATGCTTGGGCCAAGTGCACTACCTTCTACTAGGCACATCTGCCAAGGGGTTTGGGATAGACTACACCTTCCATCGTATTCGAATCATTACGGACTAGATCCTTCAGAACCTGAAACTTTGTTCTTTAACAGTAACAAGGATGTTTATCCTGCCGTAATTTAACCTTAAAACGACCTTGCATTTGACTATGCACATGTTCAGGTCAAAGATGTCCCGAATGCGTGGCAACCGTGTTGCTAACCTTATGATACAACGAAAGGACCCAGATAATACAGTCTTGTCCATTATTGTAGTTTCACTTATAGAAACACCATGTATAAACGGGTTGAAAGAGACCCGAGAATACCATGGTTTAACCTTAAAACTACCTTGCATTTGACTATGCCCAAGTTTGGACCAAAGATGCCCCGTATATGCGGCAACCGTGTTCCTAACCTTACGATACAACGGGAGGACCCAGGTAATACAGTCTCGTCCATTACGATAGTTTCAATTCTAGAAAAACAATGCATAAACGGGTCGAAAGAGACCCGAGGGACGCAGCAGGCTGAACGCAACTCGACTCGGGTGATACGAGCACGGATCGTTACCCCGATCGAAACTTTCGTCGGGCGAGGACGAACCTCCTTGAACCGTGTCCACGTTTTCGACGTAACCCGCGCGCCGAACAAAGCGTCGATCGTGCCCGTGGCACGCGTAAACACGCACAAGTGACCGCGCGATCTCCGTTTCTTCGGGACAAATTGCCGTATCCCCCGGGGGATCCCACCGATCGTCGTCATAAAGAAGATTGCCTCCGCTCGCTTTTGCGTGCGATTAAAGCGTGCGTGCTCGCCTCCAGTTGCCGGTCAACCGCGTCGATTCTCCTCTGTCGGCAATTTGTCCAGATGACGGTCCCCGTTCGTCGCGAAAAATTCTCTCGTCGAGCAAACGGGAAGGCAAGAATCCACGAGTCACACGAACAACGAGGAAAAATCGGGGACGCCGCGACGGTGGCGAGAGGACCGTCTCCAGCAGTTTTCCGCAGTTCCATCTGACGGTGAATTGAGAACGTCTTGGTAGGCACGTAGTAGGGAAGGTTCGGGCGGTTGCAACTCGGGTTATCTGCAGCACGGGGCTGAAAACGTAAGGGAGTTAAAACGCGATCCAATTTCTCAGGCCATTGAGTGCGGCGACTGCCATCTGTCTAACGGGTGGCCCCGTGCTTTTTACAGGCGAACCGTGAAATGCGCAAACAGAAGGTCCGTACCTCCTTTACATTTTAATCAAATCATTTCTCTATTACGCGGATCGGCCACCTTAAAGGATCTCGCGGGACCGAAGGGTTTAATTTCTTTCCTCTGCTTCTCCACCGCCTCTCCGTTTCTATCCGTTTCCCTTCTGCTGCGTCTTCTCGGTTCGTTCGGTCGGCGCGAACAAAGTAACGCTCGCTTTTTCGCTATTCTGCGTCGATCGAACGTTCGGGAGACAGAGAGAGCGTAGAGCGGCGCGGTAGTTGCGGGGGAGGGGGGAGAGTAGGTGGGTCTACAGGGGACAGATCCGGACAGTGAGACGGGAGAGATCGACGAGGTAGGAGGTGCGGGGGAGGCGGGTAGGTGGCGCGGGGTGGTAGAGGGAGGCGACGAGAGGCGATCCGTAACGCGTCGATCTCCAACCTCGCAGGGATCAATTTAATTTTGTTACAAATAGCTACAACCCTTTGGTTGCCGACTCCCGTGGCGGGCACGTACGCTTCCAATCGGTTAATGACTGTTTCGAGGATCGATCGTTCGCCGGAGCGAAAGCCTCGAAATAATCATCATGGTTTCACCGTAATTGCTCCGCGGGAAATGAGAGATAGCTTCGTGAGCGAGCGAGCGAGCGAACGAACGAACGAACGAACGAACGAACGAACCAACGGACGGACGGACGGACGCGGGGCAAGGCGCAATTACGCAAAAATTAGTTAATTGTTCGTGAGTCCCATTGAAAGTACGGAACCCGGTTGTAATTAAGCTTTCGCGTAACGTGAACCCGATAATGATAACTATAAATTTCTATCCACGACGAATCGAACGGACAGCGCGGCCGGTAATTGCGGGAGGGGTTAGGGAGGGGGTGGGGTGGGGGGACTCGTAAAAACACGAACTTTCTTTTCGAGGAACGGGGAGACGGGCGTCTCTCTCTCTCTCTCTCTCTCTTATTCGCTCGCGCGCTCTTCATTTCCGATTTCTCTCTCGCTTTTCTCTCATTTCCCTCTCGCTTTTGCCCCCTACGCTTCTCTTTCACTTTTCTCTCGCTTCTCTTTCACTTTTCGAGAAAGACGGAGACGAAAACTGAACAGACGACAGGGAAAGAGCCTGACAAACGGTTCCTCGTTCGTTCGTCCGTTCGTCCGTCCGTCCGTCCGTCCATCTGCGCGTACGCGTACCGCGGAGCAGCGCGCAGAGCAGACCGAATCTTTTTCGAAACGGGCCGATATACGTCTAGCACGGATTGATATATGTCTATCCGTGACGTCGGGTATGTATGGATTTTACGGGCGCGTAGCTGTCTGCCACGGATACTTGATGGCGGCCACGGAGGCAGATTCATCTTTGGTGTGAATTGGCCACGGGGCTAAATAAAGCTGCTCCGATGAGTCTCAGCGGGGCCCTCGGCTCCGATATATATATATACACTTGGTCTTCATAGATAATTTACCGGCCACGGAATCGTATTAAAGATGGATGTGACTCGTTGATGCGAACGGTCGTGGTACACGCGAAGCTTGTCTGTCAGATTGTCTGCGATAACGTTATTGAAATAACAGTTTCCTGTAACGAGTCGAATTAAATATTTACATATCGCGAAGGCGACCCCTATAAATCCACGAGTCGTTCCCGAAACGTTGAAACAGGAAACCGGGGCGGGTGATAACGGTAAATGTATTTCGTTTCCCGATGACGTTTCGCGAGGTTTACCTACGAAAACCGTTAGGTTTCCGGTCGGCCGAAATCGTCGCGAAAAGAACGGCAGCTCGTTTTCATCAATTTTCGGAACACCGAGGCTCCACGCTCGACCGCCACCCACCGGTGTCTCGAGCGTTGTCGTCGTAGTCGTAGTCGATGCTTTCGTGGCGTTCATCGGGCGTTGGGGTGGGGGGAAGACGTCGCGGGAAAAGGACGGAGCGACTCGGGTGGGGGTAAGACAGAAGCGGAAGATGGAGTTCGAAGGTTGGTGCGTCGCGTTTCGTGCTAACGGAGAGCGCCCGGCTCGACGGAGAGAAAGAGTAGATAAGGGGTTGGAAGCGGCGGAGGGAGGGACAGGGTAGGCATAAGGGGGTCGATAAAGTAGCGATCGCGCACGGGACTCAATTACACGCTCCGGCGCGCGTTTCTCTCGCTCTCTCTCCCCCCCTCTCTCTCTTTCTCTCTCTCGCTCTGGTTCCCGGCGCGCACCCCCTCTCTTCTCGCTCGGCCGCCATCAGCACTCCCGCCCCCAAAGCAAACCCCTTCCACGCTCCGGTTTTCCAGGCACCGTTCAACCGGCTCACCCCCTAACCTCCCACTATCCCCTGGGAATCGCTAAAGGGACGACTACGCTCGACTCGAAGCAGGAAATCAGCCAGACAACTCGACGGCAACGCTGTTCCTGTCGCGAGCTCCCCCTCGCGCCTCCCTGCCTCCGCCAATTTCATCTGCCACCCCCCTCTCCCCCCGCCTATCGCTCTCGAACCACTTTCTCTCCCTCTCGCTGCTACCGTTCTCCCGCGGTTTCGTGCATCCGCTAGTCATCGCTGCTCTGCTTTGCTGTCGGTCGGATAGGCGTCTTCGCGACGTACACGGTGTTAGCGGAACTCTCGGTGAACTCACGGATGGAACGATCGTCTCGAGTAAATTACGTACGACGATACTCGACGTACCACCTTTCTCCAGTCGAGTTCTTCGCGTCGTTGGATGGATAGAATTTTCATCGATTGATAAACGACGAACAGAAACTTTATAAATATCCTTTTGCAAGCCCTTGCTCATCGTGTAATTCGGATCGCGGGAATTAATCACTTTCGAGAAGCTTCTCGTTTTCCAAGTTACGTTCTCTGCATCGTATATTTTTTTGCAAGGTTTGTAACACGATCGCTCGATTTTTAAATTGAAATTTGTATTTAAAATTTTTTCTGGTATCTTGAAAAAGGAAACTATTTCGGAGATATTCGAACCAGTGATCGTTCCTTTCGACAAATGCTTGGATAATTGTTTCTTTTCGATATTTTAACGTTGTTCAGCCACATTATGATTTTTTATGTTTCATCGGTGTTCCACTCGCTCCTTTTGGTTCCTCAATTTGGTTTCTCTATAGTATCGAGAAATTGCAAAAATGTTAAGAAGCTGTTCCTGGATGGAGTCCGTTTTCAAGATCGATCGCAAAGACAGTTCTCTTTCACGCTTCAATTTGCTCCATGTCCTTTCGGTTCCCCGCCATTGACGACCAAACGGATTCCTCACGCCTTTAGCGAACTCTCTGCTTCTGCAGCCCCCGGGGAACCCCCGCGAGCGTTAAGTTCTGCGCTTGCTCGCGATTTCTTTCTACGTGGCGATGGGTCAATTGCCGAGGCAAAGGGCAGCCAGATGGCAGCAGGGTTATCCAACTGAAGATCCGAGCCACGACGAAGACCAAAGTCTATCCGAATTTTCCACTTTCCTTAACCTCGTCTCGCGAAATGTCTTCCACGCTGGAAACCGAGTTACCCAAAACTTTTACAGGTCGAGACTCACTTTCGGTCATATTTCGTCACTTACTCGTAATCTGCATTTTGATAGGGGAAGTTGAATAAAAAATATGGCTAGTTTAGAATTTTTCCATACCTTGAGAACCTCTGGAATACACGGTAGTGTCCCCCAGGTTGTCACAAAGTTGTCTCTGATGAACTGAGAGATGATACTGTTGCATCATCGAACGTTAACTGACGGTAGAATCTGTCCGACAATCGCAATCGTCGAATAAGCATATTCGTAATAACGTTCACGACTACGCTAGTAATTTAATGGTTCGTGACCGAAACTCACTAGTCTCGTTCGAGTCGTTTTCATTCGCGAATCGATCGTTTTAATTATCGTGAATGCATTAAAGGAACCAGTCGCGATCTGAGCGGGTTTCGAATTCCCTCGACGACTCTTCGAGGATCGTTTTCGTTTTGGTAAACAAAAGAGAGTCAATGTTACTGGCAGGTAATTCGTCGTTCAGTCGTTGATAAGTCAAAACAACGCTAAATGTGTCCAATCGTTCGCGATTCGTGCAAAAACGAGGTAGCCGAGCGGTAAACGATCGTTTCCCACGAGGAGTGTAGAAAGTTCGCGCTTCTATCGAGCTATCTAACGGGTGTGTTCAATTTCCGGCGCGAGTTCGATCGCTTCGACGTCGAGAGCGTGAAATCTATGTTACACTCTGTCTTGGTTTCCTTTTGGAGACCCTCGCGCGAGTTTGGTCGCTTCGAAGTCGAAACTATAGCGTGGAATCTCCCTTCCGCTCTATTTTGGTCTTTTACGAATGATCTTCACGAGTTTGGTCGCTTCGAAGTCGTAACGAAAACATGGAGTCTCTTCTCCGCTTCATTTTGGTCTTTTCGGAAAGATCTTCGCGAGTTTGGTCGCTTCGAAGTCGAAACCAATGCGTAAAGTCTCTGTTCCACTTTTGATCGTCTTAGAAAGATCTCTGCGCGAGTTTGGTCGCTTCGAAGTCCAGTGTGGAATCTCCGTTCCATCTCGTCTTAGTTTCCATTGAAGAATCTTCGCGAGTTCGGTCGCTTCGAAGTCGAAACGAAAGCGCGGAATCTCCCGGCCAACTGAATCACGATCTACAAAATATTCTCGACAGTTCGTTCGCTTCGAAGTCGACCCCGAACGTTAAAATCTCTGCTTCGCTCCCTCTTGGTCTTCTTCGAAACATTCTCGCCGTTTCCAACAGGGATCGCTCGAAAATTGGCACCGTCGTGGAAAATCGTCGGAAGTAAGTACATCGGTGTTCGAAAAGCGAGCGTCTTGGTGGAGGTGCGCGCGCGAAGCGAAACGAAAGGCTAAACAGAGTGAGATAAAGAGAGAAAGAGAGAGAGAGAGAGAGAGAGAGAGAGAGAGAGGTTTGTGTTCCAGAAGTGGAAGCAGAGCCAGAAGTGGCGAGGAGGAAAGGGAGAATGATTCAGTAGTGAAATATGTTAGGAGGTCGGCGTAATGCCTTTCTTTCTCCCCTTTTAAAAATCGAGTGTATGAAGCGAGCCAGACAATAATATTTCACATGCCGCGAGGCTAATTGAATGCTACCACGGTAGTTCTGGTCCTTAGCAGGCCCTCGGGAGTTCTCGTGCGTTTCCCCCCCAGTTGGCCCCCTTTTCGTTCTCCCGGCCGGCAGATCTTCCTACACCGTCCCTCTCTACTCCCCCCCTCCCCACTTCCGTTCATTCGGTGGCACCGATTCACCGTCGCGCAGGTCCCGCGTCAGGCCCATTCGAGGTCCATTCGCTTTCGGAGAAGGAGTTACCGTAGAGGAGTCACCCCTCTCTCTCTCTCGCTCGTCTTGGGCCCTTTCTCCTTCCATCTCGCGCGGAGGAGGGATTCTGGGCCCGCCGTGCGAGAGGACAATAATTAACCGGCGGTTAGTTTACGTCGCCCCCCGTGGTTTCAGGGCTCTATACGTACGTACCTAACGCCTAGAGGTTCCCAACTTTGCCACATTTTGGTCGGATTTAAGCTCTTAAGCTACTTTCGCGTCATCGTTTCGCACCGATCGCGAAACGGGGCCACCTTGGGCCTACTCGAGTCGGGCGCAACCACGATCATTCATCGGTTCTGAAAGTTTTTAGATTCTTCTGGTCGATAGAATTTTGAAAAGGCTTCTCGAACGATTTTTGGGCACTCTCGAACTTTTACAGTGTGTACACGCTTGTTGGACAGGTACATTAAATGTTGTTTTTTACGATAGAGTTCTTTTACGGTGGAGTCGATAATATTCGTCGAATTAATTTATCGCTTCCTGTGATACAGAAATCATTCAGTTCGTTAAAAAAAAGTCATCCTCACTTTTATTACACCCGAGTCGTTAAAGTTTCCAATCGACTCTCATAAATTTTGTCGACACTCAGCGATAATGTTCTTTTTCGTCAGATTCTAAATGTCTAATATGAATTTTTCTTCGGTTAATTTTCACCAGAAAGATACTAACCATCTTTTATAGACTTCGACCGATAGAGGACCGGATACGAAGCATCCAAGGACGTCTCCTACTTCCTTCGGAACGTTTAGACACGTCCTATACACTCGATGAAAGCACAAACTGTCCACGTGTCATGGTTCACGCGATATTAATAGAATCTTTCATAATAATAATAATAATTTATCCATTTCCACGTCTCGGGTAGCAACGGTTGAGAACGTCCTCACCGTTGAGATCGCGGTCTCGGGCCAAGATTCATAAATACGGTTGTCCGTAGGTGTAGCGAGCGAGGGAGGGTCACACCTTCTTATAATTATTAACGCGACAAATGAGCCGGGCCCCGTGGCTCGTATACAATACGAGATTGGGTACGGCGATTCGATTCGCTCTGCTCGTTTCTCGATTCAACGATCGAGTCCGGCTTTTTCGGTTCGCCAGGGTCTCTTTTCCCTTCGTTGTGTCTAGTCGTGTCTACAACGGGAGCCAAACTTGGTAGAAAAAGAAGTATTCATTTCGAACATCCCTTGTGAAATTAGTACATTCTCTTCAACAGTTCACTGACAATATCGAATACCTTTTGCACGATGCCTATCCTCTTGTGGCTCACTAGAAATCGGATCAGGGTGTCTATTCGATAAGAGCAACACGCGTTGGCCTAGTCACACAGTATTCCAACGCGTGTTGCTCTTATCGAATAGACACACTAGAGCAACAAGCGTTGGAATACTGTGTGACCAGGCCAACGCGTGTTGCTCTTATCGAATAGGCACACTGAATCGATTTACGAAGAACCATGAGAGGAATCGTGCGAAAAGTATTCGATATTGTTCGTGGACGGTTGAACAGAATGTACCGATCGCGATTATTTACAATGCAGAACTGTATTTTATGAGATAACAAAGGACTCGCACGAATTTTTTTCGTTCTTTCTAAGTCGCTGAATCGGTCCCCGAAGAATTGTCCATTTGTTACGTCACACCCACGGTATAATCTTCACAGCCGTATCTCACCATAGTTACATCACTCTCGAAACTTAAATCCAACACGTATTTTTATTCTCCAGTCTTTTACTAGCGAGCGTTCGAACACTTTCGGTCGGCGTATCCACGAATGCGACGGGCCCCCTGAAAAAAAAAGGAAAAGAAAAGAAAAAAGAGCCGCCAAAAAAATAACCGACTGTCTCGATACGGTTTTTCCCCGTGTCTCCGGAAGCGCCTTCTCCGCCCTTCGAAGCTGTCGCTCCTGACGCGGGGCTTCGTTGATGCATCGATTGCGCGTCATTCTCGTTAGCGTTATCGGCGCCCGGGTGTAATCGACTGCCGTGTTTCGGAGCTTGACAAATCGATTTCTTTTTTTTCGTCCCCCTCCCCCTCTGTCCGTCCTCCCCCCCATTGTGCGCTTCTGGACGCGCGAGAGGACAACGAGCTCTCGGGGGGTGGGGTGGGGTGGGTGGGCGACTTTCCTTCTGCGACGCGTTACCACGGGGGCCCTATCGTCGATTGATTTGTGGGCAGCGAAGTGTGGGCGTGGTTTGGGGTTTTTCGAGCGATAAATACCTGCCGCGAGATTTTCATCTCTCGAGAAGACACCTGCTGCCCGAAATCTCTTTTCACACGCTGGCCCTGACCCGTCGAATCCTCCCGCTTCTTCTCATCTTTCTTCTTTCTCGTTTTGGGCCCCATAGGGGCCCCCCCCTCGATCTCGTGAAGAATCGTCACGGTAGTTCGTCGCTTGGGATCGACGATCGAGAGATTAGAAGTCGGATCGCGGATCGATCGGTAAGAAGGAACGATTTCCAAGCGAGGACCCGATCGATTTGTGGGTCCCAAGGGGCCCACGCTCGCTGGTTCCCTCGGTAAGCGATAGTTATTGCTTCAACGAAAGCATCGACGATAATTTCCACGAGTGAAAGGGGGGACCGATGAAACGGCGTGGTAGCGGTCCGTGGGAGGGGGTACCCGGTCGCGATACGAGGGGGGAGGGCCCAGGTTCGTCCTTCTTTCGAGGTTTTTTTAGTTATCGGCAGCGAACGGGCCGATTATAATTGTAAATGCTACCATAAACCAAGCCTAATGCCGGCAGGAGAGGAAATGAATTGGCACGTTGGGGTTAAGCTCCGCGCGGAATCCGCGGGGGGTCGCATGATGAGCGCAGGGTCGGCGAGTGTTGTGAATGGTCCCGAAGAATAACGTCGGAGGCCCGAGGGGCCCAACTCGGTCATTAAGTTGCGCGCGGCGTTAAATCATCGTTGCTGTCATCATCCTCGTTATCTACCGCCTCCGCCCGATTCTTAGCACCCGAGCTATCCTCGTTGGGGGCTGCTCGTTACTCCTTGCCCACGTATGTATACGTATATACGTATACACGACCGTGGATCGATCCCGGATCGATCACGTGGATCACCCGGGGACGCGTAGGAATTAATGCCCAGATGTCCGGATAGTGAGGCTACCCCCTAACCTGACCTCACAATAAGTGCCTTGATCTCTCGAGATTGCTTCAGAATTCGACTCGCTCGGGTTCTCCATCACACGATCAAGTGTCTGTGACCGTAGAAACGCTAGTTGCAACAAAGAGCGAGCTAATCGACAATCAGATCCACATTCCTTCCGCGTGCCAACGAGCTAGGACACTGTACACCGTGGACCGAGATTCGTGGTACGGGGATTTTCCAGCACGGAGAAGAGTAACGAAATTGCGGCGAAGGCTATTAGACGCACGTGCTCTCGATGTCCCTCGAGAACCAAGCCTTTGGACCTGTACTTTGGTCTTATCCTTTGGTCATGCTCTGTTCCCGTGTGCATCGAGAAATTTTGGTCCACGGTGTATACACACCGCCCGTACCCGCGGTAATTGGCGCTCCTCTCAGTGTTCACCACCTACCGGGTCGAGAGACCCGGGTACAAGAGAAAAAGTAGGTCCGTCGCGATAGTCCTCCCCTGGGCTGGAAACTGTTAGGTTACCGGACAGGGGGCACCGTGGTGAGGTGTAGGTGCAAGACACGCGGTAGGTGTGTGCGTTAGGCCTGGCGCGTTCCTCCGCGGGGGGTACGTCAGTGTCCCCCAGTGATAGCCGGGTAACGCAAGGTTAGGCCCCTATTCGTTCCTATCGTTTTTTCTTTCTTCGTCCGTCTCTGTCCGGCTCGCTGCGTGGAAGGCTTCCTCGCAGCCTGCCGGTCACCGCATTCCAATCTGCCCCATCCTCGCCCTCCTCCCCCACCTCCCCACGGTTTCGGCTCCCTCGAGTCACCACCCCTTCCTCTCCACCGCCACCCCCCTCCTCCACGGCCGTGTCCATTCGTAGCGGGCATACGTTGCAACGCAGGCCTTCTTCGAGGCTTCAAGCCTTCTGACACTCTCGTATACCGGTGGTATCATCGTAGTTGGCTGCAGCCTTTAAGCTTTTATCCCTCTCCAGCGGCGAAGATAACATCGGCTCGGTCCTCTTCTCGGCTCACCAGCATTTAGAATAAGAGAGGAGACCCCACTGAGCGAAGCACCGCGGTGGGTATTCCGGGTACAACCTGCCACTCGTCAGCCCACCCTCCTTAGCGCGCGAGACCTCTCTCGCTCTCTCGCTCTCTCTCTTTTTCTCGCTACCTTTCGTAGCCCCCCTCCCCTCTCTCTCTCTGTTTCGCGCACACCCGCGCGTACGCGACTCCACTGCCCTCTTCTCTCTGCCTACCTGTACACGGTCTCGTGAGCTCGACCGCGAGCCCTATAAACGACCAGATTCGTCTACGCTTGGGAACTCTTTCGCTACCAGTCTCCATCTTCGATTCCCTCGCTCCTCTCTAACGGAGGAGAGGAGCGCCGCGATCGGCGAAGCGGACAGAATGTACGATCCACGCCACCGATAACGGACACGGTGCCGATTAAACGAGAGAAAAAAAAAATGAAAGAGAAAAATGTATATATACATATATATACATATATACCCGTCCTTCGAAGGCACCTGACGTATTCTAATAGGGCCCAGATCTCCCCCGATGCCCACACACACCGGCCTCGTACGTTCGCGCTTCGGAACTTTTTCGCGAGGGGCCTCGCGGAATTCTCTGACAGACACCTTTCACGAAACCAGTCGCAAGTTCTGGTCTCTTGGTCTAGAAGAAAGTTGGAGAATCGCTTTGGGCCTTTTTTTTGTGAGGAATTGCTTCTCACGAATGCTGCAGTAAGCTCGGATCACTTATTCGCGTAGCAAACTGGAGTTCTTGCAATAAGGCTCAGATCTCCTCCATGATACACATACGCTTTGGGCCTTTCTCAAACGGAATTCTTTGACAGATACCTTTCACGAAGTCAATCGTAAGCTTGGGTCCCTTGGTTTGGGAGGAAACCAGAGTCTAGGGCCCAGATCTCCTCAATGCCACAAATTTCGTACGTTCACACTTTGGGCCTTCTTTACTCGGAATTCTGACCCCTATCACGAAAGCAGTCCCAAGTTTGGGTTTCTCCGCCTAGGAACCTAGAAAATCTCTCCTAGTAAGGCCCATATCTTCTCAATGATACACATGCTTCTGTGTTCACACTTTGGGACTTTTTCGCGCGGAATTCTCCGACAGACACCTTTCGCGAAACCTGTGTAAGCTCCAGTCTCCTTGCCTAGAGCAAAGCTTGGAATCTCTCTCGTGGCGATTACAATTCGTGCGGCTTTCTTCGCTTTAACGCTTCCTCGCGTCGAGTGGAAGCGCGAGAAGCCACAGATACACGATGCAGATAGCGTCGAGGGGGTCCGGTGGAGGAGGAGGAGGAGGAGGGGGCAAAAATAAATTTCTCGCGCGCGAAACTGATGCGCCCCCGATAGACGGTCGCGATCGGGTCGAGTTAACCGGTGTAACGCCACTGGGCTTACCGTGGCGATGACTACTGGTACCAGGCGGCTGTAAAGAATGCCCCCGAGGGACTCTGCGAAGCGAGTTTCCACGACAATGGCGCTGGTGGTCGTTAATGCGCGCGAGAGGAGATAGCCAGCGTCCCTATGAGCATCCACGTGACGTTTTTAACCCTTCAGCTACGACGTGGAATTCCGTTTTTCTATCCTAGAGAGCGACCAGGGTACAGCACACGTCTTTTATCCAATGAACCGATGACGAGTAACCTTAGTTCTACAGTACACTAAAACCACGTAAAAATTCACTCCAGATGCGTCCAAAACTTCAACCCTAACCTGGCCAAACTTAATCTAATCTATCCTTGAATTACAGGGATCTAGAATGACTGGGTCAGGTTAGATTAAATTTTATCGAGGTGCAGGTTAAAATTCTAAATTCAACTATGGTCAATCCAGTGATTAGAAGTCTTAGGTCTGTGACTTTAACACATTATCGTTACAAGTTTACAAAAATTCTTAATGTTCTACGATAGTCGAAATCACAGCTTCTTCTTCCCCGTTTTCTTTTTATTATTCTATCATGGTCAATGGACAAAATACAGGTTTCTCCACCAAGGATCTAGGAGTCAGAATCGTGGCTTCCTGTTCTCCAGCTTAAGCGCGATTAATTAATTATTATTTATCAACATCGACGCGTATCGTGAAACGAGTTCCCGGTTTCTTGCGAGCTACCCGCCATGGAGCCACCTTTTATCCGTTTATACCGAGCTAACAAGATGTTTCACGGATCACCGTGCTGCCACGGGATCAGATACGCTTTGGAGGTCTCGAAGCCACATTTCACCTCTCCGGTTTGACGAGCGACCCAACTCGAAACTCTGCATACCATTAATACAACGTTTTCGTGCTCCCCGAGACATACTACTGAGAGGACTCTCGAGAAATAAACCTCGTATCCGTGGGGTAAAGTTTTCCTGAGCTACGAAGAGTAACCTGTAAACGTCACGGGTGAGGATCTTGCGAGACGCGGATGACTGGCCCGTGAAACTGTTAATTACAGGGTGACTGATCGATTAGTGTGGCTCCGGGGAAAGAAAATAACAACTTTTCTCTTCAGAAGTAAGTTTTACATTGCATTCACTAGGAAGGTTAATAATCATGGGGTTATCTAGATGTACAAATATATTTAGGAACACATTTTCTTCAGTCTTCTTTCTGTAATCTTTTACAATTTGTCTAGTTGTACATCACTATAATATAACACCAGGATAGTTCCAATTCCTTAGGTAAAAATACCCTTTCTTCTGCAGGGAGTAGAAAAAAGAAACCATCTCGTCGTATAAAAATAACAGCCAAGTAGACTAACTTTCAGGACACCCTGTATTTAGTGGTGGCATGAGTTTGAAAGTAGGTTCTGATTTCTCAATCAACCGTTCACCTGTGATTTTATTACAACTGCTCCTTATCCTCTCACTCTTTCGCTAAAAAAAAACAATACCTTCCTCCAATTCTCAGGTTTGAGAAATTTTCAAACACCCTATTCTTAATAATGTCACAAGTTACAACCATCCCAGTTCTCAATTTCTCACAATTCATCTGTGACTTTATCACAGCTGCTTCTTATCCTCTTACTGTTCTGTTAAAAGAAAGCAATATCTTTCTCCAACAAGTGGTGGAAGAAATTTTGAAACACCTTGCCCTTAATAATGTCACAGGTTAGAACTACCCCAGTTCTCAATTCCTCGCAATTCATCTGTGACTTTATTACAGCTGTTTCTTATCATCTTACTGTTCTGTTAAAAGAAAGCAATGTCTTTCTCCAACAAGTGGTGGAAGAAATTTTTAAACACCTTGCCCTTAATAATGTCACAGTTTAGAACTACCCCAGTTCTCAATTCCTCACAATTCATCTGTGACTTTATTACAGCTGCTTCTTATCCACTTACCGTTCTGCTCAAAAAAACAATACCTTCCTCCAACAGGGGTTGGAATAAAGGAACCCCCGCGTCATCGTTTGTCAGCGTTTTTCGGCCCTGTTTCCACGAGTCTTCGCTACCGTGTAATCGTCGCGCGTTGCTTCACCGCGCGCCGCGGAAAAACCTTTTTTTTCCAAGCGGCTACGTCGAGGGTGTTCGTGATGTTTGAAGAGGCTTACCGGCGGGGATAGGTCGAGTGGATCCGAAACACTTTACCGTGCCCCGTCGGAGCCAGGAAAACACTCGAGCGTTCGCCGTAACGAAAACACTAATTTGCCTTTCCCGACGCCGCGCACTGCTCTCTCTTTCTCTCTCTTGCTCTCTGTCTCGTTCTCTCTCCCTCTCTCTCGCCCTTCGAATATTCTTAGAAATATTCCTATTATCTCTGGGAGCCGCGTAGCCGTTTATACGGCGATTAATTCGAGCGGTTCCTCCCGATCGTAGCGGCGGCAGCCAACGTCTCTCGTCTGCGTTGGAAATTTTAACCTTCGCTTCTCCGAATCTAAAGTGGCCCGAAGATCTCGCGAGCGAGCATGCCAAGTCGAATTCCTCGCTCGAATACGACTCACATTTCGAGGAAGTTCACGAGGGATACGAAACGAATTGTTTTCCACCGCAGATCGACCAAGAAAGTACGTGGGAGTAGGGACAAATGCAAGGGGAAGTTCTTAACGAATTGACTTCAACCAACTCGGTCTATTTAGGGGAGAGATGATACCAACGAAGTGTTATTTAAAACGGAACGAAGTGTTTTTCATCATAGATCGCCCAAGAAATTACGTGGGATCAGAAAGAAATTCGCGAGGAAGCTCTTAACGAATTGGCTTGGATCAAATCGGTTTGTTTAATGGAGAGGTGACACGAATGAAGGGTTATATAAAAAATACCAAATCTTTGTACTGTGAAATTATATTTATTTTGAAGCTACATCGACACAATTTTAGACCACTTTTAGTGCATACACGACAGAGACGCTTGATTTCTTTTAACGAATACTACCTACTTTCTCGAAACGTTCCGCGAAGTACCATTATCTTCGATTCCTTTCCTGATCGTCGCATTCGATCCGATATTTCTTCAAGAACGACACAAGAGATCAGCTACCTCTTCCGTAACGGTAGTAGTCTTATACTTCTTTAAGAAGTACAAAACAATAAACGTAGAGAAGAACCAATTTCTACCGAGCATTACTTCAACGAAATAACTGATAATTTCACCCACGTGAATTGGAACTGCATTTCCATTTCCCGGTCATATTATCCCGAAAAGAAATCCATCCTGTTCGTGTCACCTCTCCCCTACGAGTCGCAACCAATTTCGAATTCCAACGTACGTAATGCCAATTGGTGTCCCGGATCGCACGTACGTCGTCGCTTTCTTATCGATCGTCTCTCCACCTTGTCGACGAGTTCACCGCTTCTTTTCCGAGAAGCGGACCAAAGGAATCGCAATTTCCATTCCCGGTCTCCCATTTCGAGCTGCGCCGAAGAACACGGGGCTTTCTTTCTGTCGCCAGCTTTCGAATCGCGAATCGAATCGAATTTAATCGAGTTTCGCCCGGGCGTAAGTGGTGGTCGCGTTTAATTCGACGGTTTGTCCCCCCTGAGCGGCCCTCACCCCCCCTCGTCCACGCAGGCGGCGGGGCAATTTCTGAAACGTTACGTGGCGCTGCCGTACGTGATGGTTCACCCGGTATGCAGGCAATAATTCTGACTTTATATCACCTATCGACCTAAGTATTAGGCGGCGGCCGATATAATGACGTATCTAAGGCGAAATAGGAGGGTACAGAGACGCCGCGGGAACGCGCGTTATTACATGCTATTGGGAACTAATTTGAATCAATTTACTTTAGGTGGCCTCTCGGCGCACTTTCTTAACTCGGCCTCGCGTTTAGCGCGCACGTGATGCCGGTACCGCGAGATATTCAAAGGATACGGCGTTATCGACCTATAAATCCTTTTTTCTCTTTCTCTCTCTCTCTTTTTTTCTTCTTTTATTTCTTTCTTTTTCTTTTACTACTTTTTTTCTTCCATTTCACCCGCCACGTTTCCGCAGAACCGATCTCAATCAGTTTCCAAAGAACACGGCTGGCTCGTGGGCTATACCGAAGCTTGTGTTTCGCTCTTTGGATCATTTATCGCGCGGAGTTACGACATTTGGGCGATCGTGGCGGTTGGGAGGGGGTCGATGACTACGGACAAAGCGAAGTCGAAGATTTTCCGGAGATCTTGTCACTCTAGGTGGTTTCAATATGGCGGTAAAGGGTCTTTGCTCTGGCAAAGGTACTTATTTTACTTAGGTTATTTCCTATGGGTATAGGAATAATTATTTGCGGGTATAAAGTAACCTCGTGTAGGTACATCAAAGGATTCTGATCATCCTTTTTTATTTAATATTCCTTATTTATGAATTAATATGTAAAAATAGATATATGAAATATTGAATGAAAGGAACAATTTGTATAGTTGTAAATAGTATTTAGAATGGTAGAATTGAACTTAAGAAAAATAAAAAATAGTTGCATAAAATTGTAAATAGTGCCTAGAACACTAATATTTAAACGCTAAAGACTGTACCCTGGAAAAATATCAATATTTGTAAATATAGTATTTAGAATGGTAGAATTGAACTTAAGAAAAACAAAAAATAATCGCATAAAATTATAAATAGTGCCTAGAACACTAATATTCTTTTTTCTAAATAATATTTAGAAAACAAAAAAGACCATCGTGGTGGAATTTCAATAGTTGCGAATAATATTGAATAATCGCGTAAAATTCCAGCTATTTTAGCTCGCGATCACGCTTTCGATACGAGGACGAAAAAATCGCAACGATCGGGAATGTTTGCCAGCGATATCGCGATATATCGCGATATATCGCGACGAAGGAGAGACGCGCGCGAGCGCGCGTGTATACGCGATAAAAGCGCAGTCCGAGGAACGAAAACGGCGAGACCCCGAGGATCGTAAAGTCTCGATTTCGCACGGACGTCGATCCGATCTCTAATCCGTGGATTAGAGGCGGGCGCGCTAGAAAAAAAATCGCAACACCGATTTCATTAAATTCTTCACGCTTCTCCCTTCTTCACCACCACCCCCCCCCCTCTGCTGCCCCCACCACTTGCTCCCGGCCTCGATTCCTTCCGAATCGTAAATCTCGCTATCGGAGGATTTATTGCCATCGAATCGGGTTGGTTCTCTATCGCGTCGAGCGACTTATCGCGCGTATTCGCATGCTAACGCGGTGCACGCGTACCTGTCGATGTATACGGAAAATCGTTCCGCGAGAGTTTTCCGCGGTCGCTCTAGAATTTTCACGCTTCGTTACGGTATCTTAAAATCTCTATTTAGAAGGAGTACTTTGGAGTAATCGTTTGTTTGAGATTTTCCTTTAGAGAGCTTTGCGTTGGTATGGAAAATTGTTTCACACGAATTTTCCAAGCTTTCCTCGAACTTTCCACACTATATATATATATATAGTATCTTGAAGTCTCTATTCGAAGAAATAATCTAGAGCAATCGTCTCTTCGAGATTTTCCTTTAGACAGCTCCAGCTTGGAATGGAAAATTGTTTCACACGAATTTTCCAAGCTTTCCTCGAACTTTCCACACTATATATATATATATAGTCTCTTGAAGTCTCTATTCAAATAAATAATCTAGAGCAATCGTCTCTTCGAGATTTTCCTTTCGAGAGCTCCACCTTAGAATGGAAAATTGTTTCACACGAATTTTCCAAGCTTTCCTCAAAGTTTTCACATTATATGTATAGTATCTTGAAGCCTCCATTTGAAGAAATAAACTAGAGCAGTCATCTATTCAAGATTTTCCTTTAGAGAGTTCTACCTTGAAATGGAAAATTATTCCACGCGAATTTTCCAAGTTTTCCTCGACCTTTCCACACTTTATTTATAGTATCTGGAAGCCTCTATTTGAAGAAATAATCTAGAGCAATTGTTTGTTCGAGATTTTCCTTTAGAGAGCTTCACGTTACTAAAGAAAAATGTTCCACGCGAGTTTTCCAAGTTTTCCTCAAACTTTCCACACTATATATATAGTATCTTGAAGCCTCTATTCGAAGAAATAATCTAGAGCAGTCATCTGTTCAAGATTTTCCTTTAGAGAGCTCCACCTTGACACAGAAAATTGTTTCACCTTTTCCACTTTTCCTCCAAAAGTCCCACACCGATGAAAGGAAAATTCCACTCGAATTTTCCACACTCTCCCCACAAATTTCCACAATACGTTCACACTGTATCCCCACTCTCCAGAAATCTTTCTCCAAAGAAACAATCCAGAGTAACATTTCCCACAAGACATTTCTTTCAAAATTTCTCACCTTTTCAGAAATCTCGTTCGTAGAAAAACAGAACACTTTCCGTTCGAAATTATCCTCTCGATCGATGCCAACCCACCAAATACCCTGATTTCATTCTCAGAATGAAAATTCACTCCCAGGGTGAGTTAAGTCGCGAATTTTTCACGCGACTCTTCTCGACGCTGTCACGGTGATCCTCGGGGAAATTTTATTTAGACTCGAAACACGAACAGGGGACGAGTTAAAAAGGAGAAGCAAATCGTTCGGATGCAAAATTAATCGAGATAGGCGTGACACTCGTACGAGGGCGTCGCGCGACGCTAAAAGATCGCAGAAAATTCACGGATCCACGGTGGCACGAGTCGAGGGTGCGGTGGAGCTCGACTCGCCCTCGGTTCACAGTTCGATTCTCCACGGAGATCGGGATCAGCCAACGGGGGCCCCCGCCCCCACTCCCCCCCTCTTCTGTCGTTCTCTCGCTCGTAAATCAGGGATTAAATCGGATGCGTGTAATTCGCAGCAGTTTTAACCGTAAACAGTTTAATCTCAGTCGCGGGTCGAAATCGGCGACGTCAAAACAAGAGATTCTTCACGGGGTCCTAAACATAATACTCCCCCCTCTCTTCTGAAAGGGTAGGCGAAGAGTGGAGAAAAACTTTCGCTAACTAGCGGAACCGTGCGACGTTTCGGTGCGGAGAGCAACGCGATTTTCTCTATCTTCTCACTGGCTGGGATCGGTTAACTAGTTATCAATGATTTCTGTGGTGGACAAAATATTGAAGGATGATTGATGCGAGTTTTTTAAGGTGTGGATATTGTTTTTGTTAGAGTGGACTTAATTGTAAATAGGATATAAAAGTAATATTTTATTGTGTAAATATTTAGATTTAGGTATTGTACAAAAAACTGAAAAATAATTTATGTAATTTTTTTAAAGTGTGGAAATTATTTTTGTTAGAGTGGATATTCCATTGTGCTTAATTGTGAATAGGAAAAAATAGTAATATTTTGTTGTGTAAATATTTAGATTTAGGTGTTGTACAAAAAACTGGAAAATAATTTGTGTAATTTTTTTGAGGTGTGGAAATTATTTTTGTTAGAGTGGATATTCCATTGTGCTTAATTGTAAATATGAAAACAGTAATATTTTGTTGTGTAAATATTTAGATTTGGGAGTTATACAAAAAGTTGAAGGATTATTGATATCATTTTTTTAAGGTGTGGAAATTATTTTTTTTACAGTGGATATTCCATTGTGCTTAATTGTAAATAGGAAAAACTAGTAATGTTTTGTTCTCTAAATATTTAGATTTAGGTGTTTTCCAAAGTTGAAATATAATTTATGTTATTTTTTTAAGGTGTGGAAATTACTTTTGTTACAGGGGATATTTCGTTGTTCTCAATTATAAAAAAAAATGAGAAAAATAGAAAAAAATGAGAAACACTTTGTTGTCTAAATGGTGAGGCTCTAGAGATTCCCTAGTGACATTGAAAGTAATAGTAATTTCATACTAGAATATGCATTATCCGGTATTCATCTTCAGTAATTCAACACGATTAGCTACGAGCAGATGACTTTTAATTACAATAATTATTGCACTTCCATAGAAATTAAACAAAGTGTATTGAACGAGTAAGGGAAAGTATCGAAGTAGAATCAGGCATTAAGAATGCAATAAAATACCAGTTCGGTATAATTAATACAAGTGTCAATATACCTATAATTATTTGGAACCGAATCGCAGGTTGCGCGGTAAATTTAATTGTACCTATTAATCGTACGAGCGTTCTCGCTAATGATTATACAAGAACGCCATCGATATTTTCTGCAACTCGACGCATCTGTTTAAACGATCTTTCCCGCGTACGTTGAAAATTACGACTATTTTTATCCCAGTATTTTTGCATTACGATTTTATTTACGGTACAATTCTCCAACTACCCTCTCTTCGTTTATTTTATATTATCCACGGTATGTCGCTTCGTTTATTTCCTTTTTATATTTATACCATTTTATTACGTAACTGCACCGAAGAGTACTCCTATAAATAATGCTAATAACAATAATAGAATATTTCACGCGTTATCGCGATCCTTTTCGTTCACCTAAGTAGCGATCGTGGATTTTTCCTCGACGAAGATGCAATATTTCGCCAAGCACGGGGCCGTAGGAGCGAAGTCGAAGAAAATTCTCGATCGATCCGCTGAAGGCATGGCTAGAAACCGTGGAATAAAATCGACGAAATTTTTACGAGCCGCGTCATCTGTCCGAACAGCCGAAAGCATCCAGCTCCTAGCGACGGGCCCATAAAGTAGCTCGTAAGTTTATTACGATCGTTATTAGGCCGATGCATAATATCCCTTGCCATTTATTGCCGCGATATCGGATCCGATACCGTTACGAGAAAAATGGATTCGTTACTCCGTCCCACGACTCCGTGGACCGTCGCGAACTTTCTCGACCCGAACGCAAGAAAGTGGGTCGGAGTCGGGGGTCGTGGAAACGTCTCTTCCTTTTCCGGGTCGCTCGTGACCTCTGTTTTCTCATCTCGAGTTATCTCACACAACCCCTCCTTTCTTATCCCGTGTGATTCTTTTCCCAACCCGATTTTCTCGAATGTTGAAAAACGGGTCGGAGTCGGTGTTTGCGGAAATCTATTTCCCTTTCATTTTCTTCGTGAACACAAAACAAATGCGTCAAAGTTCACGAGAACCTTTTTCCTTTCTGGGTTATTAGTGTCTTTTATTTCCTTTGTATTTTTTTGTGTCCCTGCGGACACTTTTCCCAACCCGATTTTCTCGAATGTTGAAAAACGGGTCGGAGTCGGTGTTTGCGGAAATCTATTTCCCTTTCACTTTCTTCGCGAACACAATAAAAATGCGTCGAAGTTCACGAGAACCTTTTTCTTATCTGGGTCATTAGTGTCTTCCATTTCCTTTGTATTTTTTTGTGTCCCTGCCGACACTTTTCCCAACCCGATTTTTTCGAACCCGGAAAATTGTCGAGGTCGGTGTTCCCGAAGATCTTTTCCTTTTCCACATGGTTCCTATCTTGCGTTTTCCCTTGTACTCCTTTAAAACAACACCTCTTTAACTATACCGACACTTTTCCCAACCCGATTTTCTCGACCCCGGGAAAACAGTGTCGTTGTCGATATTTCTAAACACCTTTTCCTCTTTCAAATCATTTCTATCTTGTCTTTTCTCTTCTATTCCCTTCTTACTTCGCAAAACCCTCCTCTTTAACCCTACCGACACTTTTCCCAACCCAATTTTCTCGACCCCAGGAAAACTGTGTCGGGGTCGATGTTCCCAAATACCCCTTCCTCTTCCGTGTCGTTCGTGTGGTCCATCTCCCTTTCTCCCTACCGACAGTTTTTCCAACCCGATCTCGTCGAACAATTTCAATAGTTTGGAAAGTTTATACGGCTATATAAAGCACGTGATACAGCCACTTGGGAGGCACGGTGGTTCCTGCCGACGAAACATCCCGACTGTCTACCCCTCGGCGGAGGATATTTCGGCGACATATGCGTACGTGCGCGAAAGCAATATGCAGCCCCCTGTACAAAGAGAGAGGGAGAGAAGGAGAGAGAGAAAGAGAGAGAGAGAGAGAGAGAGAGAGAGAGAGAGAGAGAGAGAGAGAGAGAGAGAAAGGGACGGAGACGAAGGAGAAGCAAGAAAGGAGGAGAGGCACGTGGAAGAGGGTAAGAGGGAGGGGTGGGGGGATGGTGAGCCTCCGAAACGGGATAGTCCGGCCACAGCTTGCGGGGATGCGAGCCTCTGTGCGCGCCCCACGAATGTTAACGCGCCGCATTAACTTCGTATTGGTTAGAAACGCGAGCTACGGCAATAATTCTGATAACGCAGCATGTTGTCGCGTTGCCCGGCATACCAAACGGTTCCCTTTATGCGAAAGACGCCCTCGAGTTTTCCCTACGATCCTTCTTCGTCTTCCAAACCCGCTCCCCAACTCCTTGGGTGTATATCCTTCCTTCTGACGTCTTTGCTTCCCTCCCCACCCCCCTCACATCTCCTCCCTCTCTCTCTCTTAGGAAATTCTTGTATCCAACGAGACCACGGAATTCTCAAGCTGTAACCGCGCAAAAAACCACCGGTTCCTGCGTACGATCGCAGCGGTTAAGCCACGCTGTAAGCGGCCGACGATTAAATGGACGAACGTTTAAGAGTCGCACGGGTCCCTGGCAGCCATATTGCGATGGTCGATGCTTGCTTAGGGCAGGAAACTATACACCATCGGGGAGGGTATACGCGAACGTTGATCCAATTTTTTTTCGGAGATCGAACGGAGCTTCGCCTCTGTCTCGATTTTTGGAAAGAAGTTTTGTTTGTTTTTTTTGTCTTTTTTGTATCGACGGGAAGAGGTGGATTTATTTTGAGACTCGGTGCTCGAAACTTTCGTGCCGCGGTGTATATTGTAGCGATCGTAACGATGGAAAAAATTTCATTCGCGTCAACATGATTCTAATCCGCTCGAACGCGAACAATCGCGGGCAGGGTATCAGATAACGATAACAATAACGATAACAGTTCGCGTAGCGACGCTGCGAAGCTTGTATCCTTTCCTTTATTGCCCCCCGTACCTGAAGAACGAAACTACAAACGTTCCAAGATTCTTTACCCCGCGAAGTACAAAGTACTTACGCGTTTCGCGTGAAATTTCCGATCTAGTACAAATTTAAGGAAGACCTGACTCGTGTTGTAATAAAATTTAAGAAACAACACTCTTTCGAAACTTAAGTTTGTCGTAAACAGTCACGAAAGGCCCTTGCATCATCATGTATTTTTCTACGCGTAAAAATATACTTCAGGTGACCTTGAAAAAGAAAATTTAACAAGTGACAATCTTTGAAAACTCAATTTCGTTCGTACACATTCACAAAAGACCACTGCACTTCAGTGTATTCTTCTGCGCGTGAAAATACACTTCAGGTGATCTTGAAAAAGAAAAATTTAACAAGTGACACATCTTCGAAGTCTAATTTTCGTCCTAAACCTTTACAAAGGATCTTGAAAACGACCTCCACGTTTCTACGCACCCTTTCGTCCGTGAACCAACCTTCGAGTATTAATTCGCCGAAAAATTGACTCCGAGCCGATACCGATCGACGCAGAAAGAAATTGGGGAAAGTTTTCCCATGCAATGGCGCGGCAATCGTTCCCTCGGAGATGCGCCAGTTGCATCACGCGGGTCCTCCTGACCTCCCCGTGCCCATCCAGTATAGACAGTATAAAAATTTCATGCGTCCTTTTTTCTCGAACTCGGTGAGTCAAGCTGGCAATTTTCAGAAGGGAAATTTCCGGGACGCGAGGCACTCGGTCGTCGTTCCACGGGGGCGGCCATAACGCACTTTTACCAAGGATAAGGGGGTCCTTAAACAAGCCCACGTGCCGTAAAAATTCGCGAGTAGTATACTTCCACCGGGGTAAAACGGACTCGTCTCGTCGGAAGGAGGACGATCCCGTGGAAGTGTTACTGGTCCGTAAACGTAACTAATAAATTTCCTATACCACGAGGACGTTCGAGCTTCTCCTTTTACCAATTTTAATCGTTCCTTTGTGACCTCGGGACCGACTTTTTCGTACTTGGTTATCGATCGTCTTTTCGTCGAACATCTTTCCCCACGGCCACGCGGGGGAAGGGTGAAAGGTCCATCGTCTCGAAAGGGAAACCCCTGTCTCTCGATCCCGGCCTCGACGATACGAGATTAACGCGGCGAGAGCGAGCGACGTGGAATTAGACGGGAGTCCCCGTGAAATAAATTGGCCACTCGCGACAGGAAAGGCGAACGTAGGAGTCGGCATATCCCGCGTTTTCAACGGTCGATCGTTAAAATTTGTAAAAAGATCGAGGATCCGCCTACCCGACGTCCGATACTGGCTCACAGAGCACCGCTACCAATTACTACACCCGACGACCATTAAGTTTACGTACGTACACACCACAACCGCGCGTGCACTGGCGTATCCTCGTTGGCGCGATTTTTGAATCTCGTTTCGAGGAAGGCCGGACGAGGTCGGAGGAATGTACCGCGTAGAACGTTCAAGAACGAATCAAGAACAGAGTAGACCTCCGCTGGTCGGTATTTTCTGGAATTGTAAATAATACCGACACGCAAACGCGTGAAGGGAATAAGAAAGAAAAGAAAAATACAGTAAATCGATATAGACGGAATTATCATTAGAAAGAAGACGATCCACAATTTTAAATTAATTTAGAATAATAAAATAATTGAAAAATTAAGAGTTTCGTTTGTCTTTCCAAGCGAGTGTTCACGGTAGAACACTCTTTTTTCTATTGAATTAACTTTCGATCTTCTGTAGAATTTTTCATTGCTTAAAATTTAACGACCGCGATAAAATTATACAATGCACGATTGGATCGAAATAAATCTTAAGTTCAGCGTGTACCGAGACCTAGAGCCCACGCGATAGAGTTCCTCGATCGAGAACCGGTGCGCGTCTCCTCGTAGGATCGCCACGGTAACGAATAAACGCGGGAAATCGGTGAACGGGGGACCAGTGGTTCGACGCCAATGCGAGGCCAGCACGTAGGCGGTTAGCGTCGTACGTGCAAATTCCACTGGCGTGTGTTGCCCGGTTGCGCGCTCGCGAGCGCGAGTACGCGCCTATGTGGAACGGACGGAATTGCTCGGTCTGAACGTCGAAGGAAATGCTCGAGCATAGGCGAACGTGGGTGTAGTTCGATCGCGAAGTCGTAGTCGAGAGGAGAGGCAGCATGTGTCTGGCCGAGGCATCGCGAGCGTGTGAGCGGCGAGCAGCGAGCGGCGAGAGGCGAGGCGAGGCGAGCGGTGTGCGGTCGCGGCGACCGACCACATGCGCGGAGCGGAACGCGCGTGTGTGCTCACGGACGCGCGCGTTAGGAAGGTAAGAAGGTAGCTCGTAGCCAGCCAGGAAATCTATCCCGCGTCGGCTCTCCCCCTCCCCATCGCCCAGGACTTTTGCTCACCGCCCTGTAATCATCGCGAGTCAGTGGCGGCGGCCGCTAATTATGTTTCATAACACTTCTTACCCCCACTACGACCATACACTCCCTTAAGGGCAGCTCATCATTTATTTACATCATATTCGTCCCGAGGGATAACGCAACGCCGCGCGGCTACTTTCGTCTTCGTTTCTGCGCGAACACCGTCGCGAGAGCATTCTTTTTCTGGGAATACGAGAAATCAAAACTGTAGAAGTGAACGGAAAGCTAACCTCAACGTTCATTCGGGACACTCTGTTGTGGACTGGCGTTGTCAAGATAGAGCGGTTACTTGGGAACTGTATGGAATGCCTCTGGAGAAAATGGTCTTCAAAAAGGTGAAGAGTGATGTTGAAAAGGTAGTGCAAGAACTATATAAAAAATCGTAATCGAAAAATACTATCGAAGGTACTGATCGAAAATAGAAAGATTACTCAAGAACTGCGGGATGCTCTTGGAAAAGATGGTCTCCTTCAAGGAGAGTGTAGTTAAAAAATTACTGTAAACATTGCATAGAAAAGACGCAATAAAATAAATGCTATTAAATATTTTGCGAGAGGTATCGATGCCTACCGTACACATTGCATCCTAGCCGATGGACGAGGGACGCAGACGCGGCTCGATGTTTATGTTTACATTAGGAGAGAGACTCTTCGGAGGTTACGCGGACTCTAAATGCCTTATACACTTTGGTGAGTCCTCAGTGCGATCCCAGACACCAACGTTACAATGCCTTTTGGTGAATACGTAGATATACATCTGTTGCTTGACGAATGTTCGGGAAATAATCGGATTAGGATTACATTGAAGATCGTTAACTTTCGTAAGTATCTTCGATAGCGTTTATCGCGCTAATTTTACACATTCGGTGCAATGCTTGCAAAATTCTTCTTCGATACTTGCCTGAAGAATACCACTGTTGGAGATTCGCTGAGAAACTTGTAATATTATCAATATTCGTTACTCCGAATTTTCATGAGTTCTGTACGCTAGAGTACATCTTCTACCGATTCGAAAACAATTCGTGCTTACTTTAAACTATGTATTTTTCATTGTTATCTATTTACGTGGAATTTACGTTATGTGTCTGAACGACACTCTAGACGGAACTTGTACTGCGATTTAATGATACATTTTGATGCTAGTTTCTAAATACTACACAGTTCGCGACAAAAATTTTAAGGTTAAGGATCGAGAAACAACATGACACTGACCAACCACTCGTAACATTGCGACTATTGTTGTTTTCGGGTCGTGTATATGTGTATACTCCGTTAGATGGTGGAGAGAGGATGACCTTAGCCCTTAGCGAGTAGTTAGAAGTCGGTCTTTGCGCGAAATTGACCTTTGCACTAGAAAGTCCACAGAGTAATTGTGTTTCCAAGATGTCCAGGTTTCAACCGTTCAACGAAAGTGTTCAACGACTCGGGGTGAGCGAGAACCTACAGAAGCCTGGTCATCCAACATTAAACATATTTTTTCTATTCACGCTCAAAAAACGTCTACCCTCAAAGTCGTGGAACCTGCACTTGTTTGTATAAATATCCCCAAAAACTTGAAATACCACTCGGTATCTTAATCTTAGGATCTCTCACCCGGGGTGAGTAACATTAAACAGGAGGTCTGGTGATTCAACATCATCTTCTTCGGGGACACCCTGCAGCAACAGGGGACGAACGAAGGATACTTTACCTTCAATTATACTTTCTCCCACAGGGTGAAAAGTACAATTCCATTCTGTTCCTTTCGCTTAATTTTGCACCAATGTACTTTTAAATATTTCAGCATCTCGAGCACCTTGCACCTCAATTTTCAAAAACCCCCACTTTGATTTTCTAAATTATGGAACTTTCAAAAACCCCCACTTTCACTCTCCAAATTATAGAACTTTCAAAACTTTCCACTTTGATTTTCCAAATTGTAGAACTTTCAAAACTCTCCACTTTGATTTTCCAAATTATAGAACTTTCAGAACTTCCCACTTTCACTTTCCAAATTATAAAATTTTAAAAACTTTCCACTTTGATTTTTCAAATTATGGAACTTTCAAAACTTCTCACTTTGATTTTTCAAATTATAGAACTTTCAACACTTCTCACTTTGATTTTCCAAATTATAGAACTTTCAGAACTTCCCACTTTCACTTTCTAAATTATAAAATTTTAAAAACTTCTCACTTTGATCTTCCAAATTATAAAACTTTCAAAACTCCCCACATTCACTTTCCAAATTACAGAACTTTCAAAACTCCCCACATTCACTTTCCAAATTATCTAAACAAAAAAAATTACCAAGTCGGTGCCATTGTTCCGGTGTCGTGCCTCGCTCGACGTATTCCCATTGTTTCCTGGCCCCCTCCCTCCCCGAGTGGTGGGGGGACTGGTCGTTAGCGGGAGACTTTTAAGAAACGTCCGAGAAAATCCCGAGCGAATCCGGATTTAGCTAACCACCGTCTAATAGGCGTTCGTGCCTCTCGATTGATTTCAGGATTATCTGGAAGGTTCTGGTTGCCAACTGCGATCGTTCCATTCCTTTCGGCCACTTCCGCATCCTTCTGGCCCCTCTTCGTCTCGCGTTCGGGGCTCACGAAAGAACCCCACACCCCTCCCCCACACACCCGTCTCCCCACAAGTCCTAAACCTACGCTTCGTATAGCCGGCAAATTGCTGGCACTTCTGCGGTCGAGCGATTAAGTGGTTTCAAGCGATATCCTCCGAGAAAATTGGCGAGGTGGAGAGCGGACCGAGTTTTAATTAACGTCTGTCTTCCATGAGCTTTTCGTGGAGTGGAGGAGAGCAGTGTGAGGGGGCGGGGCGGGGGGACCGCCGCGTAAGCGTGCGTTTCACGGAATTCACCACCGACTACGCCTAAACTCGGGAACACGTCGCGAATTGAAACGCGTTCGTCGTTCCTTCTTTTCCGAACGCGGGTCCACGTGGTGGGGAACGAAGACTCGGTGATCCCCCGCACAGTAGATACACGTGCACACTTGGATCACCTAACCTTACCGATTCAACGTTTTTCGCGACCAGTGAACGAATCGACATTTTTCTTTATCACGAACGATATTTTATTCGATTTCGAGAAAGCTTCCGGGTAACGATGTTTCATTTTATACGCGTTCTTTTGTCACGCGAGTTTTCGAAGTCACCGATAATTTAATACCGAGATACTTCGGGTTGTTCGGAAAGTCGTTTCGTTTTTCTCGGTGAAAATGAAACAAGATTTTTTCAGAGTGTATAAACATTTGATCAAATTACATATTCTTCATTTTGGAAAACGAAATAACCTTCCGAACGAGCCAATAGTTTCTTTTCCGATGTTCGATTTTTCGAGGTTAGCTTCGGACTTTGTCACGTTCTATTCTTCAATATCGGGATATCATTACTCGATCATACGTACGTTGTTTCTTTACACAATTTTTCACTCTAACCTTTCACTTGTCCGCGCACAAAATTTGATTGTTATTTCCTAGCGATCACTGTGTTTATCAACGAGTAACCGAGAACATTCCGCGACTCCTGCACTCAAGGGATCGTCGTTTGATATTTATAAACAATACTTTACAGCTTCCCCGACCAGTCACCTCGTGTTTCAATCGCTTCCGTTTCGAGCGACCGATCGATCATCCGGGTTTTGACACGGTCGACACCGAACTGAGAATTCGTTTCTTTTCTCGACGATTCGCGCTACTCGATGGCTTTCTAACGCGAGTTAAATACGATACGTATTATACACAGACGCCTGCGCGTGTACGAGAGGGAGAGAAACACCGATACACGGAATATCGAAGCTCTCGGGGGGCGGGGGGGGAGTGGTTCACCGCGCGGCTCGCGTCAAAGAGATTTTTGCATCGATTTTTCGAGCGTTTCGATCCGTCACGCGAGCCTTTCGTCTCGTGTTACCGGGGACCTTTCCTCGGTGATATTAAATACGCTGCCTTTGAGTATCGAATGCGTCAAAATACGGCGAACAGAGCGACAGGGGGCGGGGGCAGGGGGGAGGGAGGAGCCGCGGTTCTCTTTCGCGGGCGGGGTCTAGAAGCCGTCAATCAAAGTGAAATCGCCAGGTGCATAAATATTTGAGGCGAACCGAACGCGAGCGTCGCCGGGAAACCGAGAGGGTTAAAACGTAAAAGGCACTTACCTTAATGATACGGCTACCGCGCGGTATTTCGCGGTTCGGCCCTCCGCCTCGAACGTTTATTCTTTATTTCCTACTATCTGGGTGGTTTTGTAATTTCTTGTTCTTTTTTCTCTCTTCTTTTTTCTTTTCTTCTCCCATTCGTTCTCCATCGCGACAAATTGTGTTCGCGCTGCGAGCATCGGTGAATTTTTACGGTTGGTAGCCGTGGACGCGTTTCACGGAATTTTTCCAGCGGCGTATGACCACGTGGAAACGCGCGGCGGACGAATCCACGACGCGTCCGCGTGACGTCGTTCCTCGGGCCGATATCGAGAGATCGGCAACGTCATCGATCAGATTCGTACGACAAAAAGCGTGGAACGAGAGGGCGAGGGCACGAGGTGAGCGAACGAAAGACGGGAATAAGTGCCGCGTAACCGCGCGGCGATTTGTCCGGATCAGCGTCAGGGCTAAGCAGATTACGAGCTCTCCCCAAACGAGGCGGCAACCCCGAGGACGAACCGTGGCGATCGACTCGAAACCCACCGGGTCCGTTGGGAGGTCCATCGTATCGATGGATAAGCCGGGGAAAGGAACTCCTGGTCGCGCGACCATCGCGGTTTTTGTACGCGCGGCGCGGCATACCCCCCGATACCTGTTCCACGGGCCGCGGTTGTTCGATTCGATCGGTATTTCGAGATTGCTTGCACGGGGTTGGAACACCCGGAAGAGGAAGGGAAACCGTGGGGGAGAAACTTTATTGTTATCGCTATCGCAAACTGGAGGAGATCTCTAAATGCGTTAGAAGTATATAGATATGTATAGGGTACTGTAAATACGTTAGAGTTTATAGACAGGTATAGAGCACTCTAAATACGTTAGAGTTTATAGATGCGTATAGAGCAGTTTAAATACGTTAGAATATATAGATACGTATAGAGGATATAGATAGGTATAGAGCTCTCTAAATACGTTAGAGTATATAGATAGGGATAGAGTCCTCTAAAAACGTTAGAGTATGTAGATAGGTATAGAGTCCTCTAAATACGTTGGAGTGCTCTAAATACGTTAGAATTTGTAGGCTATCCACCGCGCGGATAGGTATAGAGCCCTCTAAATACGTTACAATATATAGATAGGAATAGAGTATAGAGATAGGTACAGAGCCCTCTAAGTACGTTAGAATATATAGATAAGTATAAAGTTTATAGATGCGTATAGAGCACTCTCAAGTAGAAGTACCAGTGTACACGTGTACGAGAGAAAGAGGGAGAGACGTTACGTTGGTGGAATTGCGGTACGTTGGTGTTTGTAATTAAAATATCTACTTCCCCTAGGTGTTGATATTTACTATATTTCGTGTATAGACTATAATCCACACTCTCTAGGTTCCCACCGCGAGGTATATAGATATGTATAGAGTATATAGATAGGTACAGAGTCCTCTAAGTATGTTAGAGTACATAGATAGGAGTAGATAGATAGAGTATATAGAGTATAGAACCCTCTAAATACGTTAGAGTATATAGACAGGTATAGAGTCCTCTAAGTACGTTAGAGTTTATAGAGTCCTCTGAATACATTACACTGTATAGATACGTATAGAACCCACTCAAATAGAACTACCAGTGTACACGTGTACGAGAGAAAGAGGTAGAGACTGAGAATTCCCCTGGTTGTTGATATTTGCTATATCTCGTCTATAGGCTATATCCACGCTCTCTAGGTTCCCGGAAGATTATTTCATTCATAGGACGCGAGCCTACGTATACCCAAGTAGCACAGAGATCTTTTGAACGAATCGAAAGGCCTCGGTGGGAAGCCTCGGAAGCACTCGCGACATTATCGCGGGCACAATTCGCCAACGAAAGGAACGTTTCGAGCAACGATCGGCTAGAGGGGAGGATTATCGATAGTAACCGCGCTGTCAGCGACTAAATATATCTCCATGTGGGCATGTCCGCGCCAGCAAAGATTCCGGGGCGCCGCTCGGACGAATCTAAAGATACATAAAGTTACGTCGTGCCGCGGGTCGCGGCCGTCTTCTTCTTTGACGGGATCCTTTGAAGTGGTTTTCCTCGGGACCGCGGGTATTCAAACGGATTCACCTGATCGTAACGCCGGGCCGTAACCGTCTGCGAGACGTTTGTCGGGAACGAGCCGGCGTCGTGGTCCGGAAGGGGGCTGGAACGACCGGAAGCGATGCTGCAACTGCTTTTCCCTTTGATACGGTGTCGCGTATCGTTCGAATTAATTCTCTAGCTGTTGTGGAGCTAGAGACGTTCGCACTCCTGAGAAACGGTGGGTGGAGCGACTCGTGGAATCTTCAATTTCGTTCTTCTTTCATCGATATTGCATTTCGACGAAATTGAATCGGGAAGTTTGTGTCCTCCGCCTAATCGACGAAAGATCATTTTTCTTGACACACTTTCTTAGGTATCTATCGCGCAACGAGACGTACTTGGGTATACCTAAGCTTGGGTTCTGTAAATAAAATAGCATCTGGGAATCTAGAGAGTGGATATAGCCTCTAGACAATATATAGCCTCTAGACAATATATAGCAAATGTCAACACCTAGAGAAAGTGGATGTTTTAATTACAATATCAATGTATTATATTCTCACTCTCTTTGGTACGCTAAGTTTTATTTTTACAAAGGTTTCTAGATCACTAGTGCATCGAATTCCCTTTGGTACGAAAGCTCGCTAACTTTAGTTCAATCACCTCGTTGGTGGTCGTTGATTTGAAAAGTAAACAATATTCTGCTGTTGAAAATACAATGTAACTTTTCGATAATATTAACGAATACTATACGATAGTTTTCCATGTAAATGTTATTTGTAGTACTCAATAAAAGAAATATACATAGTCCGCAACAACGATGGAGACTATGCCCTTTGGACTTGGGTGTAAACGAAGCATAGTTGTAGAGTGCCAAACAGTATGACTCGAACTCACCTCGTGGAAGGTTAAACGTTTCGAAATACCCACGGCTAGGTGTGGGTGGTTCGTGAATTCCGATCGAATAATTTCCAAACTTATCTCGAAGGAAACTTCAAGCAAATGGGAAAAAGAATAATTCCTTCGAAATCTTTCAGACTACGATCTCGACGATCGACTCGTGTCCCTCTAACAAGGTAAGCAAGAACATGGAAAGTAGATACGAATCGCGCTAAAACTCGTGGAATTTCGCGAGTTCCCCCCTCAATTTCCGGGTAACCGGAATTTCTTGGTACCGGAGCGGTTCAAGTTTTCTGAAAAATATTTCTCGTGAGCTCTATCGCGTGACGCTTGGTCGACATCCTCTATCGAATTGATCGTGCGGTTTCGGTAGGCGGCGTATAAGCTCGCTTGTAAAGGGAATACGGCGTTAACGTCGACCCGGTTGTTTTTACTTGGACGAAAGGGAAGCGAAGTAGAAAAACGAGAGCGTCGGTCGAGCGAGTACCAATCGCGTTGTTCCGGCGGCTTTCCTGGAGTTATCCAACGGGCGCGGCGCGCACCGCTTGTGAATTATAATATTTATCTTTCGCGGATAATAACGGAATTGAATCGCGTGAAATTTCTAACTCGTAATAATATCGCGGCCCACGGGTTTTTTGTACAATCTTAAACCGTATAATTACAATAATCCGGCGATGATATCGGGCGCGTTGCACGTATCGCTACCTACGTATTTAGCGCGCACAGGCAATTTCCTGCTTTATTATAATAATATCCGGAGCAATCTGCTCCCTTTCCAGCTCGCGGGCGAGCGGCTACGACCGTTTCGTTGGGGAGCTTCTTATTTTCGTGCCCGCGCCGGCCGTGCGCGCGCGCGCGAGAGCGAGCGAGCGTTCGTTAACCGCTCGCGGTCCGCGTCGATCGCCGCCTCCCCGTCGAATCTGTTCCGCTGGCTGCGGACGCGCCGCGTACGGTTCCAAAAGACTCGGAAATCGATAAGACGTTCGCGTCCGCGACGAATCGCGAAAGAGGAGTGGAAAGACCGGAATGCAAAACGCTGGATAGGTAGGGAGGAAGGGTCGGTGGGGGAGGTGGAAGAGATAGCAACTTGGATGAAAAAAGGGAGAGATCTGGAGGGAAAATATCGAGGACGAGGCGTGTCTAGGTTAGCTCGGTCCAGGAGAGTAGAATTAAAGATAACAACATGGAGGGAAATGTCGAGGACCAAGTATGTCTGGGTTAAGTCGGTTCGAAGAGAGCAATCTGGAAGGAAGAAGGTGACTACTTGGGAAGAAAGTATTGAGAACGAAGTAGGTCTAGGTTAGGTCGGTCTAAGAAAGTAGAATTATAGAGAATAACTTGGAAGAAGATATCGAGGACCAAGTAAGTCTGGGTTAAGTCGGTTCGAAGAGAGCAATGTGGATGGAAGAAGGTAACTACTTGGGAAGAAAGTATTGAGAACGAAGTAGGTCTAGGTTAGGTTAGTTTAAGAAAGTAGAATTACAGAGAATAAATTGGAAGAAGATATCGAGAACCAAATAAGTCTGGGTTAAGTCGGTTCGAAGAGAACAATCTTGAAGAAAAAGTAACTACCTGGCATGAAAGTATCGAGAACGGAGTAGGTCTAGGTTAAGTCGATCCAAGAGAGTAGAATTTAAAAGAACAACTTGGAGGGAAATATTGAGGACCAAGTAAGTCTGGGTTAAGTCGGTTCAAAGAGAGCAATCTTGAAGAAAAAGTAACTACTTGGCATGAAAGTATCGAGAACGGAGTAGGTCTAGGTTAAGTCGGTCCAAGAGAGTAGCACTGTGGAGAACAACTTGGAGGAAAATATCAAGGACCAAGTAAGTCTGGGTTAAGTCGGTTCGAAGAAACCAATCTGGAAGGAAGAAGGTAACTACTTGGGAAGAAAGTATCGAGAACGAAGTAGGTCTAGGTTACATCGGTCCAAGAGAGTATCACTTAAACGAACAGCTTGGAAGGAAATATCGAGGATCAAGTAAGTCTGAGTCAGGTCGGTTCGAAGAGAGCAATCTGGAAGGAAGAAGTGATCAACCTGGAGGGAAAATGTCGAAGATGATGCAGGTCTGGGTTAGGTCGAGTTAAAGCGAGCAACCTGGAATGAAACTATCGAGGACGAAGCAGATCTGGGATAGGTCGGTTGAAGACAGTCGGTTCAACTCTTTAACCTGGAAGGAAACTATCGAGGACGAAGCAGATCTGGGATAGGTCGGTTCAAGAGAGTCGGTTCAACTCTTTAACCCGGTAGCTGTTCGACAACTCGGAGGGAAAACATCGAGGACGAAGCAGACGACGGGAGGCAAAAGAGATCGTGGAAAAAGGGAGAGGAAGATTCGACGCGATAAGAAAGCGTCGTAATTGACGAAGCGTGGAATCGTCGACGCCAGCCGGTAGTAGACGCTGACGGGCTTTCCAGGCGACTCTCGGGGCATCGAAACGCCGCCGTCCCGTGTCTCCACCCCAACGTGGCGGTCGACCCCAGTCAGCCACCCACCGAACGAACGCAGAAGTAACGAAGCGACCAAGCAACCAGCTACGGCGACCGGCTAACCACTCACCGGCGTTACCGGACGCCCGCATTTAAAGCTCCACCTATAAAACGATAAATTGCACGCCCGCGAGAGAGGAACAGAGATAAACAGATAGACAGATACAGCGCATACACGAAGGTGGGTAGACCTATCGGCCGTGGACGATAACCATTAAGGACGTTGAATAACAATTTTATAGAGACAATGGTGGCTAACGGTGATAAAAGCATAACGAGTAAAAGTAGTAGCAATAATTATAAAAAAAAGAAAAAAGAGAAAACGAACGACCGCGGTGGTGCAGGGCGGCTCGAAATGAAAAAGAAAAAAAAAAAAAGAAATTGAAAGACGTTATCATTATCGTCGCTACCTCCTGGAGCGTACCTCTCGTAGTAATTGGATGCATCGATGTCTAAGCTTTAGCGTTGTCTAAAATAGACGCACAATCGTCGCCACGACGGGGACAAAACTACCGTCTTCCGGCAGACGATTCTAATAATAAGCAAGGCCACGGTGAGAAAGTTTCGTACACGCGGCCGGCCGGCACTGTAATTCTAATCGAGAGTCTATTACTACCACGTGAAACGGAAAGTTTTTCAAAATGATAAGACGCGCGCTCGCGCGCCCGCAAGAGAGTAAGCGGTAACCGGAATATCGTAGACGCGAGAGGGACGGGGAGACAGCGACACGAACGGGGCTGGGTGCGCGGTAGGTTACGGGGAGAGGAAAGCGGACCCTGTCAGCAATTGCCCCCTCTCGTAAGAAAAAATGGCAGCTGCCGTGGCTGAATGCCACGTACCAAACCATAATGCCGTACCACCCTTCTCGGTTACTCGTGCGCGCAGACCGCGCGAGAGGGCTCTCGAGGCCCGAGGAGAAACGGGAGGCCGACCGTGGCGAAAGAAACAACCTGGACGGGAGGGAAGAGGACGAGCGGAATGGAACGAGCCGCGGTCGGACGAGGAGGAAAGAATTACTCGCGGGTAAGAGGGAACCGCAAGAGGCGGAGGCACGTACGATCCGCGACGACCACCACCACCGCCGCCTCCGCCGTCGCCGCCACCGCCACCACCGCCACCGCCACCGTCGTCGTCGTCGCCGACACCGCCACCGCCATATCGTCACTACCACCACCATCGCAACGGGTCCCACGGTCACCCGTCGATCTGCCGGCCGCGTACTACCACCGTCTCGCGGCCGACCACCATTAGCGCCGACGTAGCTGGTAGCGGAATCGGTAACGTTCCGTCGCCGCCGGGTAACGCGACGGAAAGCGAGAAAAGGGAACGAAACGAAAGCAAATCGAAACGAGACGCAACGCGCGCCACCGCGACCGCCACCGCCACCGCCACCGCGAAACCGTACGCGCGAAAGTATAATACACGAGAGAGAGAGTGCACGCGCGTACGAAGACAGCTGGCTGCCGGTTGGCGATCGCCGGAGGACGAAACGAAACGGTACGCGACGCACGAGCGAGAAGGACAGAAGCGGTTAATAAGGTGGTCGCGGTGCTCTCGGCGAATTCCTAGGAGGAGAGAGGCTGCGGGCGGAGCCGGGTGCTGATCGTTCGGGCGGAGCTTGCCCGGTTGGGTACCGCCCATCGAACCACCGTCGCCTTTTCTCCCTCCTCGGGACGTCTCTCACCCCGTGCCGGTAGTGGCGCGCGCTCTCTCCCGTCGTCCCTAGCGTCCCGCGACCCGCGCGCTCCTTCTCGCCGCGTCCCTCCGCGCGACGCGGACGATCGAGCTCGTGAGCCGCGGAGCGCCGGGGGTGGGGGCCGAAACGAGGAGCCGACCGCCGGTGGCGCGGGTCAGTCTGTCGGGCAACCGGTCGCTCTCTCGTTTCTCGCTCTGTCCGCGCTCTCCGCTCGACTCGAGCGCTCTCCACGCTCTCTTCGTCCGGTAACCGATATCTCGCGACCGAATCGTGGAACGCGAACCAAGGCGACGTGGAACCGCCGCTCCTCGTCTCGCGTAACCGTACGTCGTGTCCACGGTGAGAATTACGGACACCGTTCACGATCGTCGCCCAACAACCACGGACTGACCACGAGCCTGGAAATAGTGTTTACGAAAATTATCCAACGTACGTGTGCGCGACGTACGCGGTACCTGTTCACCGGCGAGCCCGTTACGCATCCGACAGTTGTCGTGTCGTCGCGATGCGCGCAAGTCAACGCGACCCCCGAGCCGCCGCGACGTAACCTCGACTCGTTCCGCGGTATATCGTACGCGCGAGCGAACGAACGAACGAACGTACGTACGTGTACACACGCGTTACAACGTCGACCGGGTATCGACGTCCGGTCATTTTCTTACGTGTTCTCGTACCACGAGTCGGTCGTTGGTCGTCGTCCACCGGGGACACGGGTGACCGAATCATCCGGGAGGATGTCGAGGATTCCTCCCAGGAGGAACATCGGCGTATCGACGACGACGACGACGAAGACGACCAAGACCAAGACGATTGTACGGAAAACGAATCGGCCACCGCGAACGGCCCGCGCGAATCTACCGACAGCCACCTTTCGATAATAGTTGGACAATAGACGCGCGAGGTACGAAAGGCAGAGGGCGAGGTGATGTTGCTGGAGTCGCGAGGTCTCGCCGGTAGGAAGAGAAACGGATTGACGCTGTCTTCGTTCGGGGGTGGCGGTGGCGGCGGAGGTGGTGGAGGAGGAGGAGGAGGTGGCGGCGGCGGCGGCGGCGGAGGAGCCGGCAGCGAGGAGGACGACGAGGAATCTCGACATCTGTTTCTTGGAAGAAAAATGCAGACCGAGGGTACCGCCGCCTCCACGGTATCCACCGGTTTGTCGTCCGGTTGTACCCGGGACGACGGCGACGAGAGCTCCAGCCCATCGCCGAACAGCAGCCTCTTGAACAACTTGAACAACAATTGCAACTCGAACCGCCAGTGCGCCACCGATTTCAGCATCGCGGCCATCATGGCCCGAGACTCCCGACAGCAACAGCAACAGCAGCAACAGCAGCAGTCTCAGGCTCCGGGGTCGCAGCAGCAACAACAACAACAACAGCAGCAGCAGCAGCAGCAAACACAGCAACAGCTACAACAGCCTCACCACCATCGACAATTGCAGCAACAGGCCGTCGGCGGCGGGAAGCTGCATCAACACGGTGAGTGCTTCTCGGATGGTAAACGCGATCTACGATTCAATTTTTGGATGAATTGCACCGATTCCACTCGCGGCTGCGCGTCACTCGTTTTTATGACACGAACAAACTATAGGGTACACGGTAGCTAGGTAGATGTAACAACGTATCGAGTAACGCGTGAGAGACACCAGCCACGGTACCGTTCAACCTAACCTCGAAATTGGCTAACGTGGACTAGTCACGCGGAACGTGGACGAGTCACTCGAGTGTGGACGAGTCACTCGAGTGTGGACGAGTCACTCGGAACGTGGACGAGTCACTCGAATGTGGACGAGTCATTTGGAACGTAGACAAGTCACTCGAACGTGGACGAGTCAACTCGAACGTGGACAAGTCATTCGAACGTGGACGAGTCACTTGACTCGAACGTGGACGAGTTACTCGACACGAATGTGAACAAGTCACTTGACTCGAACGTGGACAAGTCACTCGATTCGAACGTGGACAAGTCCACTCCGAACGTGGACAAGTTCACTCCGAACGTGGACAAGTCACTCGGAACGTGGACGAGTTACTTGACTCGAACGTAGACAAGTCACTCGACTCGAACGTGGACAAGTCACTTGACTCGAACGTGGACAAGTCACTCGATTCGAACGTGGACAAGTCTACTCCGAACGTGTAAAGTCTACTCCGAATGTGGACAAGTCCACTCGGAACGTGGACAAGTCACTCCGAACGTGGACAAGTCCACTTGGAACGTGGACAAGTCACTCGGAACGTGGACGAGTCAACTCGAACGTGGACAAGTCATTCAAACGTGGACAAGTCCACTCGGAACGTGGACAAGTCACTCGGAACGTGGACGAGTCAACTCGAACGTGGACAAGTCATTCAAACGTGGACGAGTCATTCGACTCGAACGTGGACGAGTTACTCGACTCGATCGTGGACAAGTCACTCGACTCGAACGTGGACGAGTCACTTGACTCGATTGTGGACGAGTCACTCGACTCGAATGTGGACAAGTCACTCGACTCAAATGTGGACAACTCACTCGGAACGTAGACAAGTCACTCGACTCGAACGTGGACAAGTCACTCAACTCGAACGTGGACAAGTCACTCGACTCGAACGTGGTCAAGTCACTCGAATTTGAAAGCAAATGAAGAAATTGGAAAAAGTGACAGGACAAAGCTTCGAAGGAACACACCGACGATAATCGTCATCGTTGTGTTCCATTCGTTGTCACTCGTGCCACAACCCGCAACGTTGTTTTCGATTCATCGATTCGCGTTTGTCGCAACCTCGTTCCCCCTCACGAGTTTCCGAAATAATTTCTCCCATCGTGGAAATATTTAGTTCCACGACGAATAACAATATTATCGTCGCGAAGACACCCGCCAGTCTCGGTCGTAGCGGGTCCACGTTCGCGCTAGCTGCGTAATCGGGACGATTAGGTCGCAGACACGATACACAAGGGAAGCTCGTCAACGTTAGTCGTTGAGTCGTTCGAAGGAGTACAGAGGCGACGCCGGGCGTGAAACTTCCATCGCGGGCTCATTATCGAGATAAAGGTCACGGGACGCGCTTTTTTCCGGCCCGGTCCGTGAAACGAGATCGTTTTTGTCCGCGTCCCGTGTAATGGCCCGTCACTTTCGTTTCTTCTAACGAGCGGAGAGAAGAGAAGAAAAAAAAGAAAGAAAAGAAAGAAACAAAAAAAAAAAAGAAAACTGTATTTGTCCCGGGACTATATTTCCCGTTATACCCCTCGATGAACACCGAGTGCAATGTAGAAATCATATCCAGAAATCCTATAGAATAAAAGCGTCCAAACCACCCCGAGATCGACACTACCCTGTGCCTCGAAGTTAACCTCAATCGTGCCCAACGACGGGCGAAACGTAGAGTGAGAAAGAGAGGTAGAGAGAGAAAAAAGTGTCGGGGACCGGGTCCTCGTTGTTAATGAATTATTTAGCGGGGCAACGATTCTGAATGAAAGTCCCCGGCGAGGATTCTCGGGGCGTTAATTCCTCGGGCGAGAAACGGTCGTTTCGCGGCGCGGCCAGGTGAGGTGTCTCATCGGAATTCTGGAAACGACCGTGGCTGCTTTGCCCAGCCAGACGTCCGTCGTCCGTACGCGACTCGGCTCGGTGTTTGGTTTCATCATCGCGTATCTTGGACGCCCGCGGCGAATAATCGCCCACGAAGATTCTACGCGGACGAAATTTACGGTTGGCCACGGTGCAATTCACCCACGGAAACGGACCGTCGTTCCCAAATAAACTTGGGTAAACGGCGCGATGAATCGACCAGCGGGCTCTCTCTCCCTCTCTCTCTCTCTCTCTCTCTCTCTCTCTCTCTCTCTCTCTCTCTCTCTCTCTCTCTCTCTCGTGTGCGTGCACGTGTGTTGGACACGCGCTTCTGACTGCCCCTCCGCACTCCTCCCCCTCTCCACGCCCCCCGAGCAACCCCACCCCCAAACCCCACCCGCCTCCCTCGCGAGACGACCCGGCAGCCTCCGTCGCTGGAAATTGCTAAATAAAATCGCTAATCCCGGGCCCGAATCGCGACTCGTTAAACGACGAACAAGTTTCTACCAATCCTGGCCGATCGTCCCTTAACGGCTCGGTACTCGGTGATGCTTTTCCACGAGATCAATCAAACTTGATGCCTTCTTAACCCCTTTGGTGATACCCTCGATGTCTTCTGGGAAAGAATTGGGATGAATACTACATTGGATTGTTCCAAGAGTCTTTTATTATTAATGCAAGGATACTAGCAAAGGGGTTCGATTTGTTTGCAATTTTTTGTTTTTTATGTTACTTGATTATTAACGGATTGTCAATGTCTTCTTTCCTTTTGATGACGAGGTTGAGGTCTTTGGGTATACAGTGTCTCAAATGGGTAGTGTTCCTAATGTAACTAGGGATGACTAAGGGGATACAGGAGCATAGAGTGTATTATGATTATTCCTACACTAGATTGTTCTTCAAGTCTTTTTCTTTATTATTAATACAAGAACTACCAAAGGGGTTTGACTTGCTTCAAATTTTTTTTTTAAATTACTCAATTATCAACGGATTATCAATGCCTTCTTCTTCATCATTTTGATGGTGTGCTTGAGGTCTTTGGGTAAACAGTGTCTCAAATGAATAGTGTTTCTAAAGTAACTAGGGAAGGTTAAGAAGATACAGGAACACCCAGTATATTTCAGTAGCTCCTGCACCAACCTCGAGTCTTTTTTG